>NC_081371.1:34112921-34766492 GCF_030684315.1 Stegostoma tigrinum
GTTAATTGGCCAGGGTCTGGTTGCCTGACCTCCTCTGCCAGTCTTCCAGGAAGAGAATAGTTCTCGTCTGCACCACTATCAGGACTTCGAATTTATGTCAGTGAATCACAACAGTATCATTCCCCTGACACCTTCAGATTCTGGCCATGACTTAGTATGGGGACTTCAGGATGCCAGTGCTCCTCTGGCTGTACACTGAATTTTCAAAGGTGGCGTAGCTCCAAGGTATGCCAGTCTTTCAATAGATATCCCCTGAATTAGACTTGAAAGATGATATAGGTGTGAGGTAATAGTTAATGAGGCAAGTTTGGTAAGATACTGTGAGAAAATCTGCTTGGCCTTGTGATAGAAATCCCTCCATAAAACTTAGTTCATCTCACACTTAGCTAAAACAAACCATAATATTCAGTCCTATTAATCTCCTCCAGCCAATTTAGTGTTATGATTTGGAGCTTTTGACTTACTTCTGCTGAGGTGAAGAGGTTTAGTTTTGTATCAGATATCCAGAATTCCATTCTTCATTCTTGTCGTAGCATTGGGTTCCTTGGGGTTTGTGTCCTATTGGGCCACACATTGTTCTGTCACAGAGTTTATCTTAGAAGTACTCAACTGTGGGTTTCCGTCTGTTCTAACTTTACTCAAGCCTGCAAAGTACATAATGTTGCATAAAACACCTGTGTCGTTTGATATTCACTTCCTGAAGTCTTCATCATAATAATTACATCAAATTAATTTTCTCCTTTAGATTTGATGGTGCCAACCTCTATGTGTAAATTCAGTTCATCATCATCCACCAACTAACACTCACATGATTTGTCACAATCATCTCTATAAACTTTACAATCTTGTTCATCCTCCTCCTTCTCGCTAAATATTTGCTTAACTTATTTCAGTTAAGGCTGTTTTACCCACGATGTCTTTTGTTTTGTATGATGACATCTGCAATACTTGCATGTTGTCCTTTGGCTTTGATCATTTTGCTGGCATTTACATGAGTACGTGTTGCATTTCTTCACTCTTTTTGCCCTTGAAAGGTCGAGGCAGGTTTTCAACATAATGATAGGTCTGAGCTGCTTGTCAAAATAGTTTCGAGTCTGGGCTGCTTATTATGTTGACACAAACTTGCCTGTTCTCCCATGAACGTGCCAAATCTGGATAGATCCTTATTACTAAGTGCAGAGAATGATGGAAAAGTTCAACAAGTCTGACAGCATCTGTGGAGAGAGAAACAGTTAACTTTTCGAGTCTAGTAAGACTCCTCTTGGAATATAAAAGCAATGATGTGCTTCTGAGGCTTTATAAAGCTCTAGTTAGGCCCCATTTAGAATACTGTGTCCAATTTTGGGCCCCATACCTCAGGAAGGACGTACTAGCCCTGGAGCGTGTCCAGCGGAGATTCACATGGATGATCCCTGGAATGGTAGGTTTAACGTATGATGAACAGCTAAGGATCCTGGGATTGTACTCATTAGAGTTTAGAAGGTTGAGGGGAGATCTAATGGAAACTTACAAGATAATGTATGGTTTAGAAGGGGTAGACACTAGGAAGTTGTTTCCGTTAGGCGGGGAGACTAGGACCTGTGGGCACAGCCTTAAAATTAGATGGGGTAAATTTAAAACTGAAATGAGATGACATTTCTTCAGCCAGAGAGTGGTGGGCTTGTGGAATTCATTGCCACGGAGCGCAGTGGAGGCCAGGACATTGGATGCCTTCGAGGCAGAGATCGACAAAATCTCGACCTCAGAAGGAATCAAGGGCTACGGGGAGAGTGCAGGGAAGGGGAGTTGAAAGGCCCATCAGCCATGATTAAATGGAGGAGTGGACTCGATGGGCCGAATGGCCTTACTTCCACTCCTATGTCTTATAGTGTTATGGTCTTATGATCTTCAAAACAGTTGCTGCCAGATTTGCTGAGTTTCTCCAGCAATTTCTGTTTTTCTTTCCGATTTCCAGCATCTGTAGTTCTTTGGATTTCCATCAGTAGTTGCATTGTCACATTAATCTCCCATGTTGAAAATCTGTTGAACATTCACAGGTAGGACCAAAGCAGACCTTCAACTTCCCAATACTTCTGCAGTCTCATTTTTCTGTTGTTTGGAGAGTTTTAGGGTAGAATGCTGTTTGCAGTGATAGAGAGAGCTATTCATAGCTATTCTGGTTTATTTAATCTCTTATAATCACATGGTGTTGCCATTTGCGAATGGAAAAGTTGCCAGTTCTGTTTCATATTTCCTTTCATTTTGAGTTTTGCAGAAAGGAAAGATTACAGCCATTGTGTGACTCACCTAATGATTCAGCTGCTGCCTGCTTCATTAACATTCACTTTTCAGTGGTCTACAGAAACTTTTAGCACCTTTTAAACTACTTGGAATACTGGTGTTCCTTTTTTAATACACAGTATTTCAAAAACTCAATCTCAGTGCCAAATTTATGTACCATGTTACATGCTTCAGGAGAACAATATTGTATATAATCTGTCTTCACCTGAGCTTCTTGAAGATGGCTGACTCCAGAAAGTTATTCACTTTTATATTATTTTCTCGAATTACATACTCATGCAAGGTTGTTAGCTGCTTTTAACACATGGGGCATTAAATTCTTGGTACTCAAAAGAAAGATCTTGCCTGTGTAAGAAATTCTGAAGAAGGGTCTAGGCCTGAAATGTCAGCCTTCCTGCTCCTCTGATGCTGCTTGACCTGCTGTGTTATTCCAGCTCTCCACCCTGTTACCTCTTCCCTGCATAACACCTTGTTATATCCACAAGGTAGTCTGATGCACTTCACAGTCAATTACTTCTGGAGCATAGACTTAGTAGCAATGGAAGAGCATCAATAATTAATTTGTACCTAGTAAAATTCCTTAAATTGCAATCAGGCAAATGACCTTTTCCAGTGACATTGGCTGAATAATAAAATGTGAGCCAAATCACTAGCAAAATCCCACTGCTTTTCAAATTGAAATGAGATTGTTTACAATCACCTCAGCAAACAGTTTGGACCTTATTTGAATATTCCATTTGAAAGTCAGCACTTCCAACAACGTAGCAGTCTCTCTTTTCTGCAGTGAAATGCTAGCCTGTATGACGAGCTCACTTCCACGGACATGGTCTTGATTAATCACCTCTGACTCAGAGGGAAGAGTGCTATCATTGAGCCAAGGTTCCACAAATAAGCAATAGCAAGTTTCCACTTAAAACGTCTGTGTGAAGAATCACTGAAAATGTAAATGCTGTTAGTATTTGAGACATGACACACACCAGTGACAATTCTGATGTATGCTGGCAATCAGAGGGACTTGTTTTAGCATTAGAAACCTGTTCAAGTCAATTCATAAATCATAACAGTGCCTTTTGTATGTGTAGTGTAATGTATTTTCTTTCTACTCCTCATGTTGTACATCTCAGGTGTAATTATTTATCACGACTTTCTGTGAACGCACAATTTAACAATGATTTTTATGAATTTCATTGCTAATACAATGTCAGGCACATTGACGATATCTTCAAATTGAATCAAACATGTTCCTTCAGCTTGTAACTTTAGGCAGAATAAGTACCATACTCATCCAATTCCTTTTTGAGGTATTTTCTGCCCAGCCTGCTCAGAGATGCTGTTACACACTATTAGAGCATATGGGATTTGAACTCTGGTCTCCTGGCTTAGTGGTAGGGAAACTACCATTGTGCCACAAGGGCCCTCCAACAAACCTGTGTGAAATACCCAAATAAAATTCCTTTCAAATGTGACTCCATAATTGGTTAGTACTTACTGAGCATTCGTGTGTGTGTGTGTGAAAAGCATCACCAACAAATAGAAGAATCAAACACATAGGGCGAGAGTCTACAAATAGAAGGAACATATTTTTGTGCTCCTGAGATGCTGCTGGGCCTGCTGTGTTCATCCAACTCCACACTTTGTTATCTTGGATTCTCCAGCATCTGCAGTTCACACTATCTCTGATACAGGAATATATTTGAGATTTGTTGTGAAGTTGGGTAGAGTACATGTGTACTGGGAGGCAGGAATTTAGAATTTGGTGTTGCTAAATGCAGGGGTTTAAAGCATTGCGTGGCCCTTTTAAAAGATGATATGTTTTTTCTATGCTTAGAGATTTTTTTAACAAGTGTCTGTGAGCAGCTTGGAAGTTTGCAGGCACACAAGAGCATCTGAATTAAAACATTTGTATCAGAAGACTGTACAGTTAACAGGCTAAGCAGCAGTTTTCACCAAGACAACAAGTTTTTTAATTTAGTCAATCAATTTTAATCAGGCACTTTGATACCAAAAACTATTAAATTTAAACCTGATGGTTTTGACAACATCGGGCTAATCCCATTATAAGAAATTGATATGTTATCATGGGTATTAAAAGGGCAGTTGGACAAAGAAGGGAGAATTAACTGCCATCTACCAGAGTGAACAGCTCTCAGGAGAGAATTGCTGGCTCTCACAGTCTTGTCTAAGTCTTAGAAAAAGCACCATCTAAAGAACAAAGGTACCCACAACACAACTGGTTCCCAAAACCAGCCCAGCTCATCCTGTCCCCCCACTGCATCCCAAGGCCAGCCCAGCTCGTCCCTGCCTCCCTAACCTGTTCTTCCTCTCACTTATCCCCTCCTCCCACCTCAAGCCGCACCTCTATTTCCTACCTACTAACCTCATCCCGCCCCCTTGACCAGTCCGTCCTCCCCAGACTGACCTATCCCCTCCCTACCTCCCCACCTATACTCTCCTCTCCACCTATCTTCTCCTCTATCCATCTTTGGTCCGCCTCCCCCTCTCTCCCTATTTATTTCAGAACCCTCTCCCCATCCCCCTCTCTGATGAAGGGTATGGGCCCAAAACGTCAGCTTTTGTGCTCCTGAGATGCTGCTTGGCCTGCTGTGTTCATCCAGCCCCACACTTTGTTATCTTGGTTAATATTCCTGACAGGACATTCAATGCAGAAGGCATAGAGCATTTTGGAAGACATGTAACCTGGCTGTAATTTCGAGAGACTAAATTCATTTTTAATTTTATGTAAGTGGAATTGATATGTATTGGAACAGCATACCATTGGGAGCTTGTTTTATTCAGGAATAGTTAGTAGTTAGGAGGGGTTTATTCAGTGTGTTAATAGCTTAGTTAATTTGTTCATTGTTAGAGTTAGATAAACAAATTACTTGTTGATTGTAAAGTGAGTGTTAGGGATTTATTTTATTTAACTACTAGAGTTGTGAAAAGGCAGGTTACACCACTTTTCACATTACTTTTACAGATTATTGGGCGAGATGTTCCTCTTTGGGTGTTTCCATTTTAGTTTTCAGCGTGGGGGGGGTGCTGTCAACCTCCACTTTATAACAGATTTTATGCTTTCTGGAATTACCTGAAGTCTAGGAAGCCTTTAGTTTCCAGTTTCTTTCTCCATGACAACATCTTTGCTCATTTTCTGGGGACGTGGGTTCTAATGTCACCAAGACATGATGAAATTTGAGTTCAATAAAAATAGCGAGTCTGATGGTTATTATGTAAAATAAACCACCTGCTTTGATAATATCCTTTAGGGATTGAAATCTGTCATCCTTACCTGGTCTCGCTGATATGACTCCAGAGCCACAGCACTATGGCTAATTCTTAACTTGTCTCTGGACATTAAGGGATCAGCAATTATAACTGGCCTAGCCAATGACACCCACATCATTTAAACAAACAAAACAAAAAAATCCTCATTGGTTTCCTGTCACTGAGTCACTTGAATGGTTAGGTTATGTCTGTGGCCATTTTTAAGTCAGTATTTTTGGGCTGTCTTTAAAACCAGTTTGGTCCATGACAGCCCCCAAGTACAAAATGCAACAATGGAATTCAAGAATCTGTACTCTTTATTTTATATCATTTCATATCAAGGGCATCAGCAATATTCAATTCCATGTTGGCAGAAGTCTGTCCCTGACAACTTTGCTAAAAATTTTACATGTAAGATAAGTATGTAACACTTCTAACATCCCTAATCCACTGGTCCTAGATTGTGTAAAATATACATTGCACCAGAAAAATGACCTTCACATCAGCACAAAAAGCAGTTTAGGGTTTTAATTCCCCTCTCTTGGCAAAAACCAATAAAGGGTGTTTTTTCCATTTTAACTTGATCCTTTGAGCAAACAAGCAGAAAATCCCAGTCGAAAGGAAGTAGGGTTCCTTCTCAAAACATCTCGATCAGATTCCAAAGGTGGTACGAAAAGGATCGGCTCCTAACCTTTGGATTTGGGCAGAAGTAAACAGCTGTCGATAAAGCTCTGTACCTCAGTTGGTGAAGCCACCACTTCATGTACTGGTGTGTTTATCTGTGCTGAGGACAATGCCAAATTCAAACATTCATATAATGCATCCAGTGAAACCACAAGCCTGAACTTGTTAGTTATCTATTGACCAATGAATCACTATTGTTGAATAAAAACAGAAAGAGTGCTGGAAATAGGCAGCTGGTTTGGCAACATTGGTGAAGAGAAAAACTGAGTTAGCATTTCAAGTTGAATATGGCTGTTGTTAAGAACCAAACTCAAGGTCAGATTTGCAGCAACCAAAGCATTTTTCATATGTTCGTGACAATCCTTTTAGTTAGGGATTTAATGTGTCCCTTTGAATTTACTTCAATTCATGAATGGATGTCAAAACTAAGTCAACCCTTTGTGGCAAACTCAGTTGTATATATGTACAGTAAGTGGATCCAGAGAGTTGTGCACCACAGTTGATTGACCCGCTTAGCCTAGGATGCTAATACAACCTGGAAGAATAAATTTGTCAATAGGAAGTCGGAATTTGGTTCCACTTGGTTCCAGATAACAATGCAATGCCATGTCCTAGCAGGCAAGTTGGCTCTTGCTGATTTTGAAGCCATGCAACTTTAGTTCAGTAAACTCCACCCATCTGTGATTAGGTGTACCTCTAAACTTGGTTCTGGCCAAGTGACTGTCCCCTCATGGGTAGCGGGTCCACTCTGTCTCAGACAAACTGAAATTCTAAACAACAGGTCAATCAGTGGCGTAAGGTTTTTATACATGGTGATAGATTTCTATGCAATAGGTATTCAGGTGACTAACAATAAAAGAAAACTAGTTAAAGTTAGATACTTTAACAATACTAGAATGACAATTTGTGTTCTTGTTTTCAAACAAAAGTTATATTTGTGGTTTTATTACCAGTAATATTATTTAATTCATTTCATCATAAATAAAACTATTTTTCATATCATATGAATGTCACTAGGAAGTCCAGCAATTGCTGTCCATCCCAAATTAGCTTTCAGAACATAATGGTGAATGACAATTTTGAACTATTGCCATTCACGTGATGTAGATGGACCAACAGTGCTGTTAGAGAGGGAGTTACAGGTAGCCCAGGTTGAGGTTCTGGATGTAAGTTTGCTCGCTGAGCTGGAAGGTTTGTTTTCAGGCGTTTTGTCACGATTCTAGGTAACATTATCAGTGAGCCTCCAGTAAAGCGCTGGTGTTATGTCCCGCTTTCTATTTATGTGTTTAGGTTTCCTTGGTCTGGTGATGTCATTTCCTATGTTGATGTCATTTCCTGTTTTGGTGATGTCATTTCCTGTTCTTTTTCTCAGAGGGTGGTAGATGGGCTCCAAATCAATGTGTGTGTTGAATGAGTTCTGGTTGGAATGCCATGTTTCCAGGAATTCTCACTGATGATGTTACGTGGAATGGTGACGAAACGTCTGAAAACGAACCTTCCAGCTCAGCAAGCAAACTTACATCCAGGAGTTACAAGTTTTCGACACAGTAAGAGGAAAAGAATGGTGATATAATTCCTAGTCAAGAGAGTGTGTGGCTTGCAGGGGAACTTGCAGTTTGGTGGTGATTCAATGAATTCAATGCACTTGTCCCATGGGTTGTCAAGGTCATGGGTAAGAAAGGTGTTGTCAGAAAAAGACTGGCCAATTGCTACAGTGCATCTGACACACTGATGCACATCGATGCACTGTGCATTGATGGTGGAGGGACTGAAGGTTTAAGAGGGTGAATGGGATGTTGATGAAGTGAGCTATTTTGTCCTGGATAGTGCCAATCTTCTTCAGTATTGTCAGAGCTACATTCACCTGGAAAGTGGAGAATATTCTCTCAAGGTGGGATCGACAGTTCTCAATGAAAAGATCGAGTGCAGGTAAAAGGCCGGAGGGAGGGGTCCAAGTGGAGGGAGAGTGTTGGAGTTAAGCAAAGGGGTCTGCGGGGCGCGGAGAGGACTCTTGTCCAAAGAAATGAGCACGGAGGCAAAGAAGGCAGAAAAAGTTCGGCGTCATGTCGTGCCCAGAAATCGTTAAGGTGGGGACGCAGAGGGATAAAGCTGAGGCCTTTGCAGAGTACAGAGCATTCAGCATTAGAGATTGGAAGGTTAGGAGGGGTGGTGAATACATGACAGGAGGTGGGGGGTTGGGGGAGGGGATAGAGTAGGAGGGAAGGTAAGGAGAGGAAGGTTCCAAAGAGCCATGGATATTTTTGAGTTGGTGCATCTTGTGGGCCTTGATGCCTGAAAGGAAAAGAAAAACTTTCTTGTTAGCATGACGAATATTCTATCACATTCCTAATTTCTGTCTTGTAGACGATGGAAAAGATTTGGAGAATCAAGAGGTGAGATACCACTCCCCCACCCCACTACCAATAGAATTCACAGCCTCTGACCTGCTTTTCTAGCCACAATATTTATAATGCTAGTCTACTTCTGCATCGGGTCAATGGTAACCCCCCCCCCCCGACATTGATGGAGAGGTAGTCAGCAATGGTAGTGATATCAAATCTCAGGGTAATGGTTTCCTTCTCCACTGCTGGAGATGGCTACTGCGTGTCATTATGTGACACAGTTGTTACTTGACTTTTATCAACCCAAGCACAAAGATCTTGCAGTATGCAAACGTGCACTGCTTCAATATCTGAAGATTCAGACGTTGTACTGAATACTGTATAATTAGCAACAATTATCCCAACTTTTGATCTTATGATGGAGGGTATATCATTAATCAAGCAGCTGTAAGTGCTTGGGTCTAACACTCTGCCATGATCAACTCACGCTACAATGTCCTGGATTTGGGATGATTGACCTCCAACAACTGTAACTATCTTCCATTGTTCTCGGAATGACTCAACCAGAAGACAGTTTGCCCTAATTCCCATTGACTTCAACTTTTCTAGGCTCATTGATGCCACTGTCAGGTCACAGCAGTAATTTTTTTCCCCTGACTGTGATGCGATACTGCCCTGATATAAGACATCTCATCAAGCCAGTCACGTGTAATTTCACATAATAGTGACCAATTATGAATTAAGAGATCCTACTGATGCTGAGGTTTATAACATGTGCTATTGTTTCCGCAATGAAGGACAAAGAGATGTAATAATTAAGCCAAATGTGTAGATTTCCATAACATTGTAAAGAATATAACTAATTAAAAAACTAGTGCATTATCAAAAGGCAAAAAAACTTCATGGAGCATTTTTACTCCATAATAGCGTTTAGATATAGAACTTAGTTTTCACAAACAGCAAACATCACGTTGTTGCTATGACAATTTTATCAACAAAGCAAGCAACCAACTTTAGAACAATTAAGTACTCTGGGATGTAGCTCTTGGGAGGTTCCTAGGTATGACAAAAATCCTTAAAATATGCAAGAATCATGAAACAACAGGAAAACTATTAACTGTTTTCTACTGTTTTATCAAGAGAATGCAGCCACAAAAATGAAACGTGTAGAGCTTAGAACGAACTTGTTCAAGCATGTAAAACCTCCAGTGTTTGATCCCGAAACATTAGTTTTAAATAAAGCAGGTGACAATGAAACTTGTGAAAATACAACAAAATTAATTTTCGATGGTTTGTATTACATGCTGAGAGTCTCAATTTATTATTAATTATCTCCTCCATTATTTCTCCTCCCTAAAAGTGACTCTATTTGGAAACTCAGCTCAGTAGCCTGATGATATCAAGGTGGAGAGCTAGATGAAAACAGCAGGCCAAACAACGTCAGAGAAGAAGGAAAGCTGACGTTTTGGATTTGGACGCTTCTTCAGAAATGGGGGCGGGGAAGGTGATTCTGAAATAAAGCAGCCTGATGCCTTTCCTAGCTTTAGGAAAACAACAATTCGCATTGACAACATCACTTGTGCGCTCTTGGCAAGCCCATAAATATGCAGTTATGCAACATTTCATTTCTCTTATAAAAGCCTCGCGAACGTTTTTTAAGCCTGCTTTCAAGTGAGGTTCAATTTCAGTGACAGTGTGATGTATAGAATTTGTACAGCCAAAAACCTAACAGATTGCATCTAACAGCATATTCCTTCATTCCTTGAGTTCATAACACTCAAGTTACTGACCACATTTAACTGAACTGTGTTTCGCAAACTGACAACATAATGTCCAACAATGATTCTGCAACTCAATAGCATTTCCTGGAGAATCCTGAGGTGTGCTAAGAATTACACTGACATCCACTTTGAGATTGTCTATTGGGCTCACACTGTGACGCACTTGCGTGGACTGGAGCCCAGTCAAGTTTGTCAAACTTGTAAAGATGTGTTACGTATATGGGTTAAAACTTTCAAACACATTAACCAGGGCTGAGAGTACAGAAAGTCAGCTATGAATTCTCAGTGGCAACATGCCCATCAATTTTACTATTTTTGCTAACTCTATCATGTTGTGCTTCCAAAGGTCTTTCTTCAACTGGGATTACTTTCTAAACTATAATAGGTTCTCTAAGAAAACAGTGCCATGGTTTGTCTAAAATGCTCCCTTATGCGGAAAAATAAGAATAACTTTCATAACTGTCTACAGGTTTGCACCATCCCACAATATTTATACATTAATATTCTTTTGCATAAGAATTGTGAGTATACTGCTCAGTTATTGAGTTTTCAGTCATTGCATCCTTGTAAGGAGTTCTGTAAATTTTCTGCAGACTCGAATTAAGACTGACTCTTAGAACATGAGACTTTGTCAGACTAACAAGATATTCTATCATTGTGCAACAGCCCTTGAGTCACTAGAAACACTAGAGTGTAGCAATAATTTTCACAAACAAACTTAAAACAGTACATTTTCATGCTTACTTTCTCTCTGCTGCTGAAATCATTCAGCTATTTTCACAATTGGAATTTTATTTTTGACATGGATATGCATTGTTTCTTAATAGTTTCTTACAAATTAGGTTTGTAAAATCTTTTTAAGCAATACCTATTGATTTTTTTTGCATATTGCCTTTTTTATTACCCAGAGAAAAATGCACAGTTTTACTTTGGGTGCTTGTTTTACATTTCGACAATTTTTATTTCTAATTCGATCAATGGAAATGAGACTACGAAAACTAAATGAAGTGCATAATGAGTGCTTAATGATGATCAATTCACTGCAATATCTTCACATAGAGTCATACGGCATGGGCACAGAACCTTCGGTCCAACTCATCCACATAAACCAGACATTCCAACCTGACCTAGTTCCATTTGCCAGCATTTGACTCATATCCCTCTAAGCCCTTCTTATTCATATGCCCACCCAGATGCCTTTCAAATGTTGCAATTGTACCAGCCTCCATCACTTGCTCTGGCAGCTCATTCTTTACATGCACCACCCAAGTCCTTTTTAAGTCTTTCCCCTCTCACTTGAAACCTCTGCCCTCCAGTTTTGGACTCACCCCACTCATGGAAAACAACCTGGGCTGTTCATGCTACTCATTCCCTACTGCTATTTTATAAACTTCTATAAGGTCACCCCACAGCCTCCAACAATCCAGGAGAAAAGCCCGAACCTATTCAGCCACCCGCTATAGCTCGAACCCTCCAGTCCCAGTAATAGCCTTGTAAATATTTTCTGAACCCTCTCAAGTTTAACAACATCCCTCCCATTGAAGGCCAACCAGAATTGTATGCAGTATCCTTAAAGTGCCTCACCAATGTCCAGTATGACCACAACACGGTCTCCCAATTCCTCTGCTTAATGTTCGGACCAAGAAGACAAACATGCCAAATGCCTTAAACATCACCTTGTCTACCTGTGATTCCACTTTCAAGGAACTACATACCTGCACCCCTAGGTCACTTTGTTCAGCAACACTCCACAGGCCCCACCATTACTTGTATAAAATCTTCAAGCTTTTCAATTCAGTTTCTTAAACATGAGCTTTACAAATCTGTGTATCACTGATTAGCTGTGAAAACAAGTGTGAAGCTGGATGAACACAGCAGGTCAAACAGCATCTCAGGAGCACAAAAGCTGAGGTTTCGGGCCTAGACCCTTCATCAGAGAGGGGGATGGGGAGAGGGTTCTGGAATAAATAGGGAGAGAGAGGGAGGTGGACCAAAGTTGGACAGTAAAGAAGATAGGTGGAGAGGAGAGTATAGGTGGGGAGGTAGGGAGGGGATAGGTCAGTCCAGGGAAGACAGACAGGTCAAGGAGGTGGGATGAGGTTAGGAGGTAGGAAATGGAGGTGCGGCTTGAGGTGGGAGGAAGGGATAGGTGAGAGCAAGAACAGGTTAGGGAGACAGAGACAGGCTGGGCTGGTTTTGGGATGTAGTGGGGGGAGGGGACGAACTGGGCTGGCTTTGGGATGCGGTGGGGGAAGTGGAGATTTTGAAGCTTGCAAAGTCCACATTGATACCATTGGGCTGCAGGGTTTCCAAGCAGAATATGAGTTGCTGTTCCTGCAACCTTCGGGCGGTATCATTGTGGCACTGCAGGAGGCCCATGATGGACATGTCGTCTAAAGATTGGGAGGGGGAGTTAAAATGCTTTGCAACTGGGAGGTGCAGTTGTTTGTTGCGAACCAAGCGGAGGTGTTCTGCAAAGCGGTTCCCAAGCCTCCGCTTGGCTTCCCCAATGTAGAGGAGGCCACACCGCGTACAATGGATACAGTATACCACATTGGCAGATGTGCAGGTGAACATCTGCTTAATATGGAAAGTCATCTTGGGGCCTGGGATGGGGGTGAGGGAGGAGGTGCGGGGGCAAGTGTAACACTTCCTGCGGTTGCAGGGGAAGGTGCCGGGTGTGGTGGGGTTGGAGGGGAGTGTGGAGCGAACAAGGGAGTCATGGAGAGAGTGGTCTCTCTGTAAGGCTGACAAGGGTGGTGATGGAAGACATTTTTCCATCCCCACCCTTGTCTGCTTTCTGGAGAGACCACTCTCTCCGTGACTCCCTTGTTCGCTCCACACTCCCCTCCAACCCCACCACACCCGGCACCTTCCCCTGCAACCGCAGGAAGTGTTACACTTGCCCCCGCACCTCCTCCCTCACCCCCATCCCAGGCCCCAAGATGACTTTCCATATTAAGCAGATGTTCACCTGCACATCTGCCAATGTGGTATACTGTATCCATTGTACCCGGTGTGGCCTCCTCTACATTGGGGAAACCAAGCGGAGGCTTGGGGACCGCTTTGCAGAACACTTCCGCTCTGTTCACAACAAACAACTGCACCTCCCAGTCGCGAATCATTTCAACTCCTCCTCCCATTCCTCAGACGACATGTCCATCATGGGCCTCCTGCAGTGCCACAATGATGCCACCCGAAGGTTACAGGAACAGCAACTCATATTCTGCTTGGGAACCCTGCAGCCCAATGGTATCAATGTGGACTTCACAAGCTTGAAAATCTCCCCTTCCCCCACCGCATCCCAAAACCAGCCCAGTTCGTCCCCTTCCCCCGCTGCATCCCAAAACCAGCCCAGCCTGTCTCCGCCTCTCTAACCTGTTCTTCCTCTCACCCATCCCTTCCTCACACCTCAAGCCACACCTCCATTTCCTATCTACTAACCTCATCGCACCTCCTTAACCTGTCCGTCTTCCCTGGACTGACCTATCCCCTCCCTACCTCCCCACCTATACTCTCCTCTCCACCTATCTTCTTTTCTCTCCATCTTCGGTCCGCCTCCCCCCCTCCCTATTTATTCCAGAACCCTCTCCCCATCCCCTCCCTGATGAAGGGTCTAGGCCCGAAACATCAGCTTTTGTGCTCCTGAGATGCTGCTTGGCCTGCTGTGCTCATCCAGTTTCACATTTTGTTATCTTGGATTCTCCAGCATCTGCAATTCCCATTATCACTGATTAGCTAGTAGCTTTCAACATGTTCATAATTTCAACCCATATTACATACTGGGGTGTGACTTTCCTCTGATGTTACACTGGTAAGCCAGCAGAATTTATCAGATTGAAGTGAGCCAAGAGTGTCAGCTCCCAGGTACCCAATGCCAGCTGTGATATCTGCACTCAACTGCAGCTGTGTTTAATAGTATAAGACACCAAAGAGCAGGTGTACAACATTCTGTATCCTTCCTATCTGATGTCCAGAGTTACAATGGGTGCATGGAGAAGATTTTAAAACTAAAGACTCCATTGCCGATTGTGATCAAGCAAGATTACATTGCAGTAAGCAACAGGGCAGAATTTAAAATAAATGTTTTGTAAATGATTTTTATACCTTCCATAAGCCCAGTGATAGTGCTGCAATGTGGTAAGTGCCACCAGAAGTTGCATTCCTCGACCTGAAACACTCAGCCACAGAAACACTGTCCATTCGTTCAAATTGCCCCAAATACAGGAAGTTGACCAAAGTTAAGATGCAGATATGGAGGTTTTCCTGTTTCATTGAAGATTTACCACCAAGATGACAAAATTGAACATCCTCACCAAGGAATTTATCCAAAATGAATATGAAGCTATAATTGTATCAATATTCTGGTTTCTTTCTGACCTTTTTTAAAAAAAAGCTTATCACCTTGACAGAGTTCACATTTTGAAGATGTCTTCCAAACTATAGATTGTTCCCCTATTGCCTCTTCCAACCAGCTTCCAATTAATATGGAGTTTAATTGATAAAGAGAACTTAATTACTACATACAGCATTGTAAAATTGGTTCAGTGCACTTTGAAAAGCCATTTGTCTGGATGACTCTGTCATGCTTGAGAAGTCGCAATTTAAAGCTGAATCTGATTGTCATAAATCAAACTGGGACTGCTGGAGACCTGAAACAAAAGTAGAGCATACTGGAGAAACTCAGCAGCTCAAGCAGCATCTGTGGATTGATAAAATTCAAAGAAACCCTATCGGACACAAAACGTTAATTCTGTTTGTTTCTCTGCGCCACTCTGTCCTGCTCAGTTTCTCCAACACTTCGCTGTTTTTATTTTTGATATCTTCCTTCATTGAAAACTATATTACCTAGCATTTCATGTGTACCTTTTAAGAGTCTAGAAAAGAAACATAACTATTGGATCTGCTTAGAGAATTTTGAAATACTTTCTATCAAGTTGAAACTGGGTGACTACTTGAACTATATTTAGTGTATAAGGAATGTTTTGCATCACAACAGGTCAGTTCCCGCAGCTAAACAAAAGCTACTCTTACTTCAGAATTCCAAATTGCTGACTGGTGCAGAGATTAACGTTGTGGATTCTATCTGTTAGGCATGTAGGAATGAAACATGTCCGAACAGTTATTTTCTGCTTTAAAAATTTGAGAAAAGTTAGATCTCTCAACAGTTCATCTTTTACTGCCTCAGTGATGTCTGCTTTGACAAGAAAAGTATCATCCAGCCAAATTTTGCACATTGCCTGCAGCTGCAATTGTTCCAGATATATTGGCTGCAGTTTGCCTTTGTATGCACAGAATTTGTTCTCCTTTGAAGCATTGTTATAATGAGTCAAATAATTCACTATAATGTATAATTTCTTTTCTTTTGCAAAACAGTAATCTTATTAATGTATACTAAACTGCAGTATAAACTATCAAAGCTTTTTTTCCACAATGCAACAATACATGGCAGGTCATTGGAATACTTCCTGCACTGAAAACTGTGGAATTTTTTGTAACTTTTAATTTTTTCCACACATTTCTCCATTTATTAATTAGGAAAACAACTGCAGGAAAATGGGTGCAACAAGAATTTCAACCTATCACAGGAAGTGCTTATAATAGGAACTCCCTGTTTCAATTACATCATTGTCCTTCAAAAAATACAATGGAAACAACTTAGTTTTCAAAACATTCATCAACCAATGTCCTGATTTTACCATCAGTTACACTGTCTAATTGATCGCAAACAAAGGTGCAGGGAATCTTTTTAAGTGTACTGTAATTACTTGAAGTTACTCTTTAACAACAGCTACCAATTACTATTACCATCAAATAACCATTGCTGTCAAAGGTTATTTTTCCCTATGTTTCATCACTAAGTGGTTTAAAAACCATCCTTCATGGAAAATAGTGGCTTCAGAAGTTTTTATCATACTTTCATTATTTTGTTAAGAGTGAAAAAATGCATTATGTCCATCCAGAAAAAGTAACATGCTCATTGAATTAGAAGTACGCTGAAAAGTCACTCAGGTAAGAAACTAACTGCAAAATAAATCTTTTTGATTTATTTAAAAGCCAATATATCACATTGTAAGTTATATAGATGATCTCATGCAATTGTCTGCAGAATTGCTTTCGGAGGAATTGCTGCAATGTTTACAATAACTAATACCATGGAGAGGATTATTTTCAAGATACTCAAAACTCCCTGTTGATTTCACAAAAGGATCAATCTTTTATTCATTTTGTGAGTCGACTTTCTGACCTCATGAGACACGAGCCATGGTTGTTATGCAAAGGATTCATTGTTTAATTGTTAGAAGTTTCACGATCGTCAACAGAAAGTCAAAATGTGAAGTCATGTTAGGTAAACTCACCCTGTACAATCACTGATCAATGTAGATATCGATAATTGGCAAAAATAAACACTGTTCTTTTACCAGATGAAACAGGAGAATTTCATTGTTCTCTTCCCTTAAATATTATAAATGATGGTGAGATACTGAGACATGAGTTATCTCTGTTCTGCTTTATAACCTTTCTGTTTAATGGACTTGGTCAGATAAACTTTGTGTAACTAGTGACTACAGGTTCTTGGTAGTTGGTAATTCTGTGATAATTACACCCTAATTGATCACAGCAAGTTTTTTTTTGGACACCATCATTTTACGACACTTATTTGCCACAGCTGTCATCTGATCTGTCTGGCTCCCATTACAGGATGACATGAGTTGTTTCCTTTTAGGAAATTGTGAATGATTCTGAACCACCTGTGAACAACACCACTCCTGACTTTACAGCAGGGAGGCCATTAATGAAGTAGTAATACACGAGAATATTAGTTGTGTGGTGACTAAAGCTGAAGACTGGATATAAGTAATGAGATATCCTTTCATTATGAATACTACAGAAACCAAAAGGGTGTTACTTCACAATAAAGCATCAACATCTAGTACAGGACTACTAGCATCAGAAGGGCAGGTTTGCTAGCATTTGTCAATTCTGGGTGACAACAAAGAAAGGAGCGGTCACAATTTGGCTGGGTCATCTCACTCACACATGTTTGAGAGGATTGGGTATATTATCAAAAATTTCATTTGAGCTTTGACAGGCAATGAGGTAGATAATGAAAGGGTTATGATCAAACCACTTCAAAAAATAAGGTTAACTAATCCAGTATGGTCATCCATAAATGTTGTAAACAACATGGCAAAGACTTGAGCTTCATCCCCTGACCCTGCCCTTTCAACAGAGAACCAATCAGAGTAATTTCAGCTGGGAGTCTTACCAGCTTGGGCAACACAAGAATACATGGAGCATTAATATATCTTTTGCCAATTGCATTTAATGATTTTCCCATCCATTCAGCTGGTAGTACTGTACATAGTGAATGGACTAGGTGAAATACAGTTCACCAAACCTACCCAAAGTTTAAGGAAAGGAAAAGAGGAATGTTTGCCCTTATCTGAAGGAAGTTGGAATTGAAATTTGAGTAATCAATGATGATTGCTGCTGCCAATTCCAATACCATCTCTGAAAACCTGTTCTGCATTTTTTTCAACACTTTGTGATCTTTGTACTGCACTCATTAATTTAGGTATGGTCTAATCACAGAGTGATATAAATGCAATGTGAACCCCCTTGATTTGTATTGTACTCCTGCAGAAATAAGCCACACTACCATACTTTGTGAGGATGGAATGTGTTAAAGGCAGTGAAGTGATCGATCTGTCAGAATTGTTTGAATGGCAGAACACATCTGGTCCTATTTCGATAGCATGAAATACCACCACCCACAAGTTCGCCTCTAGCTCACACATTTGACTTGGAACTATGTCATCATTCCTTCATTATCACTGTGTTCTAGAACTCCCTACAGTGCTGTGGGTGTACTTTCATCACACAGATCATTGTGGTTCAGGACCATAGCTGACCACCACCTTCTCAAGGCCAATAAATGCCTATTGTGGCAACAGTAATAAAATATCAATGCTATTTCCAGTATAAACAGCAGGACCTCAATCCCCACCCCACGCAACTAAATAGTGAGGATTGAAAGTTGTTCTGAAATGAGCATCTTCTGGATCTGGGATCAGCAGAAGGAATGTCTATTCTTTATCCAGATTTGCTGTTACACACAACTGAACATTTTTTCCCACCACCAAATCATCCATAGTATTTATTTTCCATCTGTTAACCATCAGCAGTAAATCACCTGTATTTTCCAATTTAATAATTTATGTGCAAAGCCAGTTAATGGCACTGCAAGCCATCAAAATGAGGGAGAGGGGGTGGGAGCTAAATCACTGGCATCCCACAAGGCTGAGTACCCAGTCCCTGACCATAATCCCCGCACATTCATGTCTGTGTGGCTAAATTTCATCCTAACTCCACCTACAAGTGCATTGAATATAGGAGTTGGGAGGTTATGTTGAGGCTGTACAGGATATTGGTTCAGCTGCTTTTGGAAAACTATGTGCAATTCTGGTTTCCCTACTATAGGAAGGACGTTATGAAATTTGACAGGGTTCAGTAAAGATTTACAAGGATGTTGCCAGGTCTGGAAGGCTTGAGCTAGATGGACAGGCTAAGTAGACTGGCATTATTTTCCCTGGAATGTCAAAGACTGAGGGATGACCTTATAGACAACTGCTTTGCCCAGGACTGTAAGAAACTACAGAGAATTGTCAACACAGCCCAGTCCATCATTCAAACAAACCTTCCATCCATTGACTCCATTTACACTTCTTGCTCTTGGGAAGGCAGCCAATATAATCAATGACCCCTTTCACCCTGGTTACACTCTCCTCCAACCTCTTCCTTTGGGCAGAAGATGCAAAAGCTTAAACACTTGCAGCAACAGATTCAAGAACATCTTCTTTCCCAATGCTTTTAGACTTCTGACAAGACCTCTCAAATTTTAAACTTAATATTGATCTCACTGTTTGTGCACCTTCTCTGCAGCTGTAACATTGCATTCCTCACTCTGTTCTATTACACCAACACACTTTGTATGGTATAATCTGCCTGTACTGCATACAAAATCATGAGGAGATGGATCAGGTAAATAGACAAGGACTTTTCCCTAAGTTGGGGAAGTCCAAAACGAAAGGTGAGTGTGGAAGGATTGAAAAGAGACATAATGTGCAACTTTTTCACACAGAGGGTGATACGTGTGTGGAATGAGCTGCCAGAGGAAGTGGTGGAGGCTTGTACAATTACGACTTTTAAATGGCATCTGGACAGTGTATGAATAGGAAGGGTTCAGAGGGATATGTGCCAAATGCTGGAAAATGGGACTAGATTTGTTTGAATATCTGGTCAGCATTGACAAGTTGGCCCAAAGAGTCTGTTTCTGTGCTGTACATCTCTATGGCTGTATAACTCTAAGTTCACTGATGATACCCCTATTGTTGGCTGGATCTCAAAGAATGATGGAACAGGATATATGAAAGAGATCGAGTGTTTGCTGTGTAAAGCAAGCTAGTGTAAAGATAACAATCTCTTCTTCAACATCAGCAAAATGATAGAGCTGGCCGTTGACTTCAGGAAGCAAGGTGAAGGCGGTGCTCCTGTCCACATTTATGGTGCCAAGGTGGAGATGGTCAAGAGTGTCAAGTTCCCAGGAGTGATGTCCTCGTCCACCCGTGTCGATGCTACAATCAAGAAAGCACAATAAGGATTCTACTTCCTCAGGATGCTCAGGAAATTTGGCAGGTCCGTAAAGACTCTTAACAATTTGTATAGATGCAAGATACAAAGCATTCTATCCAGATGCATCACGGCTTGGTACAGAAACTACCCTGCCCAGGACTGTAAGAAACTACAGAGAATTGTGAACACAGCCCAGTCCGTCATTCAAACAAACCTTCCACCCATTGACTCCATCCACATTTCTTACTGTATTGGGAAGGCAGCCAACATAATCATTGACCCCTTCTACCCTGGTTACACTCTCTTCCAACCTCTTCCTTTAGGCAGAAGACGCAAAAGCTTAAACATTTGCAGCAACAGATTCAAGAACAGCTTCTTCCCTGATGCTTTCAGGCTTCTGACAATATCTCTTGAATTTTAAACTTAATGTCGATCTCACTCTTTGTGCACCTTCTCTGCAGCTAACACTCTTTTCCTCACTCTGTTCTAATGACACCAATGCGCTTTGTATGGTATGATCTGCCTACACTGCACACAAAACAAAACCTTTCACTGTGCTTAGATACATGTGACAAAAATAAATCAAATCAAATGAAATCAAAATGGAATTGGAAGGGAGGGATAAAGCACTCTACCCCTAGCAGTGCTAACCTCTATCTAAAGGTATGGAGAGTATTGGTGGACACTATGTGCTCGCTCTTTAGGGACACCAGGAGCACAAACGTAGCTGAAGCGGAGCGGCAGACCGTCAGCAGAAATGACACCTTGCAGTGTCTGGACCTGTTTATACCCAGGAGCCGGGACAATGAATAGGTACTCCAATTTGCCTACAGCAGATACCTTAAGATCATGAGTTTGGTGCTCAAGTGCAGTCAAAAGCAGAACAACAGATTTTGCGAAGATGAAAAAAGTGGGGTGCAATCGCCCACAGCCGATACATACAGGATTCACGGAAGAAGGAATGTTTGAGCAGTGGGAAAACAATTTTGTTCAATCTGTTCACATCAGTCTGAGTCCCTAAATAATGGAGGTGGCTATTAGCAGAATCACACAGAGACTGAAGACTGGCAGTTTGCCTGTTTTACTAGAGAATTTGCTGATTCCCACTACTGTCACTCCGCCCACCCAGCTCTCTCAGAGATGCCAGTGGACGAATAAGTTGGATGGAGTTATGAGGCTGTTTGATGGAGGCCGTGATAAACTCGGCTGGTTTTGCTCGGTGAGACAGCGCCCAGCGGGTGTGGCTCAGCCCCAGGCTCAGTGAGGTCTGTAGGATTCAGGCAAAACTGCAGCGAGAGTTGTGAACAAGGAAGGGAAATCGAATCGGAAAGTGGGAGTGGAAAGGGAATTTTTTTAAAAATGGGCAAGGAAACGGGGACAATGGAGAGCGGGGTGAAGTTTGAAGATGACGAATTTTTACAACCGATCAGAGTGCTTCCTCACCGGGAAGAAACGGTGCCCGAGGAGAGGGAGCACCACAAGCGAGATCCCTACGGTATAAACAGTCATGTGAAGGTGAGAGCTGGGCCAGCGGGAAACACTCAGCGCAGCCTTGGAGCTTCAACCGTGCGCTGCTGACTTGGCCGAATAGCAGCCTGTTTGGGAAGGTTGGGGTGGGGGTTGTTGTCTGCAAATTGCATGCGACAGGGAATGGTGAGCGGTGGTACCACTGAATTCAGAGCAACGTGTTTTGTTGCATGTACACGTAATATTATGTGTCAAAGCGCCCTACATCCACATCCCCCTTTTCGTTTGGTATGTGCATCACTGGAGATATTGGAACAGATTAATGTGTTGCTAAGGATACGCTGATTCCCCCCCCCCCCTCAATGCACATGATATCTCGACTAAAAGAATCGGGTGCAAATTGCTCGCCTTTTAAAAAAAGCCACGCTGCCAGGTGCACTGCCCACTCCTGTCTCTTCCTTCTGGCCAGGTTTGTTTCGAAGATGTGATCGCGGAACCTGTCGCGACCCAAAGTTTCGACGGAGTCTGGATTTGCAGCCACGTCTCGTTTGAGTTCACTAAGTTCGTGCTGTACAAAGTGCTCACTCTGGTTTTCGCCATCCCCCTGGCCTTCGTCATTGGCATTCTTTTTGCAGTCTTCAGTTACATCCACATTTGGTAAGCAAGCCTTTTCCCTTCATCCAGTGAGCAGCGTTGTGTTGTGCAGCTTTTCAGCTCCAGTTGATAATTATATCCATTTTTAAAATATATTATTATGTGTGCAGCTGAGTGAAGGTCTCAGCGTCAAGATGAAGTCTGATTTGTGCCAATACAGATTTTGCCAATGCAAACTAAACATTCAATCGGTCAGCTTTAAGTGGAACTGAGAGCATTTTAATTTCGAGGTCTGCAGGCAATCCCATAAAGTCGCCACAAACCATAGGGCTGCTGTCTCATTAAGCAGAGACGATTGGTCGTGGTTTAGTCCAAGAGTCACCATGCCTCCGGCAGGGGGAGAATTTGAGAAGAGGTCCTTAAGGGGAGGCAATGGCAATATTATCACTGGACTGTTAATCCCGAGACCCAGATAACATTCTGAGTCCTCCAGTTTGAATCCTGCCATGGCAGATGGTGGAGTTTGAATTTAATATATCTGGAATTAAGAGTTGATTATTGGGGGACAAACCCACCAGGTTCACGAACGTCCTTTAGGGAAGGAAACTGCCGTCCTTACCTGGTTTGGCCTACGTGTGACTTCGGATAATGGGCAATAAACGATGCCTAGTCAGCTGCACCCTCATCCCATTAATGAATAAGGAGAGGAAAAACCTCAGCCGGTGTGAGAATTGAACTGATTCTCCTGACATCACTTGGTATTGCAAACCTCCTGTCCAGCCATATGAACTCAACCTGCAAGTAGAAGTTGTGTAAACCACCTAACAATCAGGGCCTAAGGAAAGCTCTGAGCTCACTGTTTATGAGTGGCGATTTCCCTCATCCTTCAGTTTTGAACTGTTACCCACTGTAAGGTCATATGAACAAAAACAGCTGGAAGAACTCAGCAGGTCAGGCAGCAACTGTGGCGAGAGAAGCAGAGTTAACCTTTCTTATTAATGATCTCTTATGAGAACTGAAGCAAAGTGGAAATGTACAACCAGTGGAAAGGGGAAGGAGTAGGTGAAGATGGGAGATTACATGGTGACAGATTTCATACTGCAACAGCCAAAAGGAGTGGGAGTGGATACCATGAAGAAATAAAAGGTCATGTCCAAATGAGGTGTAAATTGTTACGTAAAAATAGTATGAATATAACACTATAGAGAGATCATCCCTAACACCAAAATGGCCCCTGCATATACACAAATACATTCCGTGACAGCTGGTAGTGACCAGCTGCTGAAAGCACTGCTAATGTCACTATGTCAGGATGTGTCTGTGCATACGCCACTGATGTCTTCATGCTGGGGATGAAACAGCTCGGGAGACTGGGAACCAAATCTGTTCGGTTGCTGCTGTTTCACTGTGTTCACACCCCTGACCTCATGCCCACCCACTGCACTGCCTGGAGAGCGGGAGGCTGTGTTCAAGGGCCAGGGCTTCCTGGGTTCCTCTTCATAGAATCTTGCTCTCTGTACTGCCTAGAGGTGGTGTTTGCAACATGGATAGCTGAGAAAGGGAGAAACAAGATAAAACCAACCCAGCAAAACAAGGAGAGAGAAAATAACCATGTAGAACAAGTTGGAAACAGAAGTTGATCTAATTTTATGCTCAGAAGGTCAGAACACAGCGGCTCTGTGGCAAGATGGATGGTTATTTAACGTGTAAGTGCAACAATCTCATGATACTTAAAGGGTGGTTGAGGGTGAGACATCATTGTCATCAGTTTAACGGTATTTTGTTCTTGTCACAGGTTATTGGAGTACTTGCATATCCATAATAACACCACCACTAAACTCTATTACTTTGACAGCAAATTCGGGACTGATATATTTCTTTTATGAAAATTCAAGTTACAATTCATTCAGCTATCATTCATACAAATCAGCAGTTAGATGGAACTAGGATGTAAATCAGCTGTAAAATAATTGACTCATAGAACAGGCGCGAAGGGCCTGTGCCTGTTTTTACATTCATATTGTTTCAAGCACAAGTCGAACGTCAATTACTGTTAATAATGGAGACTGTATTTAAAAGAGTCAGAAAATAACTTTCAGTATGAAAGCAACTGAAGATGGCATTAAGAAAATCAAAAAGGTCGAGTAAGAAGAGACAGACAGCTCTTTATCTTAAATTCAGCATAGTCGTGCATCAATTCAAAAGGAATTCAGTAGAAATGTCTCTACATAGAGATTGCTTAGAATCTGGAACTTGCTGCAATATGGTTGGTGAAGTTGAATAGCAGAGATGCTTTTAAAGGGAAGCTGAATTTACATAAAATGTGAACCGAATGCGTGGATATGCTGTTTGGTTTAGATGAAGTATGGTGGGACAAAGCTGGTGCAAATCATAAACACGACATTCCAGCAAATTGGGTTCCTGTTTTGTGTTGTAAATTTTGTGTAACTAACCACAAATTGTTAAGTACCTGCAATCAAGTCTTTCAGCTTTTAGTGTGACTTACACTTATGCCACAAAATGAAGTAAAATACAGAGCAGGTCTTAATGAGGATTTGGAAAAAAATGCAGAAAGGTTGCAACAAAATGTCGTAAACATAACTTGATTTGCTACAGCTCCTGAAAATGTGCTCATAATTTTCAAAGATCAAGTGTGAGTGCAGGAAACTCGTCTTGTTATTTTGCAAATACAGCTGGTTTTGTGGACAAAGATGTAATGGACTGATAGACCACATGATAGTTTTGAGGTTTAGATGTCTTGTTGTGTACAACTCATTTTAGCTCCAAACTCTTCGATCCTTTTACAAACTTGCATATAAACATAATAACTATGATCAGAAATAGGCCATTCGGCACTTCAAGCTACTCTGCAATTCAGTAAAATTGTGGCTAATCTGTTAGTGTTTCAAAATCCATACCAAGTCACCCCTCATTCCTCAACTTACGTCCACTGTATCTACTGTCTCCTCACAAGACAATGTGGTCTTTTCAGATATCAGTTTAATAAATGTCCTCCAAGATATAGGTCATGTATATGTTTGTAGCCAGCATGCTTTTGTTACTGTCTCCAAATAGAAATTGAAGCCCAAGGACAATATATTTTGGTCACAAATATGATGAAAGATGAATGTCATATTAATATGAATTATTAGATGTTGGTTTCAAATTTTACTCATTTAATTTTAAGCAGAAATATAATATACTGGTAATTTTCATGTTTTAAAAATAGTTTATATAGCCACATGTATGTTATATTATTTGTACATTTTATCAGTGTGATAGGATATTTGAATGTTGTGAAAGGAACAAATGGCAAACTGACTCGCATAAAAATGAGAAAATACTGAAGACACAACACACAGACCATTTGTCAAAGAACAAGTTTAATGTTTTGGGTGGGATTCATTATCAGAATAGGCAGAATGATGACTGAGAAGTTCCTTTACAGAATTGAGTAAAATAAATGGGGAGGAGAAAGCAACAGGTTGATATCCATTGTTTAACTGTGACTATTACTGTGGGTGATGAGACAGTTTCACTTATAGGAAATGCTGCATCCAATTTCTATTCTTAATTGGCTTTGTAATATTTTGAAACAATAACAACCGAATTAAACCACATTAGCTGGGAATAACTCCTTAAAGGGAACACTACAATTATCTTGGCCATAGGTCAGAATCCCAAAGTGCTCTGGATGTTTTTTTTATGTGTAACTACAAAATGTATTTTTTCAAAGAGAGCTGAAATAGCCACAGTGATAATGGGGACTGCAGATGCTGGAGAATCCAAGATAATAAAGTGTGAAGCTGGATGAACACAGCAGGCCAAGCAGCATCTCAGGAGCACGAAAGCTGACATTTCGGGCCTAGACCCTTCATCAGAGAAGGGGATGGGGTGAGGGTTCTGGAATAAATAGGGAGAGAGGGGGAAGTGGACCGAAGATGGAGAGAAAAGAAGATAGGTGGAGAGGAGAGTATAGGTGGGGAGGTAGGGAGGGGATAGGTCAGTCCAGGGAAGACAGACAGGTCAAGGAGGTGCGATGAGGTTAGTAGGTAGGAAATGGAGGTGCGGCTTGGGGTGGGAGGAAGGGATGGGTGAGAGGAAGAACAGGCTAGGGAGGCAGAGACAGGTTGGACTGCTTTGGGATGCAGTGAGGGGAGGGGAAGAGCTGGGCTGGTTGTGTGGTGCACTGGAGGGAGGAGACAAACTGGGCTGGTTTAGGGATGCAGTGGGGGAGGGGGAGATTTTCAAGCTGGTGAAGTCCATATTGATACCATTAGGCTGCAGGGTTCCCAAGCAGAATATGAGTTGCTGTTCCTGCAACCTTCGGGTGACATCATTATGGCACTGCAGGAGGCCCATGATGGACATGTCATCTAAAGAATGGGAGGGGGAGTTGAAATGGTTCGTGACTGGGAGGTGCAGTTGTTTGTTGCGAACCGAGCGGAGGTGTTCTGCAAAGCGGTCCCCAAGCCTCCACTTGGTTTCCCTAATGTAGAGGAAGCCACACCAGGTGCAATAGATACAGTATACCACATTGGCAGATGTGCAGGTGAACCTCTGCTTAATATGGAAAATCATCTTGGAGCCTGGGATAGGGGTGAGGGAGGAGGTGTGGGGGCAAGTGTAGCACTTCCTGTGGTTGCAGGGGAAGGTGCCGGGTGTGGTGGGGTTGGAGGGCAGTGTGGAGCGAACAAGGGAGTCACGGAGAGAGTGGTCTCTCCAGAAAGCAGACAAGGGTGGGGATGGAAAAATGTCTTGGGTGGTGGTGTCAGATTGTAGATGGCGGAAGTGTCGGAGGATGATGCGTTGTATCCGGAGGTTGGTGGGGTGGTGTGTGAGAACGAGGGGGAACCTCTTTGGGCGGTTGTGGTGGGGGCGGGGTGTGAGGGATGTGTTGCGGGAAATGCGGGAGACGCGGTCAAGGGTGTTCTCGACCACTGTGGGGGGAAAGTTGCGGTCCTTGAAGAACTTGGACATCTGGGATGTGCGAGAGTGCTACAGTTGGCTGCAGAATTAAATTAAGTGGCCATCTGGAGAGAACCATAGAATTTTCATATGTCTAGATGTGATCAGATCTACAAACAACAGCCCCTCAAATGAGGGTAGAAGCAAGTCACAACAGAATGGGTTGTAATCTTGTGATGACAAAGATAATGAGGGGGTGATGATTCCCTTTTCAACAGCAATCCACCCCTTGACGATTACGTCCTAAACTGCAAATACAAGTGTATTTTTGTACCTTTAAAATTCCAGTTTCAATTCCACTGGGGTGTACTAATGGGACTGAACATTTTTATGTGTACGAGCCTGGGTTCAAGGGCTGGTGTGCCGTGAAGGTCAGAGCCAACAAACTAGCCCCTAGCTACCCTGTTTTGCAAGTAAAGGAAGACTCTGTCTCACTGTTGAGTGCTGCATGCCAGAAAAACACAAAAGGATTCTCTCTGACACTGAATGCTGGAATTCAATGACACTGAAAGGAATCAGTACTGTAGAATAACAACCAAATTTGACTAAATGTAAAATTTAAGCTGAAGAAACTGACTGTGCAGCTATCAGCATCAACACTATTGGTAACCTCCACTGCAACATCTGCAATGACCAATTGCCTATTCCTCACAAACAATACAGAGATTGAGCAGTACATCTGTATTTTTTCTTCTTAACTTTGATCTTCTTGGACCCACCTTTTATTTCTAATTTGTGTTTGTATGTATTGTCTTACTAATTGTTCTTGCGTTCAGTAATTAATAAACTCACATGTTCTTAACTCAAGAAAGCCGGTTAAATTGGGTTACTTTAAATCGTAACTTAATTTGGCTCTGGGAGATTGGTAAGCACTAGGGAAGGAGTAATTGTTACATTAACCAGGTTGCCACAAATCAAGGGAGTTCTGGAACCATAATGAATTGGGGAACTTGACCCCAGGTCAGGTCATAACACAACATTAAAATAAAGGAATTTTACAAAGCTAAAGCAAAACGGCACTCCTGAGGTGAATGATGCACTCCAACACCCGTGGTAGCCATCGGCTGCTGAAGGCTCAAAGGTCAGTGGACGCCATATGTTCCCACACCAAGGACATCGAGGCTTAGAGGTAACCACGGGGGAGGGGGAGGAAGTTGTATCCAGCAGCTCCTTCCATGGCCCATTGCCTGGAATGTTGATGACCACCTTGGCAAAGCCCAGCAGGATCAGACACACAAGAAGGTCCTCTGACCTGATGTCCACTGAAAACTCACAGCGTGACCAAAAATCAAGAACTGTGGGATTGCAGTACAATGAAAGTTTCAGGGTCAATTCCCTTAACCGGTTTTAGACATGCACAACTACATCTACACAGAATTGACAGAAGGAAAGTGAAATATATTTTTAAATGGCAAAGCCTGTCTGTTCCTGGCATATATCAATGGCAGCATGTCAGCCGTGGCTCAGGTGGTAGCATAATTACTGCTGAGCCATAAGGGCCTGGGTTCAAGTCCCATTGTAGGGCTTGGTGAGTTAAACCATGGCCGTCACCCCAATGAACCATTGAGGAAACACTTCATTCCTAGAAGTCCCACCTTTTGGATTCAATGTTAAACTAAATCACCATTGCCTGTTTATTCAGATATAAGTGATCCCGTGGCACTATTTCAAGGACAAAAACGACCACTAATCCCAGGGTTCCATCAATATCTATTCCTTAATCAATATTACAAAAAGCTTTTGCCACATTCACAATCATGAGCTGACACGAAAAAAGCTGTAAGGTGTTGTTTGATGTAGGAAATTGTAGCAGTTCTCAGTGAATTGATAATGCATAGCTTGAAATACTGAGTTTTCCATTTGTTTACGTATATCATTATGAATCTGCAAGATAATTGTGAATAATATAGTCTCTGTTTTAACTTCAGGATTCTTATGCCCATCGTGAAGACCTTTATGATGATCCTGCCCTCCTGTAAAACCATTTGGAAGACTGTCATGGACATGTTTTTTTCTCCTCTGTATCAGAGTATGGGACGCTGCTTCTCTGCAATTAATTTGCGCTTCACTCGAGGTTAAGGAAATAGGAAAAAGATGATTGGTAATCAAAGAGGACAGCCATTACACAAAAGGATTTCTTCCAGATCTTAAGAAAAAAGACTAACATTTGCTATTCTTCTATTTTTCATTCCAAATACACTTCTTCAGAAAGCACCTGACATTTTTTTAAAAAGTATTATACGTACTTTTGCAAATAGTTCTTTTAGAAATAAGCATACTGCATAATTGAAATTTTATGTTATGCACCAGTATGCACATTGTCTCTGGTAATAATTAAGTAAGGTTTTACAAAGATATTTTGTTGTGCAATAATTCATTTTTGTATTATATATCAAGAAATGCTCATATGCCGTCAATACGGTGTTGTTAAAGCAAAATCTGATCATTAAAAAGGAAAAAGCTCGAAACTTTGAGGTTTGTAAATAGGTTTGTTCACTATTTTAATTAGTTGAAGATATTGTTAGGCAAAGCTAGATAAGTATTATTTTTGCAATGGCTTTAGGATCAATAATAACTGTGCATATTCTGTTTTGTTTGCAAAATAATAAGATTTGCGTAATAAATCATATATAACTTATAGTATATTGTACATGTTCAAAATACTCTCCCAGACCTAATCAATATGACTAGGGACTTGTATAGTTCATATACTTACTCACGAGCTTGGTGTGTTGCTTGTATATCCATTTTATAGATGCACGCTTACCTATTGCACTTGTCTGTACTAAGCTACATTAGCTTATCATCCCTTGATACATTAAGTATAAAACTTTGCTTTCATCTTCAAGTTAAAATCATTACTTTCATCTTCAAATCCTTCCACAGTCTCTCCTACTTTATTTCCACCTTCCTTCAGCTTTAGATTTACACATTCATTCTTCAGTCTTCCAAGTGTCTTTTTTGTTGCACTTCTGAAAATCCAGTCACTGCTCCTAATGTTTTCCTTGATGGTTTTCATCCTTCACTTATTTAGTCCCATTTACTATTCTTTGTCTTTAAGTTACATATAGGATTTTTATTACACAAAGAACAATAATCTGGTTAAGATGTTTGAGTCTAATATTCACTGAGTTTAGATAAAGAAGAGTGACCTTTGTGAAAAATAAGAGATTCTGAGAGGTCTTAATGGGGTAGACAGTGACAGGATGTTTGCCCTCAGGGAATCTATAAGTAGGAACCTCAGTTTGAAAATAAGGGGTCTCATTTTTATGGTACAGTTGAGGCTGAACTTCCTCCCTCAGAAGGTTATTAGTGCTCGGAATTCTTTTCCATAGAGCAGTGAAGTCTGGCTAATTGAATATACTCAAAGCTGAACTGGACATTTTTTTTGACAAGGGTGTCAATACTTATGGATGCTAACAGGAAAGTGGAGTTAAGGATACAATCAGATCAAACATTATCTTATTGATTAATAGACCAAATTTGAGGGCCCCAATAATGTACTTCCACTCCTATTTCCTCATATTCTTATGTAAGTTGTGATTGAATATCCAATAGTAACAACTTTAATTGAAAGATTGGGAAGCAAAACAATTCCAACTGCTTATGCTTAAATGATTAGATTTACTTTAATTTTACCATATCAAATGGATACAAATCTTCAAAATCAGAATACATATGCACACTTCTTTGTTACAATGCTGTATATTGTACCTTTATAGACCAATATTATGCTACTGTAATAACAATTAATGATGATGAAGTGTTGATTATCTTCAAGATATTGTATTCTCAGCACTTGAAAAGATTATGCACTGCACGTATGTAATGGATTCTATATTTATCTATCTTATGTTTGTACATCAGTGGAATATCTATGTCAGTACTTTAAAAAGTTGAGCCCTGTGGACATATTGTACCTTCTTCAGATCTATTTTGTGATACCATTTTAAAGTTACAAATTAAAACAACTGGGTGGCATCATACATTAATATTTATTTTCCTGACATGATTTGGTCTGTTATCAGCCTGAAACCAGAATCAGTTTTAGCAGGAGCTTAAGAAATTTAGCATTTAGAAAAGTTTATCATGTGCACTTTACAATTACTGAATAAAGTTAAAGGAGGTCTTTTTTTTAAATCCACTGACTCCACTGGGTAAAAGCATCATCCAGATTTTATCATCATACAAACAAAACAGCATAGATTTTGTTCTGTATTGTGTTAACTGACTGTGGAATGGCAACAATTGAAATACCACAATTCAATCAATGTGCCTTTGGTTATGGAAAGATCACTACAAACTATCAAAAGTAAACTTGCAGACAGAACCGTAAAGTCAACTTGTGGAAAAGACCACTAACTGATAACTAAAGTTGTCATGCTGAGTAAATGTAGCCTTGCTAAACTGCATAGCAATCTTACATTTTAGACATAACTTGTTCTGCTAACATAGAGATCCCAGTTATTGTTGAGAGATTGCACTCTTTAATGTGTCTTCATGTCTGTCATGATTTATATTTTGTTATCAACAGCTATTACCTCAAATGATGATGCAAACCTTTATGCATAAAGACTTTTTATAACCATAATACCGAAATCTCAAAACTATTTGTAACCTCAGAGCTTAACTAAATTATCATTTATATATAAACTCAGTATATAATCTATATGCCAGTTCACGATCTTAAAAGCTTGATTTGTAAGTCATCATGATAAGCTGAATTGAATATTTTATACACTCTAGATATCTAAGCTGGATTGCATGCACAAGGTAAAAAAAGGACTCATAAACTACAAACTAGTGCAGCAGAGAAGAAGGCCATTGAGAACAATGAGATCAGCATTACTTTTAAAAGAAAATCCAATCAGTAAAATTCACCCATTCTTTCTTCATAGGACTGCAATTTGTCTCCATCAGTTGTTTGTCCAAATCCTTTGTTGAAGATGGCTAGTGTATCTGTTTCCAGTGTCTGATGAGCCAAATTCTGATAATTCCAAATCCTAACAACTCATTGAATAAAGATAGATTTTCCTCATTGTCTCAAATCAATCACCTGAAATCCCTGGTTGTCACATCTTGGAATTTCTCTCTCTGTCTATTTATTCTGTTTGAACATTATATGATCTGAAACACCTTGATCACAACTCAGGTAAACCTTCTCTAATCTGATAGTCTCTCTAGTTTCTCTAGTCAGTCTAAATGACTGCAATCCCTCAACACTAGAACTATTCTAGTAAATCTCTGCGTCCTTTCTAAATCTTTAACAAACCTCTTTAAGTACAGAGCCTAGAATTTGACAAAGAATTCCATTTGGTATTGAATTAGTGCTTTATGTAGGTTTAGAATCACTTCCTGGAGTGCTATTCCATACTTTTGTCATGAAACCCAGTCCTGCTTTGGTACAGCACTTCCCGTAACTTTATCACTTCACAAGCACTTTAGTACTTTTGATATACAGTAAATGTTGCAATGTATGAAACTGGATGAATAACAAATACCTATAAATAGCAATTTGATAAGAGTCAGAGAATCAGCTTAGTGATGTTTCTTGGGAAGAAATATTATCTGGGCCACCAAGGAAACTGCCCTACACCCCATTGAATTACGTTTCACATTTTTAAATTCAGGAATGAGAGGATGATACTTTAGTTTAACATCTGATCTGAAAGGTGTCACCTCCAATTGGGAGATGGATGAACAAGATTCCAGCATTAGCACTGAGGTGGATTTAGCTGTAAAAGAAGCTTCAAAGATGGGAGAGGTGATTTTGGGAATGGATTTGAAACAATGATAAAGATTTTTACATTTGAAGTATTGGTGGACAGGTAACTGATGTAATTTAATTAGAATGGGCTTTGGCATGGGATAGGATGTGAGCATCAGAAATTTGAATGCGCTGAAGTTTGCAAATAGCAGATGATGGATAACTGGCCAAAGGAACATTAGAATTGTTGGATCTGTTGTATAAAGGTAATGGCTCTGAAAGAGTTAATGTTACATTGACTCCACTATTCTACAGCTGTCATACACACACCTTGTACATTATTCTAGCTTTTGGAGGGACCAGATACATCTCTATCAGATCACTAAGGTCTTAATAATTATACATGGCAAAAAACAGTTGCACTTTGTACGATAATGCAGTAAACCTTCCTGTTATTTAAAAATAGATCTCTGTTTTAGATAACCTATAGTGGTGGATCCTCAACCATTTATAACTAGACAGACTGAATACAAAACAAAGACAAAGGGGAATGGTATATCTGTCAGTGAACTATCAAACAACTCTTACCCAGTACCACATACTGGCAGAAGTAGCAGATACCAGGATTGTTCAACAGGGAATACCACAGGATCCAAAGGGTGCAAAGGCTTTGATGAAGGTTTGACCAGTAAATGTCCAAAGGCAAGAATGTATTGGAGGTGGGAGGAAGTGATGATTATAATGGAGGGAATGAAAATCAGGTTCAATAGAACATACCCACAGGTGCAAACAGCTGCTTCCAGTGGCTGGAGCTGTTTGAATGATGGAATCACTGCATTTGATCTTGGAATGGGATGTCATAAAGAAAATAGCTGCAGTCTTACCAATATTTAGTTGGAAGAAATAAAGCTTAGATTTTGGAGATGCAGTCTTTTAATAGCAATGAATGTTTCACAGGACCATGTTCCCATGTTTATAGATGATGGTACCTGGGACCACTATTGAAGGGAGATGTTGTTTTCCCAATGTATCAAAGACTGCTGATTTTGGACACCCATCCCTAGATCATAGAATCTCTACAGTGCAGATGGAATCCATTCAGCCCATCCAGCCCGCACTGACACTCAGTACAGCACCCCACCCTAATCTTGTGACCCTGCAACCCCAAATTAACCATGGCTAATCCACCTAGCCTGCACACTCCTGGACACTACCAGACAATTTAGCATGGCCAAACCAGCTAACTTGCACATATTTGGAACTTGGGAGGTAACTGGAGCACCTGGCACAAACATGGGGAGAATGTGTCACTCCACACAGTTACCCAAGGCTGGAATTGAAGCCGGGCACCGGGTGCTGTGAGGCAGCAGTGCTAATCACTAAGCCACCACGCCAAAAATCTGAGAAAGTGGAAGATGTTAGATGTATGCTCCTGGGAGAACTGGATTACATGGACAAGAATGGTTGCAGGTTAGCTAGCTCAGTTGGCCAGAGGCTGGTTTGTGAGGCAGAGTAACACCAACAGCATGGATTCAGTTCCCATGCTGGTTGAGGTTACCATGAGGGACTCTCCTACTCAACATTTTCCCTTGTCTAAGGCGTGGTAACCCATCGCCAGTTGTCTCTTTCTCGAAAAAGAATACTGTGGGACCTTTATACTGTAGTTCAAGGCAAATAGCCGTGTGAAGTTTAGTTTGGCCCCCGGTCTTTGCCACATGAGTGCATATCCATAGACGGATTCCTATTGTTAACAGTAGTTAAATCCCTATGAAGTTTGCTGGATTTCCTCTTTTCGAAACACCGGCGCGGTATTTCGGTGATTAATACTGCTGCCTCGCAGCGCCAGGAACCCGGGTTCGATTTCCCCTCCTCCGGTGACTGTGTGGCTCTCTCCGGGTGCTCCGGTTTCCGCCCACAGTCCAAAGATGTGCAGGCCAGGTGGATTGGCCACACTAAATTGCCCATAGTGTTCAGCGGTGTGTAGATAGGTGGGTTTATAGGGGGATGGGTCTGTGTGGGATGCTCTGAACTTGTTGGGCCGAAGGGCCTATTTCCACACCAGAGGGATTCTATGATAAATCTCGCAAGTAACTCGAGCAAATTTCCAAGATAATAAAATGTGAGGCTGGATGAACACAGCAGGCCAAGCAGCATCTCATTGTCCCCATGTCCGACACTTTGCTTCCCTTCCTAAGAAACAGACTTCACTGCACTGTTACCCTGTTTGGAAAACATTTTCCCATTACAATGCAAGTATCAGTTGAACTTTCGTCACTAATTTGCCGGAGTTTGTCTCGCCCTTCCTATGCCAGCACAAGAATGCCCTGCATCCGTGCATTAACACTCGATCTCCTCTCACACATTCTCTCCCTCTCGCTGGCTTGTCGATGTTCGCCTCTTGCCTCCCACAGCGGGTCTTGCCCAAGCCTTGCTGCTCGCTATGATTCACTGCGAAGTCATGTATGCATTCCCTATTTTCCGCTGTAGCTGGGAACTTGGCGTTCTGTGCACTGAAAAGCGGCAGCTCTTCAAGTCAGAGCTCCCTTTACAGCCCAGAGGAACTGGCGGTCTGCCACAAGGACCAGCGATCACTACCTACTTTCACGTTACTATCTTCCTTCCGCAGGGTAATAGTAATAGAGAGCTGCAGCAGATTTGCTGAAATCCTCCAGTTTGGGAAGCTATGTCTGGTGACAAAACCGGGGATTTTGAGGTAAGGAAGAGTCGCGCCCGCCTTATTACAACTAAATGAGACCACAGCTGAGGAACGGGACAATAATAATGATCTGATGCAAGATAGTAACAATATTTGGGGGGGGGGGGGGTGTTGCTGTACCGGTTTTTCATTGTGAAGAGCGTAGGCAAGGTTGCCTGTTGATTGTGAACGCACACTGCAAAATAACTGAACCTATCGTGACTTTGAAACAAAAATACTTGGCCATAAAAGAAGCTAGAAAATACACGAGGCTTTTTTTCTTAAAAGAAGTCAATTATACACGTTAGATTGTTATTCAGACTTGTAAATCAGTGGAATATAAAAAATGTCTTGTGATCTGGGGAGACAGGACAACATATGGCGATGGTCTATGCTCCTCAGAATTGTCAGGAACAGGCTATTCGGCTGTTTGTGCCTGTCTCGCCAGTATGAGGAGGTAAATCCATATTCCAATCTTATCCCTTCAGCCATCTGCCTCCAGAATTAGATCAGTCCCTGGTGGTTTATACCCAAGGACTGAGCATTCAAAGCTCTCGGGGGGCGGCAAGCTTCATTGTACTCATTCCTAAATCGCAGAATCCTTATTGTGCGTCTGCCATGCCGTCTCCCCAACTTGAACCTACCAAATCCCTCCAGCATTTTCTGTTCCTCTGGCGTTCATCGATATTCTTGTAACCATGCAAAAGTGGCAATTGACAAGAGGTAACTTATGGATGGTGTCAGTTCGATAGGATTTAACCTGTAGGATCCTTCATTAAAATGAGGGATTCACAGGAGAACTGAAGCCCATGAGAGGACATAGGCAGCGGTCTCTCTCTCTGTTTCAGAAGACGAGTACAGTTTAAAGGGCGCCACTCTACACAGACCAAGGCGAGGAACCAGTTCTCGATTAGGTACCACAGTCAGTGCGGGGATTGAACCCGCTATTCTGTCCGACACGTTAACTTCGTACTGACACTCGGGTCTTAAGGAAGCTCCCCAAACAATCCCTTTCCTGTTAAAGGGACTGATCTCCGCGGTGACTCAGTTCTCAAACTGCTGGATTTATTAATCCTGCATTTGTTCTGCAAAACAAAACAGAACAGAACTTTCGGAGGAAGGGAATCAGAGGCTGGTGGATGTTCGTATACAGGTATTGAATTCGGTACCTCTTCGAGCAGTTGTGCATTGCCCAAAGGGGATGGGGAGGGAGAGAGAGAGGGTGGGAAGGCCGGCTGTAGGAGAATTCGACGCCGTGTTCAGTTAGAGAGCGGTTTCTGGACTCGAAGTCTTACAAGATGATGTCCCAACAAAACGGGCAAGAGGTAGCCTGGATGATGGTGTCCCTGGTGCGAGATTTTCCAGAGCTGCAGTGATTCACTATAGCCCGCAACGAGAGATTTCCCAGTGAGATGCAGTGCTGGACTGATTCACTGCATTCCTGAATAAAAACAAAATCCCAGTGAATGCATTGCTAGAGACTCACTACATCCCTAAATTGGAGAGATTTCCTAGATGGTGCAGTACTGCAGTGTGTCACTTTATCCCTCAGTTGGAAGACATTTGAGGGGGTGCATTACTGGAATGACTCCCTTTTATCCCTAAGTTGGAGTGATCTCCCAGAGGGTGTATAACTGGAATGACTCACTTGTATCCCTGGCAGTGAGGGAGATTTCCCAGTGGGTCAGTACTGTAGTGACTCACTGTATCCAGGCGAGCCCCCGTGCTGCCCCCTGCTGCCAGATGGAAATGGTTTTGCTGCCGCCAGCTCCGGTTTACAGGGGTGTGGTGCCGCTTTACTTTTCCACTTAAATACGATCAGGCTCCACAAAGTTCCTCTTAAGCATCAAGCAGCGACTACCTTCCGAGTTTTATGTTGGAACAACTCAAAGTCAGCTTAAACAAGGAATTGTTGTAACCCTTCCCAGGGACTTTTATACCCGTCGCCGATCAGAGACCACGGGAACATTTACAAACCCAATAATAAAATGGAAGATGAGAAGTTGAACGAGAAATACGTGACAGATGTTCACACCAAAGAGATCGATTTAATCAACAGAGATCCAAAACATCTGAACGAAGATGTGGTTAAGGTAAGGAAGAGAGACGAACTTTGTTAAAGTTGGGAATAATACAGGAATTAAAGTTAAATGTTTGTATAGAAGGTAGTCAGAGGTAACAGGTTTGCAGGGACAAGGTTATTACCCAGTACGATTCCAACTGCTCGCAGTCCTATTGACGAACCCCTGCTACCAATTATAATTTTTCCAGTTTCTCTGGGAGTCGTGTCTCCCCGTGAAGCATCGAATTTTCGACCCCCAGGGAGGATATGAATTGATGTTGAGCTACTGATGTGTTTGATAGACACCAGGGATGGATTGCTGTTGAAAGCTATCACAAAAAACATGGAATTGGCCGAGAGATGATTCATCTGTGAAATAGCCTGAGATTTCAGCGACAGACCGGAACTTGTAAACAGCGTGAAAAGTGCAGGGTCCTCCCGGTGTGTTGAAAGGACCGTGTGGATTATACTGAGTGCATAAAAGGCATTTATCAAAACTGCACCCTGCAAGCAACACCATACCCCGCTGCACTCATCACCCAACCCACTGCTCTGTAACCACTCAACCCACACCCCAGTCCACATCACCCACCTTCCCCAGGCCACTGCTGTGTACCCACTGCACCCGATTACTCTGTAACATTTCAAGCCGGTCCACTGAACCTATCCCCCGCCCGCTGATCTTTACCTACTCAAGTGACTCAACTGTCCACTCCACCCATCCTCCAACTCACTGCATTGTGTCCACTACCCCCATCCCCCAGCTCACTGTCCATTTCCCACTTCATTGTTCTGAGTCTGCTGTTCCCAGCCCACTGCTCTGTGCCCTGAGCTCCACCACTGCTCACTGCATCCAACATGAAGTCCACTGACCCCATTCCTCTGTATACTGCTCTGTGCCCATTGTGCTAATCCCCACCACTTACATTGTTCATTGCATCCATCCCTCTGCCAGTAAAATTAAGACAGACATGGCTAGGGTGAATAGTTGGAGTTTTTTTTCCCAGGATGGAAATTTCAAAATCTAAGGAGCATATGTTTAAGATGGACAGGGGGAATTTAAAGGAGACGTGCAAGGAAAGTTTTTATGCAGAGGGTGTCAGATGAGGTGGTAGAAGCAGATAATATGGCAATGTTTAAGAGGCATTTAGACAGATGCATGAACAGGCAGGGAATAGAGGAATATGGACCTTATGCAGGTAGACAGGATTAATTTAGAATGGCACCATGGTCAGCACAGACATGGTGGGCCAAAGGGCCTGTAATTGAACTGTACTGTACTGTGTTCTATGTCCTGTGTAGATGCACCCATCCACCAGTCTGGTGCACTGTGGTCACTGTACCCAGCACAAAGTCCCATGCATCCATCCTCCAGCCCACTACATTATGCTCACTGTACCCAGCATCAAGCCAAGCTCACTGTATCCAGCACTGTGTGGAGTTACCCAGCACCCAGCCTTCAACCTGCTGCATTCAACAATTAGTTCATTCCACACAGTCAAAAACTTTTATAGAAACTGACTACCTGCCAAACTCTTACTAATTCATATGTACATATTATCAAAAGAATCCAGCAAACCAAATTAGCTTATTTACCAATTTCAGTCTGATGTTGGATGGATGAGGTAACGATCACATAAAACAGATAAAAATAACCAGAGAAAAGAATAACTGGAACTTCTTTTGTATTTGTCATTGTTCCCTCGCATAAAAGTGACATGTTGATGTGATTAAAGGAAAACAGAAAAAAAACAGGTTTGGTAACATTTTTCATGCAGCTTGTGCATTTTAAATTATCAGATGCTCTCTTATTGATAACAAGTATATTTGACACCCAGAAGTTTAAACTCAACATTCAAAAGAAAACTTATGCAAATGATCATGTATGCAATTGAAATATTTAGTATTGCTGACTATGTTTGAAGTCCAATATTAGTTTTAATTAAAGGATCATTATTGCATTGATGAAATCCAAACCAAGACCACAGTTGTGAATGTGTGCAATGATGTAATGAGACAGTGTTATTATTTCACCCATTATAAATTTATTTTACATTTTAACAAAAAAAAAGCATAAATACAGTATTGTTAAAGTTCATAGTGCAGTACATTTCTACCACTGTGGAAAACAATTTTGAAACTGGAGCCTTGCTCCCCAATAATGATGGTGACACCATTTTTAGCTTTAACCATGGAAAGCCTGACAATGATGTTAGTACTTTGATAGGCTCTTTGCCATTCTTTCAAATGAATATTCTGTAAGGCAAATTATGTGTAGCACTCAAATTCCAACCACTATGGTATCTAACATGTGGGAAGTCCACATGTGAAACCTGTATAATAACACAGTGTAGTAACACAATATTTAAATTAAGCCTTACTACAGGATAATTAAATTGATAGCAGAGCACAGCAAAGCAATTCTTTCGCACATTGTTACCTGTAACTATTGCATTAATCAATGGAAAGGCAGTTTTAAGCATTCAAAGATGTAGCTTTCATTTTAAATGCAACGGTCTTAAACAAAAGCCATAAATATTCAACTGTATGACGATTGCATTTTTATGTTTTAAACAGTTTTTTAAGACATAATCTTATTTGTTAAAAGTTTTCAAAACATCTGTTATAGAATTGTAGAAGGAACCACATGTATACATTATCACTTGTGTTTGCTTGTGTCGTATATGTAGCCAAACCTTAACAAAGACAGTCTCGGCTCTTGAACATTAAACATTAAAGCAGTAGCGTAGGCCAGAAACTTGGACGATGTCATCACACTCTTGTCACTGGCATGTTTTAGCTCTTTTGTCAGACATGAGATATATATATACACACACATAAATTGATAGGTTGCAAAAGTATACAGATATGGATATTGACGTAATCTAACCAGATAAGTGATGCTTTTCATACTAGGTCTATTCCAGAATCTTATACAGTGTTACAACTTTAGCATTTTTCTTCTGCAATCATTTAAAACTAACTAAACCCTTACTCTCTGGGGAAGAAAACTAAGTTTTGAGCCTGATATCTATTTGTAATTCAAATCGCCACAGCTCAACTGCTGCATTTTCTTTAATGATCTGGCTGATTTTAACATTTTAGTAAACATAAGTGGCATTTTTCATTTGCATTTGCATCTGCACTACCACATTATTTTGGCAAGAACACTAGGAACTGATGGCCAAAAATAAAATTGTTCCTCTTCAGCTCATGGGCATCGATTCTGCTTTTAATTTAACCACCAACTGTTTGGTTACTTTTGTTCTCGGGCTACAACCATTGTAGGCAGTAAAAGGGCAACATGAAAGTCTAACCAATTGATAAGCGCAGGCTGGGTTCAGGGAATAAAACCTATATTGTTCCTCCTTCTTTCCCACCCCCTGAATCATAAGGCATTTGAGCATGTTTGGAACTCTTCCAATTGAACCATGTTTGGGAATCAAGACTGGAGTTTTGACTTCAAAATAGCTAAGACCATGCTGCGTAGAGCCGATTTACAACTCTCATTACCTGTGTCAATGTCTCAACAGTTGACAGATGGTGAATGGGCTGGTAATTTTGCTGGCTTTTGACACAAATGTTAATACCGAGGGGAATTGTTTTTAGCTGCCAGAGGCTGTTACCAACAGCTAAAACCAGGCTGAAGTCTTATTGCAATGGGAAAAAGAAAATTGGTCTGAAGCTTTGGATGCAGAGGAGAAAGAGAAACCATATACCTCAGTAAAGTCTTAACCTTGTGCTATATGTGCATAGATAATTGTCAGTATGCTTCAAATGTTTTCACTTCACTTCCAGCACTGAGACATTTTTCAGATGTGCAGTGAGGTGCTGTTTAAGTAAATGCCCTTCTTTTCCTACTCCTTTCTCCTGTAGAAAACCTACGTTGAAACTGCATGACCTGTATGTAACAGCCAGCCGTATTGTACTGTACTCTACAAAGAACACAACTAGTGACATTGCTATCCTTTTTCTCTGCTATTCCTACTTTTTGCTCTTTGCTCATTTCTAATTGTTTTTTTTGAAGATGCATCATTCTCAAACACTACACTTACCTGATACAATTCATGTGAAATGAAAACTTCATAGTCACTATTCAGAACAGGCATTGCTAATTATGTTGTGGCAAGGATTATAATATTTTAAAAGAATTTCAGATCTTTATCTAATTGTTTTAAGCTGATCTTTTCTTACTCAAATTCATCAATTGCTCTCAAATTCTACTATTCTCCGAACAGTATTGTATCACAAGATGTGTTAGAAGATTATAAGTTGGTGCTATCAGGCCGCCATTATATCCATTGAATGTTGGCGTTTCTGGCTTAATTAATCCAAATGGGACATAGTCAAATTGAGTTTATGTTTAAATACCATTTCCCGTGTATTCCCATGCATTCATGAACATCATAAGACTGTTAGATAAATAACATATCTTTTCACAGTGACATTATTCGATGACTAAAATTTTCTATGCACTCATGATATCGGTGGCTGTGTTCTTTGTATAGCACAGCACAGCAGTGTTGGCTATTGCATTCCAGTCATATGATTTCAATGCTGGTCTTCTATAGCTACCTTGGGGCCCACAGAATTTTTGAAAGTAACCTAAATTAGTTCATGTTTATAGTTTGTCAATTATCACTTGCAATGTAATTTTACTCTGAATTAAATTAGCAAATCTGCAGGTATATAATTTTTTACATACCATGCTCTACACATTGCGACTTTCAGTGTCAATTTCTAGGTTTACCTACGCCATTGCACAATGCTGCATTATTCCAAGCCCTCATGTCTGTGTTTCCAAATGACTAGGTTAACATTCTATCAGATTGTTTCTGCCACCTGCATCCAAAATTGTTTTTGACTACAACATGTCAAAACTTTTATTTATCATAATTAGGAGTTTCCTGACGTGTAACATATTTCGACTGTTTCTATTGTTTACCGCTGATATTTTCCAATTTTAATTTTCATCACAAATGTTCCTTTAATTTATATTTACTAAGTGAGGATGTCATGAGGATAGAAAAAATGTTTTCATTTCTCTCCATTGCAAAGCCCTTTTGTATACTAAGTTTTAACATTCTTAACTTAGTGGAGAGAAGCCAAAAGCTAAAGTTACATCCTAACTAATTAATTTTATTAAAAAAAGAAATTTGAAAAATAGTGGTGTTTAGATGTCAAAGGATGAGAAGGCTAAAAAAATCTTCTCTGAGCCAAATATAAATGATTGGAGGCAGCTAGAATGCAATTCAGCAGCGATGAACCTGAGGGCAGAAAAGAGCATAGGCAATACTGATGTGTGGACAAGTGGCATTAGTTTGAGACTTCATCTGCTTAATGGAGTTTACATCTGATTAGTTTGTGAATGTGAGATATTCCAATATTTCTGATTCATGGAAAACGATGATTGTAGATCTTGTTCAAGCAGTTCATTATTTATGCTTCCCAGAATACTTTTATAGTTTGCAAGTGAAAATTATGTATTTTCTGCAGAAATTTTAATCAGTATGTTCTGTATTTCTCCTACCGTAGATAGATTTTGAAGAAGTGATTGCTGAACCCGAAGGAACTCACAGCTTTGATGGTGTTTGGAAGGCCAGCTTTACAGTCTTCACAGTGTCTAAATACTGGTGCTACCGCCTTCTGTCAGGGCTCTTTGGGATACCTTTAGCAATCATCTGGGGAATTTACTTTGCGGTTTTAACATTCATCCATATTTGGGCAGTGATGCCCTGCATTAAGAGCTATTTGATTGAAATACAGTGCATCAGCAGAGTCTACTCTATTTGCATCCACAGTTTCTGTGACCCCTTTTATGAAGCTGTGGGGAAAATATTCAGCGGTATCCGAGTATCAATGCAGAAAGAAGTGTAAATAGGAAAATCTTGATAGAAGTGGTTTGTCAGTTTATCATGAAAGCTTCCCACCAAGTGGAAGTTCAGTTTCTCTTGGCGAAAAAAAATGTTGGTGCCTTTACTAATCGCACTGTTATAGGAAAATGATGGTGCATAATCTTTCATTTTATTGCTTATCCCTCAAGTGTTCTGTTATCCTTTTATGGTACACTGCATTTTAATACTGATCTAAGCTCAACACCAACATTCCTTTACTGTTAAATATCTTATGACTACTTTTGTAAACAAAATGAGTCATTGCTTTTCTTCAGCAGTTTATCCCTATTGCTACTTCACTCTTCTGGTTTTTATGAAACACAATAACAAATTCTTCGATTCACAGTACTGTACTTACCAATATGGTAAGGATAAGTGATTAAACACTGAGCATAGGATCCTTAATACTGTTTAAGTAGTAGAGACTTGTAACGAGATAAAATAAATAAGTATTTTGTAATGAAATGATAATTGTGTAATTTCCAAAACCACAACACAACAAAGAATTGTCTTTATTTTGTTTTACTTGGGGTTGTTGAATTTTCTAAAAACATGAATGTTTTAGTTATAACTTACATATCCAGGGTGTTAATCCAGAATATTCTACAACTGATGCCAGCTATGTATTTGTGGAATGGTCATTTCAGTTGGAAACTAAATAGCTCCATGAGTTATGTTGCATTTTGATGCCAACAGTGTTGAATCTTCCCTTAACACCATCCAAAATGTGTAATATTCTTTATCAGAATTCTCCTTGAGTAAGCTTTTCAATTTTTTGCCTTTCTTTTTTTGTAAATTTTTAGACACTCTAACCTGGTGAAGTATTTGAAAGAGAGCAGTGGCAGAAAAAAACCTTGCAGTATACCTGATGCCTCCATCATTTGAAAAATTGTGACAAATGAAATGTTAATATACCATATGATTATCAAAGCAAATACTGATTGTAACTCAGATTGTCCACATTGTACATTGCAAAATGTTAACAGGCTTTAAAAAAAAATAAATATACAACCCAAAAGTGTTAATACCTAGAATTTTCCAGCTTGGATAATTGTAGTAAAAGCTGAAGCCAAAACCATACTACTGAAGCAGAATATGTTTTGATAAGTAGAGTTTCCTTCTACTTTTAAACTTGCAAACATACTTATAGGTTCAACCTTTTTATGCCAAATATATCAGCTGCCATGTTGAAGATACCCAGCAAAAAATTAAGAGATTGCTACAACTGCCATTATACAGAGACATAGTTGGAAAATTCTCATGGGGGTTGTGTATAATCAAAATATAGTTTAAGGTCTTTCTCAAATTATAAAGAACTAATTTTATAACTGTAGGGTATTTTTGCAAAAGCTACCTTAGACAAATGCAATTATATCACTTATTAATCATACAATATATAAAATTTAGCTTTTTTACTGTCACTTTTTAATTATTTGATCTCTTGGTAGATTTGTCTAAGTCATACTGGAGCTTATTGATGCAGTAGATGGTCAAGCACTTAAAGTATGTTAGCATGTAAGAGCTGAAACTATTTTAAAAAAATAAAGAACCAAATGTTTACACTAATGAATTTGAGTTTTTTTTTGACGTTATTACTAGTACTAATACTGAAAAGTGAAATGATCTTCCCTCAAATTCAAGATGATGAAATTTGGTTTTAGTGCAACATAATCATAACTATAAATAAATAAATTGATCATAAGATATCATCTAGGTTTTCCAAAGCAATAGAAGTGACTGTGTGTATTTTACGTTGCATGGAGTTTACATTAACTGCCTAAGATTGTTATATATAATAATCTGTCAATATATTTATTTGTTTCTCCAGTGCTGTAAGGAGAATTTTCTATTGTTGACCACACATTAAGTCATGTTACAGAACTGAGCTGCAATTTGTACATGAAATTGATTGATACCCTGTGATGATAGATCCTTTGCCTTTGCAATAAAGTAACATCCCCTTTAAATATCCTTGTGGAATATCATTTGCTATCATCTCTTTTTAAGTGTAAAAATAAGTGAGACAACATTAATATGAATGGTTTCAGAAATATTCTTATCTATAATGTTCATTTTGAATAATTGACGATGTATTAATTCTAATATTATACCATAATTTGTAATATTAATTCCAGACAGATACTTAACCATAGAATCCCTACAGTGTGGAAGCAGGCCATTTGGCCCATCAAGTCCACACCAACCTTCTGAATGGCATTCTACCCAGACCCACCCCATCACTGTCACCCCACATTTCCTATGGCTAACCCACGTAGCCTGCACATCCCTAGAGACAATGGGCAATTTAGCATGGCCAAACCACCTAAACTGCACATGCTTGATCTATGAGAGGAAATTGGAGGAAACCACACAGACATGGGAAGAAGTCACAAACTCCACACAGCCAAGAGTGGAATCAAACCCGGGTCCCTAGTGCTGTAAGGCAGCAGTGCTAACTGTTGAGCCTTCATGCTACCCAAAACTAGGAATAGGAGTAGGTAATTCAGCCCATCAACACTGGCCTATAATTTAGTAATATAATTGCTGATTTCATCTCGGCCCCAACTCCACTTTTGTGGCAGATCTGCATAACTTAGACTAATTTTTAATTAGTAACATCTCCTCTGTAAATTTATTCTATATCCTGGCGTCCCATTGCACCTGAAAGGTGAATTTCACAGATTCACGACTTTTGAGAGAATAATTTCTCCTCTTCTGTTATTAAATCTGCCACTAAAAGCCTAAGATTGTGACCTATGTTCTAGATTGCTGCATAAGGGTAACAAATGCTTGATGTCTGGTCAATCCCCTTAAGCAATTTATAAATCTCTGTTCAATCATTCCTCACCTTCTAATCTCTAACAAGTAGAGGCCTAAGCTGTTCCATCTCTCCACACAAAACAAACCTTTTATCTCTGGGATCAATCAGTGAACCTTTTCTGAACTGCCTGCAGTGTAATTACAGATGACAGAATTTAATGATTCTATACAGAATAGCACTCTAAGTGAGACTGAAATAGTAATTGAATTGAGATCTGGGCTCAGAAGTTAAGGCTGGCACTTCTCTGCAGTTTTGGTGAATGTATGGACTATTAGAGGTCCATTTTCACATGAGACACCAAGCAAAGGCCCCATCTGCTTTTTCATGCAGCCATAACAGAGATCAATGAAACAATTTGAAGAATAGGGAGGTCTCTCTTGGTGCCCTGGCTGAGATTTATTTCTCAATCAACTTTAATAAAAGAAAGCTTCATCTGGTCATTACCAAACTTCTGTTTGTCCAAGCTTGCTTTGTGCAAATTGCTTTCAGCACTCGTTACATCAGTTATTTGGCTGTAAAGTATGTAGGGATCTCCTGAGGAAGCCCATTTAAATGTGAATTTTTCTTCATATTCAGGGAATGCTAGACTTCACAGATTAAAAACAACTTCCACAGCAAGAAAACATTGCTTCAACATTGCTTCGCCAGATTTTATTAAGGGAGCAGTTTTCACCCAACCACTCGTGGAGCAGCCCCCAATCCCAGTAAATGACATGCTTCTAAATGAAAGTCATATTGGACTTAATAACTTTGTTTCTCTGTCCACAGATGCTGCCAGACCTGCTAAGTTCCTCACACACTGTTTTCATTCTCTCCAAATTTCACATGTTCAGGACAGATTGCAAAAGGAACAAATAGTTCACACATAAGCAGCTGCGCCTTTAAGATATACACCAGTGCAGTCATGCTGCAGTCTCAAGGGCATCTTGCTTTGCAACATGTAGGCTGTACTTAACAAAGGGGAGTCAGGTGGAACATTGGTTACCTGCAGAATGGGGAGGAAAATGAGGCACTGCTCTGTGTTAACCTGCCAGTAAGGGGGTCTGAATTTCATATTGTTTTTCTGGCATGAAATAGGCATCAAAGACTGGCATACTGATGACATAGGTTCATCTTGCAAACTAGAACCTTTGCTAATTTGGACGAGACATTTTAGAGAACCTTGTTGACTGTCTATAAGGAATGCAGTCAGCATATAAATATTAAGATTTAATATTATGATTAATATTAAAATAAGAATCCTAAGGAACAATTTGCTAAGTTTATTGTGAAAGTGCCTGATTTGCTGGGTCATTAGGATCAGGAAATCATTTCCCAAATAGTTGGAAAAAATATGACATCATTTAAAGGAATACGCACCTCTAATAAGGTAAGCTATTGATTAGAAAGTTCTTGTGGCACAGTGGTATTGTGAAAAGGAGACCTGGGTTTGAACCTCACCTGCTTCAGAGGTATGTAGTAACAGGTTGATTGGAAAATATCTAAGTTCCTACTTCGACTTGATGGTTTAACTTTGCTCTTGCTTTCACTGACCCCTACAGTTGGAAATTGATTTTTTTGGAGGCCTTTTGCATTGTTAAATATTTGTTATCATGACCATGTTGGAACATGAGCATTTTGTTTGGTTTGCCTTTGGGGCTATGACACGTGGCAAGGATAACAATAGCAACAACAAAGAAGGAAGCTGCAGGCTGCACAGGCTGTTTGAAGTGGGTGAGGGAACAAAAGGCAAAATCTTTAAACATGTGATTGTACAGGAATTAGGTTGACTAAAACAGCTTGTGTTTATTTCGCAGCATTAACGTAGCAAGATGTCCCCAAGGCGCTAAGTCACATAAGGATGTATTATGACAGATGGCCGTATTCTTCATCAAAGAAGTATATTCTCATGGAGCATCTTTAAAGGAGGACAGAAAGATAAGAGAGGCTTACGAAGGCAATTCCAGAGCTTAGTATCTCAGCCCCAGAAGTCACGGCTGCCAATGATGGAACGATAAAAATAAAAGTTGGTCAAGAAGCCAGAATTAAAGAATTGCAGATAACTTGAATGGTGAAGGACTGGAAAAGTTACAAGGATATGCAGAGGGAAAGATTTGAAAGCACTGAAGTTAAAATTGAGATATTTGTTGAGTGTTGAGGACAGAAAGCACAAATATGTTGGATTAATGGAATTCTGTGGAAGTTAGGACAAGGACAGCAGAGTTTTGGATGACCTCAAGTTTACAGAGCATCGAATGCCAGAGGCCAGCAAGGAGTACTTTGTAAGAGTCAGAATAAAGGTAACAAAGATGTGAACAAGGATAAACCTCAGCTTTATGAGAAGCAGTGCCTCAGTCACACTGCAATGACAGAGTTCTGCATGTGCAGGACTAAGAATTATAGACCAGTACTTGGGCATCGATAGCAGCTTTTTCAACTCCACTCTCTCCAGCAGACCCAAGAAAAGAGGACCTCTCCAAAGAAATGCTTCTGCACACTTGTGCCTGGTGTAGTTCCCAATTATACCTCTCTAAGATTGTAACTTACACATGGTGCTAGTCTTTGAGCAGGTGTTTCGATTGGTATTGTTAACAGAGCCTGAAGTAAGGGGAAAGTTGTAGTTCTGGTTCTTTTGGGCCTTTGAGAACTTGAGGAAATGAAGTGGAAGAGAGGTATAAGAGTCAGCAGTTAGTGGTATGGGTGTTGAGGAAGAGATAAGAGACTGATGAAAGCAACAATCATTTGTTATGCATCATGCATTTGAAGAGATTTAAGAAGCAAAAGTGGGTAGGATGGAAGCTCACTTATTTCATGTTAAGCAAGCATAAGGTCATAGTTAGTATTATCCCTGAGCCCTTATCAAAGGACATACTAAGGGAGTTCCCCAACAATTTTGGACACCTATGAATTGATGAACCAGGGATTTTCTGACAGCTAAGATAATAAAGTGTGAAGCTGGATGAACACAGCAGGCCAAGCAGCGTCTCAGGAGCACAAAAGCTGACGTTTCGGGCCTAGAGCAGAGGTCTCTGATGAAGGGTCTAGGCCCGAAACGTCAGCTTTTGTGCACCTGAGACGCTGCTTGGCCTGCTGTGTTCATCCCAGCTTCACACTTTGTTATTTTGGATTCTCCAGTATCTGCAGTTCCCATTATCACATTGTTTTCTGACAGCTGATATTTTTCACCCTGAAAGCACTGCCAACTAACAAACCACTGTACCATATCTCTTGATGGTATTCATTGTGCAGTGCCTAGTGAATGGTTTCCTCTTCCCTAATGTGATGTCTGCAAACACAAAATAAAACAACAAAAGATTGTGGATGCTGTAAATCAGGAACAAAAACAAGTTGCTGGAAAAGCTCAGCGGGTCTGGCAGCATCTGTGAAGAAAAAATCAGAGTTAATGTTTCGGGTCCGGTGACCCTTCCTCAGAGCTCTCAATAAGCAGTTCAATTGATTTTAAAATGGTAACTGCATCTATTTATAAACTGAATGAAATTTAAAGTGCCAGAAACTCTTCTCCTGAAAAGTAACCATCAAGTACAGAAACATCAAATTGTCACAATCCCAGGTGAGTTTTTTGCAGACATTGCTCATTGAAATAATTTAAATGTTCAAAGGTTACATATCATAACTGTAATTATATATGTTGATGCAAATCATTGTCAATTCCAATATGATGTCTATTTATTACTAATTAATTTGTAATGATGATGTAATAATTAGCTCGGCAGTTCCGAGACCTGGGTTTAAATCTGCTGCAGTGATTGTTTTTCCCTTCAGAGCTAACTCTGTAAGTAAGCTAAGTGAAATCTTCCACTGCACAGGTGGAAAACATCCAACATTGTAGGGCTGCAGCATAGTTTAGAATGAGAATCCTGTTTGTCCCAGCTTGGTGCCATGTTAGCTTAGACAGATGTCACCATAGCAGCAGATACTACTGCTCGAAGGGGCTTGCAGCATCTCGACAACTTGTGTTTCAGCAAAGCACCCAGGATTTCTGAGGCACCATCCTTGAATGCTGGTTGTTATGTAGAACATAAACTTGCTCTCTTTTCACAAGTTGACAGCAATTATGGTCCTATTACCACCACTCCAGTGTTTCCCTGCCTTGTCATCATAGCCATCCAGGGTCAGACTGTTACCACCCATGCCTGCTCCAATGTAGTCTAAAGTCATGGCCTCAAGGTCCAGAACTGCAGATGAAAATCAGCCACCAACCGTTGGCTTAATACAGCAAAAGAATACTCAGCCAAGCAAAGGAACTAAAGGGAAACATAACATTGTAGGTGATGTTGGATAAAGTTTTTAAGGATATTTTGTATGGCGTCTTTTATTTCGACCTTTTTGCCAAAGGGGTGTTATAATTGTGCTTTGCAGGGGAATGAAAAGATTGAGATTTAAGGAGGGATTGTGGAGCTGTGAGGTCATCCCAAACCAGAATCTGCTTCTGAAAAGCTTGCCCAAGCTTTAGTATCTCTGGTGCTTCCTCCTTTCATCTTCCTTCCCCTGTGTCTTGAGGTGTTTGTTGAAAATCGGATGGCAAGAGCAACATCTAGATAATATTCCGATTGTATAGAGAGGAACAGAGCACTACAGATGCCCCAGCAAATATTTGGGGGTGGATGAGATAACAGTATTCCTTCAGAAATGTCCTCTTAAGCAATGCTGTCTTCAGCTTCCCATAAACTAAGTTTGGTATTTCGTCCTTAAACTGCGCCACCCCTCTCTTCCTTTTAAGAGTCTCCACCAATCTTATCTTTTTTATTTAGTTTAGCTCACCTGCTGTCTCCTTATATTACCTTCTTGTGTGGCTTAATGCTGATGTAAATTGTTATGGATTATCTCTGTCAATCTCATACTTTGTCCCTAACTGTTATCACTCTCTGAAGGCTTTAGAAGAACTTTTAACGTTTACCTGTATCTAAATGGGGGAAAATGACAAGTGAAGCATAGAACAACCTAAATAGGACTCTTTCTGAACTGGAAGGAAGCCAGTTTAAATTCCCCATAGACCCTGATGCGTTTATACACAAAGTGTACCCAAAATGGGTGCTTACAAGAGAATTAATCCAAGAGAATTACTTTCAAATCCGTCTTACAGTTGAATCTATTCTGATATATGAAAAATTTATGAAATCTAAATATTTCCTTAATCATGTGTATACCTTGACAAATAAGTTAATAGATGACTACATCCTGCTTCGCTGTTGTCAAAACCATTCCCTTTCAGCTGCAACCAGTTCTTTAAAAGGTAAAGAAAAATACAATTTCCTTTCTCTCACCTCGATGTGACCAAGACAAGGGATCACAAGCCATAACCTGATACATAATTTTATAATGTTATTGTGAAGCACCTTGGGATGTGTCATTATAGGCCTTATCTAAATACAAGTTGTTAATTTGATAATTAAAACTGACTGCAGGAAATCTAATATACTGACTGTGCACTATTTTACTGACGACAAGGCTCATTTTGAATAGAAACACAGATGACAAAGAGAAATGTTCCTAACAAAGCTACTCTTGTTGCCTGTGACTCTGAGAAGGAACAGAGATGTTACTAGAAATAGCACATCGGACTGCACTGCATTTTTCTTCTTATGCATTAGAGATATGCTGCACTGATTTATGACAGATTAATATACAAGGAATAAATTGCTTGTGATTTCAAAATGTTTCCGTCCTGGGTTTTTTTTGATAGAGGGAATTCCTTCTATTTTCTTTCTTCCTCCTCTATTTTCCATGTATTTATTAGCCCCAGTTGAGAAGCATGGAAGGTGGAGCAATCCACTCCCACACTCTTGCCAATATCATTGAGACACCAACCGCCAGAAAGTATAGGAAAACAGTCATGCGGAATCTTACTGGTTTTCTTTCTATTGCTGTTAAGAGGAAACATCTGGCTTCCCCTGGGCTCCCGCTGGTGCCAAACCTGAATGAAATGGGGAATAGGTTTTAACTCAGTTAAGTGGACAGTTGACAGTGGCAGATAAGTGCATGCAATTTAGCTTTCCATTAACCTCCACTGAAGTCTGTGGAAAGGAAAATCAGTAGAGTTGTATGATGACCAGACAGTGTAACACTATCAGTTACTGCCTTTGCCATAGCTTGAAAGTTACCCACAAGATTTTAGGAGCCAGCTTAAGCTTGACTCTGGATCTCATCCCAAGTCTGGCCACTGCATTAATAAGACAATGGGCTCTGTCACGTTTGTCCTTCCGACAGCTGAATTCATACGTGAAATATGTGGGATTGCTGCTCATGGTGTCTCAGGCACACTAGTTGGAATTTTCTTCCTTTGAGACTTATTGTGGAGACAAGAATAAAGCAAGACTTATTCACAATAGGGAATTGGTTTGATTTCCCATGCAATTATTCTCTTCTCAGCTCATTATGTATTAAGGCATGCTAAATTTTATATGCAGGAAATTCTGAAGAATGGATGGTCTCTCCAGGTGACTTCTTTAAAAGGCACCCAGATAGCACATAATTCTCTGCAACCAAGAAGCATTCTCAACCCCTGCTCATCATCATCATCCCCGCAGATATCAATGGTCAAACAAATAGCAATGGGCATACTAGTGATGTGTGTGAAGGGGAGAAGGGAAGCTATTTTTTCGTAAGGATGTCATCAAGAGGCCATCCTAACTAATTAAGACAGCCTGGACAGAGATGGCTGCAGAGGTCAGTGCTTGTGGGTGACATAGCATAACCTTACTCAGCACTACAGGAAGGTGAATGATCTGTTGTACTCTGCCAAGGTATGTACCACTGACTACTCAAAGCTTCATGCGTTTTCAGTGAGATTTAACATTGTGAGCTATTGCAAAGGACTGATACATGGGAGGATGGGGACTGCGCAGTATCTTTATCAAATGTGGATATGCAATTAATCTCTGCCACTTTATTTCAATGTCATGCTACTTGCATCACAGTTGTCACGCCTCTCACGCATCTGCCAGGGTTCATACGTACAACATTAGTAACTCGCACGGTATCAGGTCATTGATTTTTCATCAAAATGAGGAGAATGTATATATTTTCACAATGTTTCAATGCATTAAGGGCACAACCATAAAAGATGGCCTTTTAAATTGAGCCCCAACGCACTTGTCCCCGTCGGATATGCTAGCATCAATCATTGTGGCTGCCTAGCTTCAATGGGCTTGTTGGCCTAGTCAGGCTTCACACCTCATTGTCTAAGTTTTTAACAACAAGCCAGACTGCATCAGACTGACACTTCTCATGAGCTAATCAACATGGAGAAGCTTCGTGCCTAACACTTTAAGCATTTGGGTGAAGAAATGGCTTGATTATGAGGGAGCCAAGTAACTGAAGATGTTTGCATTCATCTGAGCTTGAAGGAAAAAGTCTACTCTGCTCACTACACACCTCAGATATACAGTTGAGTTTGAGTGTTTTGGCAAACAGGATTGTGCCCATGAGCATAATTCAAGCGGACTGGTTCATTACTGAGTATTTTTGACATACCAATGAAAGTAAAATGAAATCCTGACCATGAAGTTTGGGAAAGTTGAACCACCACTAAGTTAATAACATAACTTTAACTAGCCATTGGGAAACTTAATTTTGCCTCTTGCTCAATTAAGTTCTGGCATCTGTGCTCCAGGCAAGCCCGAAAAATCCATCTGATTTATTCCCATTGGCCATACGTGCTGTCACAGTTCAAAACCGCCACCTTTTTAATGTCACCTATAATGGGTAATATATGATTGCTTTGCTTGGTACCAACATTGCAAGATAGAACAATAAAGAAATATGAATTGAAATTTATAACATTTTATTCATGGCAACTTGTAGTAAGACTTAACTTAAAATCAGCTTCCTTAAATGACAATGTTCAGCTCACCTGCAACAAACAATTCTTCGCTGATTTTCAATGTTAATATCATAAATTTGCAAGCTACATGTGTAGCACTGTCAACAACAAGTAAGGTATTTTCTGAAGAAGGGTCCTGACCCAAAACATCAACTTTCCTGCTCCTCTGATGCTGCCTGGCCTGCTGTGTTCCTCCAGCTCCACGCTGTGTTATCTCTGACTCCAGCACTAGCAGGTCTTACTATCTCGAAGGTATTTTCTCATTTTGTTATACAAAACTGGCATAGGCATGATGAGAAATGGGCTCCTTCCAGACCATAAAGCCTCATGATTATGTGAAATAAAAGAATAATCCCAAATTTAAATTGACTTAAACTAAAAATTTACATATGTCTTTGCTACTGTTTTCTTACCATTACATGTTTATTTGATAGTTCAAAGCTTAAGGTATGATAGCGTGATTCTACTGCTTTCGAAAGGTGATTATGTGAATATTTTCAGTAAGCCAATGTATGCCATCTTTGGTGCCTGTTTGATTGTACAGTTGCTGTGGTTATTTACTGTATATAGGTATTGAATAGATAAAGGCACACTCGTTCAAAGGGAGTGAGTGCTGACATGACTGTTTTTATAGAGATTGAATCTGACAGGATTAGCTGAACTGCAAAATTTAAAAGCGTGACCAATGCCTCTGTAAGACATGTTGGTTGATATGAATCTAAAAATAGTTTTAAATCTTCTCCAATGCTGCAAAGATTTCAAAACTGTTCACTGGCATTTTCTAAGGCTATACAAGGAAAAGTAACTGTAAAAAATAAGGCAGAACAGACATTGTGAAGCAGAAATTTGAGCCTGAGTGCAATTGGTTGAGCATTAAAACACCTAGTATTAATTGGCTGTTTAAAAATTAAAGATATTTTGTAGCATAGACCAGAGATTCTGATAATATCGTGATTTTGCTTTGGCAGCCTACGTTACTGTCAGAATCTATAAACTGCAATTGTATTACAGCCTTATAACCATTCTCTCCTGTGTTATTTTCTACATGCTCGAGAGAAAGATGTGTTTGATATAACCGTGAAACACAATGCTGACACTCATCAGACTGGAGTGTCATGTTATCAATTTAACAAACAGATTCTATAAATAGCTAAGTGCTGTCTGATTATGCGTAGTGACTAGTTTGAACTCTGAAATGAGCAGGGAGATTGAGCAACTGGGCATACTTCAAAGTAAGTGGATAGTTAGCTCAGTTGGCTGGATGGCTGCTGGGTGATGCCAATAGTCAGGTTCAATTCTTACACTAGCTGAGGTCACTATTGAAGACCTGTCTTCTCTACCTGAACAATGATAAACCCTCAGGATAAACCCACACTGGCTGTCTCTCTCTAAAGACTAGTTTATGGGTCCCTGGAACTATGATAATTCTTGCTGAGAGGAGTGATGAGTTGTGTATCATATAGGAAGAATTACCTCGTTGATCGGGTTGTTAGGAAGGTGCACAGTGTGTTAGGTTTTATTGGTAGAGGGATTGAGTTTTGGAGCCATGAGGTCATGTTGCAGCTGTACAAAACTCTGGTGCAGCCGCACTTGGAGTATTGTGCACAGTTCTGGTCACCGCATTATAGGGAAGATGTGGAAGCATTGGAAAGGGTGCAGAGGAAATTTACCAAGATATTGCCTGGTCTGGAGGAAAGGTCTTATGAGGAAAGGCTGAGGGACTTGAAGCTGTTTTCGTTCGAAAGACGAAAGAGGTGACTTAATAGAGACATACAAGATGATCAGAGGATTAGATAGGGTGGAAAGTGAGAGCCTTTTTCCTTGGATGGTGATGGCTAGCACGAGGGGACATAGCTTTAAATTGAGGGGTGATATATATCGAACTGATGTCAGAGGTAGGTTCTTTACTCAGTGAGTAGTAAGGGCGTGGAATGCCCTGCCTGTAACAGTAGTAGACTCGCCAACTTTAAGGGCATTTAAATAGTCATTGGATAAACATATGGATGATAATGGAATAGTGTAGGTTAGATGGGCTTCAGATTGGTTTCACAGGTTAGCGCAAGATCGAGGGCTGAAGGGCCGGTGCTCCGCTGTGGTGTTCTATGTTCTATGTTCTATGAACTTTACCATTTTTTTGGCTATGTCAACTTTGTCAATTTATTTTTTTGCCAAATTCCCCTCTTATCTGATTCTAGCCCATTCTACTATTCATTGTACTCAGAACAACTCACTACTACCAGAATATGCTAGAATGGACCAGCATTCCTGACGCCAGTGCCATCTTTAAAAGGATGTTCTGCACCTGGACAAGTGCTATCCATTTGGTTCTGCTTTGTGAGGCTCCTGACAGAAGGGAAAATTGGTACCTTGCTTAACGGGCAAGGACGTGGAGGTCCTGGTGGATAGGTGCAGAGGCAGTACATCCTCTTTCCCAAGATTAATAGAGGAGACTATGGCATCAGACCATGCCATCTTAGTCAAAAAGTTACCATCCAAGTCAGTGCAGTCTCAGCCACCTGAAAAAGTGCACAGGAAGTCAATGTGCTCTCCACTCTGCTAACGTTAGGTGCCACTACCTTCTCTCCAAAATCTTACACTCGCTCTATCTCTGCTACTGCACCCTGGCAAGGCTTATATTACACTGCTCTCAATGTCATCTGCGACATATTCCTTTACTCACTATCACCCACACCAACCTGTAGCACTAACTCTACATGCCCTCTATACTGCCTACTCACTTGTCGGAGACTTGCTTTCTCTTGAACTTGCTCATCTCTTATTCCATGAAGAAAGCAGCCACAGTAAGGCATGAAGAGTCAAGATGGGTACTGGGCTCCCCATTGTTTGGTTCCTCACCGCTTATATGAAGAGTATCCTGATTCTGACCACCACAAGCAGTTGACTGACCATGTCCATGCCTCTGGACTGCTTCCAAAGCTGTGTGTCACTGAGCACACTGTCCTTATTACAGAAAAACAATGATAGTTGCCATGAGCAACATGAACCAGTTATAGGTAAATATGTGATACTTGATAGCACAATTGTTCCATCAGTTTGCTGATGATTGAGAGTAAGAAGATGGGGGATGATAATTGCATTAGATTTGTCCTGTTTTATGGGCACAAGACATACCTGAGGAATATTATGCTTTCTTGAGTTGATGCCTGTGCTACAACTGTACTGTAATAGCCTGGCAAGAGGTATGTCTAGGTCTGAAAGTCAAGTATTCAATACTATGACTGGGATGTCCTTGACATCAATTATTTTTGCTGGATCAAATGTGTACATCTGTTTTAGTCTCTCATGAACTGAATTGAACTGTCCAAAGATTGGTTTTCCTCATGGTATAGACCTCAAGAAAGGTCAAAATGGGCCGTCCACTCAACTCTTCTAGTCGAGTATGGTTGCAAGTGCTTTGGTTTTGCATTTTGTACCAACATGCTTGTCTTGTGCATCATCAAGGATGGGCAAGTTCATAGCATCTCCTCCTCCCATTAGTTGATGTCCACTGCTTTTCACATTATGAGTGGTGTATACTCATAGTAAAGTGCTGATGGCAATAATGGAAGGAGTGATTTGTGATGTAAGTTAGGAGTACCACACAAAGCATATTTGACTGAAGTGCAATTTTTGTCAAGTTTAAAATACTTGGTGATAACATTGAATGCATGACCTTGTTTTCACTTCGCCATCAGGACAGCGTGAGTTATATTTTCCTTCTTACCTGATGTAATGAACAAAACAAGTATAGTTTCCACAGCTGCTAAGATAATTTGCTATGATTAAAAAAAAGACTCATTATGTTCGTGTGTGTCCTTTTTCACAGGGCTGGGAATCTGGGAAATTGAGAAAAATGTATGTATTTTTACATCCATCTAAAAGTACAGTGAATGGCTTGGCTCATGTACTACAATGTTCTATCAGCACATTGTGGAAAAATGAGTCACAACTTCCCATTCCAAAATTTTTAAAAAATAACAGTTAAGGCATTGCTGACTGCCAAATCTGAGTACTATATCACATTGTCCAAAAGATAATTTTCTAGCAATTGTTCAAAGACAATAAAATTAGTGACACACATGTATTTGAACTTTATGCCCTGCCCCACCATTTAGTTTTGGTATAAGACATACAAGAAACATCTAATCTTTATTATTTCATTTTTAATTCTTTTGCTTTATTGTAGTGTTATGATCTTATTTTTTGTTACTTTTTCCTTTACTTTCTATTCTGATAGATCTTAGTTTTCTGTGTTTTCATTTTTATTGTATACTTCATAGAATCATCAAAAATACCATGTATTTAACACATGATGCCTGTGCCAGCTCTTTGGAAGAGCTATCCATTTAGAACAGAATAGAATATCCTTTACTGTAACATGTACTTTATTGTAGAAATACAGTAAGAAGCTTTTACAATGTCTGTCTGTTATGGCTCCATCTTAAGTACAAGTACCTAGGTACAAATCATGGATACAAAAGAGGAATAAAAAGCAGTTGCTTTGCTCAACAGAGTTTAAAAAAAATGTTAGAAATAAGACATTGTTAAAGGATTGACATTAAACTCAGGTAAAAAATTTCAAATAAACATTACATTGCAGCACCTCAGCACAGGGCCTCCGCACATGGTCTGACCACCCACGTCAGACCGCAGTCCAACAGCCATCCCCACTCCTCTCCAAACCTCCAGACTGCTCCTTACCAGCTCACAGCTGTTCCAAGGTAAGCTCCAGGACTCCCGCACACCGATGTCCGTCTGGGAATCGCTCCCCTCATGCTGTTCTGGAACCTGTTCTCCGTGTGCTGCTCCGGAACTCGCTCCTGAAGGACCTGCTCCCCGTGTGCTGTTCAGGGACTCGCTCCCCATGTGCTGTTCTGGAACCCGTTCTCTACACACTGCTCCAGGACTTGCTGCCTGCGCACTGGTCAGGGACTGCGCCCCACGTGCTGTTCTGTGACTCGCTCTCCACGTGCTGTTCTATGACTCGCTCTCCACGTGCTGTTCTGGGACTTGCTCCCCATGTGCTGTTCTGAGACTCGCTCCCTACACACTGCTCCAGGACTTGCTGCCCGCGCACTGCTCAGGGACTGTGCCCCACATGTTGTTCTGGGACTTGCTCCTCATGCGCTATTCTGGGACTCACTCTCTAAACACTGCTCCAGGACTTGCTGCCCACGCACTGCTCCAGAACTCGCTGCCCACACACTGCTGAAGGACCTGTTCCCTGTGCACTGTTCTGGGGCTCCCTTCCTATGCGCTGTTCTAGGATTGCTCCCCACGGGCGTTTCTGGGACTCGCTCCTCATACACTGTTCTAGGGCTCACTCCCCATGCGCTGTTCCGGGACTCGTTCCCCATGCACTGTTGTGGGACTTGCTCCCCATGTGCTGCTCTGGCACTCACTCTCCACACACTGCTCTGTGACTCGCTGCCCACGCACTGCTGAAGGACCGGCTTCACGCGTGCTGTTTTGTGGCTCCCTCCCCTTGTGTTGCTGTGGGACAGCCCCCAACGCGATGGTCCAGGTCTCGATTCCCAGGCTTGCTGCTGCTCCAGGATTTGTCTCAGGGACTAAGGGAATAGGTACAAAAGAGAAAAAGGAGCCATTTCCACAGAGAACTAAAATTCTTTGTTTTTCAAAGATTTACCCAAATGTCTTAAAAGTCATTCTGCTTCCATCATTCTTTCAGTCAGCATATTTCTGATTTGGAGCAGTAGCCTGTGTAAAATTTCTTGTCATGTCACATCTGGCTCTATTGCCAAATATCTTATAAACCCGTCCTCCACTAATCATCCTTCTACCACTGGAAGCTGTTTATCAAACCTTACCTTTAACATGAGAGTTTCAACCTTTTCCTTCACAACTATATTCACTTATTTCTAATTGTTTTCATTCATTTACTTTGAACATTTTTTTACAAAGCCTGTCTTTTTCTAACGACCCCTTTTCCGCTCCGTTCTTAAAGGTTCTGATACTTTCTTCAGATATGGTTCATTCAATCATAAAATCATCTGCCATAAAGGGAATCAAGTGACCCATAAATCCATAAGATACAGGTGAAGGAGTAGGCTGTTCAGCCCATCGATTCTGCTCCACCATTCAATGAGATCATGGCAGCTCTGGTAATAACCAGTTTCACTTTCCTGCCTTTTCCCCATAAAACCTTGATTAGGCACCTGATTAAAAATCTATCTCAACCTTGAATCTACCTAATAACACAGCTTCAACAGCTTGTGCTGAAGAATTCTGCAAGTTCATTACCCTCTGAGAGATGAATTTCCTCTTTATTTGTGTCTTAGATATGCAACTCCTTATTCTGAGCTTTTGACCCCGGTCCCAAGCTATCCCACAAGGAGAAACAGCCCCTCCATGTCTATCCTGTCAAGTCCTTTAAGAAGCTTGTATTTTTCTTTCAGGTGTCTCTTATTCTTATTCTTCGACATTCCAAAGAGCACTGGTCCTATTAACTTAACTTCTCCTCACCAGAGAGTCACTCCATACCTGCTATTAGCCTAGTGAACCTTCTCTGGGCTGCCTTCAATGCCGGTATATCTCTCTTAGATAAGGGGCCCAAAAGTGTTCACAGTATTCCAGCTGTGGTCTGACTAGTGCCTTGTATAGTTTAAGCAAAATACGTTGATTCTATGCATAAAATAATATTGCCAGCATTTTTACTTATCCATTGAAAGAAATATCAAAACAAAGTTGGATGTTAATTAATTTCTAATGATCTTAGTTTGATGATTTGTTCTAATACGTTGCCAATTATGCTTCACAAATTCACGAAATGTTGTTTTCTTGTGTCTCCAGTCAAAAAATCATTTTGCACCACATGGTAGAGTCAATCATGTCATCTTATTCTGCTCCTCTGAGCAGGAAAACACTAATACAATTAATAGACAGCACTGAAATGTTTCTCTAATATGAGATTGTTTCATTCTGTTATCTGGCATTGTGAACTTAAGTTCATTTAAAGTATTAACAAAAACAATCAACGTGCTGACTCTGCCCTAGAAAGCGAAGTGAGGCAGGGTTAGAGTTCATATTGGCCAGAAACATCAAGCTTCAGAATATCAACTGATGTGGAAATTTGATCATGAAACTCTGACTTCAAGCTAGACAACACAGAGAAACTAAAAGAGCCAAATTCTAGAGGTGAAGTGAGAGTGATAGCTCTTGACATCCAGGCTGCTTTTGATCAAGTGTGGCATCAAGGAGTCTAGCAAAACTGGAATCAACGGGTATCAGGGAACAAACACTCTGCTATTTGGAGTAATACCTCTCACAAAGGAAGATGGTGGTGGTTTTTGGAAGTCAGTCAGCTCAGCTCCAGATATCCCTTCAGGAATTCCTCAAGGTCTTGGCATTCTCATGGATCTGCTGCCTTGTCCTTCAAGACAGATGTGGTTGTGGGTTTGGAAGGGGATATCTAAGGATCTTCAGTGAATTTCTGCAATGCATCCTGTACATATAGTACACACTATCCACAACCATCTCCAGCTGCTTCATCAATGACTTTCCTTCCATTATAAAATCAGAAGTAGGGATGCTCATCAATGATTATACAGTGTTTAGCACCAGTTGTGATATGAAGAAGATCATGATCAAATGCAACAAGATCTGGACAATATGCAGACTTGAGCTGACAAGTGGCAAATAACATTCACATAACACAAATGCCAGGCAATGGCCATCTCCAAAAACAGGCAATCTAATCTGTCTTGACATCCAATAGTGTTACCATCACCTGAAGGTGATCTTTGACCAGAAATTCAACTGCACTTGTTACAAGAGCAGTAAGTAACTCACCTCCTGACTCCACAAAGCTTGTCTATTATCTACAAGGCACAAGTCACAAATGAAGGGCTATTCCCAACTTGCCTGGATGGGTACACCTCCAACAGTGCACAAGAAGCTTAACACAATCCAGGGCAAAGCAGCCCACTTGATTGGAGCCACATCCACAAACATCTACTCCTTACACCACCAACACTCAGTAGCAACAGTGTTTACTATATACAGGATACACTGGAGAAATTCAGAAAGCACCTTCCAAACCTACGCCCACTTCCATCTAGAAGGACAAGGGCAGCAGATGCATGGAAATGCCAAGACCTTCGAGTTCCCCTCCAAGCTTCTCTCAATCCTGAATTGGAAATATATTATCATTCCTTCTTCTGCAACTGGATCAAAATCATAAGGGCATTGTGGGTCAACCTACAGCAGGAGGGCTGCAGCAGTTCAAGAAAGCAGCTCACCACCACCTTCTCAAAGGCAAATAGGGATGGGCAATAAATGCTTGACAGCCAGCAATGTCCACATCCCAGAAGTGAGTTAAAAAGAATTATTTCAGTAACAAAAATAGCTGCTCAACAACCAGGTGTTTGCAAACTTTTACTTTCTCTTTATTCTTGATATTTATTTCTGTGTATGATAAATAATATTTTTTTTTAAAGTCATAAAATATGAAACTGCAAATTATATAGTCTGAATTCAATTATTGTTTTTTTTTGTAATTAACTAAGTTTTAAAAACAAAAAAAAGCACAGTGGCTCAGTGGTTAGCACTGCTGCCTCACAGTGCCAGGAACCCAGGTTCAATTCCATCTTTGGGCAACTGTCTGTGTGGAGTTTGCTCATCCTCCCTGTGATTGTGAGGGTTTCCTCGGGGTGCTCTGGTTTCCTCCCACAGTCCAAAGATGTGCAGAATAGGTGGATTAGCCATACTAAATTGCCCACAGTGTTCAGGGATGTGTAGATTAGGTGGGTTATAAGGGAATGAATCTGGGTGGGATGCTCTGAGGGTCAGTGTGCACTTATTGGGCCAAAGGGCCTGTTCCCACACTGTAAGGTTGCTACGAAAGCTAGACAAAAGTTTTAAATGGACCATAAAAATGTCTTATGAAATCTGAGGTCAGAGAAAAAAATATGTCCTTACAAAAAGTAGAAAACTTATTTGAATAGTTGTTAATTATGTTTTTTTTTGAATGGTGCTGCAGTTTTCCTCAAGTGCATTTAAATCCCATTTATTTAAGTTTTTAACCATTTTAATTGTTGTACAAAAGAGCTGAAAAGTTCCCGGCGAAGTTGTCAGAGACATATTGAATTAAATCTCATATGACTGGTAATAGATCACATGAAGGAAATAATAAAAATGATCCAAAATAATTTAAAACCTAGAATGTTAAATAATGTTGCAAATTACTTTCATTTTCAACCAATAAATTGGACCAATCAGACTAGCTTTGATGTCAGATTAAAAGCTGTTCAACATAAGCCTTCCACTCCATTGCATGCCCAATTTAGTTGATTTCCCTCCTCACACTTCAGTTCTGTTTCATTTGCAATGCAAATTGCTGGAAGTACAAATTCATTAGGACTTTGATAAACTGAACGCTTTATTTACAAAACATTGCTGACCCTGACTGACTACCTTGAATGTTCCCAATATAACAGGCTGAAGCTTTCAATATTCAGGAATTGTCAATTTTGGGCAGATTTGCAAAGGGTTTCCTCCTTGATTGCTTTCACTGTCCATGAACCCTGGCAACTTTTGTCACACAATTTAGAACTGCTCACCTCCATAATAATGAAATTCCCGCATTCATTCAAAAGCCTCTATTTAATAGGAAGGTGTGATGTTTGCATGATTTAAAATTGGCCAGTTTATGCCATTGTTTTAAATTCTTTCCATAGACTACTCCTATTAGGTAACAAAGCACTACTCGTTTGAGTGATGTAACAAATGGTGTTCCTTGTAAATTTGCCCACATGCGGTGTGATTCTTTCAACGATATCCTGTTTTAACATTCTCACCTGTGACTGCGATACATGCAGCTAAAATTCTTGAGCTGAGTAAAACAATGTTTGCTCACAATTGGTGGCCTTTGCTTGCATATGCAAGTTTTTAATGATGTCTGTCTTTATTCTTTTGTGAAATGTGGGCATTGATGGCAACCTAATTTTCCTTGAACCGTTTGCTTTGAAATTAAGTAAGGATTAAACACTTTACCATTGATTTGAAGTCACAGGTAGGCCAGGCATAAAGTTTGGCAGACGGCCAAATGGGCTGTTACAACAATTAATTGCAATTACCAAAGACATGTTGAAGATTTATTGATTTAATTTTCAAATTCTACAGATGGCCAGAGTAAGATTTGAACTCGTCTTTTTCTTAACCCTTAGGAGCACTGGATAACTAGCTCAGGAACATTACCATTCTGTTATCATCTTCCCATGCGATACAATGAGTGATGCAAGATGTTCTAATAGTTTAAACTATTGTACAACCATGAATAGTTCAATTACTCTCTAGTTGACTTTTTAAATAAAATATTTTGCGTTTTTAATAATTGAATTTCCAGATGAATGATAAATGAAGCAAGCCATTTGAGTTTTATGTTGAAGCTCAGCTTTGTTCCTATGTGAAACAAGGGTGTGATAGTAAGTGGAATCTTCCCAACCCTTGAAACATGTGGGCAATAATGTGTCAGTAAGGAAAGTCTAGCGACACAGGCAGAAATGAGATTCTCAACATTGAGCATAATTCCAGCACGTTATGCTCCGCACAGCTAGAGCAGGCAAAGAGGAGAGGTGTTAGACTTTGAAGAGCTGCAGGAGTGACAGCTATGTTGTGATGAGGCAGGTGAGAACATTAAGCAGAAGAAACATCATGTTCTCAATGACAGAGTGATGCAGTGTCTAGTGCAACAAGCTAGACAGAACTTGAATGCTCCAACTTGATGTGATCTGCATTCAGATGATGGACTGTAAAATTGTTGATCAAAAGGCAAGCAGTCCCTACCTTTTCCCAGAAGCCATTGTAGCTTTTCATTTTTACGGAAATGCACTTTTAATGAAGTATCAACAGTGCCACCTATGTTCCCTCTGAAGCCTTTTCCTTGATGTCCTCATGCTACATGTCTCCCCTGATTGAGTTTTTTAAGCAAGTAATCAAAAAGATTGATGAGGACAGCGGAGTAAATGTTGTTTATATGGACTTCAGTAAAGCCTTTGACAAGGTTCTACATGGTAAACTAATTGGTAAAGTTAAATCACATGGGAGTCAGGGAGAGCTTGCCAATTGGATACAAAATTGGCTTGAAGTTAGAAGACAGTGGAGGATCATTTTTCAGACTGGAGGCCTGTGACCAGTGCTGTTTCACAGGGATTGCTGCTGGGTCCACTTTGTCTTGCCATTTATATAAATGGTTTGCATGAGAATTTAGGGTGCTGGTTTATTAGCTGCAAATGACAGAAAAATTGGTGATATAGTGGACAATAAAGAAAGTATCTAAGATTGCAAAGTGATCTTGATCCATTAGATCAATGGACTGGGCAGTGGCAGATAGAATTTAACTTGGATAAATGTGAGTTATTGCATTTTGGTAAAACAAACAAGGGTTGGACTTATACAATTAATGGTAGGGCCCTTGATAATGTTGTAGAACAAAAAGACCTAGGGGTTCAAGTGTATAGTTCTTTGAAATTTGCATCACAGGTAGACAGGGTGGCTAACAAAGCATCTAGCGCGTTTGCCTTCATTGCTCAGACCTTTGAGTATAGGGGTTGGGACGTCATGTAAGGTTGTACAGGATGTTGATGAGGCATCTTCTGGAGTACTGTGTACAGTTCTGGTTGCCCTGCTATGGAAAGAATATTATTAAATTGGAGTGGGTTCAGTCAAGATTTACCAGCATGTTGCCAGAATAGAAAGTTCCAGTTTTAAAGATAGGCTGGATAAACTGGGATTTCTTTCAGTGGACCATAGGATCTTGAGTAGTGACCTTATAGAGGTTTATAAAATCCTGTGGGGCATAGATAAGGTGAATAGCAAGGGTCTTTTTCCTAGCCTGAGGGAATTTAAAACTAGCGGGCTTATGTTTAAGGTGAGAGGAGACAGATTTCAAAAGGACATGAGGGACAACTTTTTCTACACAGGCAGTGATTCATGTGTGGAATGAATTGCCATAAGAAGTGAATTCATGTACAGTTACAATATTTAAAACACATTTGGAAAATTACATGGATAGCAAAGGTTTGGGCCAAACGCAGGCAAGTGGGAGTAGTTTAATTTAGGAATACGGCTGGCAAGGATTAGTTCGACCAAAGGGTCTGTTTCCATGCTGTATAACTCTATGACTCTATGTTTTGGTATGTAAAAGGGTTCTCTCCAGTGTTCTGTCCCTCCTCATCATGAAAAGCATCTTGTCTTCATCCACAAGAGTGAGTTGAGCCATTCACTACTGACCCATATGTCTAACATTCCAGGACACACAACATTACCAAGAACGATTTTTTTCTGAAGAAGGGTCCTGACATGAAATGTCAGCTTTCCTGCTCCTCTGATGCTGCCTGGTCTGCTGTGTTCCTCCTGCTCCATACTGTGCTGTCTCTGAATCCAGCATTTGCAGTTCTTGCTATCTCTGAGCAAATTCAGAGAACAACCATTTCTATTAAAGCCAAAAACTTTTCCTCATTTTAGTTCTGCTCATTTCTTTACCTATATCTCTCTTTCCTGTTTTTTTGTTATGGGATAGAGGCATCATTGGTTGGTCCAGCATTTAATGTCCATCCCTTATTGAATAAAGAGTTGAGTTCACTAAGAATTAAAGAAGTTATTCAGTGCAAAGACTGGGGGAGAAAAGCTGAGAAGTTACCCTGGTGGAAACTTTTTCATCGTATTGAAGAAAGTGTGAATGTTGAATAAGAGGTGAGAGAGATGAAACAAGGCAAGGCGCTCAAATAAAGTGCCAGAGACATAAGGGACAAGCTGAGATGCAATCTGATGAATACCACCCTGTTACTGTGACAGTCTTGGCAGGGCATATGGGGAAAAAGATATAGAGTTAAAACTAAGTTCTTACATCCAAACAGTGTTCAGAATGTGGAACTGGCTACCAGATGACGTGATTGAAATGAATGTGGCGAAAGGAATAGGAAAACATGTTTTAGAGGATGAGAATGATGTAGAGTAGAAGGAGGCATCAGCCGAGGTCAGTTGATTTGAACGTCCTGCTTCTGTGATGTAGATTCTATGTAGTTCAGTGTTGGCTCCTAAATGGTCAAGTTTCAAGATTTCAAGACTGTAAGTTTGTTATGGCTAATATAACCAAATCAGCATTTAATGGATTCTTCTTAAATTTTAGCCTTTGAGAAAGTGCTCCCTAATTTATCTGATCTTCATCTTGGTAGCTAGGTTAACTCTTGAATTGATATTGTTTTCATTCTGGCATTTTGTATCAGCTGCAGTATGATCAGCTAATTTTATTTTACCTTAATTTACAACTTTTAAACAATTCTGAGGGCTAAGCATTGAAGATTTTCAGATGGTCATGTTACGTGTGACCAAGGGCTTCACGTTTTTTACATGCTATGAATCATATGAGATTTGAAAATAATGTCACAATCATTTTCATTCTAACAATATTGGAAAAGATCATCTGCAGGCGCTGAAATTTCATCATGGCATAGGAGGTTTGTTTGTGAATTGGGGAGAAACTGAGTGTAATTCAGATTTTGTGTGGAAAAGCTTCTAATTGTCAAGGAGCAGCATTCCTGTCCAGGTCTAGCCAGTGAGAGCAGTAACAGAGGCAGTTCAAATGAAATGTGGCACTGATAGCTGCCAGGAGGGAGACTATCAAGAAGATCTGTGGCTTCTGCCCAAAACTTGTTGCAGCACCAGAGTGAAACAAGAAATGGCAGCTCAGCTGGGCCCAGGGCAGGGCAGCTCCCTGGCTTCATCGATGCTGATCTGAACATAGCACTGGAAGTGCTGATGGAGAAGAGGGTAGGGCTCTTTTGTAAGAATGAGGACAGATGGCCATCCCTTCATTGCTGCAAGCGCATGGCTCTGTTCAGTGTCATTTCCCCAAGCCTGCCATCTTCTCTCCTGTCAGCCCTCTTACACTTCTCCCAAGGAACTCTCTCCTTCAACAGTCTCCCTGTTGTCATGGTCCACACCTCACTGGGGGACATTTCATGCAGGCTGCAGCAGATCACCACAATGTCGGGTATTGTAGGGAACCACCCAACCAGTTGTAGTAAAGGAATCTCATCTTTGAGAGGCTCGAATGGCTTGTTCAACGGTAGTTCAGCTGACCAGGTGGCCTTAGTTGTATTGTCTCTGGCCTTCTGCCTAGCGCATTTGAACAGGAGTGGGTGATCATATCTTCATAGAATTGTCCACTAGAATCCAACTGTACACTGTGCATTATTGAAGGCGGGCCGGGCTACGAAACGATGAATGATTTACAGCAGCTGCCTGGAAAGCAAGCATACAAGTGGAAGATAAGGCTCCTTTTTTTGGCCACAGACCAGCTGAACATTGAAAGAATGGAAGCTCTTCCTGTTGGTGGATCTCAGTGGGTTGCTGTTGTGTGCTTTGACGCACGAGAGCATCAATGATGTCCTGCACTGAAGGAATCCAGTGATGGAGGTGAAGCCCATTGCTTTCTGTTCCTGTGCGGCTATGTCCATTATATGCTGTTCAGCTCTGGCGTAGAGGGAATTGGTAACCTGCACCAACTCCCTTCTTAATACTCCTTGTTGGGTTTAAATCAGAAGCAATTTCAATGATCTCAATGAATCTGAATAAATATGCATTTTTCAAATTAACTTCTATCCTTTCTGTCTTTGAATATTTCTTTCATGTGGTAGCAGCAAAAGCACTAAGAAATAAAGAGCACTTATTGCATCATCTATTTGGCTGCTGGTGATTGAATGTCAGTGTATGACAGAAATCTCTTTGCCAGTTGCCACTGTTCAAAGTTCTCAGGGGGTACAAACAGATGTTTTGCTTTACTCAAACTGTGGGCTGAGCCCAGCTGTTGGGGATATTTTATGAATTTACAATGACCACATACACAGCTTTCATACTGAAATGCCTATAATGCCATTGGTTATAAAAAAAAACACAAGTAACTCTTTGAAACAATAAATATTTTTCATGCCACAATGTTTCTTAGCACCCACAAGACTTACAGTCATGCTGAGCTGCTGGCAACATGCTACTTTAAAATCAAATTAATGCTGATCACAGTGCCAAGTTCTGGGATTCATTCATACCCTCATTTGCATGCAGGTTTCTATTAAGCAGATAAAACAAGAGGTAAGAAAACATTCATTCCATTTGATCAAATGTAAAATACTAACTTGGCTCTCCCTTTATCATGACACGGTGGCTAATGCAACATTTTGCTGGATTGTGCATGTGGTATCACTGAATCTCTACAGTGTGGAAACAGGCCCTTCAGTCCAATGAGTCCATGCTGAATCTCAGAGTATCCCACACAAACCCACCTAATCTACACATCCCTGACCACCGTGGGCAATTTAGCATGGCCAACTCACCTAACCTGCACATTTGACTGTAGGAGGAAACAGAGGAAACCCACGTAGAGAATGTGCAGACTCCACACAGGCAGTCACCCACAGGTGAAATTGAACCCAGGTTCCTGGGGCTGAGTGCTAACCACTGTACCAACATATGGCCCTGATTACTAAATGTGTTTTTACTATGGAATCATCATTCCGAGTTTTGCATATTTTGGCCTTACCTTTCCATAAATCCTAATGCCTGTTGTTCAAACTTTGTCTTTTCTCATTAATATTTTTAATGAAAAAAAATTAGAAACATAATATTTAAATAGGGAATCCCTATGTGTACACTGTCGTTGTAGCCTTCCAGCTATTGCAGCTATCATACATGTCTGTATTTCCAGGTTCCCAGCAATGTCGCATGGTAGTGTGACTGTTAAACAATGCACTAACATAATTTTCTACGATGCCTTCTAGCTTTTCCATAATCTCCGCAATTTTTCCGCTGAGAATAAACATCACTAGGGTCATTCTTATCCTATTGTACATTCCAATTGAGACAGATAGGTTGGGCTCTGACAAGAGTAACAGTCACTGCTCCTTTTGCATTTACTTGCAGCTGGTTAATTCACTCATAAAACAAGGTCCTTGCCATGCACTGTATTATTGTGCGTGATTGCATTAAGTCTTTTCATCTGAATGATTATAGATTGAGAAAAGGGGAGGTGCACTGAGACCCAATGTGCTTGTATACCAGATGCTGAAAGTCAACATGCAGGTACAGCATACGGTGAAGAAGGCAAAGAGCATACTAGGCTTCATAGAGAGAAGGTTCAAGTAGGGGAGCAGGGATACCTTGCTGCTATTGCATAGGAGATCATGCAGTAACCCGTAGAATTCTAACAGGGCTAGACAGGGTAAGAATAAGAAAGATGTTCCTGATGACTAGGAAGTCACATTCTAAGGATACAGGATAGGTAATTTAAGTCTGAGATGAGAAGAAATTTCTTCACCCAGGGAGCGGTGAGCATGAGGAATTCTCTGGCACAGAAAGTGGTTGAGGCTAAAATATTGAATATTTTCAAGGAGTTGGATATAGCTCTTTGGGTTATGGAGATCAAAGGGAATAGGTTGAAATTGGGAACAGGATACTGAGTTGGACAATCCAGCTGCAATCATACTGAATGGCGAAGCAGGCTTGAAAGGCTGAATGGCCTACTCCAGCTCCTATTTTCTATGTTTCTATGCTTCTTCCCATTTCAGTTCTTTCTGCATTCAATACTAGGAAAAATAACATTTCCCCTCATTATCAACATCTGTACTTATTAGCTCCAAATCATTCAACTTTCAAGCTCCAATCAACACAAAACTTTTACAGCCATTATCTGCTGATGTCCACATTTGATGAGCATTCACAACCAAAGGATTCAAACATGGTAAGTCTAAGGGACGTGAGCTTATGTATGCTGCTGAACTGCTCTGACTACCACATCAAACACTACCAGGTCTATTTTCCTTCTTCTCAAACCTGTTTCTCCTCCAAGAAAACCAGGCGATCAAAGCTAACCTCTTATGTTTTGCGTAATTAGAATCTCCCCATCTCTTCCACTATTACCTCTAGCAACGATATGGAACTCACAGTGTTCTTTGACAATAAAACTGAGACCATCTGTTCCATTGCCTCTGCTACTTGCCAAATGTTTTCTCCTTGCTGCCACACCCCCCAAGGCTTCAACCAAGTTATCACCATTATGTCAGAGATGTTGGTGGAAAACGTTTCGGAACAGCAGTTGGATGAGAGAACTTGGGCTGGTGCAGGCCGTGATCCAAGTACCAGCCAGTCTGCAGACACAGCCAAATTAATGATTGCTTTTGCTCCAACACGTTCTTTCTAAGCATCTTTTTAAAGTAAAAACAAGAGAATATACTATTAAACATCAAAGATATGATCGAAAGTTCTGAAAATGAACAGCTGCAAATTTTGAACCACGTTGTGGGGGTCGTTGTACTGTTTAAAATCCTAAGTTGAAAGCGATATAAATAACATCTGGAAAGTAATTAAGAACAGGAATCAATAAGATTTTCTCTCTGAACCGTGGAGGTTTGAAACTCCAGCTGCAGAGAGAATATATTCAAAATTTGCTTCTCCATGTTTTGAGCATTTCATAGAAGAAGCAAAAGAACTTACATCCAAGATGTATTGTACTCTTAGAAAGTGGAAGAATCAGCCCTAGAGAGTTAGGAAATATCCTTAATTCTAGTCTAGATTTTAATCAAGACGGCAGCGGAGTACAGCACAGTGTGCAAGCTCCTGCCTGGGCCTCATTTGATCCAACTTTAACCTTTTTTGTTCTTTCACTGCTATTTTTTCTTCCTTTAACCTACTTAGCTTCAGTGAAGAGCAAGTTTGTGCAGCAATGAGGAGATCAGTACAAAGGAGAGTGAACCCAATGTGGTGAAGTTGAACCATCTTGGGGCAAGCAAGCTCAACGTGGCTAAGGCTGAGGTCCCCCAGCTTTTGCAGTGGCAGCCAGTACAGATAGTTTCAGGTTGAGTTCAGCAGAGACTGGAGCTGTGGTCTGGAGGCGTGGCCTGGATCAGTCTGGAGGCGTGTCCTGGCTCAGTCTGGAGGTGCGGCCTGGCTCAATCTGGAGGCGTGGCCTCAGCATAGTGTGGTTGGATGACTGTAATGTTGAATTCTATTTATTTTTCTAATTTATTCCTAACATTTTGTATCGTACCTTGTACTTAAAATTTCCCAAAGGACTGTAATGTTAAATGTTTCATTTCTTTATCATTCAAACTTTTTCCTAAAATCCTGCATCTCAGTACCCTAGATAATGGGAACTGCAGATGCTGGAGATTCCAAGATAATAAAATGTGAGGCTGGATGAACACAGCAGGCCAAGCAGCATCTCAGGAGCACAAAAGCTGACGTTTCGGGCCTGGACCCTTCATCAGAGAGGGGGATGGGGTGAGGGTTCTGGAATAAATAGGGAGAGAGGGGGAGGCGGACCGAAGATGGAGAGAAAAGAAGATAGGTGGAGAGGACAGTATAGGTGGGGAGGTAGGGAGGGGATAGGTCAGTCCAGGGAAGACGGGCAGGTCAAGGAGGTGGGATGAGGTTAGTAGGTAGGAGATGGAGGTGCGGCTTGGGGTGGGAGGAAGGGATGGGTGAGAGGAAGAACAGGTTAGGGAGGCAGAGACAGGTTGGACTGGTTTTGGGATGCAGTGGGTGGAGGGGACGAACTGGGCTGGTTTTGGGGTGCAATAGTAGCAGAGATAATGGGAACTGCAGATGCTGGAGATTCCAAGATAATAAAATGTGAGGCTGGATGAACACAGCAGGCCAAGCAGCATCTCAGGAGCACAAAAGCTGATGGTTCGGGCCTAGACCCTTCATCAGAGAGGGGGATGGGGGGAGGGAACTGGAATAAATAGGGAGAGAGGGGGAGGCGGACCGAAGATGGAGAGTAAAGGAGATAGGTGGAGAGAGTGTAGGTGGGGAGGTAGGGAGGGGATAGGTCAGTCCATCTGACCTATCCCCATCCCCCTCTCTGATGAAGGGTCTAGGCCCGAACCGTCAGCTTTTGTGCTCCTGAGATGCTGCTTGGCCTGCTGTGTTCATCCAGCCTCACATTTTATTATCTTGGAATCTCCAGCATCTGCAGTTCCCATTATGTCTGATACTATTGCACCCCAAAACCAGCCCAGTTCGTCCCCTCCACCCACTGCATCCCAAAACCAGTCCAACCTGTCTCTGCCTCCCTAACCTGTTCTTCCTCTCACCCATCCCTTCCTCCCACCCCAAGCCGCACCTCCATCTCCTACCTACTAACCTCATCCCACCTCCTTGACCTGTCCGTCTTCCCTGGACTGACCTATCCCCTCCCTACCTCCCCACCTATACTGTCCTCTCCACCTATCTTCTTTACTCTCCATCTTCGGTCCGCCTCCCCCTCTCTCCCTATTTATTCCAGAACCCTCCCCCCATCCCCCTCTCTGATGAAGGGTCTAGGCCCGAAACGTCAGCTTTTGTGCTCCTGAGATGCTGCTTGGCCTGCTGTGTTCATCCAGCCTCACATTTTATTATCTTGGAATCTCCAGCATCTGCAGTTCCCATTATCTCTGATACTATTGCACCCCAAAACCAGCCCAGTTCGTCCCCTCCACCCACTGCATCCCAAAACCAGTCCAACCTGTCTCTGCCTCCCTAACCTGTTCTTCCTCTCACCCATCCCTTCCTCCCACCCCAAGCCGCACCTCCATCTCCTACCTACTAACCTCATCCCACCTCCTTGACCTGCCCGTCTTCCCTGGACTGACCTATCCCCTCCCTACCTCCCCACCTATACTGTCCTCTCCACCTATCTTCTTTTCTCTCCATCTTCGGTCCGCCTCCCCCTCTCTCCCTATTTATTCCAGAACCCTCACCCCATCCCCCTCTCTGATGAAGGGTCCAGGCCCGAAACGTCAGCTTTTGTGCTCCTGAGATGCTGCTTGGCCTGCTGTGTTCATCCAGCCTCACATTTTATTATCTCAGTACCCTTGTACCTAAGATGGTGCCACAAGTGGCAATTTTGTAAACTTTTCACTGTGCTCATGTGAGTGCATCTGACAATAAACCAAATTCTAGTTCTAATTCACTATCCCCCAAAATCCTGCATGTGAATGGCAGGAGAATGTATAAATATTACGATTACAATAATTAAAATAAATAAAGCTCAAATCAAATCATATCCCAATAATCAGCAGTTTAAAGTGTAAGCTTCTCCAAGTGCTAAATCTACTTATCCAATGACTGGCAGAGCCATGTCAATCAGGTTAAGGTGTCTCAGCCATTGTAGCAGTTCATGCGCTACAGCCATTTATGCATTTCCAAAAGGGGGAAAATTGTCTTGGGTTCCTACATCTCACCAATTAACTTCAGTTACAAGTGTGTGTGATTAGACATCAGTAGAGGACAAACTCAGGTTTCGTATTGCTCTGCCCCAATGTAGAATGACCTATTGACAAATTAGATTTCTCTGTCAAGCAGGACCAGCTGGGTGGGGATTCTAGAGGGTGATTCTGTGTCTCTAATTAAATGACCAGTTTCCAAGCACTGCCCATCAAAAGCAGTGTAACAGCAACAAAAGTGAGAGAAAGGTATAGAGAGATGGAGAGGACTAAAATCAAAATCAAGTAGGAAGGGGAGATGAAGCACTCCCTACCTGTAGTGCCCACATTCCTCTGAAAGTTACAAGGATATTGACAAACCTTGTGTGCTCTGTCTCCAAGGACACGTCAGCATGAACATAGCCATGGAAGGGGGACAGGCAGGTAACAATCATGATCATGGGGCCGAAGTACAACCAAAAGAACATCAGGTTTTTAAAATAACTAAGATGGCTGCAACCACCCACAAACAATATATATAGGGGCAGCATGGTGGCTCAGTGGTTAGTACTGCTGCCTCACAAAACTGGGGACCTAGGTTTGATTTCACCCTTGGCTGACTGTCTGTATGGAGTTTGCTCATTCTCCCTGTGTCTGCGTGGGTTCCTTCCACAGTCCAAAGATGTGCAGCTTAGGTGGATTGGCCATGCTAATTTGCCCGTAGAGTCCAGGGCTGTGCAGGTTAGGTGCATTAGCCATGGGAAATGCAGGGTTACAGGAATGGGGTGGGTCCGTGTGGACTCAATAGGCCAAATGGCCTTCTTCCACACTTCTGGGATTCTTCTTCTATTCTCCTACATACATGGTCACTGGTTTCAGTAAGTCCTGTGAATAGATGCTATAAGTAAGCAAGTTTATGAAAACCTGAGGTGAAAAGTTGCAGGGGTCTGAGCAACATTGACAGTGAAATATGTGGCAGGATTGGATAAGGGATTTGGCGAGACCCATCACAACATTGAGAGCCTCTCACACCATCTTTAATGCTTTTTACAATCAGTGACTCAAGTTTCTCCTCGGCAGCAGCAAGTTGGCAATTGGGAGTGATTATTCTTGTTGACACCCTGTAAACCACCCGGCTCACCTTATTATGATTCAGACTTCTGTCTTACCAATCTTGGAAAACATGCTAAATGTTGAGAAAACACGACAGCGAAGCAAGTTCATTGGCGAATTCTGCTCTTCACAAGTTCCAATTTGGACAATAGATACCAACATGACATTGTCTACTCTACTGGCAACAGTCACAGACATCAGCATCCAGTATGTGTACACATTTAAAAACCCTCCTGGCACGTCTCCAATCCATGTACAAGATGATCCTGCACTTCAGCGCTGCACCTCAGGTCGTATGGCCACCTATCAGTGAAACGCTGCAGCAGAGACTCTGTGTGCTTAGGGACACACACCTAGCTCACAGACTGCATCAGGCTGCATCTCCAGGCTCTTCACTCACTGTCAAAGCACACATTAACATTGTGCTTACCTGGCTGCTTGCAGCATCCCTGCCTTGTCTTGGCTTCTTGCCTTTAGTCACCTTAGTCAGGGATATTACTTTTGCCTCATCTTGCCATTTAGCCTGGTCAGAAAGGAAGGAGGTTTGGGATGATTGTCTGCAAGCCTCAGTCAAGACAATGGGGATGGACTTCGCTCAAGCAGTCTTAGCACAATATGCTAAGGGCAGCCTACAGTACCAGTCCAAAGGCTTGGAATCAATCCATCAGATATTCAGGGTGGTCAGATTCGAGGTGGTCTCCTCATAAGAGGTGGACGGCTAAATGTCTACCAGGTCACTATCCATCTTCAGTCTTTCTCCCCTATTCTGGGCTGCTTTCTTCTTGGAATGAAAGGGAGGTATTACAGGATTGAAAGTGGGTGACACAGCTGTTACATTTAGTGGAGATGGGTTGCTGCCCTGATTGAGTAGGCAGTGCAGAGGGCATGCAGGGTTAGCGGAGTTGGGACTTTGGGGTGGATGATTGAGGTGCAGAAAGATCTTGTGAGCATGGACACAACATGTTGTGAGCCTTTTGAGGTAGCGGCAGTAGCAGCATTGTGTTGTGTTGGAGAGAAATGGCATTAATGGTGGAGCAGAGAAGGTCATCCATCTTCTTCCTGCAAAGCTGGGAATTTTTCCAGATGGCTGAGACAGCACTGACCATGGTGACAACCCCCACTGCAGGTCCTAGGGGAAAAGGAAGTTCCTCCTGTACACCACTTTTCCCAGCAGGAACGTGGCCACATAGGAGGGTGCCAATTTACCCCTCTCTGCAATGTCAGGAATCATGCAGGACAGCTCCAGATTAACAGAGAAGGTCATCCATCTTCTTCCTGCAAAGCTGCATTTTTTTGGCCAAATGCACAACAGCCTTTTAAAGATGGTGTGAGTGCAAGGAGTTCCAGTGAGTGGAGTGTGTTCTGGAAATGGTGTACAGTAAGATTGGGCTGGAATCCGATGTGAAGGATGCCGTGGGGGTAGGGTGGTCATTAATGTGGTAAGTTTAGTAAGACATGATGAGGCAACTTGCGAGGCTTTGTGGCGAAAACCTCTCCAGATAATCTCATGCAACACAGACTTAGCCAAGAAAACATAAGATTGAGCCACTGATCATTTTTGTTTTTAAAAATGAAAAGTATAGACACAAAATGAGATAGCTGGGGATACAGTGACATCATGATAATGTCACTGGATTAATAATCTACATGCCCAGGCTAATCATTTGGGGATAGTTAACAAGTTTTGAGAAGATATGTAGCTCAGGTTGACTTTCTGGATGTAAGTTTGCTCGCTGAGCTGGAAGGTTCGTTTTCAGACGTTGGGGATAGTGTTAAAATCCAATCATGGCAATTATGGAATTTAAATTCAATTAATAAAATCTGAAATTGAAACCTGGTGTCAGTAATGGTGCCATGGAACCTTCACCAATTGTCATCAAAACCCATCTTGTTTACTATGTCCTTTAAAGAAGGAAATCTGTCTGGTCTGATCTACATATGATTCCAGACCCACAGTGGAATGAATGAATGGTGATTTATTGTCGCTTGTGCTCTGCAATGAACACCACAGTGAAATACATTGGAAAGCTTCAACTGTCATCACAATCTGGTGTCATTCAAATACTTTAAGAATAAAAAGAATGAAAAGACAGAGCTGAAAGAAAGTCCATCTTCACTCAACGGGCTCAGCCATGAGACCGAAGTCCAGAGTCAGCTGAGCAACAACACCCGCACCAGACCCACAAACTTTGCAGTCTTCAGGCGCCATCTCTTTGTCGCTGGGCCCGCCCTGAAAAAGAGCTGCTGATCCCAGCTCTTTGCCCCGCATACAAGAGACACTGGCTCTGGGCCTGCCGTAACCAGGAGTCCCTGGCTCTACTGCAGTAGTTGCCTCAGAGATGGCCGGGGTCCCTGTTCCAGGCATACCACATCACTGCCACTTCAGCTGCTGCCTCACCGACACCTGAAGTGCCCACTCCAGGCCCACTATCACCACGAGACTCTTGCTCCGCCATGAGGCCAAGAGTCCCACTCTGGCCTCTCCCCTCTGCAATGTCATCCCCTCTGCCTCTGCTGACAGGGATAAGATGAAGAAAAAGAAAAAAACAGAAGACAAAAAGCGTAAGTAAAGAAGGGAGGAAGCAGCAGTTCACAGCGGGCAGACCCTGGAGTCCGAATGCTTCCTGCCTTGCCAGCGGTCATGGAGTTGACTCTTAGCGGGCCTCTGAAATGGCATAGTAAACCACTTAGTTCAAGGGCAATTATTGACGAGCAAAAAATGCTGGACTTGCCAACAAGATCTGTATCCCATAAAAAGATTTTTTAAAAAGCCTTTTTACAGTATTGTAGCTTATATACAAAGGGAAGCTAAAAACTAGAGCACTCTTTCTTTCTTCATTGACCATAAATAGTTAGATTAGCTTTATATTCTTGATATCTATTCAAAGACTATGTAATTCAAAAAATATGCTGGAGTCTGATGCCTATTACATTGTTGGCTAGTCCTAAGACTGAAAGAAAACCAAACTGCAGGTTTGGATTGGTTTTCCATGAGCAAACTGGAATTAATCCTCTGCGATGATGTGGTTAAAAAACTACATATGAAGAAAATAATGCCTGATTTATTTTTGAAATCTGACTTGGACTTGACTGTAACTGTAACCAAGTGGCTGTAAGACAATTTATCACACAGATAATAACATAGAATTTAACTGAAATAGAAATTATGAAAGATGATCAAACTTGACTAACTCAAAAGAATTTGCAATGGCTGCTTTGCAGTTTTTTTCTGGTTTCAAAGAGTATCTTAGATAACTTCCCATAATACTCTAGCGGACAAAGGAGACGAGATAATTACACCTTTCCTCAAAGAACACTTGGTTCAGAAAGGAAACACTGGAACTCTTTAACAAGTAGTAGTTGCCCACTAAATAGAAGTTCTGGTGAGAATACAAAAAAGAACACTGTTACTTCCCCTCTGTTTCTCGCATTCTACTTCAGCGCTGCTGTTTCTCGCTGTCTGTTTCTCACACACTGTTTCTCGCACTGTGTTTCTCACACTCTGTTCCTTGCACACTGTTTCTGCCCTTCTCTTTCTCGCACTCTGTTTCAGCCCCTCTGTATTTCGTGCTCTATTTCTCCTACTCTGTTTCTTGCACACTGTTTCAGCCCCTCTGTTTCTCACACTCAGTTTCTCGCACTCTGTTTCACACGCTCTGTATCTCACACTCTGTTTCAGCCTATCTGTTTCTCGCACTCTGTTTCTCACACTGTTTCTCGCTCTCTGTTTCTTGGACGTTTTCTCACACTGTGTTTCTCACCCTCTGATTCTCACATTCTATTTCAGCCACTCTGATTCTCGCACTCTGTTTCAGCCCCTCTGTTTCTCACACACTGTTTCAGCCCTTCTGTTTCTTGCACTTTGTTTCAGCCTCTCTGTTTCTCGCACTCTGCTTCTCAAACACTCTTTCTGCCCCTCTGCTTCTTGCACTGTGTTTCAGCCCCTTTGTTTATCACACTCAGTTTCTCGCACTCGGTTTCTTGTACTCTGCTACTCACACAATGTTTCTGCCCCGCTGTTTCTCACAATCATTTTTAGCCCCTCTATTTCTCTCTCTCTGTTTCAGTGCCTCTGTTTCTCACACTCGAATTCAGCCCCTCTGTTTCTCGTATTCTGTTCCTCGCACTCTGTTTCTTGCTGTCTGTTTCAGTCCCTCTGGCTCTTGCACTCTGTTTCTCATACTGTTTCTCGCTCTGTTTCAGCCACTCTGTTTCTTGCACACTGTTTCTCGCACTCAGTTTCACACACTCTGTATCTTGCACTGTGTTTCTCACACTCTTTCTCAGCCCCTTTGTTTCTCACACTTTTTCTCACTCTCTGTTTCTCACTCTCTGTTTCAGCCAATCTATCACTTGAACTCTGCTTCTTGAGATCTGTTTCTTGAGCTCTGTTTCCTGCATATTGTTTCTGCCCCTCAATTTCTCACACTCTATTTCAGCCCCTCAGTTTCTCAAACTCTGTTTCAGCCCCTCTGCTTCTCATAGTCTGTTTCTCGTACTCTGTTTCAGCGAATCTGTTTTTCCAACTCTGTTTCTCAAGATCTGTTTCTTGAGCTCTGTTTACTGTACACTGTTTCTGCCCTCTATTTCTCACACTCTATTTCAGCCCCTCTGCATCTCGCATGCTGTTTCTCCTACTCTGTTCCTTGCACACTGTTTCAGCACCTCTATTTCTCGCACTCTATTTCAGCCCCTCTGTTTCTCACACTCTGTTTCAGCCACTCTGTATCTCACACTCTGTATCTCACACACTGTTTCAGCCCATCTGTTTCTCACACTCTGTCTCTGCCCCTTTGTTTCTCACACTGTTTCTCGCTCTCTGTTTCAGCCATTCTGTTTCTTGAACTCTGTTTCACTAGATCTGATTCTTGACCTCTGTTTCCAGCACACTGTTTCTGCCCCTCTATTTCTCGCACTCTATTTCAGCCCCTCTGTTTCTCACACTCTGTTTCGGTCCATCTGTTTCTTGCACTCTGATTCTCACACTCTGTCTCCGCCCCTTTGTTTCTCACACTGTTTGTCGTTCTCTGTTTGTCGCTCTCTGTTTCTCAAACTCTGTTTCTCGATATCTGTTTCTTGAGCTCTGTTTCCTGCACACTGTTTCTGCCCTTCTGTTTCTCACACTCTATTTCAGCCCTTCGTTTCTCACACTCTGTTTCAGCCCATCTGTTTCACACACTCTGTTTCAGCCCCTCTGCTACTCAGTCTGTCCATCGCACTCTGTTTCGCTCTCTGTTTCAGCCACTCTGTTTCTCGAGATCTGTTTCTTGAACTTTGTTTCCTCTACACTGTTTCTGCCCCTCTATTTCTCACGTTCTATTTCAGCCCCTCTGTTTCTCTCACACTGTTTCAGCCCCTGTGCTTCTCATAGTCTGTTTCTCACACTCTGTTTCTTGCACACTGTTTCTGCACCTCTATTTCTCGCACTGTATTTCACCACCTCTGTTTCTCGGACTAAATTTCAGCCCATCTGTTTCTCGCACTGTGTTTCTCACACTCTGTCTCCGCCCCTTTGTTTCTCACACTGTTTCTCGCTCTCTGTTTCTCGTTCTCTGTTTCAGCCACTCTGATTTTCGAACTCTGTTTCTGCAGCCTGTTTCTTGAGCGCTGTTTCCTGTGCACTGTTTCTGCCCCTCTATTTCTTGCACACTGTTTCTGCACCTATTTCTCACACTGTATTTTTAGCCCCTCTGTTTCCCGCACTCTGTTTCAGCCCCTCTGTTTCTCACACTCTGTTTCTCACACTCTGTCTCCACCCCTTTGTTTCTCACACTGTTTGTCACTCTCTGTTTCTCGATCTCTGTTTCAGGCACTCTGTTTCTCGAAATCTGTTTCTTGAGCTCTGTTTCCTACACTCTGTTTCTTCTCCTCTATTTCTCGCACGCTATTTCAGCCCCTTTGTTTCTCACACTGGATTTCAGCCTCTCTGTTTCTTGAACTCTGCTTCAGCCCATTTGTTTCTCGCACTCTGTTTCTCACACTCTGTCTCTGCCCCTTTGATTCTCACACTGTTTCTCGCTCTCTGCTTTTCGCTGTCTTTTTCAGTCTCTGTGTTTCTCGACCTCTGTTTCTCAATATCTGATCCTTGAGCTCTATTTCCTGCACACTGTTACTGACCCTTTATTTCTCGCACTCTGTTTCAGCCCCACTGCTACTCATTGTCTGTTTCTCGCACTGTGTTTTGCTCTCTGTTTCAGTTACTCTGTTTCTTGAGGTCTGTTTCTCAAGATCTGTTTCTTGAGCTCTGTTTCCTGCACACTGTTTCTGCCCTTCTATTTCTCGCACTCTCCTTCAGCCCCTCTGTTTCTTGCAGTCTGTTTCAGCCTCTCTGTTTCTCACTCTCTCTATCTCACACTCTGTTTCCGCCCATCTGTTTCTCGCACTCTGATTCTCACACTCTGCTTCCGTCCCTTTGTTTCTCACAGTGTTTGTCGCTCTCTGTTTCTCGCTCGCTGTTTCTTGCAGTCTGTGTCAACCACTCTGTTTCTCGAACTCTGTTTCTCGAGATCTGTTTCTTGAGCTCTGTCTCCTGCACACTGTTTCTGCCCCTCTATTTCTTGAACTCTTTTTCAGCCCCTCTGTTTCTCGCACTCTGTTTCTCACACTGTCTCCGCCCCTTTGTTTCTCACACGGATTGTCGTTTACTGTTTCTCGCACTCTGTTTCGCTTTCTGCGTCAGCCACTCTGTTTCTTGAACTCTGTTTCTCAGGATCTGTTTCTTGAGCTCTGTTTCCTGTACACTGTTTCTGCCCCTCTATTTCTCGCACTCTATTTCAGACCCTCTGTTTATAACACTCTGTTTCAGACCCTCTGCTTCTCATAGTCTGTTTCTTGCAGTCTGTTGCAGCCACTCTGTTTCTCAAACTCTGTTTCTTGAGATCTGTTTCTTGAGCTTTGTTTCCTGCACACTGTTTTGGCCCCTCTATTTCTCGCACTCTATTTCAGCCCCTCTGTATCTCGCACTCTGTTTCTCCTCCTCTGTTTCTTGCACACTGTTTCTGCACATCTATTTCGCGCACTGTATTTCAGCCCCTCTGTTTCTCGCACTCTTTTTCAGCCTCTCTGTTTCTCACACTCTGTTTCAGCCCATCTGTTTCTTGCACTCTGATTCTCACACTGTCTCTGCCCCTTTGTTTCTCACACTGTTTGTCACTCTCTGTTTCAGCCAGTCTGTTTCTCGAACTCTGTTTCTTGAACTTTGTTTCCTCCACACTGTTTCTGCCCCTCTATTTCTCGCATTCTATTTCAGCCCCTCTGCTTCTCACACTCTGTTTCAGCCCCTGTGCTTCTCATAGTCTGTTTCTCACACTGTTTCTTGCACACTGTTTCTGCACCTCTATTTCTTGCACTCTGTTTCAGCCCCCCTGTTTCTCACACTCTATATCTCACACTCTGTTTCAGCCCATCTGTTTCTCACACTCTGTCTCCACCCCTTTGTTTCTCATACTGTTTCTGCCCCTCTATTTCTCACACTCTATTTCTGTCCCTCTGTATCTCGCACTCTGTTACTCCTACTCTGTTTCTTCCACACTGTTTCTGCACCTCTGTTTCTCGCACTGTATCTCAACTCTTCTGTTTCTCACACTGTATTTCAGTCTATCTGTTTCTCGCAATCTGTTTCAGCCCCTCTGTTTCTCACACTCTGCTTCTCGCACTCTGTTTCACACACTCTGAATCTGCCCTTTTGTTTCTCATACTGTTTCTGCCCCTCTATTTCTCGCACTCTATTTCAGCCCCTCTGTATCTCACACTCAGAGTAGGAGAAACAGAGTGCGAGAAACAGAGTGCGAGAAACAGAGAGCGAGAAACAGATGGGCTGAAACGGTGTGAGATACAGAGTGTGAGAAAAAGAGGGGCTGAAATACAGTGCGAGAAATAGAGGTGCAGAAACAGTGTGCAAGACACAGAGTAGGAGAAACAGTTTCTGGCACACTGTTTCTGCACCTCTATTTCTCGCACTGTATTTCAGCCCCTCTTTTTCTCACACTCTGTATCTCACACCGTTTCTCGCACTCCGTTTCTCGCATTGTGTTTTCCGACTCTTTGCTTCAGCACCTCTGTTTATCGCACATTTTTTTCTCGGAGTCTGTTTAAGGCCCTCTGTCTCTCGCAATCTGTTTCAGCCCCTCTGTTTCTCTCACTGTATTTCAATCCTTCTGTTTTTTGCACTGAGTTTTAGCCTCTCTGATTCTCACATTCTATTTCAGCCCCTCTGAATCTCACATTCTATTTCACCCACTCTGATTCTCGCACTTTTTCAGCCCCTCTGTTTCTCATACTCTGTTTCTCACACTCTGTTTCACGCACTCCGTTTCTCGCACTTTTTCAGCCCCTCTGTTTCTCATACTCTGTTTCTCACACTCTGTTTCACGCACTCTGTTTCTCGCTCTCTGTTTCAGCCCCTCTGTTTCTCGCAATCTGTTTCATCGCCTCTGTTTCTAGCACTCTGTTTCAGCCCCTCTGTTTCTTGTACGGGTGTGTTTTAGTCCATCTGATTGTCTCACTCTGTTTCAGCCCCTCTGTTTCTCACACACTATTTCATGCTCTCTGTTTCTCACATTCCGTTTCAGCCTCGCTGTATCTCGCAATCTGTTTCTCGCACTTTGTTTCAGCCCCTCTGTTTCTTGCACCCTGTTTTGGCCCCACTGTTCCTCGCAGTCTGTTTCAGCCCTTCTGTTTCTCACACTTGTTCACACACTTTGTTTCAGCCCCTATGTTTCTCACACTTTGCTTCAGCCCTTCTGTTTCTCACACTCCATTTAAGAACCTCTGTTTCTGCAGTCTTTTTCTCACACACTGTTTCAGCCCCTCCATTTCTCACACACTATTTCAGCCATTCTGTTTCTCACACTCTGTATCTCACACTCTGCACATCATTCTGAATTCTATCTTATGACCACCGAATCATCTGTCTGTGCCCCGGATAGCAGAATTTCCAATAGCATTGTTTGCTTGAACCGTGACAACCCCCATTTAACAGAAGATTCAGTCATGATGCCAAAGATGTAGCTGCCTTTGCTAATTTTCTCTGACAGGCTATCCTCCTAACAGTAACCAAAACAGTATACTTGTTTGAGAGAGGGATAGCCACAGGAGATTTCTGCAGTTCCTTCCTACCTCTTTTGATAGTCTCCCATCTACCTGACTGTATCTGCAGTGTGACCACCTTTCTGAAACTATTAACCATCACACTCTGTGGCTCCTGTAAGATCTTCAGTGACTCCAACAGCCTGGAGGAAGTGGGTAAGGTCCTTCAGGTATACTTTGCAACAGGAGAAGGACATGGTTGATGGTGAGTCTTGGAAAGGGTACGTTGATATTCTGGGGAATGACTAAATCAAAAAGGAGGAGACACTGAGTGGTTTGCAAAGCATTAACACAGACAAGTCCTCAGGACCAGATGTGATCTATCCCAGAATGCTGAGGGAGCCAGGCGAGGAAATTGCTGCAGCCTTGTACAAAATCTTTGTATCCTCTTTAGTCACAGGAGAGGTCCAACAGGACAGGAAAATAATCAATGTTTTCCTTTGTTTAAACAGGACAACAGGGATAATCTGGGCAATTACAGGCCGCTGAGCCTGACATCAGTCATACAGAAATTATTAAAGAAGGCTCTTAAGGATAGGATTTACTCACATTTGGTAAAATATGGACTTATTAGCAATAGGTAGCATGGCTTTATACAGGGGAGGTTATTTCTCATAAGTTTTATTTGAGGGTTTTGAGGAAACGGCAAAGATGAATGAATGAGGGGAGAGCAGATTATGTTCTCTACATGCACTTTAACAAGGCCTTTGTCAAGTTCCATCATGACAGGTTACTACAAAAACTGAAATTACATAGGATTCTCAGTGACCTGGCAAAATGGAGACATAACTGGCTTGGTCATAGAAGGCAGAGAGTAGTGGTGGAAGGGCGTCTTTTTGATTGGAGATCGGGAACATGATTTGGAAGAGAATGTAGGTGGTATGATCAGTAAGTTGGCAAAAGGCACAAAAGTTGGGGAGCTGCAGATAGTAAGGAGAATTGCCAGAGGATGCAGCAGGATGTCATAGACTGGAGCCTTGGGCAGAGAAATGGCAGATGGAGTGTAATCTGTACAAATATGAGATGATGCATTTGCAAAGATCTAACACAGGAGGCCAATATACAATAAACTCTTACAGCATTGACATATAGAGAGATGCAGGTGTACAGGTCCACAGTTCCCTGTAAGTGGCCACACAAGTGGATAAAGTGATCAAGAAGGCATTTGGCGTGTTTGCTTTCATCAGTCAAGGCATATAGTACAAAACTTGTCAAGTCATGTTGCAGCTGTTCAGAACTTGTTAGGCCACTTTTGGAATATTGTGTACAGTTCTGGTCACCACACTACCAGAGGATGTAGAAACTTTGGAGAGGGTACATATATGATTTCTATCAGGCACTTCATGATTTAAGGGACTTTCTGCTCCTGCATTCATTATCACAATGTTCATATTTTCACATATATTCCAAAATCAGTCAACTCCCTCCCATTGTTAGGTCAGAATTTAGCTGGAATCCCAGTCTGTTCCTATCTGTTTCTTCATCCATTATTACATGTTTCTTGTATTATATGTTATTGTAAACTGATCACATTAATTTGATATGCAAGATGAAAATATCTTTCCTTATACCATTCCAGCAGGTCAATTGTTATAACTTCATTAAAGTTTCTTGCTAATGAGAGGCTCACTATGAGTCACGATGGTGTCTATTTTTTTACATATATCGCATTTATCACATACCTCTTCTACCACCCTAACCTGTGAGAAGATAAGCAAACTATGCCATTTTCAAACTTTTTACTTTTAAGTTCCTATTTGCTGGTGTCAGTAACGTCTCTGGGTAATTTTAATTAGCAAATTTTGATCTTGTTAAAAGGATACCATAATGTCCATATTATTTACACTGTAAATTCATTGACTTCACATTAACAATTGCTTTCTTGTATTTCATATGCAATTTCACTTAAACCAGTTTCATAGAGATGGTCTATTCAACAGTGCGGGGATTTCCCATGACTCTACGTCTGTGCCAATAAAGTGGCTTGCTGTAGCTTTTTACAGGGTATCACCACACTTTAGTGATTTCAGCATGTTGTCATCTCTAAGTCAGTGTGTCAAGTTCCTTGGCCTGACTATTCCTCAGTATTTCAAGAATCTGGATATATTTTATCCAATCCACACCATGCACAGTGGATGTACACTTGCCATCCTTCACAAATGAAACATTCTTTACTGGGCTAAAGCTCTTGTAAATACCACAGTTCTGCCAAAATACTTTACCTGAACAGTACCATCATTTGCTCCCTTCAAGCTTTCTGTATCAAGTGTAATTTGGATTGCTTTGTTATTCCATTTTGGACAGTTCACTGCAGAATGTTATTTCAATCACATCTAAAACACTCATCAACCATTCTCAAAACATATATGTCGTCATCTTTGGTTACAATTCTTGTTGTCTGTTAAAATTGTCAGAGGTATCTCTATCATCACTTCTTTTTAGTTATGGTTCTCCTTTCATATTGATGCTTTATCTGCACAGTCTCGAATTTCTATTACATTGAATCCTCATTCTTTGTGTTCTTGTTGAAGTTTCCTTTTGATCCTTACAGGCCATAAGGAATGAATGCTTTCCCGGGTATTTTTGTTCGCCTTCCGGAATCTGTTCCAAAAATCAAAAAGTAACTCTAGTTAAATCCAGGAATCCATCCATATGTGACAATCCAACAAATTAAAGGCATGCACTGAGTTACAAAACTCCGAATAATTTTATTTCAATTTACATGTAATCTTTTAAATATCATTATATATTCTTACAAGAAATAGTCAACCAACTTTCTAAACTTATTACGACCTGACCAATGCTCTGCATGCCCTTAACAAGCCATCTTATAAATTTAATCTAAGTGTTGATTGATTATCCAAAGTTTGTGTCTAATTATTAAGGCTACTGAGCTGAGATTACGTCTGATTCTGCTTTTAGTAGGAAGCAATAGTGCCAAGGCCATGCCTTGCTTTTGTTTTGATAAGGATGCAACCTATGTTCCTATATTTACTTCATTTTTCCACCTTCACCGAACATCAGCGGGAAACTATATCCTAAAATTTTGCACTTGGTTTCAGCCATTTTTCTCAAAATTAACTTAAATTACAATCTGCCATAGAGAAAGAACTCTTAGTTTCCACTCTTCAATGTTAGAGATCCATCCTTAGTTGCCAATGTCAGCTTAGTTGTAAGTGAAATAGACAGCTTTTTTGTTTATTTTTCAAACAATTGGTTTGGAAGTGAAATGACGCATCTATGTGTGCAGTTAGGACTTTGAATGTGGACATTTTGGTCCAAATGTAGGGAGACTAGCATTGTGCCACAAGACCCCTAAAGATGTTAGAGTTTATCAACTACTCAATTTTACAGTTCTTTCCCCATATCAGTCTCATCCACTCCTATAAGACCATAAGATACAGGAACAGAATTCAGCCATTTAGCCTGTCTAATCTATTCTGCTATTTGATCGTGGCTGATGCTTCTCAAACTCTTTCTCCTGCCTTCGCCTCATAATTCTTGATCCAGCATGGAATGGCGGTTTAGTGGTTAGCACTGCAGCCTCACAATGCCAGGGACCTGGGTTCAATTCGAGCCTCGAGCTATGTGAAGTTTGCACATTTTTCCCATGTCTGTGTGGGTTTACTCTAATTTTCTCCCATAGACCAAAAATGTGCAGGTTAGGCGGATTAGCCATGCTAAACTGCCCAAAGTGTTTGTTATGGGGGGATGGGTCTGGGTGGGATGGTCTGAGGGTCATTGTGGATTTGTTGGGCTGTAGAGCCTGTTTCCACACTGCAGGGATTCTATTCTATGAATTTGCATATTTCTGCCTTAAGTATACTCTGTGGCAATGAGTTCCACACAGTAACCACCCTCTGGCTGAAGAATCATAGAATTCTGGCAGTGTGGAAATAGGTCGTTTGGCCCATTGGATCCACACCAACACTTCGAAAAAGAATCTCTCCTGGACTCACCCATACAATTACCCAACATTTCCCATGGCTAATTCACCTGGCCTGCACATCCTTGGACACTATGGACGATTTAGCATGGCCAATCCACCTAAGCTGCATATCTCCCTATAAGTCAAACCCTCCAGCCCCAGCAAAAGGTTGTCCTTTCAATCGGAGGCAATGCCCTGGCTCCTACTCTCTCCTATTAGTGAAATCCCTTCATCAACTCCACAAGAACAACTCTGAAATGACAAACCATGTCCCCCAATGCATGCCCCCATCATCCCCCACCACCCTCTACTCATCACCATTTAACAAATAAAACACAAAATATTAATCAAATGTAAGAATATATACTGTTCCTAACACTGTTCCTACTATTCATTGGCACCTGATGCAATCTGTAACTGCCAGGTGTGGATCAGTTGGCCAGCTCCAAATAGTTTCTGGTTCACACTTACTTCTGTGATTCTGTTACCAGGTCCATTATTTTCAGTACTGACTTTCGATTCTGTCTTCTCAAATCTTGCCATGAGTTTATCACTAGAATCTGTCTGAGTCACTCTTGAAAACATAGCTGGAAATTCATTCTGGATTTGCTGGAATTAGTTCTGCACAGCTAACTCAAATACTATTTCTCATCACAGTCTGCCACGTAAGCATATTTAATGCCATCAACTACTAACATATAAGATAACAAAGTGTGAAGCTGGATGAACACAGCAGGCCAAGCAGCATCTCAGGAGCACAAGAGCTGACATTTCAGGCCTAGACCCTTCATCAGAGAAGGGGATGGGGAGAGGGTTCTGAAATAAATAGGGAGAGGGGCAAGGCAGACTGAAGGTGGATAGAGGAGAAGATAGGTGGAGAGGAGAGTATAGGTGGGGAGGGGGTAGGTCAGTCCGGGGAGAATGGACAGGTCAAGGAGGCGAGATGAGGTTAGTAGGTGGAAAATGGAGGCTTGAGGTGGGAGGAGGGGATAGGTGAGAGGAAGAACAGGTTAGGGAGGCGGGGATGAGCTGGGCTGGTTTTGGGATGCAGCGGGGGGAGGGGATGATCTGGGCTGGTTTTGGGATGCAGTGGGGGAGGGGGAGATTTTGAAGCTTGTGAAGTCCACATTGATACCATTGGGCTGCAGGGTTCCCAAGCGGAATATGAGTTGCTGTTCCTGCAACCTTCTGGTGGCATCCTTGTGGCACTGCAGGAGGCCCATGATGGACATATCATGTGAAGAATGGGAGGGGGAGTTAAAATGGTTTGCGACTGGGAGGTGCAGTTGTTTATTGCGAACCAAGCGGAGGTGTTCTGCAAAGCGGTCCCCAAGCCTCCGCTTGGTTTCCCCAATGTAGAGGTAGCCAGACCAGGTACAGTGGATACAGTATACCACATTGGCAGATGTGCAGGTGAACATCTGCTTAATATGGAAAGACATCTTGGGGCCTGGGTTGGGAGTGAGGGAGGAGGTGTGGGGGCAAGTGTAGCACTTCCTGCATTTGCAGGGGAAGGTGCCGGGTGTGGTGGGGTTGGAGGGGAGTGTGGAGCGGACAAGGGAGTCACGGAGAGAGTGGTCTCTCCGGAAGGCAGACAAGGGTGGGGATCGAAAATTGTCTTGGGTGGTGGGGTCAGGTTGTAGATGGCGGAAGTGTCGGAGGATGATACGTAGTTAGTTAAATAACTACAATTGTCCTCATTTTCTGACTGAGCGCACAGGGCCTATTTGGTCTAAAACAACAGGGGGAAGCTGTTAGGTTGTGTAACAAGAAGAGGTTACTGTCTTCAACCAGCTGTAGTTTATTGCTTGATGACTGTCAAGAAGGTACATCTGTAAGATAGGTATTGTTACTAAGACTGTTGGGAGACCTAAGATTACAGGTCCATCCCCTTTGAGACCCAAAGATGTTCTGTGTTTCTCCACCCAAGGGACCAATAGTTTGGGTGGAACTCACAACATTCTTCAACATTAGTCATTTCAGAACTATCATCTTATGCAACAACTACCTGCAACATGGCATTTCTTTAGGGATGTAGCTATCTTCCATCTTGTTGTGATAAACATATATTTTCTATATATTAAATTTTGGGGACTTGGACTTAAAACTAGAGGCATGTGGGTTTTGAATTGTCCTGCGGAGGCGTTTCTCTTCCTCAGGGCCCAAGGAACAATGACCTGAATGCATCACTTCTAGGAAAGCATATGACTATTGGAAGGCATAATGCCTAACAGACCCCTGTGCTGTTCATTGATTAAATGTTGGTGACAGATAGAATAAACAAATTAAGGCAATTAGTTTAGTTTTGACTTCAGGATAGAAGATTCAAGATCTTAGTTCGGAAGGTAGAACAGTTTCTTCTCACAGGAGAATCTAATTGGTTCAGGGACCTCTCACCTGAGCTGAAATGTTTTATTGTGGAGTTTCTAAGCCTGGGAGTTCCATAGACATCTTTAAGTTATTAGAACTGGGAAGCTTTATGCTGTCAGAATTAAAAGGAATCATTAAAAAAGTGGTTTCAGCAGATCAAGGGAAAGTAACTGAAATACAGTTAAGTGAAGGTGTAAAATACTGAGAGAGGAGTCATATTTTTCTGTTTCCCCTTTGCAAACATATCTGTGACTTGCTCAAATATGTCAACGGCATGCTCAGAATAAATGTGCACTAACCCCAGGGAAGATCAGAGGATCTGTTAATATAAAAGCTCCATATTACTAACCTTCATCTCTACACCAGGAGGTACTTTTATCCCATATGTTGTTAGCAAATAATAAACAATGATTTTGGTTGACCAGAGTTCAGCAAAGAAACAAAAGGCTTATAGTGTCGGTGAATAATATTTCATGTATTAAGTTAAACCAAGGGCTACATATTACATGCTACTTCTTGGTGTACTTTATTGCAGAGGAGTGGAGAGTGAGGGCAGTAGTGAGGTGGCATTTAGTACGGGTAAGGTAACTAACAATCCCCTTCTCACCATCTCAAGCCCACCCCATAATACAGAGGATAGGCGGGTGACAGGATCAGCATCTCAGCCTGTCGTATGAAAATAAATAGCTAAGGATCAATTAAGCTTGTTAATATACAACTGATCCCAGTATTATGCTGCCTGTGATATAAAACAATCCGCATGGGCATGTAGGCAGGATTGAGCATTCTTTTTTGTACACAGTATGTAAAAAAAATCTGGAAGCAGGTGAATGCTCTCTTTAGGGAGATGTGTGTCATCCATTGGAGACTCCTATGAGAAAACCATAACTCTTTTCTTTCCAATTATTCCCACTTATACCAGAAAACACACACCTCCAACCCCTTGCTCCAATATCACTGAGGTGTTAAAACCTTTCCCTACCCAAGGACCCACAAATTACCTCTCTTCTTCATAGGCTCACCTAAATTGTAGCTTAGTTGCTTGTAAAAGAAAGCACATGAAGAGCTCCAGCCAAGGCTGTTGATCAAGGTACTCTCAAAGATTGATAAATGTTTGCCAACTTTTTGGAAGGTACTTCCCCTGTTTCAGATAACCTGTACCTTCAGTTGTGCTTCTCTGCTACCAGTCTTCCCCACAGCTAGAGGGCAGCCTGTTCACCTTCCATTTCTAATGAGGGACAAGGCAAGGTGACAACCAGTACCCAGTAGGTCCAGCAACAGTAGGAGCAATACCAACTGCAACAGCTGCCTTCTCTTCCTCCACGTGGCAAAGGCAATGAGTGCCAAAATCCAGTTAGAAGAAGGTGACAGACCGACACAGGGTCTACGGACAAAGGCTTGTTCTCTCTTGGCATGTTGCTGCTGACACTTCTAGCTTCATAGAACAAAATTTCCTTCCCAATGGAGTAGGTGGCCCCACATTGCTATTCACTAATAAGATGCTTGCTGGTCTTGTCAAAATGTGAACTTTGTCCTCCTATAAGGAATAAAAATCAGAGAGCTCTCAGTGGTCTTAATGAATTGTATGGAGAGCACTGAAGGTCATTGTTTGTGGAAGCTGATGGAGGCTTGGTGTGCAGGGGCAATAAGATGAAGCCAAGTGCAGGTATTGGCTGTTCAGGTGGGAATACCAGGTGTCCATAGTGTGGGCAATGAATGAACTGTGAGGTGTGCTACCTTCGGGAGCAACGTGTTGGAGAAGTCCAGTGAAATTGGAGTGTGACATTGCCACCACTGGTGAGCCACTGTAAACATGTCACGGCTCCTTTCAATAAAAATCCTTCCTTTGCCTGAATGAAGCCATCACTTTGCCTGTCCTCTCTGATTGGCTGATGAACTGAAGACTATTTGTTAGTGCCATGAATCTGGGAAAGATTCTTGGCAAAACTTCACTTTTAATAAAATACGTTCCAGCTGGTGTATCTATATAAACAAGATAACATGATCTATGTTTAACATTTCTTCCAAAACAAATTTGTGACAATGACACATTCCCTCAGTGTTGCACTGTAGTGTCAGACTAATATTTATGCTTAAATCCTGGGAAAAATTTTGAATACAGAATTGTGAAAATAGAAGTGCCATCTGTGCCAAGTTAGCATTTACTTTTGGGTTGCCAAGTCAAATATTAATAAGTTGTCTTACTGCTAATTGATGGCATGGTGACCCAGTGGTTAGCACTGCTACCTCACTACACCAGGGGCCTGGGTTCGATTCCAACCTTGGGTGACTGTCTGTGTGAAGTTTGCACTTTCTCCACCGGTCTGTGTAGATTTCTGCCGGGTGTCCTTCTGCAGTCTAAAGATGTGCAGGTTTGGTGCATTGGCCATTCTAAGTTACCCCCATTGTGTCCAGGGCTGCACAGACTAAGTGTATTAGCCACAGTAAATGCAGAGCTGCGGGGTGTGGGCCTGGGCAGGATGCTCTTTGGAGGTAATAAAATGTGAGGCTGGATGAACACAGCAGGCCCAGCAGCATCTCAGGAGCACAAAAGCTGACGTTTCGGGCCTAGACCCTTCATCAGAGAGGGGGATGGGGGGAGGGAACTGGAATAAATAGGGAGAGAGGGGGAGGCGGACCGAAGATGGAGAGTAAAGAAGATAGGTGGAGAGGGTGTAGGTGGGGAGGTAGGGAGGGGATAGGTCAGTCCAGGGAAGACGGACAGGTCAAGGAGGTGGGATGAGGTTAGTAGGTAGCTGGGGGTGCGGCTTGGGGTGGGAGGAAGGGATGGGTGAGAGGAAGAACCGGTTAGGGAGGCAGAGACAGGTTGGACTGGTTTTGGGATGCAGTGGGTGGGGGGGAAGGCTTGGGGACCGCTTTGCAGAACACCTCCGCTCAGTTCGCAACAAACAACTGCACCTCCCAGTCGCAAACCATTTCCACTCCCCCTCCCATTCTCTTGATGACATGTCCATCATGGGCCTCCTGCACTGCCACAATGATGCCACCCGAAGGTTGCAGGAACAGCAACTCATATTCCGCCTGGGAACCCTGCAGCCATATGGTATCAATGTGGACTTCACCAGTTTCAAAATCTCCCCTTCCCCCACTGCATCCCTAAACCAGCCCAGTTCATCCCCTCCCCCCACTGCACCACACAACCAGCCCAGCTCTTCCCCCCCACCCACTGCATCCCAAAACCAGTCCAACCTGTCTCTGCCTCCCTAACCGGTTCTTCCTCTCACCCATCCCTTCCTCCCACCCCAAGCCGCACCCCCAGCTACCTACTAACCTCATCCCACCTCCTTGACCTGTCCGTCTTCCCTGGACTGACCTATCCCCTCCCTACCTCCCCACCTACACCCTCTCCACCTATCTTCTTTACTCTCCATCTTCGGTCCGCCTCCCCCTCTCTCCCTATTTATTCCAGTTCCCTCCCCCCATCCCCCTCTCTGATGAAGGGTCTAGGCCCGAAACGTCAGCTTTTGTGCTCCTGAGATGCTGCTTGGCCTGCTGTGTTCATCCAGCCTCACATTTTATTATCTTGGAATCTCCAGCATCTGCAGTTCCCATTATCTCTGATGCTCTTTGGAGGGTTGGTTTTGGCATGATGGGCCAAATGACCTCTATCTGCACTGTAGGAATTCTATGATTAATTCACTTCAAAAAGGAAAATACAGCCAGTTTAATTTTGATCGATGGTTCAACAAGTTTATTGAGTGCGCTAACTAAAAAGCATAGATGGAGAAAATTTACATTCTGTCACCTCATGGGCTGGTGTAACCCTGGCTTTACAATGTCCATCAAGCCGGGGAAACCAGCCTAGCCAGGACTGTAGGACAGTTTGCTAGGAGCATTATTAAATGTTCCAAAAAATCAGGAACCAAACTTTTGAAGCCATTATTTGTACAACCTATATATGTCCATGACCATATGTGTATTAAACAACAGCTATCACATGCAAATGCCAGATTTAAGCAATTCAACAACAAACAAATCTAAGCTTTGCCACTTTGTCACAACTAGTCATGAATAAAGAATTGAACAATTAGCCTGTGGAGAAGAACCTCCAAACCTCCCTAACCCATCGATTGAAAATTAAGCCCAGTACATTAGTGCAAAATGTATGGCTAAAATATTTGCAGATATCTTCAACCAAAAGTGCTGAGATGCCCAGCCATAACTATTGTGACAATAAAAACAGGCCAGGTGTTAGCAAGTCAGTGGTGAGTAACTCACCTCTTAGCTTCCCAACGCCTGTCCACCAAAAAGGCACAAGTGATGAAATATTCTCCAATACCTTGATGAGTAGAGCTCCACAATCTATTATGCTGGTTGTTGGCAAAATTCTAGAATCCATCATTAAGGATGAGATTTCTAAATTCTTGGAAGTGCAGGGTCAGATTAGAACAAGTCAACATGGATTTAGTAAGGGGAGGTCGTGCCTGACAAACCTGTTAGAACTCTTTGAAGATGTAACAAGTAGGTTAGACCAGGGAAACCCAGTGGATGTTATCTATCTAGACTTCCAAAAGGTCATTGATAAGGTGCCTCACGGGATGCTGCTGAGTAAGGTGAGGGCCCATGGTGTTCGAGGTGAGCTACTGGCTTGGATTGAGGATTGGCTGTCTGACAGAAGGCAGAGAGTTGGGATAAAAGGCTCTTTTTCGGAATAGCAACCGGTGACAAGTGGTGTCCCGCAGGGTTCAGTTTTGGGGCTACAGCTGTTCACTTTATATATTAATGATCTGGATGAAAGGACTGGGGGCATTCTGGCGAAGTTTGCTAATGATACAAAGTTGGGTCGACAGGCAGGTAGTACCGAGGTGGTGGGGAAGCTGCAGGAAGATTTAGACAGTTTAGGAGAGTGGTCCAGGAAATGGCTGATGAAATTCAATGTGAGTAAATGTGAGGTTTTGCACTTTGGAAAAGAGAAAACAGGCATGGGCTATTTTCTAAACGGTGAGAAAATTCATAAAGCAGAAGTACAAAGGGATCTGAGTGTGTTGGTCCAGAATTCTCTAAAGGTTAACTTGCACGTAGGGTCCGTGATTAAGAAAGCGAATGTAATGTTGTCATTTATCTCAAGACGGTTCGAATATAAAAGCAGCAATGTGCTTCTGAGACTTTATAAAGCACTAGTTGGGCCTCGTTTAGAATACTGTGTCCAATTTTGGGCCCCACACCTCAGGAAGGACATACTGGCGCTGGAGCGTGTCCAGCGGGGATTCACACGGATGATCCCTGGAATGGTCGGTTTAATGTACGATGAACGGCTGAGGATCCTGGGATTGTATTCATTAGAGTTTAGAAGGTTGAGGGGAGATCTAATAGAAACTTACAAGATAATGCATGGCTTGGAAAGGGTGGACGCTGGGAAGATGTTTCCGTTAGGCGCGGAGACTAGGACCTGTGGGCACAGCCTTAGAATAAGAGGGGGTCAACTTAGAACGGAAATTAGGAGACATTTCTTCAGCCAGAGAGTGGTGGGCCTGTGGAATTCATTGCCATGGAGCGCAGTGGAGGCCGGAACGTTAAATGTCTTCAAGGCAGAGATTGATAAATTCTTGATTTCACAAGGAATTAACGACTTCGGGGAGAGTGCAGGGAAGTGGAGTTGAAATGCCCATCAGCCATGATTAAACGGTGAAGTGGACTCGATGGGCCGAATGGCCTTACTTCCACTCCTATGTCTTATGGCCTTATGGTCTAAGCTCAGTACAATCCAGGGCAAAGTAGGCTGCATGGCTGACAGAAAATCCACCACCTTAACTCTTCTCTCCATCAGCAGCATATGGTAACAGCATCCACCAGATGAACTGTAACAACTGCTCAATTATCCTTCAAAAGTGTCTTTCGAACCTCTGATCTTGACCATCCAGAAGAGGCAATGGATGCATGAAAACACCACCACCTGCAAATTTTCCTCCAGGTTACACACTATCCTGACGTGGAACTTTCTTGCTGTACATTCACTGTTACTGTGCTAAAATCCTGGAGCTCCCTCCCTAACAGCACTGTGGATGTCACTACACCACATGGACTGAAGCGGTTCAAGGAAATGGCATACCACTCGCTTCTGAAGGGCAATTAGTATGGGCATTAACTACTGGCCAAGTTAATGACACCCAGATCCTATTAGAGAATTAATAACATTAAAAGGGCCAGTTGGATGAAGTGCACGATGATAAGAAGCACCTGGGAAATATTAGTTTTCAGGAGTGATCAGGAGAAAATCATAAGAGATAAAGAGTGTGTTTTTTTACAAATTGGCATCTAGTTTCATTCACTCCCTCCAGCGATATCAGCACAAGCTGGGGAGAAATATCTGAGCCATTGAATGGAGTGAGAAAATTTTAAGCAAAATAAGCTGTGACAAAACCATTTACATGCATGATTTCCACAAACGTTTAGCTAGTTTAGTATTCGATTTGCCTGGATGGACGCCCCCTACAAAACAAAATAAAATTGGGGTAAAGTTACAAGATTTTTGTTGATTCTGCTGCTTCAGGAAGGTTCTTCAAACTGTGCTCATTTTCTGAGGTGCAATTTTAAAGTCTTTCTGATAAAGAAGCATTAATTTACTCAGAAAGCAAAAGTGTGTACCAATAACATAACAAAATGATTGTGTTTTTTCACATTATTTTCAGTTATCATGAGTAAATACTTACTTTGCTGAAAATTTTGTTTCCATCTGTGTTAGTAATACTGCACAAAGTTATCAGTCTCAAATATATAAACTGATATTTTTTAATGGAATGAAATTTTTCAGAATTTATTTTACCATGCACAAACATTCATGATCCGTCTTGTACAGCAGCACCATCTGGTGGAAACACTATGATAATACCCGGTGTAATCTCACTAACGGGCTAAATTCTCCAGCGAGCGCTATGGAATCATAAAATCCCGAGCGTGGAATCTGGCCAGCATGTCCAAAATGACCCTCCGAAGAGCATCCTGTCCAGACCTGGCCCCTAACCCTATCCCTGTAACTCTACATTTACCATGGCCAATCCACCTAACCTGCATATCTTTGGACTGTGGGAGGAAACTGGAGCACTTCCATGCAGTCACAGGGAGAATGTGCTCACTCAACATGGTCACCCGAGGGTGGAATCAAACCCAGGTCCCTGGTTCTGTGAGGCAGCAGTGCTAACCACTGAGCCACAGTAGTTAATGATTAACAATAGTGAAGATTAAAAATGGTGAAAGAAACACTTTTAGACAACAATGTTTGGATGAAAAAGTGAATGGAGAAAAACATATCAGAAGCAGAAAAAAAGGAAAAAAAATTGATAGTGATCAGAGATAACAGGAACTGCAGATGCTGGAGAATCCAAGATAACAAGGTGCAGAGCTGGATGAACACAGCAGGCCCAGCAGCACCTTAGGAGCACAAAAGCTTATGTTTCGGGCCTTGACCCTTTCTAGGCCTGAAACATCAGCTTTTGTGCTCATAAGATGTGGCTTGGCCTGCTGTGTTCATCCAGCTCCAAATTTGTTTAAAAAAATTGATAGTGGTTGGTAAAGGAAAGAATGGACTGGGCATGATGGGTGTCTCGGTTCCTAATCACTTGGTTATAAAGTCATTGGTGAGCCAACACACTATTCTGATGGCTACTTTCCTGAAAATTAATGCTGGAAGCAGTGTCAATTGTTTTAAGCAATGTGAGTTCTGCCTCAAACTCAGGAACAAGACCCACTTAATTAGAGAACAACCAACTTCATTATTCATTCATGGGGATGTGGGTAACACTGGTTGGGCTAGCATTTATTGCCAATCCTAGAGGGCAGGTAAGGGTCAACCACATTGCTGTGGATCTAGAGTTGCATGTAGGCCAGGCCAGGTAAGGATGGCAGTTTCCTTCCCTATAGGACATTAGTGAACCGGACAGATTTTTCCAACAATGGTTTCATAATCATCATTAGACTCTTAATTCCAAATTTTTATTGACTTCAAATTCCACCATCTGCCATGGTGGGATTTGAACCTATGGCTGCAGAATATTTCCTAGGTCTGTGATTTGGCCTTCCCCTGTTGCAGGTTAAGTAGTGACCCAGGTGGTCTGGATCCTTCGCCCAAGGGAGGGTGGTCACCCAATGCCTCCACTGCGCCCCTGTAAAAATTTTGCATCGGACTGGGGCTGGGCAAGTAGGCACTAGGCAGGCCACCTGATGGATTTTATGAGCACCAACCCTTCCCACTTTAAACCTACTGTAACTACTGCAACACCTTAAACCTACTGTTGCCCAAAGTAATTGAAGCACTGACACGAGAAAGTATTAGGCTCAATTCCCAATCTGTTATGGTAGGCCTATCTGAGAACAAAATATTAAAGATGAATAATAAACACTTGATAAATGGACAGACAGAATGGAAAATACCCAAGGAACAGTAAGGAATCCAAGTGAAGGATTTTCCAAATGGGAATGTCCATTTGCAGGCAGGAGCCCAATGCCTGAATCTTTCTGGGTCCCATCTTCACTTCAAGGGAGAAGCAGGCAAAGGTCCTAATTTTCCCTGTAGTCAACGGTAATTGGTTACAAGGAGGGTTTAGCTACCTATTACTGGCAATGAGTTTGGGAATGAGATGTAGCCTGATTTAAGGACATGGCATGCAACAGTGCTAACCATCTGGCAAATTACTGGCTGGCAGAAGAGGGGGAGGACAACAGAGATCTAGGCCAGGCTCCCCAAGAATTAATGATGCTACCTTTGAGGTCATATTGGAGGCTATATATGAAAGGTCTTATTCTCAGGCGGTGTCAGGGAAAGACATCCAGAAAATCAAAAGCAGACATAGCTGGAGATAGCAGAAAATGCAAAAGGCTCCGAGTTATAAGAAGGACGAGGTGCAGTCCCAACCTCATCCTGGCAAGGTGAGTGCAGTACAACATTGAGACTGCTGAGAACAACAGGTCTGCAAGCACCCAGCTGAGAAACAGATACCTGAGGGCACAGAATGTCCCTGAATATGGGAGAAATGTACCACTAGGGTATCATGACCTATCAGCAAGACTCAGAGCCTGAGTGGTGCTGAGGACCTGATGGCAATGATAAATGCAACTTCTTATTTAAATTGGTGAGCAAGGCCAGTCTGTCTTTCTCACAACATCAGAGTAATGTTATGGTGCATAAGAAGGCCATTTGGCCCATTAAGACTGTACTGGCTATCCATTGAGCAGTACCATTTACATCCTTTTCTACTGTATCCTTGCATTTTGTTTCTATTTTTAAAAGTCATCTAATGCTCTCTTGAATCCCTCAGTTCACTCTGCCTCCATCACAGTTCCAGGCAGCGCATTCCCTGATCCAATCTACTCATGTAAATTCACTTTTAATCTGTACCATCTGTTCTCGATCCTTTCACAGGTGAGAATAGCTTCGCCCCATTTCCTCCATTCAAACCTCTCATGATTTTGAAAACTTGCATTAAATCTTTTCATTGTCTTCTTCTCTCTAAAGGTGAACAGTCTGTCTCAACCACTCCGATCTATCCTCATAACTGCAGTTTCTCATCACTGAAAAATTTTTGTAAATCTCTTCTTTTTCAATCCTACCTATTTGTGGCAGCCACAACTGTGTTCAATATTCTAACTGAGGTCTAATCAGTGGCTTGTACAGGTTCAGCATTGTCCTTTCTCTTTTACTCAATGTGTCTCTTAATAAAGCCCAGGACACTCTATGTTTTATGAACTGCTGTCTCCACATGTACTTCCACCCTCAGACATGCACCATCTTTCCAACCAAGTATTCATTTGCCGTTGTAGCTCACTTTGGTACTCACTTATCTCTCCTTTATTGTACTTCCAGGCAATGAGGATAACAATGCCGGGGAAAGGGTACACACAAGAATAGTAGAGCATCAGCTTGCCATCCCGAGAAGGAAGCACTACTTGACATTGTGTGAATGGAGAGGGTAGATATGGGTGATGGAGAGATGTGAATAACTGGAGAATGGAGTAAAAATGTATTCTTTAGGTTCTTAAGTTGGGTGCATTGCTGCTGCTCAGGAAGTTTTCTAAAGGTCTCAAGTCTTTTAATTAAAAGTACATTGGTGAATGGGTGAATGAGTAAGTATAAGGTTGAGTTAATGAGTGAGTGAATGAATAGGTAGGAAAGGTGCGTAGGTGAGTCAAGGGATAGTCAGATGGTTAGGGGATATTCATCTGGTCAAGGAAGTGTAGTCAAGTGGTCTGGGAGGGTTGGTTGGGTGTGGAGAATATTCAGGCCAAAGCCCAAAAGATTCAAGCCTTTGAAGTCTACAGAAAAAGGGGATACAGCATGTTGCCTACTGGCATAGGCATTGTTTTAACTTAAGCTGTACAGACCCTTCTGCTATCAATGGGGAGTTCATGATCTCTTTCTTGTAACACCAACTAGACCAGTTGGGTCTCGGACATGTGACAGAACACCAGCAGCATCACTAAGGATCTCTAGCAAAGTCAAAGCAGCTACGTTGGGACCATCACACTGTTTAAACACACTGTCTACTTGTGCAGACAACTTTATTCATTATTTATATATTAGTTGCAATAGAGGCGTTGAACGCCCCAGATCTGTGAGCTTCTAGTCTTTAATGGTAAATAGAGTAAGAGGGAAAAGTGTTGAAGGGGAACAATGATCTTTCGGTGAATAAGGATGAGTACCCTTCTCAGCCATGCATCCTTTTATGGGCTCTCCTAACTCCATAGTGTGATCATGACTGGTACCATGATATGTTGCCACCTCTTTCTAATTGGACAGTTTCTACTCCAGTATGCATCTAATGGCTTCCCACGTACAATGCAGACTTGTTCTTAACCATCAGACAAAAAAGAACCTCATGAACTGGCTTAATTATTCATTGCTTAAAGTCAGAAAGGGGATTCTGAGACTCTTCTAACATAGTGGTAGAGTCCCTAACTCTAGTACAGAAGGTCTGGTTCAAGTCCCACCAGACCTAGATATGTGTTATAACTTGGCTGAGCAGGTTGATTGAAAATATGTAGAGCCAGTAGGCTACTGAATCCTGCCTCAAGCCCCTCACCCAACTCTGAGCAGAATGGCTGACTGTCAGAACAGTGTCAGGAAACCATTTCGATCATCAAACTCCTGCCCAGAGTATCAGAGGAGAACAAAAAGAGCCAGAACTTTGCTGTAAATGCTCTGCTGGTCTTGCATCTGTGCTGAGAGAAGTAGAGTTAATGTTTTAGCTTTGTAATCTTGTATCAGAACGGTACTGTTTATTTCAGCTTTCCAGCATCAACAGTACTTTGTTTGACAAAGAGGGCTTGGGACAGGAAGGAAGCGTTCCTGAGATTGGAAAAACATGGCACCCTCCTGTGCTATACTAGAGCATGTAGCCTAAAAATTCTTTCCTACTGTTTTCATTTTAATCTATCAACCACACCATAGGAACTCTGCTAGTCTTTACAAATATGAAATTACATTTGTTCTGAGTCATTTTTCCAAAGCTATCTGTAGAATTCCCCTACATAAAATTGACAGGTGGAATTACTAGCATTTCTTTGTGCCTTGTATATACCACACTTGGGCAGCTGTCAGCTTAGCTGTGCAATCCTGTGTATAAGGATGTTCACTGTTCTATGCTGATCCCATAAATGCCACAAATATTTGAATAAATGACCATTAATTTCCCCAATTGTTGACTGAACCCAGTAGACAATCAGCAATTTTTGAAAAAAACTGAGTAATCTTTATAGAAAGGAAACTCTTACTAGTTCCATTATTTCCTGTTGTTTAAAAATAAATGTTTAAGATCAGGATCAAAACTGAATGTATCGTTACTCTTATACTTGATACAGAAAATAATCTATTCATGAAGTGGTTTGAGCAAAAAAAAATTACAAAAGGTGTTTCCTTTCAAAAATTTCTCCACGAAGGACAGGTGGTACTGAACGGTCCAACTGCTCGGAGCGTTCCGCAGCAACGAGGCCAGGCCCATCCTTTGCAACACCGGGGACAGGTAGAACCTCAGTAAGTAGTGACACTTGGTGTTTGCGTACTGAGGATCTACGCACAGCTTGATGCAGCCGCACACAAAGGTAGCCGTCAGGGCAAGGGTGGCGTTCGGTACGCCCTTTCCCCCATTTTCCAGGTCTTTGTACATGGTGTCCCTGCAGACCCGGTCCATCCTTGACCCCCAAATGAAGTGGAAGATGGCCCGGGTGACCGCAGCAGCGCAGGTCCAGGGAATAGGCCAGGCCTGCGCCACTTACAACAGTACCGAAAGCCCCTCGCACCTGACAACCAGGTTCTTACCCGCGATGGAGAGAGACCGGAGCGTCCACCTGCCCAGCTTCTGCTTCAGTTTGGTGATACACTCCTGCCAAGTCTTAGTGCATGCCCCAGTTCCACCGAACCAAACACCCAGCACCTTCAGGTAGTCTGTCCTGACAGTGAAGGGGATGAAGGTGCAGTCATCCCAGTTCCCGAAGAACATGACCTCACTCTTACCCCTACTGACTTTGGAGCCCGAGGCCAGTTCAAACTGGCCGCAGATGTCCAACAGCCTACTCACCGACCGACGATCCGTGCAGAAGACGGCGACGTCATCCATGTACAGGGAGGTCTTCACCTGAAGGCCCCCACTGCCAGGATAGTCACGCCCTTCAGGCTCACGTCCTTCCTGATGGATGCGGTGAAGGGCTCCACACAGCACACGAACAAGGCAGCAGAGAGCAGGCAGCCCTGCCTGACTCCAGATCTGACGGGAAAACTGTCCGATTCCCACCCGTTGATCGAGACTGCGCTAATGATGTTGGTGTAGGGCAGCCGGATCCAATTGCGGATGCCGTCCCCGAACCCCAATTTGGAGAGGACGTCCCTCACGTAAGCATGAGAGACCCTGTCGAAGGCCTTCTCCTGGTCCAGGCTGACGAGGCAGGTGTCCACCCGCCTGTCCTGCACATAGACGATCGTATCCCTGATGAGCGCGAGGCTCTCAGCGATCTTCCTGCCCGGCACAGCACAGGTTTGGTCAGGGTGAATCACCGACTCCAGGACAGACCTGACCCAGTTGGCTATGACCTTGGCCAAGGTTTTGTAGTCACGTTCAATAGTGAAATGGGATGCCAATTCTTAATTTCTTCCCTCTCCCCCTTCCTCTTGTAAATGAGGGTGATGATGCCCTTCCTCATGGGCTTGTACATTTCCCCTGCCCGAAGATCAGGACTAAACGGCTGTCTTGTTTTTGAGCTTTAGATAAGCTATGAAGCTGACGATTGGAATTGCATTGATGGCTTGTTTTTTGCAAGTGAAGGATGGAGTCAGCAGCAGGGATCCAGTGCTCAGCGGAAGTGGACATGGTGTGTATACATAACCAAACATTGACAGTGTTAGGAGATACCTCTGCCCACAACTTAACATACAAAACCAAAGTCAAATCCCTTTGTGCAAATGATATGCACAGAACTTCAGATCACACTCACGCTTACATTGGAAGTAACGGAAAGCTCCCGAGAGTGTCCTGTAGGAAAGAAAGGGCTAAACAGGAGGGATACGATGTGAAATATGCATAAAGTGTTGTTTGAAATGTCCATCATGACTTGATACCAGCTATTCTGAATCTCTCACGTATTCAGTTGCCATGATGGTGTCCAAAACCTTGACCTAGCATTTGTAAGGAGCTGGTCAAAACATTGCTCATCAAGAGGGCTACATATTTGAAGGGAGAAACACGAAGCACAGATGTTTGATAGGAGACGTTGCGGGCATTTATGGTACAGATGTCCCTACGGTTAATGCCTCGGCTTCCGGGTTTTAATTGATTTGATTGAATCAATTAACCTCTAAAGTTAAAGGTATATTGGGTGTAATGAATGATAACACTAAACTCAGTAGTCAAGCGGGGGTCACCCTGAACAATACCGCATTTCATATTATTGGCATCTTAGAATCACACACCTAGCAAAATTACCATAAGGGAAGAGCAGTCAACATCAAATAAGTGTAACTTTGTGTAGTATAAATGGCAATTGGATGTGAGGTGTCCTGCAAAAGGAACATTTGGAAGGAATAAAAGGGATTTTTGAGAAAGGCATACAGGTTACATGTTAAGGATGGCCTGAATAGTCATAGAAACAAGACATATTAAAAACATTAAGGAACGTTCTTGATGGGATGATTTCTGGAATTGGTGAAGTAATATACACTCTGAGTTTGTATTATTTCACACATTATTATTTTGTATACTTGGATTTATCGTGTTTCTATCACCACGATGTTTTGCCGTTGGCATCAGCAATACATGTATCAGGTGAAAAGGGAATTAATCTTGTTAAGACGTGATCGCCTTAAAGTTGTAATGAGTGAAGCATAATTCAAGTTTAATACTCTATTTTTGTTTTGTGCATTTGTTTATTTCTTTGTGTACATTTATTACTCGTGATTTATTTACTGATTATTATTTCTAATTCATTTATTGATTATCGGTTTGAATATCCGTCCCACATAACAAAATGATACATTTTTAAAACTGTGCACGGTGTTGCAATTCAGGTTGGTTACAAACTAATATAGTAGGAAATGGCTAATTACTAGTTTTTATTCACGCTAAAATGGTTCGCTGGGGCTCTTAGTGCTACACTTGGTAAAATGCGGCCTTGGTGTCAAGTTCTAAGAGAATATTAGATACAAACCTTAGTGGTGAAACTTGATGACTATGTAACTGTTGTAACTGACCTTGTATAAACAAAGGCCGGGCATTAAACTCTGGGATATGAGTTCAAATCCCACCATGACAGCTAGCAGAATTTTGCGTTTTTTAAAAAATATAGAATTGAAAACTTGTAACAGTGACCATAAACAACTATCATTAACAGCCTTTTCCAACAATTTCATTCACTAATGTTCTTTAGGGAAGGAAATGTGTCATCCTTACCCAATCTGGTCAACGTGTAACTCCACGCCAATTGCAATATGTTTGACTCTTAACTGCTGTATGCAATGGCTCTAGCAAGCCTCCCAGTTCAAGGGCAAATTAGGGACAGGCTTGCTAGTGTTGCTCAAATCCAATTTAAAAAATAATTTAAAAAAAACTTTTTCACAGAGCTCTGGACAATTTTACATGTACCAGCTGTACTAAGGCACCCAGTAAAATTGTAATGCATATTCTGATATCTTGCATCCACCAATACCAATTATGTGTGGATAATGATGTGTTTATATTTCAAATGGGGCTTAATTTGAGCCCTGCCAGCTGTTTGATGCTGAATTGTGAATATCTTACATCTTGATGTGTCAATTTCTGCTTTTCTTTTCAGTAACTGTTTACCTCCTCTAAACATCTCTCTAGATCATTCTTTCCTTTCACTTTGAAAACTAGTAGCCAATCTGATTTGGTCCACTTAACAGTACAACTGTAAGTTAAAATTACCCTGCATTGTCTTGTTCAACCTTCTTTAGCAATTAGTAGCATGTAGTATTGCTTGTTTTGTCTTGATTTTATCATTAGTCCAATGATATTACTGGATGTGAGTTTGCTCGCTGAGCTGGAAGGTTAGTTTTCAGACGTTTCGTCACCATTCTAGGTAACATCATCAGTGAGCCTCCGACAAAGCTTCGTCGGAGGTTCACTGATGATGTTACCTAGAATGGTGACGAAACGTCTGAAAACTAACCTTCCAGCTCAGCGAGCAAACTCACATCCAGAACCTCAACCTGAGCTACAAATCTTCTCAAAACTCGCTAATGATATTACTCCTTTGTTTTGTGGTTTTCTCCATCCATTATCCATATCCATCACTTTTCATCCAGCTCTTCTTAGATCCTTTCCAGTCATCATAACAACTTATTCCTCAGCCCTTTAATGAATGATACAATTAGAATGATAGAATAAGGATGACCAATCCTTTCCATTTGTTATATACAAATTAGGAGCAGGTGCAGGCTGGTCAGCCTTTCAAATCTGCTCAACTATTCAATATGATCATGGCTGAGGAAGGTACGACCCGAAACGTCAAGCTTTCCTGCTCCTCTGATGCTGCTTGGCCTGCTGTGTTCATCCACCTTCACACCATGTTATCTCTGGAACTCATTGAGTTGTGTTTGCATTGTTGTTTTGTAAGCAGTGGGATAAGGAGCGATAAGATAGCGTGGTACTAGGGTATAAGCGCAGAGTTTGGCCAGCAATAGATTGCTGATTGGTTTGTCATGAGCCTGATGATTTAGTTTCAACTGCTTCTTAATTAAACTGCTGTTTCACTGGAAGTCTTGTTAAATCCCTGCCTAAGGCCTGCAAGCCCAATACTTAATCTGTGGAGTTCAGTTTATTGCCAACTACAAGGTACTAATTTATGTTATACAAAGTAAAAATTTAGATTTTCTTACTCACCAACTGCAGGTAGTCTAACACTCAGTTACTCCCGCTTAATCAACACAGCTCAGGTATTGGGTCCAATAGACAGATAATTGCAAGCAGCAAGACAGAGTAAATGTTTAGATTATGTCCTTTTTTGTTCTCTTTTGACAAAAGATGAGGACAAAATAGCAATGGCATAATCAGCAACCACAGCTTACATCTTAGAAATGGGGACAGTGGCTATTGATCATGAATTGTTAAACTCACCCTGAGTCTGAAAGGCTGTAAAATACTTGATCAAAAGGTAAAGAGTAGTTCCTCAAATTTCCAATGACTTTCATAAGAATAGTGCAAACAGTAAGGACAGAGAGATCAGAGAGAGGCAGTGAAGCAAATAGACAACTAGAAGTTCGAGGTTATTCATGCAAATGGTATAGGCCGCAAAGCAATCAGCCCATCTGCGCTTTGACTCCCCACTGTAAAGGAGACCACATCAAGATCAACAAATCAATGCGCTTCATTGAAAGATGTACCAGTGGCGACTATTTCATCCAGAGCTGGTAAAACTGTAGGTGTTATATCCTCGTTGCTTGCACAGGAGGATATTGTGGGAGGGACAGGTAGAGTTAACGTTGATTAAGGAGTGGACTACATTGTCACAGAGGGAATGGACCCTTCAGATTGCTGAAAGGGTGGAGGAAGGAATAACTTTTTATTGTTTTCATTACACTTGTGATGACAGAAATGGGAGAGGGTGATATGTTGAACATAATGAAAAGTAAGACTATGAGGCAGAAGGAAAGGGTTGAGTGCAGAAATATTATAATGAAATGGGCCTTGTAGATGGTGGCCAGGCTTTGAGGAGTCAGGAGGTGAGCTCCTCACTGCAGTATTCCTAGTTCTGATCTGCTCTTGTAGCTGTTGTTTTTGTGGTGAGTCCAGTTGAGTCTCCTGTCATGATAACACATAGGATGTCGTTTAGATTGTCTCTTATTGGTAATGGTCATAGCCTGGAATTTGTGTGGTGTAAATATCACTTGCTACTTATCAGCCCAAGCCTGGATATTGTCCAGATCTTGTTGCATTTGAACATGGGCTGCTTCAGCATCTGTGGAGTCATGAATGGTGCTGAACATTGCGCAATCATCAGCGAACATCCCCACTTATGATGGAGGGAGATCATTGATGAAGCAGCTGAAGATAGTTGGGTCTAAGACGCTACCCTGAGGAATTCCTACAGAGATGTCCTGGACCTGAGATGATTGACCTCCAAAAGCCACAACCAACTTCCTTTGTGTCAGGTATGACTCTAACCACTGGTGGGTTTTCTCCTGATAACCATTGATTCCAGTTTTGCTAGAGTTTCTTGGTGTCATACTCCAGTTGATTGCAGCCTAAATGTCAAGGGTTGTCACTTTCACCTCCCCTTCAGGATTCAGCTCTTTTGTCCATGTTTGAACCAAGGCTATAATGAGATCAGGAACTAAGTGGCCCTGGCAGAACCCTAACTGGGCATCACTGGGCAGGTTATTTCTGAGCAGGTGCTGCTTGAAACCACTGTTGCTTACACCTTCCATTACTTTACTGCTGATTGAGAGTCGCCTGATAGGACAGTAATGGGCCGGGTTGGATTTGTCCTGCTTTTTGTGTACAGGACGTTGCTGGGTAGATACCAGTGTTGTAACTGTACTGCAACAGCTTGGCTAGGGGAGCGGTAAGCTCTGGAGCACAAGTCTTCAGTACCTTTGCCGGCATGTTGTCAGGACTCCTAGCTTTTGCCGTATCCAGTGTCTTCAACCGTTCCTTGGTATCACGTGGAGTGAATCGAATTAACTGAAGACTGGTATCTGTAATGCTGGGGTCCATTGGAGGAGGCTGAGAGAGATCATTCACTTGGCACTTCTGGCTGAATTTCGCTGCAAATGCTTTAGCCTTATCTTTGCACTGATGTGCTAGGCTCTTCCATCATTGAGGATGGGGATATTTGACTGCCTCCAGTGAATTGTTTATTCACAACAGGACTGCCGAGTTTAAATCTGATCTGTTGGTTGTGGGATTGCTTAGCTCTGTCTATCACTTGCTGCTTTCACTATTTAGCATGTGAGTGGTCTTTGTTTGGTGGTTTCACCAGGTTGATACCTCATCTTCAGATGCTGCACCTGGCACGTTTTCCTGCACTCTCCATTGAACTAGGGTTGATTCCCTGGCTTGATGGTAATGGTTGAGTGGGGGATAAACCAGGCCATGAGGTTGCAGATTGTGCTGGAGTCAATGCTGCTGCTGTTGATCACCCAAAGTGCCTCATGGATGCCCAACCTTGAGTTGCTAGATCTGTGTGAAGTCTGTCCCATTTCGCATGGTGTTAGTGCCACACAACCCGATGGAAATTGCTCTCAATGTGAAGGCAGGACTCTGTCTCCACAATGACTGTGTGATGGTCACTTTTACTGAAACTGTCCCAGACAGATGCAACTGCAGCTGGCAGATTAGTAAGGATGAGGTCAAGTATATGTTTCCCTCTTGTTGGTTCCCTCACCACCTGCCGCAGACGCAGTCTAGCAGCTATATCCTTTCGGACTCGACCAGTTTGATCAGAATTACTGCTGCTGAGCCACTCTTGGTGGTGAGAATTGAACTCCCCTATCCAGAGTACCTTTTGTGACCTTGCCATCCTCAGTGCTTCCTCGGTGCTCATCGAGGAGTACTGATTCATTAGCTGAGGGAGGACAGTATGTGGTAATTGGCAGGAGGTTTCTTTGCCCATGTTTAACGTGAACCCATAAAGCTTCATGGGGTCCAAATTCAAATTATGGACTCCTAAAGTAACATCCTCCCAACTGCATGCCACTATGCCGCCACCTCTGCTGGGTCTGTCCTTTGTTACCTCTAAACAGCCAAAGACTCCATGTTGTCCAATTTTTGCTACATGTGCACATGAACTGTTTCAGTATCTGAGAGTTATGCATGACATTAAATATTGTGCACTCATTAATCTACAACCCTACATCCGATCTTATGATTGAAAAAAGATCAGTGGCAAAAAGTATAAGCCAGTATATATGATCAGCTGCAATACGAGCATTAAAAAAAACCTACCTGAATAAGCAGAGTCCAAAGGAAAGGAGATCGGATCAAACATCGTCCATATGTATTGAACAATAATCATTCATCATTTACTTTATCAGTCTACTTCCTGATCATGAATTAGGTGGACACGGAATGTAATTCATTCTTACATTTTCGTTCCCCATTCTACAAGACTTTAACTTATTTACATCATTTTGTCTTATGTGTAACTTAAGGCTTTATCAGCTTAATGCAAAAAAAAACTAGGCTGTGCTGAATACACTAGAGGGCAGGTCATACCACGAGAAACTAATGTAATCAGGCACTTCTAACTTCTGGTTGTAGACAATGCTTTCTCACATCTTTTATGAAACCGTTCCCTCTTCTTCGACATTCTCAATTCAATTAGTAGAATTTACTGTCAATGCTGTGCATTTGACCTTTTTCAGGAGCCCCTAGAGTATCTGCCTTGTCTACACATCTCATTAAATTTTTATAATTTTGTCAGATCTCCTTTTATCTTTTGTTTTGCTAAGGAAATATTCTTTGTGCCTCTAACCCATTTTCAAAGCAATAATAGTTGAAGTCTGGAGTTCCTCTTTGTTACTCTCTTCTTACCAAGCTAACAGAATGTCAGTGGATTGGAATTCTATGTTTCTGGCAATGTGCCTTAACATTCTGTTTGCCTTACAAATTGCCATTTCACATTGAAATGTTAAAGATAGCCACCTCCAAATTATTTTATTTAAGGTACAACGATTAATCATTCATTCAAGGTTCCTCTTTTGTTTCACCTGAATAGATTGTGGACTGTGTCAGATACTATTTTTGAATTTCTCCAGCTTTTGCATTGTGATTAAATATCATTTGTCCAACAGCCCATTGTGTCATCCCTTTAAGAATTATTTTTCTGAGTCATTATCTACTACCCATTTGCTGTACATAAACCTCATTTTGCATGTAATCTTTGGGATTAAAATTCTACAGCAATGAACTGTATGCAAATACTGTGCTCCCAACACATTACCGTGATTACACTGTGAAACCAGGTGTCTGCCTTATTGTAGAATGTCACTTTGTGAAGTTTCTGCCTCTGTATTCAGAAGGGGGAACAATCAATTCGTTTATGGTAGCACATGATGCAGCCAACCTCCTCTTCCTAAAGTCAGCCAGTCACTCCCAAGGGACGCTGCACTGAACAAAGAATGCAGAAATTAAAACATTAAAAATGGAATATCAAGGTGAGTAGAAGATTTCCAGGGTGATGAGCATGGTGTCAGAGGGGTTGGAGGTGATGACAGGCATGAGAAGAGATGAAAACGCAAAGAACTGCAGATGATGTAGCAAAAACAGAAGTTGCTGAAAAAGCTGAGCAGGTCTGCGATGAAGTATCAGAGTTAATATTTTGGATCCAAAATAGAAACGAACTGGATTGGATAAGGACACTTACATCTGTTGAGTCCTACAGAAAATACATATCTCAGCATCGTGGGATCAACAGGCTGTGACACCTGGCATCACTAAGAATATTTGAAATAATGGTAGGTACCTGCCTTATGCCAATTCTCAATATTCATAATGAACAACATGCTGGTGTTATGCTAATAAACATGAGCCTCTCATGTCAGCCACTTCCCTGATACCATACTTCATCCTCTGAGTTCCTTTTTTTAGATATACGAGAAATGTTGCCTGTCCAGTCACAGTAACTCACAGGAGAAGAGGGAGAGCATAGCAGAACACTGATGTAGAGGCACTTGTTAATTGACCAGACACTCTCAGACACTAGCTCAGATATTAGCTAAAAGCTAATTTATAGTTGGGAGCAGCATAATGAGTCCTCTAGGCAGCAATGTGTTGCAACCATTTAATACAGCAAGGATGCTTCCTTCTCTGGAAGGTAAGGTCATAAGCAGGTTCTGCTGAAGATAATTCAGATCAGGACCTTGATGAGACAGCATAGAAGAGAAAGCTGATGGGGAGGCACGCACTAAGATAGGTCCACACTCCTGTTACTATTAGGAAGCACAGAAGGGTTTGGATCCTACTTAGCAGAGATTAGTTTCTCCAAGCCCATGTGCTGTACAGTCCATGCTCCATTTCCCAGTTGTCTTGTTAGGTTAGAAGCACTGCCATCTGTGCCTACCATCTGTATAACCACAAAGTGAACAGGTAACCTCATCATCTTCCCGTTGTTGAGGATGCAGCAACAATTTCTGCAAAATTGTTTCAGAGATAGCAGGAACTGACCCTTCTGAAGAAAGGTCTGAAGAAGGGTCTGGGCCCGGAACACCAGCCTTCCAGTGCCTTTGATGCTGCTTGGCCTGCTGTGTTCATCCAGCTCTACACCTTGTTATCCCTGCAAAATTGTGCCTTTTTTGTTACCTCATTGGTGAAATTAAGCGATATGGGAATATTGCGGGAAGGTGGGCTTTAGGTCAAAGGTGAGCCATGACCTTGCTGAATACAGGAACATTGTGAAAGGGCCAGATGCTAATTTCAGGTCTTATATCTTTTTAAATCATAGAATCCTATACAGTGTGGGTGGGTGCTGTGACCACTGTGCCACCCAATTTATGATATCTAGGAATTCACCTCTACACTTCGAAAAACACTCCAGGCTATTTTTGGGCACTTTGCAACAGCTGATGTTATTCAAAATTAGCTTATGTGGAATTAGGGTGCCCTGGATCTTAAAAATACACTCATGTCGGGTATCTTGTGCAACTCATCGCCTGTTGTTTGCAAAGTTATCTGAGCCTGTGTCGTCAAAATTATCTGTCTTGGCATCACATCAGCCAGTTGGGCTGTGCAACATCAAGATAGTGCCCTTTCAAAGGTTTACAATGCCATTAAAGATGCCCACGTGAGTGCCCTTCTCAAGAGAGCATACTGTACATGCCGCACAGACAGCAGCAAACAGTGCAGGATACCATCAAAATGGTACCTGGCCTTCATAGTGCCACTAAACTGAATTATACATCATTAGGATTTCTCTTCTCTTCTTTTCCTTGATTATGTTGGCTGACTTTTAAAATAAACTAGTTCTATTTTTGCCAGTTATTCTGATTTAAATAATATCACCAATTAATGCCCACAGTACATGTACATTGTTTCAAGCATTTTAGTGAGCTCAATAATTGTCTTTCCAGGCATAATGGCCAATGTTAATATGGAGTTGAGACAAACAAATCAGAATATTGAGACCCTGAGACCAAAGCGTACATGGTAACTTTGACAGGTTGTCTGAAATGAGGGACTCTTTGACGTAATCCAAATTGTCTAAAGGGCTTTTTTTTATTTCAGAATTCAGACTTCATTAACTTGCCTGAAAAAGAGAAGAAAGAAGAAAGGATATGGGTATAAGATTCAACTTGTGGAAATGTTTCAGGCTGAAGCTCTGGCATCAAGCATACATTTGACTCAGCACAGAATTCTTTTGATGAATCCATTGTAAAGATTGCATCCCAGTTGGAGGTCAACCACAGCATAGCCAGGGGAAAAGCAAAGATGCTTTTTTTGGCTTAATAATTACTTATGATAGTGTATTTTTAGTAGGCTTAAATTATTATCCAATATGTGAAGAAAATTTGATTTTTTTAAAAAAATGTACCAGGCAGTGTTTGATGTCTCTATGGCTGATGGGTTCCATTGTATGACTATTTCACACATGAACTATGCAGCCATTATTTGGCTCTTTGATTCAGAAAGAAAAAGTACCATAATATCCTCTGGCCTAAGCTGTAATTCTTTGTGTAATCTACTCAGATATCATTGCCTACATAACAGCAATTACTCTTCAAAAATAATTAATTTGCTGTGAAATAGAAGAACTATACAAATACTGAAAAGTATTGTGTAAATACTATGTATAGTTATTTCTCTTTCATCTCTTGTGGACTTTTTGTTTTGTAAGGTGACCAGGCATTTATAAATTCATGTTGTATTTTACAAACTTTTAGCTTCCTATTCTATTTTCCCAACATTACAATAGTGGCTACAAAGCAAAGTACTTCAATGATTGTGAATTACTTTGAGATATCCTGAGAAGAAAAGTATGATATGATTATAAGTCTTCTCTTAATTTCTGTTAAACTTTACCAGCCTCTGAATTTTTCTTTACAACATCCACGATGACTTTTATTGATTAAGAGTTCATAATATATTCAGTTCAAACAATCGATGTATTCTAGGGTACATCAAGGTTGCATCCTTCAGTCTGTGACACTACATTCTTTCAAATGCAGATTATTTCTCCCAGTAATTCAATTTTTAAATAGTTATACATCCTGAGTGACAGCGGCCTGATTGATTAGCATTTAAATTAACTTTAGGTGGCTTTAAAAGGTGGCACAAGGAATCATTTTGACCACATTTCTCATATGATTTGACACCACACTGGAATTACAGTTTCATGTGGTATATCAAAATGGTGTGAGACTACATTTTGTTTTAACTAATCCCAAAGACGTTAAATGATATTGAGCTATCCCATCTGTCTGATACAAGTCACCATACGGTGTGTTTGTAACTATTCCATCAGCTTGCACCAATATTAACATTCTGTTGTAAATCCAGTGCTACAGCCTGACTGAACCTACATTACTAAACTACTAATACTAAGGCGTGGACTATTAATCTAAAATCTGCTTTGAGAAGGTACTCAGCCATTAAAATTTTGGAATCTTTTTGATATTTTAAATCACATGCCTTCACAACAAATTCCACTTAAGTTATTCATTAAACCCAAGCAATTAACAACTTGGAGTTATGGCTATGACGTGATGTCACATGTTCCTGATACAGTTCTTCTATTGTACTTTCCAAGTCCTGATGATTTGCTCAATTCTCTCTAACACTTAGAGTTTTTTTTTAATTTAATCCACATGCCTATTAAGAAAAAGGGAAGAAACTCGGACAGCTAGGAAGACAAAGTAACGAGTAGGCTGCTTGAGGTTTGTGACTCATTGGGACAGTGGTTGAATTATTCAATCAAAAAGCTTCCCACTTTCTTTGGTGTGGAATTACACATTGTTTTCTACTCCCTCTTCTAAGACAAGATTTTTTTGGGAGAAAAGATTAGTCTGCAAGTTTTGCCTTACATTTTAGCTAAATTTTAAAATTCAAAATCTTTTAATCTCTTAATCTTTCCTCCTTCCTAACAGCTGCAGACTTCCAGGTTTTTTTTTAGCACCACCCCACCTATCAACTATTGAAGCATAATTAAAGTTAGTAAAGATCATATTATTGGAAGATCGGAATAGTGTGCAGGTGAAGCTTTCTGACGTTGTATGTGACTGTCAGATCTGTCCTACAGCAGATGACTAATGGAAAAATGTGATGCTTTGCTCTACACTGATATCACTAGGCAAACAATTGCAGATAATGTTATGCCAGTATCCAACAAGTAATGTGGAAGTGCCAGCATTGGACTGGAGTGGCCAAAGGCAGAAGTCACACGACATCAGGTTATAGTCTAACAGGTTTATTTGAAATCACAAGCTTTTGGAGCGTAGCCCCTTCGTCAGCTCCTAACCTGGGGGCTACACAGTGAAAGCCTGTGATTTCAAATAAATCCTGTTGGACTATGACCTGGCATGGTGTGACTTCTAACAGTATCCAAGAAGGCTTATGAAAAGTTCCACTCAAGATATCCATAGAACTTATGGTCCAGGTGGGATCTATCCTAAGAATGTGAAGGAAATAATTACACTTTAGGTGGTACACCTCTGAGCTCCATAATGCTGTAGAATTAGCTGGTGATTGGAGAATGACAAATGTTGAATGAGACATAAATCTGGTAATTAAAGGCCTGTTAACGAAGCATCCATAGCAAAAAAACATATAATTCTTTACGGAACTAATGAAGTAAATGGACAAGTGTCATGTAGATGAATTAATTAGCTTTCATGTTCAAAACATTCTTTGCCAAAGTTTCCCATGTGACTTCGCATGGGCTATTGAAGACCCTTTATATAAAATCAGCTTCTGAGAAGAATTGCAGGCATCAAGTTTGCTTCGCTCAGGATTCTTCAGTCGCCAACTTTCAACCCCAATACTGGACATCATATTCAATTATTTCCTTTAAAAAATACATTTGCTCTAGTGTCTACAGTAAATACAGGACTAAAAGTAATAGTTTAATGAAGTGGCAGTGTAGTTCCAAGCAGCTACATACCTTAAATTTATTTTACTCAGCTTGCCATCTCCAAAAACATGGAAATCCAAGGGTGCGTGGTTCAATGGTTTTTACCCAGATAGCTATTGACAATGGGTAGACATAAAATAGATGAATAAACTTTTAATTTTAAAAATACCACACTCCTCCCCACATACCACTCTTCCACTTTACAAACATGTTAGCATGATTTGAGCCACTTTCATCTTCTGGCTGCTAATCCCAAGAGGAAAATGCACCCCTAGCCCAAAGGTATCTGACAATGATTGTAAATTAGTATGACAAGAGTGCTTTTCTGAAGGGAGAACATTTCAACTGGCGTCTCTTGCTGCACAATTATTGTCCCGATGGTGATTCTTTTTTCACTGTCCAAGACAAAAGGAAAAAAAAATGAAAAGCTTAGCAAAAACTCATGAGAAGCCAAAATATCACAGCAATAAAGTCTTCATACTTACTGTGATAAAAATTATTTTCTCCACTGTGCACTATGTTATTGTTTTAACTCTTGCGTGCTATGGTATGCATAGGGTTAACATTGCTAAATTTGATGTGTGGATTGGGTCAATGGCAAATCAATTGCATCTCAAAAACCTAGTGCTTGATGATTTTGAATTGCAATTCTCAGATCACAGTGTAAGTGAACATCTCTAAATTTGGATCTTAGGAACGAATCTAGATGGAATAAACATTTTGAATTCCTCATTTTGTTCCCTGAACTAATGTCCCTCCTATAGGTAGAAATGCAAGAGGTACATTGCATTGCTGCATAATTACCCAAAGTGTTTTTCTGTGTACAAGTGGGGTGACATCATAATATCATCACATTAACAAGTCTCTTGGGTTTTGGAGGCGCCAGTCTGAATACCCTCACCAAAATCAAAGCAAATGCATGAGTGGTCCACTCTGAGTTCATCCAATGGAGTCTAAATATACCATTTAAAAATGACCCAGTGTGTCTTGTTCACATCACTACAGAACCAAAGACCATCTGCAGTTTTCTGCAATGGTAAAAATGGTACTCGTAACCTACTATTAACTTGTTAATTGCAAAAACATTAACATCAGTCTATCCCACAAAGCATTTCCCAATATTTATCTGTTTAGATATTGGCCTATTTAATCTGGCTAATTGTCAGTTTGACATCTCAGCTCAATGGGGACTGACTAAGAGATCAGTCAAATGTCTTTGCACTCTAATATAAGTGGCATCTGTATGTGTGCATGTGAGTAAATGTTGTTTTACCTCCTTTTGTTCTTGGAAATAAAAGAGGGATTGAGTCAACCCTTGAGGACAAGCTTCATGACTCTTTGCTATTCTCTTCATAGAACAGAAACTGCACTGTGTGAGCTTTACATTTCAAACTTTCCTTTGGTCTTCTGAGGTTATCTGAGAGAAACAGATGTAAAGAGGCAGGGTTCTTAAAATTGGATGTAATTTAAATTTGAGTTTTAATGTAAGCCACACTATTGATATTAACAGGAGGAATGTTAAGTCTGTGGGGTAAAACAAACTGACAAATGTAACAGAAACCAGGTTGATAGTGAATTGGAAGCGCTGTTACACCCTCTTTCTAACCATTGGCTTCCAATTTTCCTCCAACCATATTAGTATACACCATAATTTAAAATGGATGTAAACAGGTCAAAATTAGCATAAATAATTATGGCTAACTCTGAACTCACTCTAGAGAAGAATGTTACTTTAAAAATCTAATGTCATAAAATTTGTTTAAGTACACAAAAATCCAAGCAGATCTGTGTGAGAATTGTAATTTAAAAAGCCAAAAGAATAACAGATTCCTGAAAAATAACTTATCCTGCTACACCTAAAATTTTTAGTTCAATTTCACGATAAATTTTCAATAAATTTGCATATGTGCTTCCTTAGCTTTGTTAAGGTGGGTGAAACATTGGTCTAACATTTTGAGGCTTGTTTGAAAATTGAGAGGCGGATCTCATGCTGTTTACCCATTTATTTCTCTTACCTAAATTTTCCTGTTTAATAGTGTGAACAGAGTTGTAAGCAGATGCAAATTTCCCAAACAGTTCCCTTTAACTTCAGAGTCGCTTCGATATTATGGTTTCAAGTGATTCTAATTCCCCAGCAAATAAATAGTGTAATGGAAATTTTTGATAAAGAAATAATCAAATTAGGAAACGAGGAAAACCTTCCACTCCACTACTTCTTCCTGATTAAATACAGCACAGTGGATTTGATTTTCACTGCCCCCACCTGGCATTAACAGAATAGTATCAGTCTACAAAATGGTATCAGTATCTTTAACACCTTAGCCATTTGCAAGGCTCAGCATTGGCCATTGGGTGTCTAAAGCATTGAACGTCTAAAAGCAAATTAGGCCCCCCTTGTTGCAGAATTTCAGGTACCCCAATAAAAATGGAACTCTGATTGCTATTTTAGGACAGAGCTGGTATTAGGAAAGCTGTTTGGCAATAAGAACAAGATTCGAATGAAAGGCTTCTATAAAAAAAACAGTAACCTGTGTTATGAGATAATAAAATGTGAGGCTGGATGAACACAGCAGGCCAAGCAGCATCTCAGGATTATTGTGGGAAAGCTGTTAGAAAATTTGTTGTTTTCTGCTGTTTTACATTTTGTAGAAATTGAAAAGTGGCATTGATAAAGAAATACCTGTATCAGTACTCCAAATGTCACATTAGCTTAATATTTATTGCACTGTATTGGAATAATTTTCACCTTATTGCCTGGGTGATAAGTTGGCCCAGTGGTTCACCTGCTCATTGTATAAGCTATCCAGTATTTATTCCATTGAAATCAGAATGGTTCTATGTTCTACTATCTAATCCATTGGGTTGCCACACAGGTAGTGAAGTTGAAAATTCTTTGGTCTCATACTACCATCTTACAACATAGCAATCACAAGTTTGGAGCCTAGGTTTCTCTCTTTCACTTTGTGTATTTTAAAACAATTCTCAAATTAAAACAGAAAAAACTAGTCGTTTAAAAACCTATACTCTCCTCTCCACCTATCTTCTTTTCTCTCCATCTTCGGTCCGCCTCCCCCTCTCTCCCCATTTATTCCAGAACCCTCACCCCATCCCCCTCTTTGATGAAGGGTCTAGGCCCGAAACGTCAGCTTTTATGCTCCTGAGATGCTGCTGGGCCTGCTGTGTTCATCCAGCCTCACATTTTATTATCTTGGAATTCTCCAGCATCTGCAGTTCCCATTATCTCAGTAACCTGTGTTATCTCTTTTTTAATAAAATGTGAGGCTGGATGAACACAGCAGGCCCAGCAGCATCTCAGGAGCACAAAAGCTGACGTTTCGGGCCTAGACCCTTCATCAGAGAGGGGGATGGGGTGAGGGTTCTGGAATAAATGGGGAGAGAGGGGGAGGCGGACCGAAGATGGAGAGAAAAGAAGATAGGTGGAGAGGAGAGTATAGGTTTTTAAACGACTAGTTTTTTCTGTTTTAATTTGAGAATTGTTTTAAAATACACAAAGTGAAAGAGAGAAACCTAGGCTCCAAACTTGTGATTGCTATGTTGTAAGATGGTAGTATGAGACCAAAGAATTTTCAACTTCACTACCTGTGTGGCAACCCAATGGATTAGATAGTAGAACATAGAACCATTCTGATTTCAATGGAATAAATACTGGATAGCTTATACAATGAGCAGGTGAACCACTGGGCCAACTTATCACCCAGGCAATAAGGTGAAAATTATTCCAATACAGTGCAATAAATATTAAGCTAATGTGACATTTGGAGTACTGATACAGGTATTTCTTTATCAATGCCACTTTTCAATTTCTACAAAATGTAAAACAGCAGAAAACAACAAATTTTCTAACAGCTTTCCCACAATAATAGCATGGCTGAGCTTAATATTACACTGAGGGAATTGAAACTGCAACAAATTGAATTTTGCCATATTTATACCTTTGTGCCCCCTAAAACATTCATCTTATTACTTAACCTAGTGCAGTTAAAGGTTAGAGGATTGATTTTAAGGATTATTTAAAAATGTGTGCAATAGTTCCTCTGTTGATACAAACTGATGTCCAAAGCAACACAATCACAGCTTCAGTTCCCTTTCCATTACCAAATTACCAGACAGTTTCCATTCAGTGGTTAAAAAAAAGAATCATTGCTCTGATGAAAATGTGAAGGATGAAGGCCTCAAACAGAAGACGTGCAAGAATTGCAGGTACCTAATTACCATACCGGAAGGCATGAGGCCTCTTGCTAAGAAATATTGGAAAGTTGGCAGGTGTATTTGGATTCCTGCATGGACACTAACAATTTGATTCCAGAATAAGATTTGGGCAAGTGGGGGGACTAGGTCATTGTTGCTGCTGAAACAATTCCCATTCATCCCTACTCCAAATTTTACACCATGAAATCTGGATCTTTCAACTCGTCTTTAACTGCTGGATAGGAATCCAGACAGGAAATAAATGTTGGCTAGCCAGCAACACCCACATCCTATGAGATCTAGGAGGACTGCAGTGAGTGACTGCATAAAGTTAACTGTCTCTTAACTCAGTTTCTCCCTTTGCAGGTTGGGTTAGTATCACTCCTGGAGACTTTGAATGCCACAAATCAGACATTCAACATTTTGGTCAACAGGTGAAGAAGATGGATTGAGCTGTACAGAGGACACCTGTAGGGGCAGCTGAAACCAAGTGATTTCCAGCAAGGGCTGCATGTCACATCACTGAAGAAATGGGAAAATCCTAGGTCAACTGAAGGTTGAGTTTTATTTGTTTGGCTCTAGGAAGCAATCTACCCATTTTAGCCACACTAAGTAGTCTTTTATATTTAAATTGCTCCGCATTTACTAATCAACAAGAATGCATTAGATATAACACAGTGTGGAGCTAGAGAAGCACAACAGGCCAGGCAGCATCAGAGGAGGAGTGCTGCCTGTCCTGCTGTGCTCCTCCAGCTCCACACTGTGTTTTCTCTGACTCCAGCATCAGCATTTCTTACTACTTCTAAGAATGCATTGGTTTCCTTGTATTCAATGTAAATAAGAGAAAAAGTACATTAAACTGCGCATTTCATGACACTTAATGTCCCCGGAATATACCTAGTTGGTAAGATATATTCAACATTCATATGGGGAGAAAAATCTCAATATAGCAGAGAAGAATGGATAGCTGGTAGTGTGTTGCCTGAACAATAACCTACCCCTTGCATTGTAAAATCCATCTCATTTGAGCAGGTAAAATTTGGCAATGCGAGGATGCTGCTTATAAATACTGAAGATGAGTACTGTGGTTTGGGGAAAAGAAGATTAGAAATGTTTGCAAAACAATTCAACCCAATTTTTACATGGCTTGAACATGTTCAGAGACTGATACCACAATTGGGACTACAGAGGTAATTCAGCTATAGTTCCTCCTATTCCTTTTGTATGAATCATAGAATCCTTACAGCGTGGAAGCAGGCTATTCAGCCCATCGAGTCCACACCGACTCTCCAAAGAGCATCCCACTCAGACACTTACATTGCTCATGATTTTACTTGGTGGTTTTCATGTGGAAATATTTTAATAGGCAATACTATTTTGAGGTGCCAACTCCCAGTGAGGTAGCTCATAAATTAGGTAAGAATGAGGTATGTTCTAATAACCAGTGGATAATTAGTACACACCATAAATTGCAATGGGATTTCATATGTATTGCAGCCACTAATGGATTATGCCAGTGACTGATCACAATATTGTGTACAAATATAGCAACAATGGCAATTTCACCATTTATTTTATGCTGGAATAGAGGAATATGGGTAGGTTAAATGGCCAAATATCATAATCAATCCAATTACTGTACACATTACAGAGCACACTGGGATGTTCAGGGTAGCCATTAGCTGATAAATGCTAACTAACTGCAACTATTTTGCTTGAAACATGACTTTTGTTTTGATAGGGCTAGCTATTAGCATACACCACAATGCCTTGAATGATTGTGTGGCTTATTTGGAGTATCTGAACTACTAATATGAATATATTGCTGTTCTTATTATGCTGTTTGTCAGTCTGGATAGTCAAATTCCATTTGAGATATTTGTTCCTAATGCAATGTCATCAAAATTTTCCATAAGTTAATGATTATTTATTTGCATGAATTCAGCAGCCTGAAATGATGAAGTGACTCACAGTAAAATGTCTGGATCACAATGATAGTTTTACATCAAAATTAATTACCAAAATACAACATGACAAATAAGCATAGTAATTCCACTCATTTGAACTGGTACTGCGGATATAGGATGTGCAAACCTGCTCCCTGCTTTGTTTATCCTCTGCATATAATTGCATGCCTAACTTACCACTGAAGTTGTTTGATCAGGCATATGTGCAAAAACCTCATTAAAATATTGAAATAGCACAGAGATGATGCTATTCGGTAGCAGCTCTCAATTTCTTACACTTATGGAAAGATCCCATACAGGTCTGTGCCCTTTTAAATTAATTTGAGAACCAGCCATATTATTATTATTGTCTTGTCAAGAAGGAGTTCCTTAAGATATTTTTCTGAAGAGCAGTAATTTATTGGTGAGAAATGGGAATTGATATTGTGGTCTTATCAGAGAATTTTACAAGTACAAAGAAAATCAAAAGCCATGTCAGAAGGCAAGAGCAGCATAACCAGTTAGTCTGTGCGTACTATTTTGCCACCAACAAACCTTGCAAACTCAAACACACCAACCTGAAAGTGGTGAGGGGGAATTCCTGTTCCAGGTTGCTGTGCAACAGGGAAACTCCTATGACATTACACAAAAGGAGGTATATTGGGCTTTGCAGATGGTTATGAAAATCAGTTCTGCCTCAATTGTTTTGCCATCATCTCATCCCTAAATGTCATTTGCTGCATCAGGCAGCTTGCCATTCTGCAAGAGTGCTAACCCAGTAACTGCTTCTTAGGAGCACAACAGCTGACGTTTCAGGATAACAAAGTGTGAAGCTGGATGAACACAGCAGGCCAAGCAACATCTCAGGAGCACAAAAGCTGATGTTTCAGGTCTAGCCCTTCATCAGCGAGCTCTCTGATGAAGGGTCTAGGCCCGAAACGTCAGCTTTTGTGCTCCTGAGATGCTGCTTGGCCTGCTGTGTTCATCCAGCTTCACACTTTATTATCTCGGATTCTCCAGCATCTGCAGTTCCCATTATCAGCTGACGTTTCAGGCCTAGACCATTCATCTAGGCCCGAAACGTCAGCTTTTGTGCTCCTAAGATGCTGCTTGGCCTGCTGTGTTCATCCAGCTCCACACTTTGTGATCTCGGATTCTCCAGCATCTGCAGTCCCTATTATCTCTAACCCAGTAACTGCAACCAGTTGCATGGTCAGCACTTCCATCTATTATCACACAGAGTAACAATTGTAGAATGGTACATCTGCTAAATCCCACCCAACTACATGGTTTCACCATGTGCAGGTGATCTCTTTAGAAGATTCTTATACTCGCTCAATGTTAACTCCCTGAAAATGGCTTTCTGTTTTCTCCAGGTCATCTGAAGTATATTGAATGTTCGTAAACTGCTAGATTAATACATTATGCAGCACAGTTCTGGACCTAGGCATTGCTAACAGAGGTTCTATCATGTCTGCAATAGTAATGGAGAACATGTGCTATGATGTTCTTTCCAAGAGGTATCAAGCTGAATGTAGCCTCATTAAGGTCAGGCTATATACCACAGACCTGATGATCAGATTGTATTCTGGGAATCTGATTTAGGAGTCAGGTTAGAATCATAGAAGCCCGACAGCACACATGGAGGCCATTCGGCCCACTGAATCTGCACCCTCCCTCCAGCAGCTTCCCACCCAAACCTACCCACCCGTGTAACCTCAAATTTACCTTGGACAATCCACCTAAACTGCACATGATGAACATGCTACAGTCAACCATGGCTGGAATGAAACCGACACTGACAGGCACTGAGACGGCAGTGCTAACCACCGAGCCATCATGTAAGCCATTGAATCTAATTGTGAAACATTAGGCTGGATACATCATATCTAATCGTATACAGGAAGATATTGTGAGGTAATCCTGTACATGGTGGTTCTGATCCGATGAAATCTGGCGGCAGACCTCTGATCTGGTGATACAGTTTGGTTCACCCGACATACGGATGCTCAGCACAATAAGAGTCGGTGTGTGATCTGTGAGAAGTGTGTGTGTGATCTGGGGAGGACGTGGTGCAGAGCCGTACACCTTGTTATAAGTCAAACTCGTGGGGGCGGAGTTGAAACCGCCCAGAGTTTATCAGCGGCTGCGTCAGGAGTTAGAAACAGGTTACTCACCCTGAAACTGTCCGTCTGACATTCCCACTTTGCTTTCACAAAGGACCTTTCGATTTTGTTTTGTCATCCGCGCTAGCGAGCGGATAGGGGGCCTGGGTCACCTGTGCAGCAAGGGCCGGCTCCGAGCTGCTCGCCAGGACTGGAGCGCTGAGAATTCATCAAAATCAGAGCGAGTGGTCACCTCGGACCAGAGCAGAGCGGGCAGGCTGCAGCATTTAACGCTTTTTGAAAGAGCAGGATTTATTGAGTGAAATGTGTTGAAGAGGAGGGGAATGTGACGCCTGCAGTGGAATGATTTCGTGAAGCACTTGCCTGGGCTCTGAGAAGGACAGTTGCAAGTTGATCCTGAATTTACTTTGGTGCACAGTCAGGTATGTCCGGCTTTTATTCAATATCCATTTTGCGCCTTCTTGCTTAGTATCGATCAATTTGTAATTTATAACTGAATACTTGCCAGCGTGTGTTTGTTTGATTTTTAGATACACGGATACAAGTGAGATTCCCTTCTTTTGTTCTTTTCTTACTCTCTAAATTTTAAATGTCCTGCAGATATTATCTTATTTTGCATCAACTGTTCCAACTGAAGAATCGGTTGCGGTGGAATGAGATCATGTGCACACCATGATCCAGAATGATTCATCTTCCTGTGTGTATTATGTGGGGAATAAGGAAAGTGTTAAAAAAAAACTTTTATACCGTGGAGATTTGAGGCAGGTCAAAAGGATCCCCAGATTAACTTTATTTCCCTATTTATACAGGATAATCCCCCAGAAGAAAAATCATTGTACTTGATGTGTTTGGGATTAATGGTTTTAATTAATCTTTAAATACTATGTTAGTTCCGAGAAGTATTAGCAGCCGTGCGTGGGGGCGTGGTGGGGGGGTAACTGACATTCCCAGCGCATCTCACACGGAGCACTCAAACAATTATCAGGATCACAGTAATGCGGAGCACTCGGGGATTAATTTATCGGTTTCACTGCGCGCAAAAGCATTTAAGCAGTAAAGCATACCTTTATGTGTAGGGCTGATCTGATCGAATTACAGCATTAGCCTCGAAACCTTGGCTCTTGACAACTGTGCTGGCATTTCTGAACTGAGGTGAGCGAAGTGAGTCACTGAACCAACGAAATGGGCATTCCAGGTCAAGTAAAGCAAACCTCTCTTGAACAAAAACAAAGTTGCTGGAAAAGGCTCAGCAAGTCTGGCAGCATCTGTGGAGGAGAACACAGAGTGAGCGTTTCGGGTCCGGTGACCCTCAGAACGGAAGCAAACCTCTCTACTTGTGTGAATTTTGCAGTGGTTTAGATGAACATTCTTTTAGGCAGTGGTTTTAAACCACTGATTAACCAAAAACAAATCAGTATTCAATGGGAAGGTAACAACAGATTCTCTGTAATCTGTCTGACTCAATGGTGTGATGCATTTAAGAGTAGTGTGGTCCTTTTGCTCACTGGCAGCACAGATCTGGTTGTTCATTATTGTTAGCAAGACTACTTAGTAGTGATAACCATATGCATGACGAGATTCAGCAAAGACCTGGAGATTAGCCAGCCAAACACACCAGAATGTGCTGATTTGATGCCTTGACTTTTCTGAAGTAGTTGTTCTCACCCAGATGGTATTTAGCCATCGATACAAGCTAACAAAATGTGAGGCTGGATGAACACAGCAGGCCAAGCAGCATCTCAGGAGCACAAAAGCTGACGTTTCGGGCCTAGACCCTTCATCAGAGAGGGGGATGGGGAGAGGGAACTGGAATAAATAGGGAGAGAGGGGGAGGCGGACCAAAGATGGAGAGTAAAGAAGATAGGTGGAGAGAGTATAGGTGGGGAGGTAGGGAGGGGATAGGTCAGTCCAGGGAAGACGGACAGGTCAAGGAGGTGGGATGAGGTTAGTAGGTAGATGGGGGTGCAGCTTGGGCTGGGAGGAAGGGATGGGTGAGAGGAAGAACCGGTTAGGGAGACAGAGACAGGTTGGACTGGTTTTGGGATGCAGTGGGTGGGGGCGAAGAGCTGGGCTGGTTATGTGGTGCAGTGGGGGGAGGGGACGAACTAGGCTGGTTTAGGGATGCAGTAGGGGAAGGGGAGATTTTGAAACTGGTGAAGTCCACATTGATACCATTAGGCTGCAGGGTTCCCAGGCGGAATATGAGTTGCTGTTCCTGCAGCCTTCGGGTGGCATCATTGTGGCAGTGCAGGAGGCCCATGATGGACATGTCATCCAGCCCAGTTTGTCCCCTCCCCCCACTGCACCACACAACCAGCCCAGCTCTTCCCCCCCCCACCCACTGCATCCCAAAACCAGTCCAACCTGTCTCTGCCTCCCTAACCGGTTCTTCCTCTCACCCATCCCTTCCTCCCAGCCCAAGCCGCACCCCCATCTACCTACTAACCTCATCCCACCTCCTTGACCTGTCTGTCTTCCCTGGACTGACCTATCCCCTCCCTACCTCCCCACCTATACTCTCTCCACCTATCTTCTTTACTCTCCATCTTCGGTCCGCCTCCCCCTCTCTCCCTATTTATTCAAGTTCCCTCTCCCCATCCCCCTCTCTGATGAAGGGTCTAGGCCCGAAACGTCAGCTTTTGTGCTCCTGAGATGCTGCTTGGCCTGCTGTGTTCATCCAGCCTCACATTTTGTTATCTTGGAATTCTCCAGCATCTGCAGTTCCCATTATCATCAATACAAGCTGTTGGCTTGATGGGCGTCAGATGACAACAGGTTATAGTCCAGCAGATTTATTTGAAATCACAAGCTTTCGAGCATTGTAAGGGGCAGCGCTCTGAAAGCTTGCAATTTCAAATAAACCTGTTGGATTATAATCTGGTGTATCTGACTTCTGACCTTGTCCACTCCAATGCAACACCAGCACCTCCATATCATGGCTTGATAGTAACATTTCTGCCAGAGATAGAGGCTACAAGATTCAGTTGTTGCTACTAACAGGTTCAACAAATAGAGAATAGACCTCTAGCTCTAAATTCTGCATTCATATACAGAGGCATATTCATATCTGATGATAGACGTCCCCAATTATCAATGTATAGGTTGTGAGAGCCAGTGCAGTTATCCCACCAGATTAAACCAGTCAGTATGGCTATAGTTGCTAAATAGATGGTTAGATTAATAGGAGGAATGAAGTTAGATTGGCAGTTAACTTGTAAAGTCTTTCCACTGTTTTTAATTGGAAAAAGAAGTGTAAAGTTACAGACAAACAAAATGCGTTCTATGCTCCTGGATTATTCTTCCTTAAATGCTCGAGGAACCTCTTTCTTCCCTGCTTATATATCCCGCAGATCAGCCTTCGTATTACATTTATCACTAAGTCTATTTTGTGTGGGAAGGTTTTTGATCTGCCTCATGGCTCCTTACCAGGACAATGAACTGAATACAAAGGGTGAGGACACTATTGCATTCTCATTGTATGTGAGCATCCTAGTTAATACCAATTCAGTATTCAGAGGCTAGAGTTCTGAACTTGGGACACATGCTCATCAGGATTAAGATGATGGGCCAGCAAGGGAGACACTCTGTTCCAAGTGGCATGAGAATTTTGTAGTATGTAAGTCAGTAGTTAGAATAGAGAACTTCTGTTTCAGCTGTCTAGCACAATACTGAATGGATTCCAGCTCATAATCTTCCAACTGCTGAGGTGGGAATGTTACTGTTGAACACAGGCCCAAGGAGAGAGTTACAGATCTTGGTGCCTGTGTGGCTAAAGAAACAGGCTGATAGTGGTAGAATGATTACAATCGGGAGTGTGCATTTGCACATTAATCTAACATGATTGGCAAAAGAACCAAGGGCCAACATGAAACCTTTCTTTTTATGTAACTATTGTTTAGAATCTGGAATTCACTCCCTCACAGTGTCATGATAGCAGGTTCAAAATTTTCAAAAGAGAAATTATAATTAACCAAAGGGTATGAAAGAATTCAGAACTGTGAGGAGAAATCGGGGAGTGACTTGCTGTGCTGCTCTTACAAGGGAACCAATGCGGGCACAGTGGGCTAAGCAAGTTTTGGAAATTTAAAATTGATGCATTGCTTAACGTGGACTGAGTAGAGATCAGTGAGCACATGGACAAAAGGATTATTGATCAGCTTAAGCTGATGAAGTGTGGAAGATGGGAGGTTAGCCAAGAATGTCTTGCAATAGTCAAGTCTAGAAGTAACTAGGACATTGATTAAAGTTTGCCAAGCAGATGACTTGAGACAGAGGCAAAATTTGGCAGTGTTATGAAAGTGAAAACTTACATTTTTAAAGATCGTGCAGATGTATGGTAGGGGAAGTATGTTTTGGAACCAAAAAGTAATACCAAGTTGGAAAACAATCTACTTCAGCTTCAGACAATTCACAGTGACATGTGTGGAGTCATCAGCAAAGGAATAGAGTTTGAGCAAGATAAAAAGCAATGGCATTTATTTCCATATATTTAACGCGTTGAAATTTCTCTTCATCGGGTACTGACTGTCAGATAAGCAATCAAGTGTTTATAAAGGAGGAGGTGTTATGGAGTGGTATGGCTAGATATTGTCAATGTATATCTAGAAACACATAGTCATTGTGCTGTCACTGACAGGCAGCATGCTGCTGACAGGTAAGTGGGTTTCAAGAATGAATCCTTGGGAAACACCAGAGGTAATGTTGCAAAAGTACGAAGAGAAGCCATTTTGGATTATTCTCTGGTTACAACAGGATAGATACAAATGAAACTTGGCAAGTGCAAACACGCCCAACTGAATGATATTGGAGAGACACTGGAGTAGAATTTTGTGGACAACTATGCCAAAGACTGATGATAAGTTATTTGTTTCTGGTTTGTTGTGCAATCCACACTGAAATTTTGTGTGTGAAGAGGAGTCTGGCTGCAAACCTCAGAAATGCAGTACTCAGTTTCCCTGTATCAGTAATATGTTTTACTTCCAAGTAGCTTTCATTGGCACATAGGCATAAACAGCACCCAAAGTGTACATGTCACCATTTTACTGAGGGCATCGGCTCACATGCAGAGAATGTCCTGTGGAAGTATGCAGAGAGGGCAGTTCATATTGCCGTATCAATGCCCAGAGCTGAGCACTCCAGGCTGTTGCTGACCTTCAACCTTACACAGCTGAGTATATGTTCGGCAATAGAAAGAACCTACACTCTGCTCTACCACCATCACTTAGAGTAATTATCAAATAAATTTTCAGCTAATGGCTCTTTTTAGAGAGTTGATCAAGGTTGCTGCAGACTACAGGGAGCGGTGTGCCATGTACTGTAGGACTTTGCCCTAACTGTAAAGATTCTGCATAAGTTAATTTTTTTTTCAGACATCGGTACAGTAATTTGTAATCCTCAAGCTATGGCATGACTCAAACATTAAAGTAAAGCAAAGAATTGCAAAATCTGAAGATCTGAGATAAAAAACAGAAATTTCTGGAGAAAATCAGCTGGTCTGGCAGCTTCTGAGAGAAAGCAGAGTTTACATTTCAGGTCCAGTGACCCTTCTTCAGAACATGACTCAGACAACAAGCCATGCAGTGATAGACCAATTACTAGGGTGGTTAAACACTTATCAAACTGGATAGGTGCCCCTGCACTGCACAGCAGAAGACAAAAAAAAACCCAAAAGAATTGCGAATCATAGAAATCTGAAACAAAAAAAGAAATTGTTCTCAAAGTTCTGAAGAAGGGTTACTGAACCTGAAGTGTTACTTCTGATTTCTTTCCTCAGATGCTACACAGACTCTGGCAATTTCTGTTTTTGTTCCACACCTAACCTTCTCTGGTACTGAGTGTCATAACAACCATTTGACCACAGTGCAAACAAATAAGGCACAACATAACAGACATTTTGAACCAAACTGATAGTCAACCATGCCATAATGCATATACATACCAGCTAATTACTCTTCCTAATAGTTTTCTGTTGTGCTCTTGCTTCATCTTTGTCATGAACCCCCATCCATAAGTACATCTTGGTGACTCCGTGGTTAACACTGCTGACTCACAGACCCAGGGACTGGGGTTCAATTCCACCCTCGAGTGACTGTGTGGAGTTTCAACATTCTCCCCATGTCTGTGTGGAGTTTCCTCCGAGTACTCTGGTACCTTCCATGGTCCAAAAATATGCAGTTTAGGTGGATTGGCCATTCTAAATTGCCCGTAGTGTCTGTGAACACACAGACTAGGTAGGTTAGCCATGTGAAATGCAGAGTTACTGGATTTGAGAACAGGGTGGCTCTGGGTGGGATGCTCCTCAGTGAGTTGGTGTGGACTTGAAGGGCCAAATGGTTGTCTCCACACTGTACGGATTCTGTGTAAAGATTGTAAGAAAAAGGATTTGGCCCTTCAGGCCTGCTCTGCCATTCGATAGGATTGTGGCTGATCCAACATTCCTCATACCCACTTAGCTGCATTTTCCCCTTCACTTGTGATTCCCTGACTGATCAAGAATCTACCTATCTCAGCCTTAAAGATACACAAGTACTCTGCCCTCACAGCTCTCTGTGGCAGAGGTTTCCAGAGACTTTTGACCCTTTGACAGAAGTAATCGCCCCTCATCTCAGTCTTAAATTGGAGCCCATTTATTCTGACATTAGACTCTTCCCATCAGGGGATACATCCTCTCGGCATTTACCTGTCAAGCCTCTAAAGAATTCTGTATTTTTCAATGAGATCACTTCTTATTTTTCTAAACTCCAGTGAGTAGAGACCCAACTTGTTTAGCCCTTGCTCATAAGACCATCTCCCCACACCAGAAATCGTTCTCAGGAAACTTCCGTGAAACTCCTTCCTTAAATAAGCGGACCAAAATTTATAAGGCTCTGGTAAAACATGTAAACCTGTGTTGAACTCCCTCCAGGGCCAGAGCATCCTTCGTAAGATATGGTGCCTAGATCTGCTATACTCTGAATGGGGTCTAACTTACATTTTGTATAGCTGCAGCATAATATCTGCATGCTTATACTCCAACACTTTAGATAGGAAGGTCGACATTCCATGAGGAGTTTTAACTATTTTCTGCTTTCCTTCATGGTATTTTAAAGAGCTACTTATCTGAGAAGGCGGCCAAACAGATAGATGAGAGTAAACCGGTGGATGTGGCGTATATGGATTTCAGCCATGCGTTCGATAAGGTTCCCCACAGAAGGCTATTGTACAAAATGCGGCGGAATGGGATTGTGGGAGATACAGCAGTTTGGATTGGAAATTGGCTTGCTGAAAGTAGTTGATGGGAAAGGTTCATCCTAAAGACCAGTTACTAGTGGTGTACCGCAAGGGTCGGTGTTGGGTCCACTGCTGTTTGTCATTTTTATAAATGACCTGGATGAGGGCATAGAAGGATGGGTTAGTAAATTTGCAGACGACACTAAGGTCAGTGGAGTTGTGGATAGTGATGAAGGATGTTGTAGGTTGCAGAGAGACATAGATAAGCTGCAGAGCTGGGCTGAGAAGTGGCAAATGGAGTTTAATGTGGACAAGTGTGAGGTGATGCACTTTGGTAGGAGTAACCGGAAGGCAAAGTACTGCGCTAATGGTAAGATCCTTGGTAGTGTAGATGAGCAGAGAGATCTGGGTGTCCATGTACACAGATCCTTGAAAGTTGCCACCCAGGTTGACAGGGCTGTTAAGAAGGCATACAGTGTTTTAGCTTTTATTAATAGAGGGGTCAAGTTCCGGAACCAAGAGGTTATGCTGCAGCTGTACAAAACTCTGGTGCGGCTGCACTTGGAGTATTGCGTACAGTTCTGGTCACCGCATTATAAGAAGGATGTGTAAGCTTTGGAAAGGGTGCAGAGGAGATTTACTAGGATGTTGCCTGGTATGGAGGGAGGGTCTTACGAGGACAGGCTGAGGGACTTGAGGCTGTTTTCGTTAGAGAGAAGAAGGTTGAGAGGTGACTTAATTGAGACATATAAAATAATCAGAGGGTTAGATAGGGTGGATAGGGCGAGCCTTTTTCCTAGGATGGTGACGGCGAGCACGAGGGGGCATAGCTTTAAATTGAGGGGTGAAAGATGTAGGACAGATGTCAGAGGTAGTTTCTTTACTCAGAGAGTAGTAAGGGAATGGAACGCTTTGCCTGCAATGGTAGTAGATTCGCCAACTTTAGGTACATTTAAGTCGTCATTGGATAAGCATATGGACGTACATGGAATAGTGTAGGTTAGATGGGCTTGAGATCAGTATGACAGGTCGGCACAACATGGAGGGCCGAAGGGCCTGTACTGTGCTGTAATGTTCTATGTTCTATGTTCTATGTTCTAAAATTGCTCACAGTAGTCCAGATGTAGTCTCACCAACACCTTGTACAATTAGTCAAACTTCCCTACTCTTTTGCTCTACCCCCTCGAAGGAAGGGTTTACATTCTATTAGCCTTCCTGAGTCCCTGGTTGCACCTCTGTGCTGGCTTTGTGTGTTTCATTTACAAGCACCCCCATGCCCCCTTGTATCACAGCTTTCTACAGCTTTTCTTCATTTAAGTAATATTCTGTTCTTTTGTTCTCCCATCCAAAATGAACAACTTTGCATTTCTCACATTATAGTTAATTTGCCAGTTTATTTTACCCACTTACTCAATCAATCAGTATACAGTAGCTACAGCATGGCTGGGGAATGGCTGCTGGCTTCCAGTGTAACAGAGATGAAAGATGGTCTTACTTCATTTACCCACAATAGTCTTATGAAATGACCTCAAATGATGCTATGCTTGAGGGTCATGCTTCAGAGGGCACAACCTTGGAGCGAGCAGAAATGCTGACTGGCTGACAGACAACAGCAAGGAGATTGATGGAGTGACATGAAAGGTGTGATGACGATCATCAATCTAAAACAAAAGTGCCGAGTTTAGTGTCCTTGTGGAGTCACTGCTAATCCCCTGGGGTAACGTTTCAGCAATCCTGCTAACATGTTGGAGTTTGTTTGGAGAGCCTCGTGTCCCTGTGAATAGATATCATCTGTTTCTATCTGTTACAGACCCTTGGGTCCAGCTCGTCCGCGCCAACCAGATTTCCTAAATTAATCTAGTCCTATTTGACCCAAATTCCTCTAAACCCATCCTATTCATGTACCCATCCAGATGCCTTTTAGATGTTGTAATTGTACCAGCCTCCACCACCTCCTCTGGCAGCTCATTCTACACCAGCACCACCCTCTATGTGAAAACATTGCCATTCAGGTCGCTTTTAAATCTTGCTGCTCTCACCTTAATCATTGCCCTCCAATTTTGGACTCCCCTACACTATTCACCCTATGCATGCTCCTCATGATTTCATAAGTCTCCGTGAGGTCATCCCTCAATCTCTGATGTGTGAGAGAAAATAACCCCAGCCTATTCAGCTTCTCCCTGTAGCTCTAATCCTGATCCTGAACCTCCAATCCTGGTTACATCCTTGTAAATCATTTCAGAACCCTTTCAATTTTAACAACACCTTTCCTATAGCAGGGAAATCAGGTGATACAAATGATTGATATATATGTATATATAATATATACTTAATATTCAAACTACATGTCAAGAATAAAATTTGATTACCAAGTAAAAGTAGTTTATACATAATGGGAAAGTTGGAAATTATCTTCCTTTGCTTCAAGTGAACAGTATTGAAGTTACTTTTTAAAATGGATTCTAGCTGTCACTTTCAGAAAGCACCTTACTTTGTCAAACTGATTTCTTATAAATATCCCAGTCTGAAATCAATTATGAGATTGTCTACTATCCTTTTGACATGATTTTGCTTTTTTATACCATATTTCAAAGACTAATTGGACTTAGTATTGACTGGCATCTGATTTATACTTAATAAAAATATTGTATTATGACATTTTCTATATGTGTGTATCCCTCTTATTAATATTTAACAATAACAAATAACCTGTACTTGTATAGCACTTTTAACAAAGGGAATCATGTCAAGTTGCTTCACTGGAATTTGGTTAATCAAAAATTGACACTGACGTGAAGGGAGTGTGGCTAAAAGTTTCCTCAAAAGTCTAGGTTTTAAGTAGCACTCTGAAGCATTGGGGAAAGAAAAATGTTTAAGGCAGCAATTACAGGCTTCAGGGCCCAAATGGTGTAAGGCATATACAGCTGCCAATAATGCTGTAAGGGAAAAAGAGGTGCGCAAGATATCAAAGTTGGAGGAACTTTGCAAATTTTTGAGGTGTTGAAGGGCTTGGAAAGATTAGAAAGAGTAGGAGAGTTAAGATCCATGGAAGGATGTGAATTTTAATTTTGAGATGTTACTGGAACAGCAGCTAAAGTAAATCAGTGAATGAGCAAGTGATGGATGAGAAGGACTTGATATAGATTAGATTTGAATGAGTTGAAGTTTATGGAAGGAGAATTGAGGTCGCTTGGGAAAACACTGACATCATTCATTCTGGAGTAAAGAAACATTGGCGTTAACAACAGTAGAAACAATTACTTGCATTTACATAACATCTGTAAACTTGTTAAAAAATCCTAAGGAGCTTTACTATATCATTCTGAATCAAAAACTGATACTGAGCTATAAAAGCATACTGGAGAACTGATCAAAAGGTTTGTTGAAGATGTTGATTCCAACAAGCAGTTTAAAGAAAGCTGGAAATTTTGCTGCGTTAAAAGAACTATATTAAGTGCAAGTTGTTCTTCAACTGTGCATCCTGCCAGGAAATTCATGACATGATTGATAAAGTCAACAAGTGATGACATCTAGTTCACAGGTAGTGTCAATATGTATTTTGTCAGAAATCCAGTAAGTGATCTGTTGAGAGATAATGGGAACTGCAGATGCTGGAGAATTCCAAGATAATAAAATGTGAGGCTGGATGAACACAGCAGGCCTGCAGCGTCTCAGGAGCACAAAAGCTGACGTTTCGGGCCTAGACCCTTCATCAGAGAGCATCTGATGAAGGGTCTAGGCCCGAAACGTCAGCTTTTGTGCTCCTGAGATGCTGCTTGGCCTGCTGTGTTCATCCAGCCTCACATTTTATTATCAAGTGATCTGTTGACATGGTTTAGATTTGTTTGTTTCACATGAAGTGTGTTTGTGTTTCTTGTTTTGGTTCTGAAGTTTATAATATATTGTAATGACCCACGAGAGAAAGTGTATTGATGCTCAAGTCCCAAGGTCGCCTGGCCTCCACAAAGGTTAATGAGCTAACTACTGCAAGCAAAGCCCCTTATTTACTTGCCTCATGGAATCATGTTAGCATAAAGCCCTGACCAGTTCCCTGCAATTAACAAGAACAAGTGTTGATTACAATTTACTTTTTCGTGATATCAAGTAAACAGCTATGAATTATCAACATATGACTCCACTATTTAAAACTCTAATCGCTTTTTAAAGCCTGGTACACATACAGGCAGAAAGACACAGCTAAGTTTAAAAAAAATTGGTTTTATAGGCAAAGGGAAATAAAACTGGGAGTGACAGTTCAAAAGCACTAGTCCACAGAATTCACTCAGATGATCCCTTTGACTTGCCAGGACTTTCTGTTCTCCAATCCCTTCTCTAGCTTCCTTCACTTATGCGCATTAAACACAGGGTCATTGGTGCACTAACTGCGAAGTCTCTTAGCTACTAGTTAAGAGCCACAGCTTACAGCAACACATGGGAGAATAAACACTCTCACACTCTCATACACAGAAATTACTGGAAAAGCTCAGCAGGTTTGGCAGCATCTGTAAAGAGATCTCAGAGTTAATGCTTTGGATCCAGTGACACTTCCTCAGAAATGATAGTTCACTTTGATATAGGAATGAGCGATTAATTTAGCTGCATTTGAAATATGGCATTAATTTGTAAAATTGTCAATAAGCATAAAGTGCAACGACAATGCAAAATGATGGCTGAAAACTAAATTCTAGGTTATTTCTTTTGTATTCATTCATTGTCTCCAAATGGCTGAGGAAGGGTCACTGCACTTGAAATGTTAACTCTGCTTTCTCTTCTCAGTTGTTGCCAGACATGCTGAGCTTTTCCAGTAATTTCTGTTCTTGTTTCTGACTTACAGCATCTGCAGTTCTTTTAGTTTTTATTTACATGGGAGAATATAACTGGTTTCAGATATTTTCACTGTAGAGTGGTGGACACACAACCTGCCCTTTCAGAGGTTCAAAGGCTTCTCCCTGTATTGTTCACACTTGCAAGTTGTTGTCTGATGTCCATGACTAGTCACAATTGCACCAACCAATCAGCTGCTTGTTGCCAGCTAAATCAGAGTCTGCATACACACCTTGGTACTTGGCCATCAACAAGTAGCTTTCCTCACTGCTTGAAAAAGGAGCAGTATAAACAACACAGAATGAGTTTCTGTGATTTTTTTTTAAAAAATGCCACAATTCCTTCTACAATCTTTAGTTTTAAACAGCCTTCTTTTCAGTTTTAATCCACCATCAAAAATATCGAAAGTAAAATGTCAAAAAATGTCACGGTATTTACTATATTCCGATGAACCCCAGGAGAATTAAGGGGCAAAGTTTGAGGTTTTCATTTGTGGTAAATCAAATTAAACACAAACCCTTACCCTAATGTTAGCCCTAGCCCTAGCCCAATCGCACAGATGACAATTGGGCTTCTGCATTACACTTGAAAAAGCCATTTGGAAATTGTGAATGAACATTAAAGAAATATTTTGGAATTCAGTTTTCAGCAGGGAGTCATCATTTTGCATCATTGTTGCACTTTATACTAATTGATATTTGAGCAAATTAATGCCATATTTCAAATGCAGCTAAATGAATCACTGTTTCCTGAATCAAAGTGAACGATCATTTCTGGCAACTGTCATGTTGCTCATTGAAAAAAACCAGTTACCAACATTTTAATGTACTATTTGCTCATAGCAATGAACTGACATTCTGTTTTACAAATAACATTTAACTGTGGCTAAATAAAAGGGCTTTGTTACAGTTATTATTGTGTGTATCTGGCTAAGGAAATCTCTGATCATTTAAAGGATGTGCAGAGTTTTTGAAAACAAGGACCCTTTCAAATTGATAGGTGCAGTCCATCTAATTACATTTTTGGCATTCTAATCAAAAGTAAGTAGCAAGTGCTGAGTGAATAATATTGTAGCTGCAGGAGATATAGAATAAGAGATGGTGTTAACTGGCAATGGTTGTTTCTACCTGGACAAGTTTACACTGGTCATGATTTTGTAAGTAAATTTCTAATCATATGAGTCATTGTGGGGAGAGGCTCCAGTAATATTGGCTGTTGTCAAAAACATTCTCAACCAGACAAAATGCGTATATGGAATATAATATCTACCCCTCAATAATTGGTCAAACACCAAAATGTAATGGATTGTTGAAGTAACTTTAGATTTAATTTTCTCAACTTGCGAAATGAGCAGGACAAAACATGTAACTATATGTTAGTTAGTGAAATATAATACAGACAGGTATTACATATAGACCTCAATAACTGGCAATGTGAAAAATTTATGAATTGTGTCAAAAAAGTGAAAGGTACAATTGAGAGAGTCCAAAGATCGATGTGTCAAGCAAACAGAAGTTGTCAACAAAACTATAAAATGCTGAATTGTAAGCAGCAGAAGTGAATTGTAGAAGATTGCTGCAAAGTTTGATCACAATGATAGAACACACTAGTCAGCACAGTGTCCGATACAGGGTATTTGTAGATACAAGGGAAATGTTCACACAGGAGATGCTTTGGAAATGAACCAAAAGGTGGAACCAGTGTGACCACTTTGATTTGAGGAAAATTAGAAGAAACCCTTACTTTTGAGACTGGCAAGAAAGGGTAAAATCTTCTAATCTCAGTGGGGATAATAGATCAGAGAGGCTAGGAAAGCAGCAGGGAGCTAGACCAAGACAGGTAACTCATCCAGTGGGAGGCAAGATCCCAGAATGGCTGCCCATAAAAATGAGGTGTACAACCAATGAAAATATTTAAGGCTCTACCTGGATCAATTTGAATAACTTGCCTGGAGAGCATCTGCCAGTTCCATGGAGATGGCTTCCTTCCCAAAAGGGAGTTGCCATCAGAGCCAGGGGCATGAAGAGACTTGCCACAGACAGGAAAGGCACCCTCAAGACTCCAACATCCATCTAGATACGTTTTTATCTAATCAGAGGGAAGCATGGCTAAGCCTCTCTAAATTTTATTTTAAACTCACTTCTCCAAAGGCATCTACATGTTCAATACCCTCTCAATTTCCTAAGCTCTGATTGACCTGTGACGAGTCAGCACCATCATCACAATTTGAGGCTGCTAATTAGGAGGCTGCCTTTGGAGCAATATCTAAACTGCTGCAGCTGCTGGTATGTTCAAGCTCAGGGTCCTAATTCATCCCAATGTCTGATGTGTGAGTATTTCAGGAAAATTGACTTAATGTGCCCGAACTATGATCCATGCGTTAAATAAGGGAGTAAACAATATTGAAAGCTTAATTCAGATCATTACTTGAAATAAAATGAGAGACTTGAAGAAGAGGCTAAAGTTTCAACAGAGTTAAAGTTAAATTTAGGACTGATTTCAGGAAGTTCCCTGTAGGTACAATGATCAATTTTCAAATGGAGTCCAGGGATATCTTTATTTTGTGGGCTAATGGAAATGAATGATAGTGAATTGGCATTTGTCTTGATTTATTGGGAAGAATCTTCTGCATTTAGTTTTTGCTGGAATGGTAAGATCATTTCCGGGTCAGAAACAGGGTTTAGTTGATGGACTTGGGTAAGACTGTTTGTTTGTTTCCCAGATTCACTGTCTGACCAACCAGACAGTGAGGGAAGGCAGGGTGTTGCAATCTATCTGTTGAAAGTAAGTTTTCCAACTGAAGGATTCACAACATAAGTTGCTAGTCTTTCCAGCATGCTGCAACATGACCTCCCAACTGCGATATTCAATGCACTGACCAGGAAAGGCATGTGTACCAAATACCTCCCTGCAGTATTCCAAAAGGGAGTGGAAAGATATTTTCATCCTGACCTAATGTCAGTTTCAGGAGATTTAAGTCCCAGACTTAAAAAATATGCGGGGACAGGGTGAAAATTTAAATTCAATCTCACAAGATGAGGATGAAATACTCAAGAAAAGTTACTTGCACACACACTAGCTCACACGGTAAACTGAAAAATTTCAGATTTGGGGCAGGGGCAGTGTCACAGTTTGAGTGGGAAAGTAGTTCAACATTTGGTCAGAGGAGCAGCGAGTACAAGAGAGTTAGAGAATCTCTGAGTATCTTTTCCTCCAGTCACAGATTCCCGCCCCTTCTGTTCTTACTGCTTCACCAGTGACAGGATCTGTAATAGGAGGAACAGCTATAACTATAAATGTTGGCAGTATACACAGTTTCCCTGTGATGCTGGAACAACTGAGATAGAAGCAGATCAAGCAGAGGAGGAGGAGGAGTAAACTGATAATCGGAGGCCATGGAGAAGTCTTTCCGCAATGACAAGTCCAACCCTTTCAATATTCTCCAAGATAGGGAAGATGAGGGTAGAACAGAAGCAGGAAAACAAATAAAGAGGAAGGAGGAGGAAGTTGGAAACCCTGGAATGAGGCAGGGAGCAAGGCTTAGGAAGCTGTGTTAACAGAGAATCTGTTCAAGGGCAACAGCTAGCAAAGTCCTATTTAAATCTCCCTGAGGCCTAATGGATAAGGAGGCTTTTTTTTTTGCTTAAATCTGTAAATTAGGGATTGTATTTGCAAGGTGAACAGAGGCTTTTGGAATGGCAGGTAGCCTTAACCTTAGCGCAAAGTTGAAAAAAAGTTCAGCATTAGTGGTAATATGGAACTATTTTGCACACTTATGAAGTTCACTGGAATAAACTCACCCTTAAGGTCCATGTGGATTTTTATTGTTCCATTAAAGTGCAACCAATCTGCTGATACAATTTCCAAGCATTGTAATGTCTTCTCCAAACTCTGTAATGTGCCTACTGTGAGTTGAGTCAACAGATGGAATCCCATTTGGTAACGTATTGTTCATATATTTATACTCTATGCTGATGTTGTCAGCAGTTGGTTCTTCATTATCATTGTCTCATTTTCTGAAATTAACACTCATTCCCCATCCAAACCCCAATCTGAACACTATGCAAAAGCTAAAAATGTAGACCTGAAAACAAAAATATAGCCCTTGACAAAATTCAGCTAGGTAGTTTTACTTCTCAAAAAGGGCCCTAAAAAATTATTTTGACTGTTGTTCTGCACACATGTCATTTTGGCTAGAAAAATAACCCCCTGGTGTTTTTAATGACTTATGTGATTTGCCCATTGTACTCTACCTTGTATTCTAACGTGCATTCTGTGTGCTAATCCCATTTTGCATGAGGAACGTTTCCTGATGTATCTCATTCTGTATCTTTGATTACAGCATTAGGCATAAGCGCAGCACTAGGCCTTTCAGCCCATTGAGTCTGCTCCACCATTCGGTCATGGCTGATTATGTTTTTCAATGCCACTCCCCTGCCTTCTCCCTGTAATCCTTGATCTCCATTCTAATTAAGAACCTATCTATTTCTACCTTAAAGACACTCAAAGACTTGGGCTCCACAACACTCTATGGGTATTCTACAGATTCACCACTCTCTAGCTGAGGAAATTCCTCACCTTGTTCTAAAGGGTTATGCCTTCACTTTGAGACTGTGCCCTCAGCTCCTAGTCTCTCTTACTGCTGGAGATATCTTCTCCAAGTCCACTCTGTTCAGGCCTTAAGATAATATATATATTATTCTTCCTGTCAAAATGGACAACTTTGCATTTTCATACATTGAAATACTCAATTATTCATGAAATTATCAATAAACAATAATGAAATCAGAAAGTGAAGTTTATAATTATTTTTTGTAAGACTGCTGCCTTGGAAAATCACTTGTATAACCTTTTTCATAATGTAGTGTATTTTATATAATCTTTAATAGCAGTATGCCATCTTGAACATTGTGGTTCATGTGTAGTGGGCTCTTTCACTGAGGTTTCTTTTAGGTGACCCACCCACTCAGTGCAGGCTGATTGAGAGATAATGCAGCTTCTTGTCAGAAAGATTAGTCGTGACACTTATTCAAGATGAAATATTTGAGGTGCAGGAGAATGAAAACATTTTTGATTATAAGGAGCAACGGTTTGGTGCACACACCATCCACAAGGTCAAATGAACAAGAAATTTATGCTTGGAAGGAGATGTGTGCATTTCCAGTGTTGTTTACACCTCAAAGATGCATTGACTTGCCATTTTCACATTTCCTTTAAAGGGAGGTGGATGGGGGTGGTAGATAAAATTACGTGTCGCTAAATCACTTGGAAGATGCTTCAGCAACCTTTTTGTCTTTTATTATCATAAACCATAAAGAAAGTCATAGTTAAATAACCTGTGACTGTAAACTTGTACTGGGAACTACAAAAGCACCGCTTCTATCTTGCTAATATAGCTTCTTATATGGGGGAAATCTTAACACTGTCCTTCCAGGATAGCAGGGCAGGAGGAAGGTGAGGGGAAATTCAAATTCTTAAAATTGAGCCCCAATCTGCTGCGAATGTACCAATTTTTGATGGAGTTGGTTTGCCCCGTTCTTATAACTCCAGAGTGGTAGTTTGTAATGTTAATGAGATTGTGTGCCTTAGACTTACAGGAGCTGTTTGGATTTAATGATTGCAGGCCTGGTCTCCCAGGGCTCTGGGACTGCAGCAACTGAAGGAAGCTGAGAACCATTTGCTGCAACATTTAAGTACAATCCCAGCACTGCTTGTGAACCAGCAAAAAGAAAAATCCTTTACCACCCTTCATTCAGCCCACTCAAGGAAAGCGAGTCTGTGGAATTCTTTCTCCCTCCTCACCTGATGTCAACACACCTCTGCCCTAATTGAACATTGAACCATAAACTGCATCTCTTTCTTTACAATCTCCTTCTCCCCCATGATCTTTGATCTTCCTCTGATCTTTTTCCATTCTACTTTCTGTCTGCCTGTTCTTTTCTCCTTTTGACGTCTTTTTATTACTTTTTTGTTTCTTTGCATCGCATGATCTCTTCCTTTCTTGGCATCTTTCTTTCCTGTGATATCTTTCTCCACCAAACTCCCCACCCCCCATCTATCACACCCTTGGCATGGCTATTTCTCTCCCACAATCTCCTTCTGCTACAATCTTTTTCTCTCTATCAATGTATCCTGTCACTCCTGGTATTGCTTTCTGTCTCCAGTACCCTTGAGTCTTGCTGCTTGCCAACTCGCTATTGCTGCCGTCCTCTTTCACTCTGTCCCTAGACTTGGCCATTGCTTCCTCTGCCCCCGCATAATCCACAGCGCCATATTTATCATTTCCTCTCCCCTACTATCAAACCCCTCTGCCTATTCCTTTTTTCACTGTAATCTCTCTTTCCCCCTGAAGTGTTCTATCTCTGAAACACAATTGCTCTATTGCCCACACAATCCCACAATCCTCCCCTCTCTCCCCAAAGTGGTCAGTCTTTCTCACTGCCTCAGGCCCATTTTTGCTCCATTTCTCACTTCACTTGTGTCCCTGGCCTTCCCACTAAGGAACTGATCACTCCTCGTTTGGCTAGTTACCTAGGAAACAGAAATAAAGAATCAAATGAGTCCCTACTGTTAAATTCAGTAGGATCTCCATGTGGGCATAACCCCTGTCCACACTTGCTGAGCCCTCACTTGCTCTTCCTCTGATACCTAGTATTGATCCAAAGATTGTATTTTTATTGATGGAGGAGATTAATCCTTTCTCAAAGTAGCTAAAAATGATGTTGATTTCTCATGACCCCAGTTGCAAAGGGGTGATTAAACAAAGGAGGTAGCTAAGATCAGTAGTGAAAAGCTAGCCAGGTGTTATCCTTTGAAAAATAATGCAATAAATCCAGAAGCGAGTTTCCACCTGTAAACTACGCAAAGATCTGTACATTTGTCAGTCTGCAAGTTGAAAATCGATATGTTATGGTGATAACCTTTGTGAAAAAGATTGTTGCATAATATTTGAATAAAGGGTGTTATGGTTTTCTCTCAGTAATTTGGATAGACTCATTCAAGCTGTTAGACTTGAGCTTCTGTTATTCGAAGCTTTATTTGTGCTGTTGATGTTGGTTTATATTGTACACGTTTAGTTGGCTGTGACCCAGTTTGACAAAACCAGTTATTGAAAAGCCCCAGTGTTGTGCAATGTAAAAAGCTGAAATACACATTAAAATGTATAAAGAAGATTGAATTCAAGTGTTAGTCTACAGCTAACTCAGAAAATGCTGCAAATTTGATGCAGCAATTCAATGACTATTTTACAGAATTATTAATCCATAAATGATCTGGAGATAGATTTGAAGTGCTAACTCAAACAACTTGGGAGTTTAAATTCAAATAAAATGTTGAATAAAAAGCTATTAGCCATGATGATGGTCATGCAAGTCTATTAAGGCATTTGGTTCACCAATGAATCTTCTGGTCTAGGCTATAAGTGACTCCACATCCACAGTGATGATGAGTTGATTCTAAACTACTGACTGAAATGATCTTCCAGTTGTAAAATGTTACTAAATAAAACAAGAAAATAAAGCCAGGTTAACCACCTAGTGTTGACCCAGATGTCCTGTCTTGAACTCCTCCTGCAAGAGAAAATAAGCTTGCTTCTAAACCCAACTCTGATGTTCTCTGAGCTGAATTAAGAAAAGCTTCTTCAATCCTAGATTCTTCCGAACTAAAAACCAAGCTAATGACCTTCAATGATTACCCTACCTGTCATAAACTCAACAATGTAAATATCTTTCTACTAATGCCACAGGGATGTCTCGTCACCTGCTTTCTAACAAAATGCTGGCTTTAGTTCACAATTTATTTTTTAAAAGAAAACCCTTTGTCAAAGTCACCAATATCTATCTGCTCTTTGTTGAAATCAAAATGTCACAAAATAACATTAAATATAAATTTTGCACCATTTATCACAATATAGCTGCCAGCTTTAGTTTGCATCAATTGGTGTATGAGTCAACAAAAGAAAAACCTATTTAACCTCATCCTTGCTTCTCTACTGCTTGCATTTGCATCCCACTATGGTGCTAAAGACTAATACACCAGAACTGGTTGCACCATTAGCCACATTATCCAGTACAGCACAATACTGGCCTCAACCCCAATAAAATGGAGAACCGCAAAGATTTATCCTGTCTTCCAAAAGCAGATTCTGGCCAATTTCTACTTCGTAAGTCTACTGTAATCATCAATAAAACAATGTAAGCTATCATTGACAGTTTAGGTATTTTCTAAACAACCCGTACAGAGACAGTATTATACACCTCCATGGCAGGTGGGACTTGAACCTGAGTCTCTTGGCTCAGGGTTATTGCTACTGCAACTCAAGAGCCATATCATTGGCAGTTTAATGGAATGAGGCTCACTCTACAATAAACTGCTCTCCACTGCTTGGTGTGTATACCACCAGAAGCACTCAGCTCCAGACTTTATCACAGCATTATTTTAAATAAAGATAAAAAAGTTTAATTCCAGACTTGAGGTGATAGTGACTGCCCATGACATCAAAGTTGCATTTGACAAGTGTGTAGCACTTTTATAAAATGGTAGTGAGTGAGAATCAGGATAAATGTTCCATTGGTTGGAGCCATTCTTAGAGCAAAGAAAGATGGTTGTTGGAGTCAATCATGTCAGCTCCAGGAAATCACTGCATAAATCCATCAGCGTAGTGACCCACGCCGAGCCATCTACAGTTCCTTCATCAAAGGCTTTCCCTCCATCTTAAGTTGGAAGAAGGGATGTTTAATAATTACCCAACATCCAATTTCATTCACAACTCCCCAGATTATTACAAGAGTAAGATGTTGGAAGTCTGAAATAAAAACAGGAAATGACAGAAATTCTAAACAGGTCTGGCAGTATCCATGGAGAGAGAAAAACAAAGTTCACATTTCGGATTAACAAAGTGTGGAGCTGGATGAACACAGCAGGCCAGGCAACATCAGAGGAACAGGAAAGCTGACATTTTGGGTCTGGATACTTCTTCAGAAATGGAGGAGGAGAAGGGGACTCTGAAATAAATAGAGAGGGGTGGGGAGGTGATGATAGGAGGTGGATAAAGGAGCAGATAGGTGGAGAGTAGATGGACAGGTCAAGGAGGCAGAGGTGAGGCTGGTAAGTAGGAGGTGGGGATGGTGATTGGTCAATGAGGTGGGAGAAGCGGATAGGTGGCAGAAAAGACGGAGAGGTCAAGGAGGTGGGGATGAGCTGGGCTGGTTTTGGGATGAGGTCGGGGATGGGGAGATTTTGAAGTGGTCCACATTGGGACCATTGGGCTGCAGAATTCCCAAGCGAAATACGAGGTGCTGTTCCTGCAGCCTTCGGGTAGCATCATTGTTGCACTGGTGGAGTAGTGGGAGGGGGAGTTGAAATTGTCCGTGACTGGGAGGTGCCCACCACCCATTGCCTACATCCTATGCTGCTTCACCCACTGCCAATGTCGTTCTGCCCACCACCTCCACAAGGAATCATCAAATCTTCCGTCATTTAAGCATTGATAATGGGAACTGCTGATGCTGGAGAATCCAAGATAATAAAGTGGTAAGCTGGATGAACACAGCAGGCCAAGCAGCATCTCAGGAGCACAAAAGCTGATGTTTCGGGCTTAGACCCTTCATCAGATCCTCCATCATTTAATCATTCCTGCTTTCCATCCTAGCCCAGATCTTCTCTTCTGTTCTTTTCTCCAACCTGTCTTTTTCTACCTTCTTAAAACATATCACATTTCCAAATTTTCCTGGTTTCCCTCATGTACTGAAGAGCCCTGTGTTTCTGTGTTGCTATGCAGCACAACACTGGATTTGGGCTGTTAAAGAGCAAGTAAGATTAACACACGGGGCCAAGTAGAGTTCATCTCCAACAAGACAGCACCATAAATCTTGAACAATTAACATCCTTCGAATTACCATTGACCAGGAACTTAACTGAAACAGCACATGATACTGTGGCTACAAGAGGAGCTCAGAGGCTTGGTATTCTGTGACAAGTGAGTCACTTTCTGTTTCCTCAAATCCTTTCCACCAAGCACAAAACACACAAGACAGGACTGTGAAGGAATAGTGTCCATCTGCCTCAATGAGTACAACACCCACAACATTCAAGAAGTTTAGCAGTATCTATGACAATGCAGCATGCATGACTCACATCTAACAGTAAAGTTTCAATCGGTTTACAGAGCAATTCAGTACACCATCTGCAAGGTGTACTGCAACAATACCACATGACTCCTTCAACAGCCCCTTCCAATCCTTTAACTCTGTCCTTCTGGGGATAATGGTAGCAGACATAGGAGAACACAGAAAAGCTCCACCTCTTAGTTCTCAGAGAAGTCACACACTATCCTGGAACTGTGTTGTCATTATTTTCATTGTCAAAGTTCTGCAACTTGCTTTCAACATAACTGTGGGAGTACCTGTATCACATGGACTGCACCATGTCAGGAAGGTGACTCACCACCACCTTCTCAAGAGACCTTCAGATGGACAATGAATACTGGCCTTGCAGCAAAGCTTACATCAGATAGACAACTATAAGATTACATATTCTACTCATCTTAAATCAAAGTTGCTCACTTTAAATGATCTGATGATCCAAATAATTTAAGTACTTCCCCATTTATGTTGTCTGCATTTAGTTCTGCTTTTTAGGTAGATCTTTCAAGCAAGTAACAACTGCAATTTATCAAAAGTAGGCTGTACACTGCAGATCAGACAGTAGCTATCTAGAGGAAAAAGAAACAGGTTCCTGCCTTGGCTAGAACCCAGCCTACATTCCATTGTTTATGTTTTGAATTTCCAATATAGTGCTTTTGTCACTTGTAAAGATCATTAGACAGATGTTTTAGATGGAAGATAGGAGGCTTTTATGATGCAATCCTTCTCTCAATACTTCGATTTTGTGTTTACAATGAAAAACAAAAATCAGTTAGAATCTCCTGCAAATGGAAGTCTGTATTTTTATACATGTCAGTACTCAAATTAGCACATTATGAGATTAACATATCATAAGATTATCAATTTACTGGACATCTCAAAGGATGTCTACCCTATTTCGTCCTCACTTTCAGTATGTAAGAGACATCATCTAACAGGACAGACATTTCCAAGCTAATCCAAATGAACCTATTCAGAAAAAGAGGCACAGCAGGTTACGGAGAACAAAATATTTGGGGAAAAAAGATTGAATTAATCCATTAGAACTCTGTATATTTTACAGGTTAGTAAACAGCAGAACATTTATAATTACAATTTACAATTCAATACATCACAGGAACAGGCCATTTTCCCCATCAAGCCTGCACCAATTCCTAGATTACACATTTAGATGGAACAACCTTTCTTCTGTAGACCTTTGAAATGGTGTATTTATAAGGATGAAATTGCCGGCAAACCTGAAGACACATGAACGATCTCCAGACCTGGAGTCTGAACTATTAGAAAAATAATGTTGGGAATACTTCTTCCATAAAGTCTTCCCTATTGTGTCTACATCTCTTACACCTTCCAATGTTTGTAACCTTACCTAATTGGACCAGCAGTTGGAGCTTGCCATGGAGTAACTCCCTTTCCGAACTAAATTTAATAACAATGACCTAGCCTCAGATTTGCAGAAAACTGCATTCTAATCCCTATTCTGAATTTTACAAAAGATCATGCCTAGTTTTAAACTTGAGCTTTTAAAAATAGATTTACATATGACATACATCCCACAAACAGGCCATGAGGCCCAATCAGTCAATTCTGATGTTTATGCTGTAACTCCTGCAGCACTGACATTATCTAGAAATGCTTCAATTTCTTTCCTGTTCATGTTCTTTCCTCACTTCACTCCAAAGGTGTGTATGATATTCACCTCAGCTCATGATGGGTTAGTATGTTCCATATTTTTATTATACTCTGGGTCAAGAGGATTTCTGTTTCTCTTATATTTAGAGCCCCTTACGTGAGACTATGCTGCAAGTGGAAGACCACCTCTGATCTAGCCTATTAAATAATAAACAGCATTTGCTGTTTTAAAGGCCTGTATCGTGCCACCTCCCAGCCTTCTCTATTCTAAAGAAAAAGGGGCTCATCTGATTAAGTCTTTCCTGATAGTTAGCACGTCAAGCATTTTCGTACTTTCTGTGATGCTACTGTATCCTTTTTCATAATACGTTGACTAGCTCTGTCCAGATAACTTGAAGAAATCAGTTTCCCTCTGTCTTGCAGGAAGATGTAAACAAGCTTGAGATCTTCACAGAAAAAATTCAGAAACTGTAGGCCTATATCCACCGCCCCTTGACATTCAATTGTGTCACCTTCACTGAATTCCCTACAATCAACATCCTAGAGGTCACCATTGATCAGAACTTCACCTGGACTTGCCACATAAACACAGAACAGGTCAGAAGCTAAGAGTACTACAGCGAGTACATCACCTCCTGACTCCCCAAACCCTGTCCATCATCTACAAGGCACAAGTTAGAAGTGTGATAGAAAATTGCTCACTTGCCTCGATGAGTACAGCTCCAAAAAGCTTCAGACCATCCAGGAAAAAGCAGCCTTCTTGATAGGCACCATATCCACAAATATTTAATGTGTCCACTAGTAATGCTCAGTAACTGCAGTGTGTACAATCTATAAGATGCACTGCTGAAATTCACCAGAGATCCTTAGAGAGGGCCTTTCCATCCAAACCCATGACAACTCCTATCTAGAATGACAAGGGCAGCAGATACATGAGAACACCACCACCTGCAAGCTCACCTCCAGGCCACTCACCATCCTGACTCTGAAATATATCGTTCTCCCTTCACTTTTGCTGGATCAAAATCCTGGAATTTCCTCCCTGAGGGCATTATGGGTCACCCTACAGCATGTGGACGGCAGCAGTTCAAGGAGATAACTCGCTACCATTTCTCAAGGGCAACTACGGATAGGCAGTAAATAAACATAAAACAAAATAAACATATGTAAAATATGTTTTTAAAATGTATAGTAGTGTATTAATTGAATTTTTTAGTTGATACAAATCACAGCAGTTAAGATCAAGGACTGCCTTGTATTTGGACTTGCAGGCACAATACTCATGATCTCATGCCTCTCATAACTTTATATTCCTCAATCAGAAATCTCCCCCTCCCCCCCAACTCAGTCTCCAATGAAAACAATCTCGGCATATCCAGTTCCTCCTCAGAACTGAGACTTTTCATTCCCAGGCAACATCCTGGTGAATCTCCCAGTCATCCTCTCCAGTGCAATCATAATCTCCTAATTGTGCAGTGACCAGAACTATTTAGCTGTCCATCTGTGCCCTAATCAACCTTTTAGATAGCCATAACAAGACCTACTTGCTGCCAAATTCTACATCCTGGCTAATGAAGGCAAGCATCCAGTATGCCTTCTTCACCACCCTGTCTACCTGTGCTGACACCTTCAGGGGTCCATCAAATTGTACATCAAGGCCTCTTTTGTTCTCAGTACTCCCTCAGTACCTACCGTTCATTGTGTATATCCTTCCCTTATTGCACCTTCCAAAAATAAATTACCTCACACTTATCAGGATTAAGTTCCATCTGCCATTGTTCAGCCCAATGTCCTGGCTGATCAATATCAGTCTACATCCTTCTCACTATCAACAACACCACCAATTTTCATGTCACCTGCATAATTACTAATTAAGCCTTTTATGTTCATATCCAAGTCATGAATGCACATAACAAATAACAAGTGTCCCAGCACCGATTCCTGTGGTACATCGCTGGTCATAGGCTTCTAATCACTTGAAACAACCCTTCAGCATCAATCTTTGGCACCTATTTGTAAGCCAATCTTGAATGAACTTTGCCAACTTGCCTTGGATCCCATTGGTTTTTACCCTTTGGACACCCTTCCATGTGTGACCTTGTCAAAGGCCTTACTGAAGCCCATGTAGACTACATCAATTGCTACTATTATGTTTAGTTATCTTTTAAATAAACTCAAATCATTTAGTCAAACAGGATCTTCCATTAACAAAACCATGCTGACTATCCCTGATCAGTCCCTGCCATTTCATATGTTGATTAATCCTGTCCCTCAGAAATTTTTCCAATAATTTTACGAACGCCAGACTAACTGGTCTGCAATTAATTGGACTATCCCTCCTGCCTTCTTGAACAAAGGACCCACATTGTCTCCAAACACCATTTACTCCTTTATTGGTAAGGGCAGAATCTTCCCTTCATGGATTTTACGTTCAAAAGACTTTCAGGATTTTTAAAATTAATTTTATTCTAAATCCACCTAAGGTACGTTGATTCAGTGTTCCACTCGACGGTTAAAAAAACAAATATATGCATTTGGAATACTGCAAGGAACACCCAAACCTTCAGGTTAAGCAAATCTTTAAATAACAGAAAAATTAGAAATGCTCCATCAGCAAATGTTACCATTTGGAAATGAAAAAATGCTGCAGAGTCTGATAACTTGGAACAGATTTCTTCTAAGAATAATTGGCAAGGTATTTAAATCTATCACTATTAACAGCACACACCACCCGTGGTGTGGAGAGGCTTTAAATATTTGAAGTCTTTATAGTGGTTGAAGCTCATTCTTGATTATTGGATCACAAATAATTGCCACAATGTTCTTCCTTTTACTGGATTAGAACTGACTGGAAAATCTATATTTTGAAAAATTCTGTAGCTGCAGTTTCAGCTGAACTATCGATTTGGTAGGGTATTGCTAGTGGCTGGATTCACCACCTTGACTTTATTATCTCACATGGTCTCTCGATTCCAATCATGTCAATCACAGACAAAGCCATCTCTGATCAATTATGTGGACACCTCTGTGCTCACATCTCCTTCCACCACCAGCTTCTTTTCACATCTGAATCTCCCTTCCTTTTCGCCCTTCATTTTACTCCACCAACTCGAGAACTATCGATCTGCTCAGTCGCATCTTCGCCTCTACTTTTGGTGTTCTTGTCCCCAGCACAGCCCTTACTTTCTTCCTCCTTAGTCATTGATCCTATTCAGCCCAGGCATGCAGATGTTTTAAAACATTGAGGAGTTTTGATGGAGAAAATAAAGAAAAACATTTCCACTGGTGAGTGAGATAAGTAAGCACACAGATTTAAGATAATTGCCCAAAAAAATCGAGATGTAAATTCAAGGTTTTTGTGCAATGGGTTGTTTTGAACAAGAATGCACTGCCTGAAATGGTGGTGGATGCCTAAATAGTAACCTCCAAATTAAAATGCATCTCTTCCGGTAATCAATTGATCATCTGTTGTAATACCTCCTTGAGCAGTGGAGTGCGAGATATTGTCTCTTAATGATGCTTTGAATTGCTAGGTTACTTTTGTATTCACATCTGTGATATGGGCTGGTGTACGGATCAGCATTTCTTGCCCATTGGTCCCAAAAGGTGGTGATGAGTTAGGGAGGGATTTCCAGGAGTTTGATCGAGCAATGATGAAGAATTGGTGGTAAATTTCCAAGGCACTTGCACCAAAACAGTCTCGCTTAACAGTTACCATTGGTGAATGGCTGAGAGAGTGAATTCATGTGTTTTTGGAACCATGATTTGATCTTATTTTCAAATTTTAGATTTAATAAGTACATAAATATTTACAAAAAACACATTAAGTTATTAAGGATACTTTTTAGATACTCATGCAGTTAAGAGTGAACATTTGTGCACAGGAAAGCATGATGTCTGTCGTTTTCACCCAGCCTTCAGTTCTCTTTGGGGACTGAAGTCAATGCTCATACTGAGCTACTTCCTTGGTCCATGTCAGCTAAGTAAGCACACATTTTTAAGTGCAGCAGAAGCTTGCTGGCTCATGTGCCTCAATCCCAAAGTCTTTCTGCTGAACTAGTCGTTAGCAGTTTTCGCTGCACATAACAATGGATGTCTGTGATTATATTAAAATGTGTGGTTGATAAATCTGAAAAAATGACCTACTGGTTTTGTCACCAGCGGGCTTATATTGTAATGACTTATATTCTTAATGTCTCTGGAAGCAAAGTTCTATTTTGCTTCATGGAAACTAGTGTATCTTTATGTTTAAATTACACACAACGTCTTTTACCATTGAAGTTCAACTGCATTGATGAGTTGAAGTTGTGGCCAGTTTTTATAATTATCTGTCTTGTTGATTTGACAGTAGTAAGACTGTCTTAATCTTTTAAATAACAGCTGATTGAAGGAGAGCAACAGGAAAGAATTACTTTCTCGTTTTTGCAATTGGTTTTTGTCAGGCACTTTCTGTTATTTGGATTTTAGTGCCCCCTGTATTAATATGACATATTAATCCTGAAATTGCATAACAAATTGATTTAATTCCTGCCTGCTCACAATATGTAGTTTTTAGTTTTGCCCAGTATTAAAAAGCAACCAATTTTTTGTTTCCATGGCGGGCTCTTCATTCTCACTTAAGCTTTCAGGAGAATCCTGGCATGATAAATTATCCTAAAGATCTTTGGAAGGTCTAATTGGGATCAACCACATGAGTTGTTTTCATCAATAACCAAATTAAAAGCTATTAGTCAAATTGTATTGCTGGGTATCAGCTTTCTAAATGACTGTTATTTCATTCTGTTGTAACACTTAATGAAATTAGTTGATTTGTTGTGTGTAACCTCATGCAGATCAGTAGACACAAATATGATTTTGAAGACCAAGCACCGTTGCCTTTCGTGAGTCAGTAGCCTATGTTAGCAGTGATATTTCAATAAAATCCACAAAACCACTGATCAGTTCCTTGGGGAAATTACTAAGACTAGTGAAAGCATTTCTTTGATAGTTCCAAGACAATAACAAACCACATCATTCATTCAGACATCAGACCTTGGAAGAAGAGATATTTACTTTTGTTCTGTTGATTACAACAGCAAAATTACAGTAGACTAACGGCAGAAAAACTAGTCTTGTGTAACTAAAACCACATAGAAGGGTTTGGACTAAAATGAAATTTGTTGATGCCCTTTTTCAAAAATCTCCAGCACTAAATGACGTGTTCAAAAAGGGGCATTATCAATACTTGCAAAGCCTTTAATATTAATCTTTTCAGAAATAAATCCCTGTTACAGTTTTCAAAATAGACTGTTTTCGAAGCAAGAATGACACTGTACAACCACAATGAACACAGAAGGAAACGATATTGATTTTCTGCCTCAATTTGACTTGACTCCCAAATGTCTTGAGCTCATACTGCAAAATCATGAGATGTTGTCTTCTGTAGAGTTCACATATACTGCACCTGTTGGGTGCCCATGTGTGAAAATCAGGTCTTAGTTGTTTAGAAATTGCATGCAATAGGCTTTATGTTTACAGTGGGTTTAAAGTCTGTTAAAGATCAAGGGACATCGCTACATCACTTTGACTGTGCAAAAGTTCCATTCCAATAAAAAAAATCCACCATATTTATTCTCCAAGTTCAGTAGAAATTATAGAATCTGTACAGAGTGGAAACAGGCCCTTTGGCCCAACAAGTCCACACTGACCCTCAGAGCATCCCACCCAGACCCATTCACTAATAACCCACCTAATGTACACATCCCTGAACACTATGGGCAATTTAGGATGACAATTCTCCTAGCCTGCACATCTTTGGACTGTGGCAGGAAACGGACACAGGGAGAATGTGCAAACTCCACACAGACAGTCGCCTGAGGGTGGAATCAAACCTGGGTCCCTGGCGCTGTGAGGCAGCAGTGCTAATCACTGAGCAACTGTGGCACTCTGCTGTAAACGGGAGTTTTAAACAGGAAGAAAAAAAATTGATTACTTCCATAGTGGCACAGTGAGGAAAGTAGCCACGATGTACAGGTTTTAGTCATACAATTTTCATACTTTGTCTGTGATGTTAGCTAACATCCACTGGGGTAATTTGTGCATAGCCATAAGTTTCAATGCTTTTGCTTCAGGAAAGAAGAAATCTCCTTATTTTCCTGCCCCTGATTTCTACCCAGTGATTCCTACTAGAAAATGTGCAGTATACGCATTAAATATGAAGAGCATAGCACTTCATTGTCATGCTGTCCTCATTCAGTCATCCAACTATGTCACTTCCAAGTAACTTGGAGTGCAGCCTGAGGCATGTCTGATGTTGTGAGTTGTTGAAAGGCTGGCATGTGCCTCGGAAATCCTAAGTCAGGAAGAGAGGATGTCTCCCAGATGATTGTTGTTAGCTACCTTTGATAACTTTACCCAAGATGTGAGTATCTTTGATCACATGGTGGTAAGCACAAGCAGATGTCCAACTTAATCATTCTACTTCCACCAGGAACATACAAATAGCCATTTGTTGTTTATTCCTCCTCTGCTGTGCAAGCATCGTGATGTGAATTGTGTTACCCTGCCACCTCTGTGACTGAGATCAGCCGATCAGCTCAGACTAGCAACTTTTTTGTTATGTATGGATTGACTAATCTTAACAAGTTTAGCCATTAGGGAACTGATGATTTTGTTATGATAGTTGTATCTGTTTCAGTGACTGTTAGTATTAAAGCATTACAAAAGATGCTTAACTTTGCCACTGGTTGTAACCCATAATGTATGAATGTTTTTTGTCTTGCAGCTGATGACACTTTCTACAATGAATCATCAATCAAGCATTCCTTGTCTTTTGATCCTCTTTGGGAGTTTGATGGTGCAATTAAGCAATGGAGAATGTGACCCTGCAGAGAAGTATGCAGATCTGGACTTGAATGTGCAGTACAAGTTTTTGAACTTCACAGCGGAAACATTAATACAGAACATAGTCCTCCACAATCAGCATATATATATTGGGGCAATAAATAAGTTATTTGTTGTGAATACTAAATTAGAAAAGCTTTCTGAATTCAAAACTGGCCCTGTATTGGAATCTCTGAAATGTTCACCATGTGGCAAATGCGAGAAAAATGAAACCAGCTCCGAAAATGTGTGGAGAAACAACACAAACATGGTTTTACTTATAGAAACGTTTTATGGAGATCAACTCATACAGTGTGGCAGCACAAGGAGTGGTGTTTGTTTTCTCCACAATCTCCAGCATGATAATCCTGCCAATATTTCAAACAACGTTCAGTGTTTGTATTCATCATTTAACAACAAACCCAACAGGTGTCCTGATTGTGTTGCCAGCCCCCTTGGTACAAAAGTGTTGATGACAGAGCAGGATGGATTTGTGAAGTTGTATACAGGAGCAACACTGAGTTCTGCACCTCTAACCTTCCAGTTACATTCGCTGTCAATAAAAAGGTTAAAGGAATCTGAAGATGGTTTTCAGTTTCTCACTGACCATTCCTATATCGATGTTAGTCCAGAATTTAGGGATGTTTATCCTATTAAATATCTCTATGCTTTTGAAAGTGGAGACTATGTTTATTTTTTAACAGTACAACATGAATCTTTGAGCTCACAGGCATTTCACAGCAAAATTATTCGATTAAGGAGATCTGATCCATATTTACATTCTTACATGGAAATGCCAATGGAATGTATTGTCAGTGAAAGGCGAAAAAAGAGATCTTCAAGTATTGAAGTCTTCAACATCTTGCAGGCAGCATTTGTAACTAAACCAGGTGCAGATTTTGCTGATCAGTTAGGAGTTTCTGTGGAAGATGATGTACTTTTTGCAGTTTTTGCACAAACTAAACCTGAGTTTTCTAAAACTGCCAATAAATCAGCTGTCTGTGCATTTTCTGTGAAATACATCAATGAATTATTTCAGAATTTCATTGACAAGTGTTGTACAGGAGGTCTTTCAAAAGGTCTTCACCATTTTTACAGCGGTGCTGACAGATACTGTGTCAAGAAGGTAAGATAACGAAATTGATATTAAATTGATAATATTGCAGATGTGAACTCTAATTATGATACAGGTAGTTCTCTTATAACGCAACACTGTGTTCCTGTGTGACCTACAGAAAATCGTCATAAAAAATCATTTTACAGGGAAATCGCTGTAGAAAACCACTATATACTGTACAGCAGAGAGTTTGTGTTTTCTAGTGTCCACCATTCATCAATTGCGTTACGGCTAATTTGCATCAATGAAACATGCATTACGGCACCACTGCCTCTACATTGAAAAGCAGTTTTCATGCTGTTTACTTTTTTTAAAAAATGCAACACTGACTTGAATCATATTATAGTGCATTGGTCTTGTTTATTTCCTGTGGATTACTTTTTTGATTCATTCCATCAGATGAATTTCAGGAATCGATTTGATCACAACAACAGATGAGTTATCTTTTTTCTCTAATGAGATGAAATTTCTGGTACAAAGGACTCTAAGCAATGTTATTATGCAAATACTTAAGGACATTTTTACCCAGTGTATTTTCAACTGATTAACACTTCCATTAGGATGATAGAGGAATATTAGCCATGGATAAAATATTATGTGTAGACAAAATCTCAGCACCTTGCCAAGAATCATTTTGGGAGAGTAGAAAGGCATAAGACTAGAAACAAGAGTTAAGCATTTACTAAGAGATATCATTTTTCGCAATACCATTCATGTTTATCAAACAATACTTTGGTTAAATATTTTCTGATTGCTTTATCAGTAAATAAAAGTCAACACCCACATTCCCCTGTTCCAAATGTCCCTCGAGGCACTATATTCCAAGAATTCAGAATTTACTTCACTCTTGTTAAAATCTAAGCTGTTATTTTCTTCCTCTTACTGCAGACCCTGTGCCATTTGCCTTATCAGTTCACCTTCATGTCTTATGTTTGCTCTGTAAAAATTAACTGCTATGTTTCCCTATGTTACAACAGTGACTACACTTCAAAAGTATCTCTCTGGCTGTCAGGTTCTTTGGCAATGTCTTGAAATCATGAAAAGCACAAAGTGAATACATCCCCTTGTTCTTTCCCTAACACCTCACAATTATCAGCCTATTTTTTCTTGATCTAGCCAAGTGTTTTTATTAATTTGGTCAGCCTGTTCTTGATTGCATTCAGTCCCTTCCTTTCTGGTGTCAACTGAAAATTTCGGAGAATTTTGCTTTTATTCAACTACTAAATCACTTGGTGATTTTTTGTGCATTCGTAAATAGCAACAGCCTCAGTATTGAATCCTGAGGCATCTAATTATCTCCTTCTATTTCTTCCATCTCCATGTACAATGGCCTTTTTGTTTATTATTGACCGAACATTTCAGTAGCATTCCACCTATGCTATGCCTTGCAGCATAATGGATCAATCCCCTGTGCCACACTATATTAGCAGTTTAACTAAAATATCAATAAACACATTCCATTAGTGGTATTAGTGCTTTCTTGACAATACTACAACATTTTGCAAAATATCTTAAAAGAAAGAGTGATGTTTGTACACTTGTAATGTGGTTCATGCCTCCATAGATAGTTAACAGGATTGAAAAATAAGGCATGCGATTTTTAATCCAATTTAAAGCAAACTGTCAATTTATGCCTCTACTGCTAAGTGTTTTGCAACAGCTTTTTATAAAATTCCAATTCTAACTAATGTACAGGTGCTCCCTGAAGAAAAAATGCCTTGTTTAGCCTTTGTGGGCACATACATATTGTGAAAGAGACCCTGCCAATTACATTAGCCAGCAAGGATGAGGAAAATGGATTCAGCAGTGGAAGTGCGGCTAGTTCTGGTGAGCGAGTAAGTGCGTTGAGGAAACAAGCTCATTTGCATTTTTTGCACCACTTTAGGTGTTTTATTGACAGGTTCTGTTGGAATTGAATACACATAGTGGTTGACCTTCTACCTCTGCAATGTCAGATTTGAGTTTTTTTCTTTGAATCCCACACTTCTGTGTTTCTTTAACTGGCAATGTTTAAATGATTCAGTTTTTAGGATCCTTATAATTTTAACATGACTGCTTCCATCAGAATAAAGAGAAATCCCAATCTGTGTGGTACAGCCATTTTATTTTGCATGAAAGATCATTGGCATGTTTGATTAGGTGTTTGATTCCAATGCTCCCTCAGCAACAAGCTGCTTCTACTTTGAGTGAAATAATAAAATAGCGAGAATTTCTAGGTTAACTTTATTCTAATTCCTGACTTAATGTTATCTCACATTCCATTTTTTGGAATGTTCTCTTGCTCAAGTTTTATTCGTTACTCGAGCTTCATCATAACATGAGTATTTTATCTGGAATGTAAGCACTGGCAATTTTTTTTAAAGTATTGATTAAAATCATTTAAATTTTTTTGGACAAACAGAATGTGGGCTTTGAATTCATTAAGTCTGTAAGTATATCCATATCTCTTTGTTTAATTACACAAATTGATGCAGAAAATTGATTGCTGCCTGTAATGGCACTTGCATTGTGATTCACTGTGTCCCTTATGAGCTCAGATTAGTGTCTGGTAATGGTTGGTATTGATTTGTCTCAACTATGAAGCAAAATCCACCAGCACTGTTGAAAGAAAAAAGCTGATTATCTTAACAGCGAGTACTTTAATATTTATTTGAACACCAACAAATTCCACTGATTTTTAAAATTTTTCAGCAGTCCTTTGTAGGAAGCCATTTTAGCAGTAATGGCAGCATTCTGAGTTTGGTCCTAGTAAATTAGAGATGGACAGCATTATTTTAATGTGGAAATTGCATGCAAAGGCAACATTTGTTGTTTGTCTTTAATTGCCCTTGAGTAGATAGTGGTGAGCCACCTTCTTAACACTAAGTGAGTTGCTACCGCAATGGGCAGTTAAGAATCAACCGTGCTGTTGTGTACCTGAAGCCTATAAGAGAAAGTCAGCAGCTAAAGATGATAGATGGAACAGAGAGACCTAAAAGTTCAGGCGCAAAGTTCTTTGAAAGTTGTGTCACAGGTAGACAGGGTGGTTAAGAAAGTATTTGGCACGCTTGCCTTCATTGCTCAGACCATTGCCTTTAGGAGTTGGGACATCATGTTGAGGCTGTACAGGATGTTGCTGGAGCCATTTTTAGAGTACAGTGTACAGTTCTAGTCGCTTTGCTATCGGAAGGAAATTATTAAATTAGAAATGGTTCTTTAGTTTGTCCAGTAATTTCTGTTTGTATTAAATAGTTAGGCCTAATTACAACTGTCAGGTGACGGGTATCTCATATCTGTCTCCATTGGAATCCCGTGCAGAACTATTTCCCCTCCCAAAGACTGTGATGTCATCAGGTGGATGAAGCTAATGCAATTTTACCATGAACACTTTCATACTCATTACCTCATACACAGAAGTCCAAAGCAATCTGGCTGTCCAGATGTATGAGTCAGTAAACTATTGTGAAAAGGTATGCAAAAACATCAAAAAAGTAAATGAAATGCTGGCATTTTTATCTAGATAACTGAAGTACAAGGATCTAAAAGTCCTGCCACAACTGTATAGAGCCCTGGTTAGAGCACAGCTGGGGCATTGTGATCTATTCTAGTTGCCACACCTTTGGACGAATATATTGACCTTGCAGGGAGAGCAGTATAATTTCACTGAATAATACCTGGACTCCCAAATTTAAATTACAAGCGGAGAGTTCACAGACTGGGGTCATATTCCTTGGAATTTGGGCAGTTGAGGGGTATTTTTCTCAAAGCTTGCAAAGTATTAAGGGATACTGATAGTGGAGAGGGAAAATATTTCCAGCAGCTGTGGAATCTAGGACTAGGACTAAAGCCTGGTGCCAGACCTTTTCAGGAGTAGAATTAGGAAGTGTTTATGTTCACAGTGAGTGGTCGGAGTTGTGAACTTTCTCTCACAACCATCAGTTAATTTTCAATCACTTGTTTATTTATATCTGAAATAGATCTTTTTTAATCAAAGACATTATGGGATAAGATACAGAAGCAGGTATATCACAGATCAATTGTGGCCTTGTGGAGCTAAAAATCCACACCTTATGTTCCTCTATTTCTGTGTTAATGTCATTCAAGTCCTCTCAGTTTTCACCCAATCAGAAGCAGTAGTTTCAAATATTGATGAAATAAAGCTATTATTTAATGTGAACAGAAGAAGAAAAGTTGTCTAAGTGGTAGAAACAAGTCTTCTTTATAAATGAAATAATGTGGGTATTACATTTTGTTTCCTTTGTGCCTTGTGCTAATACAATGCGTGGTGACCATTTTACATATACTTGTGTGTTCATCAAAATATATTACGTGTGGCAAGTGTAATAACCTTTAAAATGCCATGTTTTCAACTTCACACCTTCTAAATGGATAGTATTTGAAAGCCACTTAAAAGTATTCGAAAAAAAGTATTGGGGTAATTGGGGGTCGCCTGGTGGCTCAGTGGTTAGCCCTGCTGTCTCACAGCTCCAGGACCCAGGTTTGATCCCAGTCCGTGTGGAGTTTGCACTTTCTCCCCGCGTTTGCGTAGATCTTCTCCGGGTGTTCCGGTTTCCTCCCATAGTCCAAAGATGCACAGGTTAAGTGGATTGGCCATGCTAAATTACCCACAGTGCCCAGGGATGTGAAGGTTAGGTAGATTAGTCATGGGAAATGCAGGGTTACAAGGATAGGGTAAGGATGGGTCTGCGTGGAATGTTCTCTCTTTGGAGAGACATTGTGGCCTACTTACATGCTGAAGGGATTATATGGTTGCTTGTGAGTTGGAGAAAGGACTGATTGATTTACCGTAAATACAATGGGCTACATCTAAACTTCCAAAAAAGATGTCATTTCAGAGGTTAAAATACAAACATGAGAGAAGCAGAAACATATTCTGCCCCAATTCTGCCACATCTCAGTTTAATGGAGTCAGACAAGGGTTGAGAAAACAACTGCTTGAGAAAAGTGTGTTGGTTATATAAATAATATAACGAGACTGCTTGACTTCATTTTTGACAGTTATTCTGGCTTAACTCATTTTGACTGTCTTCCTAGGTCTGGGGAACTCGGCAAGCTGGCAAAGAAAGCTAAATGCATGAGCAATATTTCAACATTGACAATACTGAGAGTAGAAAATTGGAGAACTGAATTTGCTAAGTACCCAGTAGTTTCTAACGATAGATGTCCTTTAAAACTTTCCGCCAGCTGCTGCCCACATGCAGTCTGACTGTGGGACTGGTGGCCTCTCCAAGGCTGGAGAAAGTTGCTTCATAAGGCTGCAGTCAACCAGAGTAGGTACATGTAGGAGTGAAGTGAGCAAGATCACATGTTGATTGTCAAAGGGCCAGACAGTTTGGGAAGGGAATGAGTAGAAGAGCAGGTAATTTAAAGGGAAGGGTTATTAAAATATTGGTTCAGAGAAAGGCATCAATCCAATTGCTTCAGTTTCCCCACAGATTTTACAGTTGTTACCAATACCACAAAAATGTTTATATAACAATGACAGTTGTGGTAGGAGAGAAGAAAAGCACCTAATGATGTATGTGGCAACAAACTCACTGCTCCAATTATTTAGTTATTTGGGTGTATCACGTAAAACATCTTAAGCAAAGTTGATATGAAATGCACAGTGGAGTGAGTAGCATGAAGAGGCTTGCTTTCTGTGCTTATGACTGCAGTCACAATTTCTTTCATGTTCAGAATTATGTCCAACTAAACTAAATCTGATTAGATGAACGAATGCAGACTGACAGAGTATCTAAAGATACTTCCACACCTGTTTATTCTTAATTCTGTGCCATTTTGTGCTGGTGACTTGTTGTGTCTATAAATCTTAGTAGATGTTAAGTAAATACCTCTTAAACTCTTTCAAACAACTCTGTTGACAAGATCTTGCCTACTGCATTACAACCAGGAAAGGCCCAATTATCAAGTGGATACATCATAAAAAGGTCTAGGCAACTGTCTGTTGCCAGATAAGAAACCTATTGTTCTTAGTCTGAAAGCTCTGTAATTTGAGCAAGCCAACTATTCCAGCATAGAGTGTGTAACATTAAGCAGATTACCCAACCCACACAAGAACGAAGATGTCTCTCTTGATCTGCATGTGGATGCTGTAGACTGAGATTGTAAACATTCTCAAGACAGATCTGTTTGTCTTTGGCTAGAGCTAGTGTGAGCAGTTTCAGTCGGTTGAAGATGAACAACTACAAGAGTTGTAAAATATTATTATCCAAGGGTGGCTTAATAATATTAAGGAAGTTCCTAACAACATTCGGTGATAAACTTGGTATATTGTGGCAAGTCATAGAGTCATACGTCACAGAAACAGACCTTACAGCCTAACTAGCCCATGCTGACAGGTTTCCCAAACTAAACTAGTCTACATTCCCCTAAACCTTTTCTATTTGTGTGCCTGTCCAAATGTCTTTTAAATGTATCTGAATCGACATCTATCATTTCCTCTGGCAGTTCATTCCATACACACACTACCCTCAATGTGAAAACTTTGCCTTTTAAATCTTACCCATCTCACCTTAAACCTATGCTCCTGAGATTTGAACTCATTTTTCAAGGATAAACAAGTCTCAAGACACAGAAATTTTTTCCAAGAAAACACTAGAGAGACATTGAACATACAAGATGACTAGCATGTGAATCTGTGTTCAGGCCAGGGATGAATAAGGATATCCAGTGACTTATGAATGCAGGTGAAGCATGCCAAATGTACCTATCCCAGCAGCAGAAGGAGCCTGTACACCCACTTGATTTTTCTTCTACTCCTCAAAATCCGCAACAGATTTAATCGTGTGCATGGGGGAAATTACATCCTTGTGACAAATTACTTCTCCAAATTTCCCATTATTCAATGCCTTAGCAACACAATTAATGCACCCATCACTGAAACAATTACTATCATTTTTCACATATTCGGTGTACTAGAGCAGATAGTATCTGACAACAGACCACAGCTCACTGGCAAACCATTTCAAGACAACTGTACTAAGTGGGAAATCACCTAGATCACATCATCACCCCACTATCCATACAATCTGTCTCACAGAACACATGGTTCCTGTCATCAAACCCATACTTATCTAGTGCCAGTCATAAATCAAGATATTTCCATTGCATTGTTGCACTTTGTGCAACTCTGATAGTGAAGAGACTACAATCCCCAGCACAACTTATGCTTGAAAAATAATTGTGAACAGCCCTTGCCTAGCAACCAATTGCCAAACTATTTCAAGACATGGAGCACGTCTTCAATGACAGAGGAGAATCAAGGAGGTACCCGATCAGCAACCAGGTCTAGAACTATCACAGCTATACACTGATGGGCCATGGGAGTTAGAAGTCCAATTACACATAGCTGGATACCACCAAATGTTTCTAAGGTATGAAACTAGCCAGGGTCATATAAAATCATTTTGAATGAGAATGCAACATTGAGCCATCTTCAGTTCCTTTGCACCAATCCTACATGCAGACAGTAAGGAACGAAATACCAGCAATGATCATTGCACAGTGGTTGCTGTTACTTAGTATCAATGCAAGACAACCAATTTGACAGCCAAGTGCAATCATGAATAAGGGGCACTTGTCCAGTTTGGTATGTGATCACCACATCTGGACAAGTTGTCAAGCCTACAAAACATTTTTTGAAGTTTGAATTATTTATCTCATTAACTGTGCTCTTACATGTATGTATAACTATTGAATTGACAACACAAGCCTGTGCATAATGATGCACATCTGTTTGGAGTGTTTATAATCTTTGGATAGAGGGGGATGGTTTGTTATGCAGTATACCATTTGCAGAAATGTTTATAATGTCGTCACTGTATCATGGCTTCTGACCTGATGGAATAAATGTCTCAGTCCCCATCTTGCTGAATCCTCTTGCAACATGACACACTGAGTGAGGGAAGTGTGTTACAGTTGATATGAATTGCTTACCTTCAGCCCAGACATGTAAGTGCCTTTGATTGTAATGTACATATGTGGGTGCCAGGTGCTATAATGACATTCATCAAATTCTTGAGCACAATGTGGACTACCTGTCCTTCATATATTACAGGAGTTAATCTAAGTATCGCATCATGATAGTTGAAGATCATCGGCTATCACATCATATCGTGCCAGAATAGGAACCTAAAACCAAATCTGACCCAGCATTATAAAGAATGTAGAAACATTTTTGATTGTGGCCATGCTTTATTACATAGAACCAAAAACAGTACAGTGCAGTACAGGCCCTTCAGCCCACGATGCTGTGCTGACCTATTATTCTATAAGATCAAACTACCCTGCATACCCTATATTATACTATCATCCATGTGCCTATCCAAGAGTCACTGAAATGTCTCTCATGCATCTGACTGCACTACCATTGCCGGCAGCGCATTCTATGAGCCCACCACACTCTGTGTAAGGAACCTACCTCTGCCATCTTCCCTATACCTTCTTCCAATCACCATAAAATTATACCCCTTCATCCTAGTCATTTCCACCCTGCGAAAAAATTCTCTGGGTATCCATTTTATCTATGCCTCTCATCATCTTGTATACCTCTATCAAGTCACCTATCATCCTTCTTCGGTCCAATTAAAAAAGCCCTAGCTCCTTCAACCTTTCCTCATAAGACCTGACCTGCAGTCCAGGCAGCATCTGGTAAATCTCCTCTGCACCCTCTCTAAAGCTTCCACATCCTTTCTCTAATGAGATGACCAGAACTGAACACAATATTCCAAGAGTGTTCTAACCAGGGTTTTATACAGCTACAACATAACCTCGCGGCTCTTAAACTCAGTTCCCCTGCCAATGAAAGCCAACACACCATACGCCTTATTTATAACCCTATCAGCTTGGGTCGCAACTTTGAGGGATCTATGGACGTGGACCCCAAATTCCCTCTGTTCCTCCACACTGCCAAGAATCCTGCCATTAACCCTGTATTCTGCATTCAAATTCGACCTTCCAGAATGAATCACTTCACACTTTTCTGGGTTGAATTCTATGTACCACTTCTTTGCCCAGCTGGGCATCCTGTCAATGTCCTGCTGCAACCTAAAACAGCCCTCCACACTATCCACAACTCCACCAACCTTCGTGTCATCATCATGGTGACTGCTTTTTATTTGTCTGCTATCGTAGTGTGTTACATATGTTACATGTCAGATTACAGAAGCTAGATGTTGTGTTACATCTCATGGTTTGTATGCAGTATGTCTGTGGGGGACATGTTCAGAATATAATCACAATATTGTAGCATGTGACTGGTGTTCATAGAGTTCTCAGTGTGCATCTTAACTATTGCCACTTGAAGCATGGCATGCCAATGAAAACACACTACTGTTTCTGACCAAATAGCTTCATCTTAACCGAGACACTGTAATTCCCATGACTGTAATATATCCCAAGAGTTAACAAGGTGTAGAGCTGGATGAACACATTTCTGATTTTCTGATGAAGGGTCTAGGCCCGAAACATCAGCCCTCCTGCTTCTATGATGCTGCTTGGCCTGCTGTGTTCATCCAGCTCTGCAGCTTGTTATCTCAGATTCTCCAGCATCTGTAGTTCCTATTATCTCTGATACAATATCCCAAGAGTTGTACATTTTAGTAATATATTGCTGAAGTGTATTTCTTGTATTATGGGAGCTAAGTAACATACAGATACCACAATGAAGACAGTGGCAGGTCAAAGGAAACGCCAAACCATTTTGAAGACATGAGCTGTAATCACAGTCAACTGGACTGCAACAAGTCCATCAGAAGAAAGTAATTTGATCCAATAATGAGCAGCTCCAATAGAATGCTTTAGAAAGGTAAGCAGCATCCAGTGTTATGGACATGGAATCACAGCATGTCTGTTCCATCACCTTGCATTGCTGTAGTAGTTATAAAATTGTTTACAATTCATGAGCAATAGGCTAGTAAGAAGAATGTTGTTCATACCTGCCCCTTCAAAGCAATGTTATGCAAAGTATGTCATTTCCCCAGATGCAGATAGACTTGTACTCTCTTTAGTGTGGATTTTCCTCATTGATATTGTTGCTGAAATTCATATGTTCTGTGCAGGTGGTGAGCTGCAGTACTGTCTCACGGCAGAAATCAATATGGTCCTTTTTAGCAGTACTAAAAATGACTGCACATACAAGTTTCTCCCTAGAAGGTGTACTAAGATATGTGGCACTGAAAAAGATAGGTGCTACTAATGTAAATGGATACATGAAGTATGTTGACCTGGATCATATGTAAGGTGAAACTTTACTATATGTAGCTACAAAGGTATCACCGTAATCATGTCTGTAGCTGCTCAGAAATCTGTTAACCAACACTGTCTAAATTTTGTGAGAAAACATCAATTCCAATTACTACTCATGCAAAGCTATAGTTTGTCAAGTATTATTACTATTCTTGAAACACTATTAGCCTCCAGCAAAAATGTTTGAGCATTCAACCGCCTGATTAGGATAACCTGAATAAGAACTTCATGTGTTAGTTTCATTATGCCACTGGACAAAGCTGTGGCTCAACAAGATAGGTTGGAGTCTGTGGTTCAGCAAGTTTCATACAATAGACTGTGATTCAGAATTGTGTGGTGCAAAACTCACAGCAAATGCCCCCTGAGATGTTTGCACTATAAAGAGCCTGCAGTTTATAGAAAGCTTATGATTATGAGTGACTGTGTTTATTTGCTTATAATCTATTGTTGTTCATTTTGATTTATGTTTCCTGCCAAGATTTCCATTTTCTTTAAGAAAATGCCATTTAAGCTTCAGCACAGTGGCCAGACACTATTGTTAAGCACAATTGACCTGTCATGTCTGGTAAGGATTGCTCATTAAACTCAAAATGGATATACTGTGTTCCTTTTAGACGGAACTCATTGTACTTTTTGCCGCGAGCACCGTACTATTTATACATGGTCATCATTCAAAATGGCTTGATACCAAACAGATGACTGATATTAAGGTTGCATTTGTTTTTCCAGCTAAATTTGCCAGTGCAAAAAGTGGAGGAATTTCAAACACAAATTACGTTAGTACTAGCAAAGGTTCTTTCATCCTGACCTCAGAAAAATTGTGATGGAAACTTACGTAGAATACAATACTGTTAAGTTCCTTTGATCAACTTAATCACCATAACATTCTGCGTGTGGAATCCTCAAGCCAGAAGAGGTTGTAAGTGAAGAGATAGAGCATCCCAATGTTTTCAAATTTCTAATCAAAAAGAAACTAAGTAACTGTGTTGCCACATGGAAGGGGAAAACCCTGCAGTTTGAGCTGTGACCAGGCCAGGAAGGCTTCTAAAACTGTGCATGTTGTCTGCAAATTGACTGGGTGTCTGCTGATTAGCTGCCCAAGTGCAACACCCTACACCTGGATCTTTTGATCCATACACTTTCTTAAAAAAAGTCTGTGGGGCTGTTTTGGCACAGTTGTGTTGTCCCTACCTCTGAGCCAGGAAATACAGGTTCAAGTCCTACCTGCTGCAGGTGTTCTAATAACACTTCAAAGCAGGTTGATATAGAAAATATCTTAAAATGTACTCCTGGTTTGCCCACAGACACTGTTTCTGTGCACCTGAAGAGATCTGGAGTGTGATTGAAGTTTAAAAGAATGTGATGTGACCTTATTAAAACAAACAAGATTCTTAGGGGCAGTAGGAACTGCAGATGCTGGGGAATCTGAGATGACCTGGATGAACACAGCAGGCCAAGCAGCATCAGAGGGGCAGGAAGGCTGATGTTTCTGGTCTAAGAAGAGCCTAGGCCCAAAACATCAGCCTTCCTGCTCCTCTGATGCTGCTTGGCTTGCTGTGTTCATCAAGATTCTTAGGGGACTTTCCAGGGTAGATGCAGAAAAGTTGTTTCTACTTCTGGGAGAGTCTGGGACCAGAGGGCATAATCTCAGAGTAAAGGGCCACCCTTCTAAGACACAGATGAGGAGGGATTTCTTTTCTCAGAGTGAATCTGTGAAATTCCTCACTGCAAAGGGCTGTCGAGGCTAGGTTTAAGTATATTCAAGGCTGAGATAGACAGATTTTTAATCAGTAAGGGAATAAGCGTTATATGGAAAAGGCAGGAAATTTGGTTGAGGATCTTATTGATTGATGAAACAGGCTTGACAGTGGGGAGATAGTGGCCTACGTCTGCTGCTTCATCTTATGTTCTTATCGAGCTCCTTGGTGAAGCCAGGTCTAGAAGTCTGCAGTGGAATCTAAAAAACATCAGTAGTGTGAATCAGATTTTGATTTCCTCAGAAGCAATAGGTAGAAAGGTACATAAGTAAATTTTCCAGGTATGAGCATCTAACAGCAGGAATCAAGCTCAAAAATAAGAGTGTGAGTTTTAATCTTTCCAGGGATTCTTAAAAGGAAAAAAAACCACTCGCATTTATGAAGGACTTTCAACAATGCCAGTCAGCTCAAAATACTTTAAAGCTGGTTAAGCACATTTGAAGCGTAGACCTATGTACAAAGAACAAAGAAAATTACAGCACAGGAACAGGCCCTTCGGCCCTCCAGGCCTGTGCCAATCGAGATCCTCTGTCTAACCTGTCATCTATTTTCTAAGGGTCTCTGTCCAAATGCTCCCCACCCATCCATGTACCTGTCCAGATATATCTTAAAAGACGCTAACGTGTCTGCGTCTACCACCTCCGCTGGCAACGCGTTCCAGGCACCCACCACCCTGTGTAAAGAACTTTCCACGCATATCTCCCTTAAACTTTCCTCCTCTCACTTTGAACTCATGACCCCTAGAAATTGAGTCCCCCACTCTGGGGGGAAAAAAGCTTCTTGCTATCCACCCTGTCTATACCACTCATGATTTTGTAGACCTCAATCAGGTCCCCACTCAATCTCCGTCTTTCTAATGAAAATAATCCTAATCTACTCAACCTCTCTTCATAGCTAGCGCCCTCCATACCAGGCAACATCCTGGTGAACCTCTTCTGCACCCTCTCCAAAGCGTTCACATCCTTTTGGTAATGTGACGACCAGAACTGCATACAGTACTCCAAATGTGGCCGAACCAAAGTCTTGTACAACTGTAACATGACCTGCCAACTCTTGTACTCAATACCCCGTCCGATGAAGGAAAGCATGCCATATGCCTTCTTGACCATCCTATTGACCTGCGTTGCCACCTTCAGGGAACAATGGACCTGAACACCCAGATCTCTCTGTTCATCAATTTTCCCTGGGAATTTTCCATTTACTGTATCGTTCGCCCTTGAATTAGATCTTCCAAAATGCATCACCTTGCATTTGCCTGGATTGAACTCCATCTGCCATTTATCTGCCCAACTCTCCAGTCTATCCATATTCTGCTGTAATCTCTGACAGTCCCCTTCACTATCTGCTTCTGTTGTAGGAAATACTCAGCTATTTTCACATAGAAATCTCCAGCAAATAGCAATGTGATAACAACCATAATGTCTGTTTATGTGATGTTGATGAGGCTAAATACTGGCTAGGGCACCAGTCTTCTTCAAAATAGTAACATGTTGTTTACAACCACCTAAACAGCCAGGTGATGTTTCAGTTTAATTGTCATCTGAAAAAAATGTCACCACATGGAACATCAGTCTTGATTTTTGCGCTTCAGTCCTGGAGTGGAAGTTGAACCCAGAGCTTTAAAAGTCAAAGGCAAGACTGTTACCAACTTTAGCCACCAGCTGATTGAGGTCAAAGTTTGTGCAGCACAGATTTTGTTCAGCTCAATCCGAAAATGATGAGTGAAGTCTTGTGTCTATCATTGCCCAACATTTTGAGGACGTTGGAGTTCTGTTGTTGGTAAATTTGACATTTTTTTTTCATTACAGACATGACGTAATGTTGAAGGGAAAATTGATAGCATTCATTTGTTGGCAGCAATTAGTATAAACAAAGTCACATGAATACAGTTTGAGCAAACATGCAAACTCTATATCCCTAGGGTACAGCAACTGATTGGCTGTCTCTAGAGATGTGGCCAAATTTCTGTTCTGTTTCCTGAAGCTTTTTGTTTAAAATAGTTCTCATTAAATCTTGTGATGGCTTACTACTTAGTGCAAACTATTGAACTGTGAATTGCAAACATGAATTTCTAAAATCAATGCATTCCCAACATGCGAATTTCAGTCTGCATCAGAGTGGAACAGCAGTGTCAGATACCTGCTGTGCACACACTGCAAGCACAATTCAGTAACATGAATTAGACTTAATACCAAAGTGAAGTGGCAGGTGGGAGCACATAAGGAATAGTAGCTTGTGAACTGAAGAGAGACATTTTGAGAAAGATTAAACAATTGATCTAAAAACAAAGTTTGAAGAGATTTGTCTTAGAATAGTGGAACCTAAGAATCCCTTTTAAAAAAGGGATTGGTGTAGAAAACTGTCTTTTGCTGATATACGGTGGTAAGAGCATGATTACCTGATGTGACTTTGCTTCCAACAGAATATTTTCGCTGATGTAGCGATACTTACATGATCACCTTAGTATAAGAAACTGGGAATGGATATCATGGAATTGAAGCATCCAACACGCATTTATTACAAAAAAAACAAAAGAACTGCAGGTATTGGAAATCAGAACTTGCTGGAGAACCTCAGCAGTTCCAGCAGCATCTGTTGAAAGAAAGAAGAGTTAATGTTTCAGATCCAGTGACGCTTCTTCAGAACTGACATTTATTATAACTAACTATTCTGTACTAACATCACATTCCTCAGGCACATCAGTATCTGGATTAATATTAAGCTATTGTGTTACAACAAAGGAGTATGTTTCCATTTATGCTTCAAGTGATCTATGATAAGGTGATTGTGAGATCTCTATATCCTCGGGTTGCATGCTATGTTGCAGTGATTATATCATGTCATGTCTCTAATATAGCGTAAATAATCAAGGTAACAATTTAGCAGATTGCAATCTGGTTGATCTAAATATGGACAAAAGCAAATGTAATTTATCTGCGGGTAGGTTTTTAATTTCTTAACCGTATCATGAAATAAAATTAGCCAAACGATCATTTAAAATTGTGCAATTTTCTGGGAATTATTCTTGCTAAGTTCTCTTTAAATATTCACATGCTGATGTTTTCACACTGGATAATAATTGACTTGGCCATTTACTTTTATCTGTCTGAACAAATAAGCCATCCAAAGTTCATGAATTCCAGTGATTTGTTAAATAGCCGCTCCTTTGTTATCACGGCCCCATGTCCAATTCTTCAAAAAGCGTAGCATGAAACAGGTAGAGAAATTGATTACAGTCCATTATCAGACATATCCAGTGACATTCTTGTTAACTTGGCAGCTCAAGGCCCATATGTGATGAGGCCTTTACTTATTTTATTTGAACAAACTGCTGGTTCCTATCACTCTCCAGAAGCATTTTTCTTGATTACTGTATGTAATTTCTGACTTTCAGCCTCATGAGCAATGGTCCTTAATAATTTCTGACAGGAGAAAAACCAGTGCCCTTTAAGGGCATGGTACCTGAAGAGGGTGAGACAGTAATACTAATAGTACAATAATAAGATGAAATCAATTTTCGATTATTGATCTTGACAAGGTACGACATAATCCATATTCTGATGTAGAATTATTGCATTTTAGTTCAGGACTAAAGCACATCACACCCCCTGATTTAATTGTACTCTGTGTGGTTTAAGATGCCATTCTTTGGCAGCCAAGTAAATCACAGTTCTGTCTGCCTGTTTTGATGGTTTAGTTGCATGCTGATGGTCACAGAGTGTTAACCAACAATAATCAGGAATTCCTCCTCTGGTCTGGCCTACCCTATGTTCTTTCATCAACCAGGATGAATTTCTGTTCAAAACAAAATCCAATGAGTCAGTCATTGATCCCAATGTTACCTGTCAGAACTTGCATTCTGCTAAACCAATCACCACATTAAGCCTGTTTTACTGTCTGTACAAACCTAAGCAATTTATCATATGCAAAGTACTTTGAGATGTTTTTGAGTGAAAACTTAAGACTCTATATATAAATCAAAGCCTCCTGTTTTCCCAAGTGCCAGACCTTAAATCTTTATAACATTATTTCCTGGATTTCCTATTTGTGAACTCAGCAGCATTCAAGAAAACTTAATCACCGAGGAGGAGCAGGATGTACTAACAAAACCCTGCAACAGATGAATTCTATTTTTCTTTTTAATTGCTCTTTGAGAGTGTAGATTTCATCTTCTCTCAATGAAGCTAAGTTCTTCATTTACCAGCTCAAATTCACCAAAATATCCATTCATGTTTAACCCAAGACCATGGCTGTGATTTGGCTTCTTTGAGAATTGGACCAGAGGTGCAGAGACTTGGAAATGGTAGGGAAATGTGGCATGCTTGATGCCATCATCCCAACATGCCATTTAGTCAGCAGTAGGGGAAGCAGCAGAGCTCGCTGTAAGAGATAGTATGAACTGCTGATGCTGGAGTCAGAGACAACACAGTATAGAGCTGGAGGAACACAGCATACCAGGCAACAGGAGCAGGAAAGCTGACGTTTTGGGTCAGGACTCTTCTTTGGGAAAAAAAAGAATGGTCCTGACCCGAAACGTCAGCTTTCCTGCTCCTATGATGCTGCTTGGCCTGCTGTGTTCCTCCAGTTCCACACTGAGACCTTGCTTTAACCCTATTGAGCTGTTTAGATGACAAGTTGAGGGCTTCTACCTGTCTTTGCTAGTGTTTTGCCAATGGAAGTGAGTGGGGTGCCAGCGCTGCATACATAGAAACATAGAAAATAGGTGCAGGAATAGTCCAGTCAGCCCTTTGAGCCTGTGCCACCACTCAATATGAACATGGCTAATCATGTAATTCCAATATCCCAATCCTGCTTTCTCTCCATACCCCTTGATTCCATTAGTTGCAAGGGTCACATCCAGCTCCCTCTTCAATATGGCAAATAAACTGGCTCCAGTAGCTTTCTGTGGTAAAGAATTCCAAAGATTCTCAACTCTGAGTGAAGAAATTCTTTCTCAGCTCAGTCCTGAATGGCTTACCCCTTATTATTAGACTTGATCCTAGTTCTGAACTTCCCCAACATTCGGAACATTCTTCTTCAGTCTAACCTGTCCAGTCCCACCAGAATTTTATTTTTCTATGACATCTCCCTTCATTCTTCTAAATTGCAGTGAGTACAAGCCCAGTCAATCTGGCTTTTCTTCATATGTCAGTCCTGCCAGCCCAGGAATCAATCTAATGAACCTTTGCTGGACACTCTCAATAGCAAGAATGTCCTCCCTCAGACTAGGAGACCAAAACTGTACACAATACTCGAGCTGAGGCATCACCAAGACCCTGTAAGCTGCAGCAAGACATTCTGATTCCTGTATTCAAATCCTCTCTCCATTAAGGCCAGCATGGCATTAGCTTTCCTCACTGCCTGCTGCACCTGCATGCCAACCTTCAGCGACTGTTCCACGATGACAGGGTACTACGATGTAAAATAAAAACCAAAAGAACTGCAGATGCTGTAAATCAGGAACAAAAACAAAGTTGCTGGAGAAGCCCAGCGGGCCTGGCAGCATCTGTGAAGGGAAAAACAGAGTTAATGTTTCAGGTCCGGTGACCCTTCCTCAGAACCGGACCCGAAACGTTAACTCTGTTTTTTCCTTCACAGATGCTGCCAGACCTGCTGAGCTTTTCCAGCAACTTTGTTTTTGTTGCACTATGATGTAAACCCTGATGTCCTCTTTGGGATAATGAGGGGGTTTCTTTTATAGGCATTCTTAGTCTTGAATACATGTTTTGGAGCATTGACCACTCCTATGGCATCAATGCCACCCGTCTTCAGTGATCCCTACCCCCTTGCTTGATGCCCAGCACCTCAGATCCCATTTGCCTGGTTAACAGGCACACACTCATCACTGCATCCTCTTCCTCCTTGTGCAACCCAACCATGACCGCTGTGTCTAATGTTCTGAGGCACGGTTGCAGTTGCTAAACCCTTGACCTATTGCCAATTGCAGGAACGCTGCCATCCACAAGTTAAAATGTGCCCACTACCAAGTGGTATACCTCCCCATCCCCAAACTATTCCTCCTCTGGATCCAGCAACAGGATGTCTGCTGCTCCATGAATATTCCACCCAATGTGTTGCAGGGCTGTACACATTGTGGCTGTGCTGGATTCTAGCCCCTGTTAAGCAGAAACATTTTTACCAGCAGACATCAATGTATAATAATCAAGAATAAGAATTCTGGCAATCGGAGACCACTTGTGTCAATTCCTGCTAATTCCTTGGCTATCAATGATCAATGTTCGTGGGCTTTAGTGTACAGTTGTATCGTGACCAATCCTAGGTTAAACTTTTACATTAATTGAGTTCTGTTTTCTGTTCTCCCTACAAGGTTCAAAAGACATTCCTTTTGACAATTTCTATTTTAATGCCTTCCACTGTCTGATTAGTAGCTACTGCCAGAAATATAAAAGAAAACTGTCAATACTTTCTGTCTAACAGTAATAAAATTGATTGATGCCAACTCCTTAAAGGCAAATGATGTGAGGTCAGTGTAAATGGATAATCTATATTTAATCTTAGTAGAATGTGGAATCTGAACTGACTGCAAAGTAAACAATGAGTAATGGCATATGAGATAGCTGGCATTCCTCACATCTAGCTTGTGTATATAATCCTGTGTTCAGGCTTGTACCTTTGGCATGACCACTGCAACTGTACCTGGAATATTTTTTCAGATGTGTTTCATACCATGCAATTCCAATTGAATTTCTTTTGAAGAGATGACTTAATTAGTGAACAGCTAGCAGAATTTTTTTAATGAAATTTCTGGAGAGAATTTCATAACGTCACTGATAAGAACCCAGTCAATCTATGCCAGTGTTTATGGTCGACTCAAACTTCCTCCCATCTTCCCCCAACTAATTTTATCAGCATAACCTTCCTTTTCCTTGTCCATCATGCTCTTGTACTGTATAGAGTTAGGTTACAGGTAAAGCCCATTCTCCCTGAATGGAAGAGGTGCCTACATTCTTCTGCAGGCAGAGAATACTGCTGAGGTATCAGAGCCTCCATCAAAGTGTCCTATCACATAAATGGTATGACTTACTATCAATGCATTGTCTAAACTGTTTGTCCTGAATGGATCTGAGCATGATGGTGGAATTCAGAATTTGGAACTCTTACGTCCTAAAAGACCGATGTGAGGTGTTAATCTGATAATGGTGTTTGTATCGTGATGAATTGGCATGCCACAAATTGAAACATTGAGGCAGTGCTACAAAAAAGCTTTTGATTTTGTCTCGAGTTTTTGATGTGATTTCAGTTTGCTAATGACAGGTAAAATCAGAATGCCTGTCTCTTTTCTGGATCGCACTCCTTGTTGAAAACAGCATCCATGAAGATCTTTGAAGGGGTCAATGATTATTTGATTTCTGTCATCAAAATTCACTTAATGGTTTGTAGAAAAGAACAGAAAAAGAAATAGAAAAATATTAAGAAGATTATTTTGATTCTCTGACTTTTAGTTTAATTCCAAATGCTCTTCTTGTGCCACATATAACAAGGAATTTGATGTCATTACAAACAAAATTGAAAATTGGTTTCTGAATTTTGTTTGTGCTCTACAGAGTTCCTCAGCCAAAGAGATGCACTGTGGTGGAGCAAGTGATCAAATCCAGATGGAGAGTACAATCCCTGTACAACGTCTGGACCTGTTTCTTGGGCAATTCCGAAATGTCTTGTTGACTTCAATCGCAGTATTCACCCAAGGAAAAGTAACCATTGCAAACCTAGGAACTATTGATGGCCATATTATGCAGGTAAACCTTGGATTATTCTATTACTTTTACAGTTGTATGCTTCTGCTTGTAGCCTCACAGCTCAGGCCTGACTCGAAGTTTTGCAATTAGATATATTCCCTCCTCCTCCTTCAATCTTTCTCCATGTGATTTGATATCCTTGCTAGTATCAAGTATTATCTCAACCCCTTTCATGCCACCCCCACCCCCGTCAGTATTCACCACCATCCTGACCTCTCTACACTTTATAATTCTTTTAAACCTTGCAATTTTAGTCATGCACAATGGGCCAACCAAGCCGGCAGGCTGGAGATGGGGAACTTTTAAAATGGGGGGGATTTGAGCTTCCAGTGCTTGAAATTTTACCTGCAGCCTTCCTCATACGGAAACTAACCAGGCCATATAAGTTGCCTCAATTGATCATCTCATTCTACTGCTGCAGGTAGTTTACCAGCAGTGGGTGGACCCACCACTGTATAGTAACTCTATCTGTTAAGTGCTAAATGGTTTCCGAATGGGCTCAGAGTGGGTGGGCCTTGTGGGGAAGCAGGGAGCAGGTGAATGCAGTGGACGGGGAGGCCCTGCTAATCAGCCTGCTGGTGGTCATAACAACCTTCTCCATCCTCACCAACTTCCAGTGCGCTCCCCATCCCCCACCCACTTACCAGGACATGTCTGCTTGTTGAAACAACACCAGAACCCATTTTTCAGTCATGTATGCATCATTATCTAGGTTGGTTTCAACTGCTGGTGATGCTGCAGAGACCACAGAGCTTCCCACCATCCAATTGGCTGGCCATTCTGTGACATGGGGTTGGGAACCAGAACAACAGGCCAGTAAGTGCAGGGTCTGGGAGAAAGGAGAGACTGGAATATGCATAATGCAGATTAAGAGCAGGCAGAGGGAAGTCGCAGGGCTCAGAGGGACTGGAGGTCTGGATTGCATTTACTTCCATGCAAGAAGTATAACAGGTAAAGCAGATGAACTAAGAACATGGATTACTGAAAGGAATTATGATGTTATTGCCATTACAGAGACGTGGTTAAAGGAAGAACAGGACTGGCAGCTTAACATTCCAGGATATTATTGTTTTAGGTGGAACTGAAAGGAAACAAATGGGGTAAGGGAGTTGCATTGTTGGTTGGGATCACATCACAGTTGTATTGTGGAAGGACACATCGGAGGGATCTTGCAGTGAAGAAATGTGGGTGGAGTTCGGGAATAGGAAGGGTGAAATCATGACGTTGCAAGTTTTTCTATAGACACCCCAACACAGAGGGAGACAGAGGATCAGATATGTTGACAGATACCAAAAAAGTGTGAAAAAACTAGGATAGTTGTGATGGGTGACTTCAGCTTTCCTCTTACTGACTGGGACTCCCTTGGAGGCAGTGTCTCGGATAGAGAGCAATTTGTTAGTTGTGTTCAGGAGGGCTTTTTGAGAGAGTATATTCATAATCCATCCAGAGAGGAGGCTATACCAGACTTAGTATTAGGGAAATAGCCAGGACAGGTGATCGATATTTCTGTATGAAAATATTTTTAAGCTTAGTGACCATAACTCCATAAGATTTTGAGTAGTATTGGATAAAGACAAGAGTGGCCCTTGAGTGGGGGTGCTTAATTGTGCAAGGGCCAATTATATCCAAATTAGACAGGAACTGGGGAATGTGGATTGGGAGAGGTTCTTTAAGGGCAAATCTATGTCTGGCTTGTGGGAGGCTTTTAAAGACCAGTTGATTAAAGCGCATGGCCCTGCAAAACTGCAAGATAGGAATAGCAGGATTCAGGAACCGTGGATGACAATGGAAATTGTAAACTTAGTCAAAAGGCAATTGGAAGCATATGATAGGTCTAGGCAGCTACAAACTGACAAAGCCGTTAAGGAGTGTAGAGAAATCAGGAAGGAACTTAAACGCAGAATTAGGTTGGCTAAAAGGGGCAATGAAGTGTCTTTAGCAAACAGGGTAAAGGAGAATCCCAAGGCTTTATATGTATATGTTAGAAGAAAGAGAGTAGCAAGGGAAAGGATAGGCCACTCAAGGACAAGGGAGGGAGGTCGCATGTGGAGCCACAGGAAGTGGGAGAAACATTTAATGAGTACTTTTGTATCAGTATTCACCAAAGAGAAGGACATGGCTGATGTTGAATTCAGAGGTGAGTGTGTGAATACACTAGAGAATGCCAATATATGGAAGGAGAAAGTTTAGATATCCTAAATTGCGTTAAGGTAGACAAGTCCCCAGGGCCAGATGGGATCCATTCCCAGTTACTTCAAGAGGCAAGGGAAGAAGTAGCTGGGGCATTAGCAGTTATCTTCACATCCTCTTTGACCACAGATGAGGTTCCAGAGGACTGGAGATTAGCCAATGTTGTTCACTTGATTAGGAAAGGAAGCAGAGATAATACAGGAAATTATAGGGCTGTGAGCCTGCGTTTGTTGTGAGGAAACTGTTGAGAAGATAGTGAGGGACATGATATATGCACGTTTGGAAGAAAATGGACTAGTTAGTGACAAGCACTTGCTTGTCACTTGTTTTGTACAAGGAAGGTCATGTCTCACCAATCTGATTGAATTTTTTGAAGAGGTAACAAAGATAATTGATGAAGGAAAGGCTGTGGATGTAGTTTATTTGGACTTTTGTAAGACATTTGCTAAAGTCCCACATGGCAGATGGTACAAAAACTAAAATCACATTGGATTTAGGGTGGGCCAGCTAGACGGATATAAAACTGGCTTGATCAGAAAAGACAGAGGGTAGACGTGGAAGGGTGCTTTTTTGGAATAGAGACCAGTAACTGGTGGTGTTCTACGGGGATCAGCCATAGGTCATCTGTTGTTTATAGTATATATAAATGATCTTGAGGAAAATGTGGGTAGTCTGACTGGTAAATTTGTATTTGAGACAAAGATTGATAGAGTTGCTGATAGTACTGATGTTTGTGAAAATATACAACAGGATATAGATAGATTGATGATTTGGGCTCAGAAATAGCAGGTGGAATTTAATCGAGACAAACATGAGGTGATGCTTTTTGGAGGATCAAATTTAATGTGTGTATTATACTGTAAATGGCAGAACCCTTGGGAACACTAATATTCAGACGGATCTGGGCGTGCAGATCCACAGTTCCTAAAAGCGGCAACATAGGTGGCCAAGGTGATTAAGAAGGCATAAGGCAGGCTAGCTTTCATTGGCCACAGCAAGGATTACAAGAGTTGGCAAACCATGTTAGAGCTATATAAAACTCTTGTTAAGCTGAATGTGGAGTATTGTGTGCAGTTTTGGCTGCAAAATGCCAGAAGGACATGGAAGTTTTAGAGAGAGTGTAGAGAAGTTTCGCCAGGATGTTGCCCAGTCTTGAGAGCATTGTTATGCAGAAAGATTAAAAAGACTAGGATTGTTTTCACTGGAAAGACAGTGGCTGAGAAGAGACAGGATAGAGGTCTACAAAATTATGAGAGGCATGGAGAGGGTGGATAGTCAAAGGCTTATTCCCAGAGTTGATCTTCCAATTACAAGAGGACATGGGTTCAAGGTGGGAGGAGGAAAGTTTAAAGGAGATGGGTGGCGTAACATTTTTCACACAGAGTAGTAGGACCCTGGAATGCACAGCCAAAAGAGGTGGTGGAAGCAGGCACATTGGTGACATTTAAGAGGCATCTGAATGTTTATGTGAATAGGGAGGGAACAGAGGGATGCGGACCTAATATGGGCAGAAGGTTTGTTTTTTAGAGATAATGGGAACTGCAGATGCTGGAGAATTCCAAGATAATAAAATGTGAGGCTGGATGAACACAGCAGGCCAAGCAGCATCTCAGGAGCACAAAAGCTGACGTTTCGGGCCTAGACCCTTCATCAGAGAGGGGGATGGGGAGAGGGAACTGGAATAAATAGGGAGAGAGGGGGAGGCGGACCGAAGATGGAGAGTAAAGAAGATAGGTGGAGAGAGTGTAGGTGGGGAGGTAGGGAGGGGATAGGTCAGTCCAGGGAAGACGGACAGGTCAAGGAGGTGGGATGAGGTTAGTAGGTAGCTGGGGGTGCGGCTTGGGCTGGGAGGAAGGGGTGGGTGAGAGGAAGAACCGGTTAGGGAGGCAGAGACAGGTTGGACTGGTTTTGGAATGCAGTGGGTGGGGGGGGAAGAGCTGCGCTGGTTGTGTGGTGCAGTGGGGGGAGGGGACGAACTGGGCTGGTTTAGGGATGCAGTAGGGGAAGGGGAGAAGTCAGGGCATGACGACCAGCACAAGCTTGGAGGTCTGAAGGGCCTGTTCCTGTGCTGTACTTCTCTTTTGTTCTTTTGTTCTGGTAGTGAGATCCCATCTTTTAAAAGGACCTTAGACACACAACGTCTACTTAGTAGCTGGGCAAACAAAAATTATATTCCACAAATTTTGGAAAGGGGGTTGCGGCCAGTTTTCAGGCTCTTATCAACAACCCCATTGCTCCAAGAATGTTCTAATGACTTTTTCAAGCTGAATCAGGCTAGTCACCATCTCACCTTAATCTTTGACATTACACGGAGTTTCCAACAGTTTGAATTCATAAAGACTGTCGAGTGTCACCAACTTCACTCCAACTACTAATAAAGCCTTTATTTTTTGAAGCCTTTCAGTTTTTCAGACTCAACTGTTATAATGCTCTTGCAAAACTCATCAAAAATTCTCTCTACATCACATCTTCTATTGCACCAGATTCTGTCATGAATTGCCTTGTGGAGTCACGCTGGTTCCCATTTCTCAAATTTCCAGTTTAAGATCCTTTTCCTGTGCTTAATATTAATTTTTCCAATCCCACAACTACCTCCAAAATATTTTGACCTGAATCCAGATTTTTGTGCGTTCCCTGCCCCTCTCACTGATGCCTCCTTTGGCCCCACTATTGGGACCTTTGCTTTCAGCTATTGTTCTCTGGAATCATAGCCATATTCTCTTGGAGATCCCTCCCTAAACTGCACTGCATCTCCATCACATCCTCTTTTTTAGAATTTGACTAAAAATTCATTTCACTTTCAGTATGATCATGTTACATTGAATCACAGCATAAAAAGAAATTATTGGCCCAAATGTCCTGTGCTGCCATTTTTGCTCCTGCCTGACACCCCTATTCATCTAACCCCGTCAGCATCACTTTTTAACTCCGTTCTCCTTTACATTCTTTTCTGATTTTCTCTCTGATATGTCTATGCTGGTTGTCTCAAATAATTGCGGTAGCTCATTCCATTATGCAACCAATTTCTGAACAAAGTGATTTCTCCTGATTCCCTGTTGGTATTATTAGTGATTGACTGTTATTTACCTTTGGACTCCCCGTAAGTGAAAACAATTCCTCTGCTTTTTTTAAATTATTTATTCACGGGTTGTAGATGTCATTGGCGAGGTCAGTATTTATTGACGATCCTTAATTGCCCTTGAGTACCGTCTTCTTGAACCATTATGTGCTGAGGCACTATATTAGAGACAAACATGCAACCATATATCTGTGAGATATCAGAAGACACCAGGTTATAGTCCAACAGACAACTTTTTTTTCTTTACTCATTATTGGAATGAGGGCGTCACTGGCTAGGCAACATTAATTGCCCATCCCTAATTGCCCAGAGGACTGTTCAGAGTCACACACATTGCTGTGGGTCTGCAGTCACATGTAGGCCAGACTGGGTAAGGGTGGCAGTTTCCTTCCCTATCAGACATTCGTGAATTAGATGGGTTTTTCCAACAATCGACAATGGATTCATGGTCATCATTAGTTTCTTAATTCCAGATATTTTATTGAATTCAAATTTCACCATCTACCAGAGTAGGATTCAGACCTGGGACCCCAGAACGTTATCTGGGTCTCTGGAATAACAGTCCAGTGATAATATCATTAGGCCATTGCCTCCGCCTGAGGACTAAACCTGTTGGACAATAACCTGATGTCGTCCGACTTCTGACCTTGTCCACCCTAGTCCAACTCAGGCACCTCCGCATCATATATATCTGTGAGCTCACTTATCCTCAGAAAGCGTGTTTAGGGTGATTTCTTCTTATATATAGAAGTGTACCAGTGATGTTATTTTTACAGCGTATTTATTGCTCATTTACACCTGTTCTCTTGGGCCCATTTAAATATTGTGCTGCCTATAAAATTGTTGTTTTCCTGTGCACAGTGACTTTACATTTAATGGAGCCGTTGACCCCTTTTACAGTGTGGTGTTAAATATCATGATACATAAAGGACAGACAGCCAAATTAAAATCTAATACAACCTCATCTTTATTAGTAACTTGTTAGTTCTTGGAAAGTACACATCAACACATTATCAAACTGTTTAAGTAGAATCTTGATACTACCCATGCGTGATGAACTCTCCAGGTTGACTCCTGTAGTCTTTTCTGAGTTCCAAGCTCAGGGCCTCCTCTTCATGATGGTTGGTCTCAAGTTATCACATGAAACTTTGCTGTTTGTTTTTTAACTGTGCTTCGTTTTATATTTTCTTTTCCAGACCTTTCAATATCATGCACCTTATACAATACCCTCATAGTTCTAAGTTCATTTGTCCAGAGCCATGTAAACAGGAGACATCTGTGTCCATGGCTCCTCTTATCAATTTTATATCATTCCCTTCTTGCAACCACAAGGATCTAATAACCTTTAGCATCAACCATTTGCCTAGCCAGCAGGCTGGTTTTACTATTTCATTTGACAGCAAGTTGACCTGGTGTTTAAGCAGAGTTAGCATAATTTCCCATCATGCTTGTCAAACTTCAACTGTTAGCCATGGGGTCACAGTTACCCATAAGATCACAGAGCAGTGATTGTTTAAAATATTGATGAATTCTTCTAATTCTGCCTCCATGTGAGTACAAATATCCCATTTCAGTAAACTACACAAAGTATTATTTGAACATGTGAAGTAGGAGCAGAACTAAGCTGTTTTGCCACTCAAGCTTGCTCTACCATTCAATAAAACCTGTTTGTGTTTTGAATTCCTTACTCCTATCTATCTCTTAGAACCTCAAATGAATAAATTCCCCTGTTACCTTAAAAGCATTCAATGATCCTGCTTACACCACCTTCGAAGACAGAGTTCCTAGGTCTCACAACCATCTGAGAGAAAAAGAATCCTCTCATGTCTATGCTAAAATGGCAACCCATAGTTTTAAAACAGTGCTACTGTTTCTGGATATACCCACAAGTGAAAACATCCTTCCTCTGTCTAGCTTGTCAACATCATTCAAGATGTTAAATACTTCAATCAAGCCACCCTTAACATTTTTAAACTCCAGTGGATACAAGTACATTCTCTCCAACCTATCCTCATAAGACAGTTCACTCATTCCATGTATCAATCTACTAAGCCTTCTCTGAACCACCTCCAACCCAAGTATATTCTTCCTTAAACAGACCAAAACTGCACACAGTCTTCGAGATGTGACCTGGATAATTGAAGCATCGCATCTTTACTTTTATGTCAGTGCTCCTTATGACCAAGGGGAACTTCTCTATTCTTCCTGCCAAAGTCCATAAACACACTTTATCCCACATTTGTATTCCATCTACCAAGTTCTTACCCACTCACTTTACCTCTCTTTAACCCTCTATAGATTCTTTGTGTCATCCTCATCACTTGCCTTCCCACCTATTTTTGTCATCCACAAACTTGGCCATTGTATATTCACTTCCTTATTCATGTCATACTATTCCAATAGTAAATAACTGTGGGCCCAGCACTGATCCTTGTACCACTCCACTAGGCACAGGTTGCCTTTCTAAAACTACTACACTTAACTTCCCAAGTTAATCATGATTGTCTTATCCCCTTCCTAGAATCCATCTTCCTCACTGAGATATATCCTTGCTCTGAGACACAAATTGTATTCTTACATGTTTGCCCTTGTCCATCAACTAAACTCCTTTCCCAATCCACTTCAGCTAACTCTGTGCTCGTTCCTTTATAAGTTGTCTGCAGCTTGGACTCCAGCTCATGCACTCAATCCAGTTTTCCTTGAGCTGGAAACATTTACAATGGATGTGTTCACTCTGAAGCACTTTGGTGACCAGCAACTCACACGTACTGCAGCAACAACACATCATTCAACCTGTCATCACCAGTGTACTTAATTTAATTGATTAGTCCATAACACTAGTGTCCCTGCTCTTAACACTTCACAAAAATCATAGATAGATAGAATCATAGAATCCTTACAGCTTGGAAGCAGCCATTCGGCCCATCAAATCCACGCCAACTCTCCAAGAAGCATCCCACACAGACCCACCCTATCTCTGAAACACTACATTTGCCATGGCTAATCCACCTACCCTGCCCATCTTAGCAGGAAACCGGAGAACCCAGAGGAAACCCACGCTGACAAGGGGAGAACGTCTGGTGTTTGCACAGTCACCCGAGGCTAGAATTGAACTGGGTTCCCGGCACTGTGAGGCAGCACCGCTAACTGTCATTTTGCCCTGAAAGAATTGACGAATCCCCGCTCTTTATTATAGTTACTTCTGTTTACACCAGAATCAATCTTATAATTAATAAGCTTAAGAAAGAGAAAGACACACTTAAACACAAACTTTGCCTTTATTTTAAAGACTTTAAGAACACATCAATACTATTGACCAATCAGCTGCTTTCCCCACCCTTGCGTCACATGGTGGTGCATGACATTATTCCACCACTGGTATCATTGGCCATAGGCTTCTTGACCCCTGCTTTTTATCCTCTCCCACTCACATCTAGCTTAAAATATATTATTTTGAGCTCAACAATACAATCCTGCTTTTAGAACTTTTACTTATGGTGAGTGGTGCTTAAATTGAGCATTATGAAATGAATCCTTAAATGTTTGCCACTGCATTGCTATTGATCTTTGCCCTAGCCCAGTATGCCAGTTCACTTCACTCTTCATACTGACATAATTATCTTTAATTTCAAATATTCGCCTTGGACCCAATTTTCTCCTATGAAGTGGATGTAAAATTCAATCATGTTGTAGCATTTGCTGTCTACGAGTCCTGTGACTCAAAGGCAACTAATCCAGGGTGGGTCAGTGCTAAAATATTCGTAAAGTTGTAGGGCTGCCAGTCAGGGTATGGACGCTGTCTGTCCAGGCTTTCGAGTCAAGACACTCAAGAGGATGAGTTATGATCATTCCATCAGGTCTGTCTACAGAATCTAAGGGATGAATGCCACCAGAGACCTGCTGCTGTGGGAAGGAGACCCAGCAAGCTATTTTTCAGGTTTGGAAGCTAGCAGCTAGAGACTGTGGTGAAAAGAGTATGCCAATTCTGATGGAAGCAACTGTACTGATGTAGAGCATGTGGTAAATCATGGATGTGAAGAAGCTAATGGGAAAGTTGGAGAGTGGGGATTTTAACCTACAGTGAGGGACATCTGGCCTCAGATGGAGGACAGTGTATGTCTAAAGCTGGCACAGCGGAGAACGTAATTGAATGCCTTGTGGCACTACTGGCCATTGCCCCTGACTGTCGTGATAGCACTAACTTGGTTGGTGACCTAAAACCTCACGGCTAGGATTTGATAGTGGAGCCTCCTCTGCCAATTCTCCTGGAAGAGGATGCCTCTCCTTTGCATCAACCCCTCGATCAGGACTTCTGTGGCCTTGTCAAGCAAGCAAAGTGCTTTCTTTCCCTTCTCTGTCATCTTCAAAAAACATCCTTGACTGAACAGGGCAGCCTCAGAATGCTGGTGTTTGGCCATGTACATGCAACCTGTTACAGATGGCATGAGTACCAGAGATGTCAATCTCTCAGCGGATATCTGGTGAGTGGTGAGTAGTTCTGGACATGTTCAGCTAGAATCAGATGTGAGGGGCATTATAGAGATGGATAGATATTAATGAGGTGCTTTTGATGAGACACGGTGAGAAATCTTGCTAGGCCTCCTGGTGAGATCTGTCCAAAAAATTTAATGCAACTCATGTTATTACAAAAAATGTATGATTCAGCCCAGTAAGTTTTAATAGATCGCCTTTTGTTCTGAACTGTCTGAGGAGACATCTTATCTTAGTATTTTTGTGTTTGTGTATTGCAAAGATCTACAGTGTGATATTCCAGGAGGATGATGACAAAGTTTTATCCTGAGAACTGCTGGTTTAATCCTTGTAGAAATTGTGATCTGTTTGCATCATGTGATTGGAGGTGGGCATGTTTTATTGAGCAAAGTTCGTTTTACAAAAGTTAAACAAGAAAATGTCGCTTTTAAAACAATATACAATCTTTTTGGAATTTCTTGCACTCTCTGTTTCACCTTTCTTTTATATTACTGCCCCTCTATGCTGTGTTCATTGAGGTTTTCTGCTGATGATGAAATCCGTGATAAATGCAGTCTTTTTGTCTGATTACGAAATCCTCCTGCAAAAAACCATGCTTTTAAGTTGTCCAATTTGTAATTATATCTCTGATTCATCCTTTTCCCCTTATAGGCGCCTCCCTGCAATTCTTTGATCTAACTTTTTATTGCCAACTAGTTTTTACCTCGCTCACAGCGTTATAACTTGCAGTAATTATTTGTTGGAAAATTTAAAGCAGCAGTTACCATAGGCATCAAAAACTATCTGAGTGATAATAACTGAAAATGAGACTGAGCTATATTACAAAATGGTTTTCCCAAAAGAAATCTAAATTGGTAAAGAAAAATAAGAAAGGAGATAAAAGCTAGTTTTAAATAATAGCCAACGCACAAGATTTACCTAAAGGACTAAAAACTACCTTTCATATGGGCAAAGCATGTCAACACCGTAATGATTTGATATGATTTATTACTGTCGCATGTCCCAAGGTACAGTGAAAAGTGTTGTCTTATGTGCTTCACAGGCAGACCGTACTATACAACTGCATCAGGGTTACAGAACAGAGTGCAGCATGCAATGTTACAGCTACTGTGAAGATGCAGAGAGGGATCAACATTAACATTAAAGATGCCCTGACAAAAGTCTGTTAACAGCAGGGAAGAAGCAATTCTTGAATCTGTTTGTACATGTATACAATTTTTTTTATAAATTAATGGAAGAAGTTGGAAGACAGTATGACTGGGGAGGGAGGGTTCTTTGATTATGTTCGTTGCTTTCCTGATGGAGTGAGAAGTATGGATGAAGTTACTGAATTGGAGGCTGGTTTGCGTGATGGACTGTGCTGTGTTCAAGACTCTCTGTAGTTTATTTTGGTGTGTATTGTAAAATGGTGATAGGAAGTAAGTCATCTGCTGTAGAGGTCCATTGTGAGTTTCAGTCTTTAACAAGTTGCCAAAAGGAACTGAATGGAATTGGAAGATTTCCCCATAGAGTATAATCAGTTTTATGTAATAAGCCACAGATCCCTCTAAGTAGCATTGGAAAGCAGGCAAAAGTACAAAGGAAGGAAAGATGAGGAAAAGCAAATCTTCCCTTTCATATTTTAAAGTTGTCTTAATTTTCAGTTTAACACCATGCCACAATCTTATCACTTTATTGTTTATGTTCGGGTGTTGCTGAGCAAAGCTGGTCTTTTGTGATCCTGAAGTATATTTGGCAATATTGGTGCTGCAAATGTTTATGTTAAGACATGAAATGATTTTTCCTGTCCCCTGACCTTTCCAACATCAGAATCCAAGATAAAGAACCTATACCAATTTACTTGACTAAAGATTTAATTGTCATGCCTTACTTTGTTTGGAAAGAAATGTACAATAGGATGGCTGGTGTGCAATGCAGAGTGACACCAACGACACGGGCTCAATTCCCGCACTAGCTGAGGTTATGATGAAGATCCCACCTTCTCAACACCTCCTCTCACATGAGGCATGGTGACCTCCACCAGTCACCTCTCTCTAATAAGACGGCACCCCTACACTCCTGTAGGACTACCTTATAGGGTTCTACATTAATGTTTTGTGAAATTTGTTAGAATGTAATGGGGCTTTTGTTTTTGTTCTGATGTGAGACCCATTTTGTGGGTGTTCACAGATCAAGCTGTGCATAAGTAGGTCTAGGACATGATACAGTGCTTTGAGTGAGGATGACTACCAGACACAAGCATCAGTTTTGAATGGGAGAGGAACTCAGTGTCAAAGAGGATAGATAAATGTGGGTGTGTTTAAGAAGCATAGAAAGTGAAGGCTGTATCCTCATAACAATTGAGTGGCCACATGGAATGATGAGATGTTTAATGTGTAGCAAAACAGAATGAGGAGGAAAGGTGCTTTAAGTACAAGCTTGGTTATATCAGCAAATGGGCTGATTAAACCACTTCCTACATTGCATCCATGATGTGCCCATCATGCTCCTGCTACTCCTCTTACCAGCTTTCAACTGGTAAGAGCAGCAGATATTATTTTCCTCCCCGTGCTGCAAAAGATAAATCCCTTTCCTCCTCCTGACTGAATCCAGTTGTAATTCCAGCAAGCTGTCATTCAATTTTGACATTCCCTTGAACACCTCCAATTTCTACATATACATTGTCCCTTTACATTTGCTGGGGATGAGTTATGTGGGTACACATCGCACCCACTGCACTGATTCAAGATACAATTAATCTACGGTTACTAATTCTGACGTGCTCAGTGAACTTCCAGGTTTCACCTCCCCCATACATTTCCAACTCTGCTCCTTACCTCCTCATCTGAAGCACCATTGCATTAACATCAGAACCTTTTTCTCTGGTTGGGTGCATAGAAAACCGAATTCAAGATTCACCAGCAGTCACCATGAAACAGAGCACAACATTTCAATCTCCAAGTTTCATTTATGCGCTTGTGCTTGATTTCCTTTCAAACATTAGAGGGAAGTAACTGCCAGTCCATGGAATACAGGTTAGTGACTGCTGGGCTTGTGAAAGCGAGACAGGGCCAATGGGATCAGAAACAGCCTAAGTTTACCTTTGGGCTCAGCAAAAGCAATCCTGTTCCCCTGACCCCAAAACCAAACTTCTTTTGAATGGCCCCTGCTGGTTCCAGAATCTCTTCTTGCTTAACTTTACCTGGTAAACTGCTGTGGCTTTGCCACTTAGCAGCCAATCCATATGCCTGAGACAATTATTTATGAAGCTCACTAACAATCTGAAAGTAGTTTGAAGCCAGGACATGATCAAAGTTGTTAAAATTTAACAAATGTGAACATCTCTCATGGGTTGACTGATATATCAATAACGGAACAATAGACCAAATTGTTATAAAATGATGAAAGGAAGTGCTGTTCAGGCAGCATTACTAATGCCATACATGAGTAATTGAGGATAGCTACAATGGTGTGATTTATTCTTGTAATTGCTAAAAATAGTGCTTAATCATTGTCCTAAAGAAAGGATCCCAACAATAGAGGCTCATTCAACTCTGTTCACAGCATATAATATCTTAGCTAAACATTGTGGTCTTGAAATACACAATATACAAATAACAACAAAAGTAATTACTTGTATTTATAGGGGCTTTTAATGTAATAAACTTTACAGGAAAGTAATAGAACACATTTTAACAGATTAAGCTGGATGACCAAATGCGAGGTCATGAAGGTTCATTTAAGGGGGTGTCTTAAAGAAGGAAAGAGAAATCAAGTGAGGAAATTCCAGAGCTGAGGGCTTGGCAGCTGCAGGCACAGCCGCTAATGGTAAAATGGTGAGAATTCCAATGGCAGAAAGAAAATCTTGTATTTTACAACATGCTTTAGCTAGACCCTTGTGTACTGAGTAAATAGTTCACTCACTTCAAGGACACCTGGAGACATGGGCTGTAATATTTCTTGGGACAAGAGTTGGAATCCGGGGAGGAGTTCTGGTCGAATTTCTCCCTAAGCACCGTGGGGTCTACAGGTTCCGCTTCCAGAAGACTTAAAATCCCAGCAGTAGAAAGGTTTCTTTTTTAAAACAGAAGGCTAAGCTCAATTGTCCAGAAGGCCATATAATGTCAACCACAATTTGGTTAGACCAGGTAAGGGCAGCAGATTTTTCTCCCTGAAAGGAATCAGTAAATCAGATTTGTTTTTATGATAATTGACAGTGATTACATACTCACCATTAGGGTAGAATTTTAATCCCGCACTTCTGTTGAATGTAAATCTCACCATTTGCCATGGTGGGATTTCAATCCATTGTCTCCAGAACACTGACCGAGGTACTGGATTACCGGTCCAGTGACATAACCACTACACCCGTCACCTCTTGTTGCCTGGGAAAAGATCATTTCAGAGGAGGATGAATACAGCATGGTTAGAAGGATTGGAGGTTCTCGCAGTTGGGGTTGGAGAGAGATGTGGTGGAGTTGTGGGGATCAGTAGACAGAGCGCATCAGGCTTGTGATCATGAAGCTGGGGAGTGGTTCATTAGCATGTAGCAGGAAACACGTTTGCTTGTCGGGTTTGGGAAAGCACTTCAACTCCTGCTGAACAACCTAAGCTCGAGAAAAATATTATTTTTTTCCATGCAGTAGTGTTGCCTCCCTTTTGCTGTCAGTTTCTTAAGGCTGTGGAAACACAACTGACTGAAGTGGAAAAGAGATAAAATCTGAGCAACCTTATTAAAATGTTAAAAGCATAACCCATCTCCATGAAAACTTGAAGGAAGTAGATTCATGGTCACTTGGGTTTCGACTTGAGATTTGTTTTTATATTTTATCATCCAACCTGGCCTGGACAAGATTAGACTTCTCCTCATGGTACTTATCACAGATTGCAGAAAAGGAGCCCTTATGTTAGCCTGAGACTTACGCATCATAGTAATACGTTTACAGATTTAAATCAAAGTGAATTGCCAGATGGAAATTATAGTAAAAGTAATTACATTAGAGCTCAAACATGTTAGCAGAGCTAATATTGACACATCCAACAGTGAAAGAACAGGATAAGGACAGTACATATTTCAAGTCTACCTTCAGAAACTTGAACACATTATATTAGAACAGAAGGAGCCCTAAACTGTCTGAGTTGCTGTATTTCAGATGTGATGTTAAATCCCATCTCTGGACAAGTTTATATAAATGATTCCATGGGACAATTTGAGGAAGAGCAGGAGCAATTTCTATTCATGTTTGCTAGGGCAGAATTTATCTGGAAAGAAATTGTGACTATTATCTAATTGTTGTTTATGGAACTTTGCCTGTAAATTGACTACTGCATATTCTACGTTACAACAGTGACTACACTTCAAGGTGTTTTTTTTTGGCTGTTAAGCACATTGCAATGCCCTGAAGTCATGAAAAGTATGATAAAGATGCCAATTCATTAAAGATGAAAAATAAACAGAGTAATTTAGCTTCTGAGAAATCTCATCGTTCCAAATGTGACAATCAATCATCTCCAGAAGTTTATCATTCTCAACTTGCGTACTAGCCCTAGTTTCAGCAAGACATACTATGCAGTTTCTGATCTGTACGGACCAAAATCAACTGTATTCTGATCCATAAATGTTAAGATTCATTGATATAAAATAGTGTAAATATTTAATTGGTTTGAAAGCTTTCTCCAAATGTGTTTAAGTAAGCCTAAAACTTAAGGTTGTGCAACTTTAAGATGAAATGTTGAATCCTGTACACATTCTTCTCTGCAAATATTGAGATATCAGAGAAGTTACCTTAAACAGAAGAGCTCCTCAGTTCTTGATATTGCCAACCTTTCTTCATTTCGTAGTAGAATCTTAGGCCTCTCCAGGAGTTCACATGTGGGCATTTTGCAACTGTTTCACCGGCGAATTAATATTGATTGTAAAATTTGTCCATAGGCAATGAATCACCCATAAGGTTTTAAGAAAGGTAAACTTATCTTGACAGGTAAACCTTTAGGTTTTGGTCAAGCTTCATTAATTTAGTCCTGGGTGAAGCACTTCCTTGTGTGATTAATCCTTCAGTTTCGCCTTTCTTCATCAACATTCTAATTCCAGTAATTCACGATTCAGAATAAAATTAGTAAGCATTTTGAAATGCATTTCTCTCCAGATAAAAGGAAGTGCAAAGAATTTCCTGAAGATACTTGGTAAGGCATAGAAAAGGAAATGTAGCAGTTTGGATAGAAAGACAGTTGATGCCAATGAACCAAAGTTAAAGTTAATGGTACTGTTCAGATTGTGAAAGCTTGAGAGTAATGTATTCAATGATTGATGCTGGGTGCACTTATATATTCTTTGCCCCTCTTTTTGACTTGGACCTGATCATAGGGTGTGCAAATTTGAAATTCACTAGCTACACAATAATTGGATGTTCCACGGATAATGTTGAGAATGGCAACAAATTTGAAAAGATTTACTGAATAGTCTAATATCTTTAATATAGGCAAATGTAAATCAATGCACTCAGAGATGACAAAATGGGGAATTGGAAGCATACATTGAATGGAATGACAGTGAAGAATGACATATGTTTGCTTGGAGTCTGAGGGTTGTAATTGCAAAATTCTCTGATTCTGCATACAAATGTTGATTCTTTCCAAGATAAATACTATTAACTTCTAAAATTTCATAAATAGAGATATAAAATTTTTAAAAATCCAAGCATTTCAAAAAATTATACAAGGTTAAAATTTGTTCAGGTCACCAATTTTTTTTTATCATGTCCATGTGTATTTCACTGCCTAGGCCAGCATTTATTACCTATCAGTAATTTCCTAAAGGCCAGTTAAGATTCAGGCAGTTTTTTGTGCATCTGGAGTCACAGCCCAACTAGTAAAGATGGTAGGTTTCCTTCACTAAAGGGCATTAGTGAATCAGGTTGGGTTTTTTTGTCTACAACAGACAATGATTTCATGAAACAAAAACAGAAATTGCTGAAGAAACTCAGCAGGTCTGGCAGCATCTGTGGAGAGTTAGCAGAGTTAACATTGCAGGGGCAGTGACCCTTCTTCAGAACTATTAGTAGCCAAGGAAAGGTGGCATATAAGACAGGATGGAGCACAAAGTTGTAAGCCATTAGGTGGAGACAGAGCCCAGAGAGACAGACAGTTAGGCTGACAAAGGAATAGATAATGGTAAGCCTGGGAGAAAGAAAAACTGATAATGGGGATCACAAATGGGTGACAATGGGTCAGCTCAGCTGAAAGCACCCCATGCCATGACAGGGCAGGACCAGAAGGTGTGCACTTTGTATACCTAACTGTTTTTCTCTCTCTCACTCTGGGGTCCGTGTCCACATATTCGCTTACACCTTTCTGTCCCATCCCCTGTCTTCAGCTCATATGCTACCTTTTCTTTGCAACTAATCATTCTGAAAATGAGTCACTAGAACTGAAATGTTAACTCAGTTTGCTCTCCAGAGATTCTACCAAACCTGCTGAGTTTCTCTAATAATTTCTAATTTTGTTTTGCATTTCTAGCATCTACAGTTCTTTGTTTTCTGATGATGTTTTCATGGTCCTCATTAGTCTCTTAATTTATGTTTTTTATTAAATTCAAATTCCACCATCTGCCATGGTAGTGTTTGAACCCTGGTTCCCAGAACATTTCTTGGGTCTCTGGATTAATCGTCTAGCAAAAATACCACTTGGCCCTCAGCTTCACTAAGCATTAATGATTAATCATGAAACATTAAATAAAGCACTAGACTTGCGTGATTGACTATTGGCTTGAGAATCTGTAGTTATGAGTGAAATTTGAAACTCTGTGTTCAAAGAAGGCTATGATGAGATTTAATAGATATTCTTATAACTATGAAGAATTCTGACAATTTGATAGGGAAAGATTATTTTTCTCTGTTTAAGAAATCAGTAACAATGGAACATTAATTACTATCATCAGCAAACTGGAACTGTAAAAATACTGTAAGAAACAAGTTGTGGTGAAATCACGGGCAAAGGAGTGGTTTAAGGCAAATGCAATGTATATTTTAAGGGGAAGTGACTAAATAATTGAAGCAGGAAAAAATCCAGGACTGTTGAGGAAAGAGAGTTGGTGAGAGCCCCAACCACTGTGCTTTGCAGTCCCCTAACTAACAAAACACCTGCTTCCCTGTTGGCTTGTGATGGCACAGGACTGACTGTTACCCTCCCACTGTAGCCAGACATATCCCCTGAGTATGATCACAGCTAAGCCCCTGGACTGTATGTGGACTGTGTCTGTGATAGATGATCCTGATTAAACAGTCCCCCTCTCCCGCCTTGATTGTCTGAGGACTAGTACCCATTCACTTGCTAACATGGCTGTTAGTTAGATAAACATGCAGCATGTTTGCTGTGCAGGCAGCTGTTATCTTCTGTGGATATTTGATTGACATCCAATGTGCTATGCAGCAAGATGACTATACCCCCTCCACCAGATCCCTACTGACAAACAGCTTTCTATGTGTCTGCACTAAAGAGCATATCAATACAGCTGTACTAATAGCCTTTAGGCTCCACCCCACCCCGAGTGATAACAGGCAAGGCTTGACAAAGTATGGATGCAGTGAGCAAAAGCTAAGAGAGTAAGTGATCAGCCTGAAATGCAAGATAACAAGGTGTGGAGTTAGATGAACACAGCAGGCCAAGCAGCATCTTAGGAGCAGGAAAGCTCCTAAGATGCTGCTTGGCCTGCTATGTTAATCCAGCTCCACACCTTGTTATCTCAGATTCTCCAGCATCTGTAGTTCCTATTAGCCCTGAAATGCAACCTGCGAGCTGCTTCTGTAAACATGGTGTCTGTGCAGCATGAACCTTTCAAATGCCGGTTGCTATGCATCCTGCAGTACAGAGCTGTGCTTCCTAACTGTCCTGCAAGTTAACCAGAGAGGTGCCACGAGGATTGTAAGGAGTTAGCAAATCTTGGATACCAGATTCCATGGACCAGTGGTGCATGTGGCTGGTTCCCATGGATTGTGCTGTGAAATGCTGAGCTACGTGGAAGCTGGTCAAGGCCAATGGCAAGATGAGATCACCAGGTACCTGCGCTGACTTGTGACATTTCGTTTGCTGGGCACATTTGATTAAGAAAGGAAGTTGCATATTAATGATGCAAGATGTACAGTTTTAAGGCATTCAATAAATAATTAACTGGTAACTTACTGCTAAGTAGCAAGAAAATCACCTTGCCATCCAACAGACGAACAAAAGATGCAGCAAGTTTCACTCATTGTCAACATCAGCTTCATTAGACTTCTTGTGTGATTCCACCACAAATCTTACCAAAGCCCATATTGCTTTTGTCCCTTGAAGAACTTCATAACAAGGTAAAACAGAAATCAGTAAGTAGGAAAATATCTTTGATTACAGAGGCTATAAAGCAAACCTAGCAAAATCTAGATATGTTTTTAAATAGGCTATTTCAACACATAGAATGTTGTTAAATTATGCAAAAATGAAGTGACAAATTGACCAGAAATGGAGATTAAGGAAAATTAACTTTTGAAGTTAAATTGCAAGCAGCAAACCTTGCATTCAAAAAGAATTCTGTCTGTTTGAGTTATTAAATGATGCAGAGCTGCCGGTGTTGGACTGAGGTGAACAAGGTCAGAAATCACATGGCACTAGGTTATAGTCCAACAGGTTTATTTGAGATCACAAACTTTCGGAGTCTTACTTCTTCCTCAGGTGTTAGTGAGAGAGGTAGCATCAGACACAGAATTTGTAAGTAAAAGATCAAAGGGTCACACCACTGATGAGGATGTACTAAACAAACCTAAGATGCTTTTAAATCTTTGAGCAGTTAGAAGATTTTAAATGATTACTATGTGTATGTAAATCTCCAAATTCCCTTGAGGTCACTGTCCTGAGAGAATGAAAGGTTTAATCAGTGTAAAGAAGAGGTGACATTTTTGGTTTGACAATGCATGTTGGGTGGGAGGCCTCGTTTAGAATTTGTATGTGTTTTGATTTGGAGTCAGGCTGGTTTTACTTCTAAAGTAGAAAATTATAAAATGCCACTTTGAATATCTATAAATCGAATGCTCTTTGAACAAAACAGAATGTATTTGCAAATACACATTCACCCCTCAGATTTACATGTGTGCATACGAGTGTGTGAGAGAGAGAGAGAGAGTTAGTGTGTGTGTGTGTGCGAGTGCTTGTGCGCGTGCAGCAATCAACAGGCAGGGATCTTCCCTCCCAGTGGGAGACAACTTCAACGGACAAGGACATTTGACCTTGAATCTTCGGGTAAACGTCCCCCATGGTGAGCTTCGGGATGCGCAGCAACACAGTGTCACCAAGCAGAGGGTGATAGCCAAGTTCGGTACCCATAAGGACAGCCTCAACCAGGGTCTTGGGTTCATGTTGCACTACAGGTGACCTCTCCACACTATACAATCATACACACACACATACAATCACACACACACACACACACACACACACACACACACACATACAATCACACACACACACACATACAATCATACACACACACACACACACACACTTACACAAACGTACTGTCTCTCTCTCTCATACACATACATACACAGATCCCCTGATGCACACACTGTCTCTCTGACACACACACATGCGCACATGCACACACAGAATCTATGGGTGAATTTGTATTTGCAGGTACATTCTATTTTGTTGAAAAAGCACACAATTTATAGACAGTCAGTCAATGTGGTGTAATATAATTTCCTACTTTAGAAATAAAATCAGTCTGACTCCAAACCAAACACATACAGATTCTAAACAAGGCCTCATACCTAACGTGCATTGTCTGAACTAAAATGTCACCCCTTCTTTACACTGATAAAACCTTTAGTTCTCTCAGGACAGTAACTTCAAAGGAATTTGGAGATTTACATATACATATTAATCAATTAAAATCTTCCAACTGATTAAAGATTTAAAAGCATCTTAGGTTTGTTTTGTACGTCCTCATAAGTGGTGTGACCCTTTGATCATTTACTTATAAATTCTATGTTTGATACTACCTCCCTCACTAGCAGCTAAAGTAATACTCTGAAAGTTTATGTTTTCAAATAACCTGTTGGACTTTAACTTGGTGGCATATGATTTCTGACCTTAGGGGCAGCATAGTGGCTCAGTGGTTAGCACTGCAGCCTCACTGCACCAGGGACCTGGGTTCAATTCCAGCCTTGGACAACTGTCTGTGTGGAGTTTGCACATTCTCCCCCTGTCTGCGTGGGTTTCCTCCCATAGTCCAAAGATGCACATGCTAGGTGGATTGGCTGTGCTAAATTGCCCGTAGTGTTCAGGGGTGTGCGGGTTAAAGTGAGATGGGTCTGGGTGGGATGCTCCAAAGGGCAGTGTGGACTTGTTGGGCTGAAGGGCTTGTTTTCACACTGTAGGGAATCTAATCTAATCTTGATTTATTAAAGTTGCAATATTCATAATGCATGATCTGCTTTGCAGATGTAAAGGACAAATGTGGCCGGATAGACATGGTGGATTCAATAGTTGCTTAACTGATTAAACTGACAATTTTCCCAAGATCCAGGAAGCCTTATTGCCCACTTCACACAGTTAGTCACTCACATTCATGCTCCATCGCTTAACACACAAACAGGGCAGGTTCAAGACAAGTTTGGGCAAGATTTTGGATCTTTCAACATTTCAGTCTCCTCCTCCTCATCAACCTAACTCATAGCTGCCTGTTGTATAGGGTTAAAATTCCTTCCAAGGTACAAATTTCAATCAGGATAAGACCTTTGGAGAGCACCTAACCCATATTTCCCACAGTAATTATTTCAGACCTTGGTAAATCCCTTGAGTTCCATTTGTTAACTCAAAACTGTTTAACTCAATCCTGAAACATAGTAAAGTTTCTTGCTTCATCACATTTGCCAGTGATCTGCTCTTTTAGAAAACTTTGTTATTCTTAATATTCAAACATAAACTGTTGAGTTTATATTGTACGGATTTCGAAAAAGATCACAGCTTTTTTTCACTGTTCAGGACCAGACACACTCATTTTTTTAAATTTTAGTTGGTAGAGGTAACATGCTTTCAAGTCCTAAGGTGACTGCTAGCTTTATCATGTAGCTCCTTCTGACATAATTACTATCTGAAACATTGTGGTCTTGATTTACAAGTATGAACCAGAGTTCTACCAGTTATTAGCACAGTTCAACTTTACCACGCCAATAAAAATATACCTTCAAGTTGAAGTAACTCTTTCTGCCCTTTGCATACTAAAGAATTATATGGAAGCATTATATGGAAGCCAGAGAAAGGCCCCAAGGTTAGGCATCAGTCTATAATTAAAATGGTTTTGCTTAATCATTTCTGCTGTTCCTTGTATTATAAACACTGATTTCAAATAAAATAAATTTGCTTTTAGTTTATAAGATCATATGGTCTGTGACGTAATGTTGCTAAACTACGCAGTCTAAGATTTAGGTGTTGTACGAACGGAACCGGAATATGGTTAGAATAAACAATACTGGAGCATGTACATTTAAGAGATTAACTAGTGCAGGGATTTTTTTTGGTCTACTGGAGAAGGAACAGAAGCCACTGAAACTCATCTCTGTTAAAATCTTGTGCAGCTATGACCATACTTCATATGTCATTGAATCATACCTATTATGTTACAAAAACAGGCAGTTGCTCCCAGTGTGTCCTTGCCCACTGTCTGAAGCAACAACTCATCTAGACTTATCCCCCTGCTCCGTAGCTCTGGTAATGCATTTCAATTCCTAACTATCATTTGTCCAGCAAAGCCTAGACCCCTCATGAATTTTAGTATTTCCGTCAAATGTCCTCTTGATCTTCTCTAAGGAGAACAGCCCCATCAGCTCAAAACTGCCAGCATAAATTCCCCATCCCTGGAACCACTCTTGTAAGTTTTCCTTCACCTAGGCTCACCATCTGAAACCCCTGGCAGAATGAGGTGGGAGCTTTATTCCCATATTAAAAAGAGATGGAGAAGGCCTCTCTTTTCAGTACCGGGCCCTGAAAGAAACTTTGTATTCAGCTCATCCCTTCTGGATTAGAATATCACATCCAAGACAACAAATGTTGGTAGGCTGTTCAAACATAGAGACAAGCAGAGCTTGAGGTGAATTTTAACTTCTTCTACCAGATCAGCTGAGATTAGCTAACTCAGCATAGTGTGGGAATTGAAACAAGAACTTTCCAGCATAAGATGGCATGTTCTTCCATGCCTACGTGACAAGGTTATTGCTTCTGTTGTTCCTTCATCGTAATCAGTTACCACTTTTGCATTCAGAGATGGCCCACTGATTGTGAGGATGGAGCTCCTTTATTTTTGCACATTTCACTTTTGTAGCTGTTTGTGTGGAATGAATTTGACTTATGACGTTTGAATAAATCACTGTTGTATGTAAGATTTTACCACCTTTAACTCGTGCTACTTTAGCTAGCTCTTTGTGTTGAATAATAGAAACCAGTAATAACAGAAAACTCTAGAAAACTCAGCAGGTCTGGTCGTACCTGTGGCAAGTGGAACAGAGTTAACATTTCAATGGTATCCTTCAGAACAGAAGAGAGGTACAAATGTGATGGATTTTATTCTGTTGAGAAAGATAGAAACCCAATACACAGTTGCCACAGGCTCATAAACTTTTCAAAATCAGTGTGAAGATTCACAATTATTTTTTCCTCTGGTGAGATCATTGAACTTCTTTTGCATCCATGATGAGTTACCCTTCTCACATCATTACAATAGTGACAGCTTGTAGCATATAAAATACTGACCAATTCTGTAAATACTGTCATTACAGGTGGTGATTTCCCGCATTGAACGACTGACACCCCACGTAAGTTTCCAGTTGGATTCCAGTTCAGTATCTCCTGAAGTAATAGTTGAACAGTCTGAATCTGAAGAAGGCTTCATTGTTGTCATCACGGGAAAGAAAGTAGGTGGTTTTTTGATTGTAAATTCATTATCTCTCCTTATGAAAGTGTGGTTTCTTAATATCCTTTCGTCCTCATCTTCAAATACTTATGCTAGTCACATTATGACATGATAACATTATTTTCATGTCAATAACAGCGCTCATTAATCTCTCATGATACCTAAAGTCACAAATGTTTTTATAATTTAAGAATATGCTGAGAGTGTAACAGTAATTAATAATAATCACATCATTAATATGTACATAACCCTGTAATTTGCAGCAAGGCATCGCAAGTTGCCACAAATTGCTGAACAATTTGTATCAATGTATCATTAATCTTTTGAAAACAGAAGCTCACCAACAGCTGCCGCATGATTTTCAAGAAGTGCTTCATTTGCAGTATTAAAACCAATTAAACTTGCCTCAAAAGGTTATGACTGTTACTTAACTATGTGAGGAACATTTCACTGAACAGATTTATGTTTCTCCAATGCCATTCAACTTCTTCAACCCAGAAAGAGAATAATTCAAATTAAGATGTTTCCTTCCTACAAATAGTAAATTGTTATTAGAGAAATTAACATTTCAAATGAAAATATTTTGCAATCTTTTCTTTCCCTTTACTCTCTTTTTCTCTTAATTCAAACCCACCTGTCTCATTTTGTGCCTAATTAGCCTGGAATTCATGCACTCGAATTCACCAGCTTTCCCTTTCATTATCTATTCTTAAATCTCAACAGTTAAAGACTATTGGCCTCATCCTTCACTCATATTCCTGAAGTGCGTTGATCTCACTGTCCCATTAACATCGCGCACTTCTGGCCGATTGCAGTGCAAAAATGTTTCTAATTGAAGGATCAGAATAAAAATCTAAGAAACAGACCACCCTCTGAGATGGTCGTCTCCTGAAGCTGCTGGGTGCAAGGGAAGTTATTAGTCCATTTTGGACTTTTCTTGTGTTATATTAGTTACTTGCTGAACATTGTATTTGAGTTCCTGAAAAGTACAAATTAAAATGAAATAATTTTAAATGAATCAAAACTTCCCATTGCAACTAATATAAAAATTGTAATTAAGTCCAATAGGACTTTTTTTGAGAAAGAAAAGCAGGAAGTAGAAGTACTGTACATTCCTGAATTCCTACATTTGTAAATGAAATAACTTTTAAAATAAAATACATTTTAAAATATGAAATAAGTATCACACTTTTTCTATTCACCCATTGCTGCTCTACTCTGTCCTGCTCACCACTTCCATCTTCTGTTCCCCCTCCTTCCCCACCCTTCCCACTTTCTGGTTTGCTCTTCCATTGGCTGCTTCTCCCACTAGCTGTTTTCCTCCACCAAACCCTCCCTGTGGGTCAAGACTTGAGGGGAGGGAGGAAATGAATGAGATTAAGAGGAGCTCTGAGTGGGAAGGGCAGGCAGGAAAGTAGCAAGTGGAAGAGTTGGAAGAAAGATTGAACGGGAGGGAGTCTTTGGAGGGAGACAGAGATAGTGTGGGGAAGTGGGAACATGTTGGGAATGGGCGATGCTGGGCCAAAATGATCAGTTGATCAGTTCAGTCGCACCCCATTGGCCCTGGTATATTAAAAAGCAAAAATCCTGATGATAGTGAACATATTGATCTTACTCTATCCAAGCTACTAAAACAAAACAAAATTAAAACGTCGACATACCATGTATCACCGGGTTTGGTGTACTTAACATGTCTCTCTCAACATCACCTGTAGGCACAATGTATTTGGAATGTTATAGACAGTCAGTTTTAAATGTATAATAGATTGCTTATCTATTTTATTAATGGAATGGAGAAGCTTTTTTCTTGGTATAATGAATTCACAACTTGTCAAAAACTAATTGCACCATAAAAAAAAAATGTTCTTTCTCGCTAGATAAGCAGAATACCTTTAACAGGCCCAGGATGTGACCATTTCCTGTCATGCAGTAAGTGTTTAACAGCACCTTACTTCATGCAGTGTGGCTGGTGCGATGGTAGGTGTTCCAGAATACAGGAATGTACAAATCAGACATGGGCCCAGAATATTTGCCCTCCTGTTATCAGTAAGGTAAGAATCTCTGCTGTTTCTTTAAAAATTTTAAATTTTACCATGTTTACTGTTGCTCCTTGGAGTGTATCCAGGGCAAATTTGCAATATCTTTGACAAAAGTACACTGTGTATCTTTAATTCGAACTTCACCAATAGATAAATAGCATGTTTAAAAACTTCATCTGTTAATCTGATTCACTGGTGTGTGATTTGGTTTAAATTTCATTGCGTTTATGATTTTCTTCAAAAAGATCCATGGGATAAAATCCCAATCTACCTCCCAAGGTTTAAGTTTGATATGTTAAAAATTCTAAGAAAATTTTTGAAGAAGTCATTCAGGTTGGCTTTAAAGGTTATAGTCCAATTAGAGCACTTGCTAACCCTAAATAATTTCTATACATTTTATAGTTACTCCAAATTACCATTTTAGAAAGTAGCACAATATTTAGATATTATCCAGTATTAATGATCCAGTAATACCTTGGTAATGGAGATCCAGATTAATGCACAACTCCATTGTGCGAACATCATGAATTCTATAACATAGGATTATTGAGTCCGTCATGCAAATGCCATCCTTCTTGAGTCCCACTTAGCCTGAATTCCCCCGCTCTTTCCCAAACATTTTGAATTTTGAGTCCACTTACCTTTTAAAAAGTGCTAATAGACCGGCTATGACTTGTCTCACAGAAAGGCTGATATCAGCAAATATTCCTTCAGTGTAATGCTAATGTTGTGTGCATGTGTCTGTCTGCAGTCTTCTAGAGTTTATAATGTGCCAGAGAGTCACAGAAATGTAGAGCCATAGGTGTCAGTCCATGTCACAGAATAGTGGTAGCAGGAAGAGCAAATTTATGATGTTATAGACTCTGCTTGTATTGTTGTGCCTGATAGAGCATTCATTTCCTGAGAGCCCTCTATGCAAAATATTTCTAACTTTTCACTCATCCTTTTGATAATATTGCATTGACAGCATCTAACTATATTATGCATCATGTAGGTATTGAAACAATGACCAGTACAAGTAGTTCTGAACTTAGCAAAATCCTTCATTGTTTTTACAGCTTGATCAGTTTATTCCTCTAATATTTACATATGTGTCTTTCCATCAGCGAGCCAACAGAATAATTATTGGTTATTTAAGACATCATCTCAGTCAAGTAGCAGAAAAAAAGGAAGTAGACAAAGGAATCGATTAGATTTAAGCAGCCAAAACAGTCAGGGAAAACCTAGGGGTAATGTTGTAAGTTAAAGCAGAGTTTACATTTAAACAGATTGTGCTGACAGTTCTGGAGAAGTTGTTTCGCAGTCAAGCATTTACTCTCTTTCATCACAGATGCTGCTAGATCCACAGATTCTCCAGTATTCTCTGTTTGTTCATTTATGTTGGACTACTATGGAAAGGTGTCAAGTCACAATTGAGTGCCTTCATATTTGTCAGAGAAAGTCAAACTTGAACCAAACTTGATACTCTAGATGGGAGATAATGGTATTGTGGCAATTTCACTGCACAAATAATATAATGTTCTGGGTGTATAGGTTCAAAACCCACCACAGCAACTGAAGGAATTTGATTCAGTTAATAAAACTGGAATTGAAACCTGGTGTCAGTGAAAAGATAGGTACCATATCAGAGGAGATATTTTATTAACCTTTACAAATGGTGAAAGAAGCAACGTAGAAAGGAGAAGTACAGGGAGTGAATTCCAGAACTTAAGGTCCAGGCTGCTGAAGGTATACAGTACTGGTGAAGCAGTTAAAATCTGCGCTGTGCAAGGTGAGAAATAGAGGCCAAACATCTCAGTTAGCGGCAAGTCTGAAGAAGTTCCGGGGGTGAAGGAGGGGCAAATCTATTGGAAGACTTTAGAAACAAGGATGAGAATTTACAAAACATAGTGTTGCTTAATCAGGAGTCATTGTAGGTTCATGAGCACAGGAGTGATAAGTGAATGGGAATTGGTGCAAGTTAAGACACAGGCAGCAGAGTTTGGATGACCTCAACTTGATGGAGATGAGACTGTGGGAGACCAGCCAACAGTGTACTGGAATTGTTAGGCTGTGAGTTAACAAAGACATGATAAGGGTATGCACACCAGAAGAAATTAGGAGATACAGAAGTAAAGGTGGGCTGTGTTACAGCGGCCTTCGCAATCGCACAAATAAAAGGTCAGTCACTCATTCTGAGATCAAATGTGATATCAAGGTTACAAATAGGCTGTTTTAGTGTCTGATCAAAATGTCAACAACAGGGTTAGAATCAGGAACTTGAAAACAGAGAGCAGAGTTGGGACTGAAGACCAGAAAAACAGCTATCAAACTTTTTGAGAATTCTCCGTTGCTTTTTATCCATTTAATATAGAGAGTTGAACGACAGCAAATTTGTGAATGCCTACAATTGATATTTTATTGTTGTAATTACTTGTAGATCTCCCCATTAAGTGCACCTTCTGAGGGTGGAACAAGATTATCCATTTGTGGAAAAGATTTTGGAGCAATGAAAACTGGAAAAGTAAATGCTAAAATGATTGCCATAGAAGTCGGCAACGCATCCTGCAAATTGGAGGTTAAAAAGAGCAACAAGAACAGGTGTGCGAAGAAGAACACAATTCTGACTCACCTTTTTAGATCATTATGGTTTTAAAAAAACACCTATTTGCAACAAATAGGCAAACATTTGGCATAACATCTTGCATACAGGTGGACAAATGATTGCTTGCATCAAGCCACAAGTCTAGTTCCAGGTTTACAGATCATAAAAACCAGAACAAAGATAAGGCACAATACTAAAAGCAACCTACCAAAACTGAGTTAATGTTACCTGTTTCTTTTGGAGCTGCCACTTGGACTTCAATATAGAGATGAAACATTTCAGACTCAATTTTAAACTGGTGCACTTAGTGGGTACATTGTAGGTGAGGATTGAAATGACAGTCCGCTCGTCCTTCCTATGGTTAGCCATACAAGCAGGTAGTATCCTCTTCAGTATCAAAATATCGCTACCTACGGACATCGTTCAGACCCCAACATAAAGCTAACTTGGAATTGCAACTGCAATGACAAGTGCCATTACCATGGAGAATTGGCAGAAGACATAAAGCAGGGTGGGAAAGACTGTGCTGTGTTTTTCTTTTGTAAAACATCTCTTTGTGGGCCAAGAGGAATAGATGTGTTCCTCGCAGCCTGACGGGGAAATCTTGCACCTCATAGTCCTGAGTTCTATGCCAGCCTCAACCCAAATATATTTTCCAGTGGCTAGCAGGGTGAATAGCTGTTAATGGGAACTGTTAGCAACTAACAACAGGTGAGGTGTAATGTGATATCCAGAGGCAACACACTATGGACCTGGAGGAACACAGCAGGCCAGGCAGCATCGGATTTACCCTCATGTCGCAGATTATTCTTCTGGAATGCCAGTGACGACCACTTGAGTTCAAAATCTCACTCCTGGTTTTCATAAGCCCCACATTAAGCCCTCTGGGTTTGGGCAGGTGTCAGCATGGCATCAGTTAAGTGCGGCTCAAGAGTTCATTGTCAGCCTAAAAACAGAAAGAACAGAGGATGTTGTAAATCAAGAACAAAAACAGAAGTTGCTGGAAAAGCTCAGCAGATCTGGCAACACCTGTGAAGAAAAAAATCAAAGTTAACATTTTGGGTCTGGTGACCCTTCCTCAGATCTGATGGCAGCTGGGAAAAAGTCAGTTTATACGCACAAAATTGGGAGGGGGATAGGGTAGGGAGTAAACAACAGGATAGAGGATAGAGCTCAAAGAGAGAGAAGAACAAAAGCTGAAAAAACCAGAGTTAATGTTTCAGGTCTGGCGACCCCTTCCTCAGTTCCTGTGTTCTGAGACAGGGTCACCGGACCCGAAATGTTGACTCTGATCTTTTCTTCACAGATGCTGCCAGACCTGCTGAGCTTTTCCAGCAACTTCTGTTTTTGTTCCTGATTTACAGTGTCCACAGTTCTTTTGGTTTTTATTTGGAGAAAAGAGCAGTTGGATAGACAAAGGAGTTGATAACGATCAGGCTAGGAGGGTGAATGGCTGTTAATGGGGACTATTGGTGACTAACAACAGGCAGTGTGTAATGGCAGGCAATATGCTATCAAGAAATAACACAGTATGGAGCTGGAGGAACACAGCAGGCCAGGCAGCATCAGAGGAGCCTCGTCATTGAACATGATCATGGCTGATCATCCAATTTAAAACCCTGTTTCGACCTTCTTCCCATACCCTTTGATTTCCCCAGTCCTAAGAAAGCATAGTGTGACTTTGCTACGAATTTATGTCAATAGCCATTTTCAAAAACTAATCACCTTATTGGAGACTTTAGACTTGCATTTTCACTGAGACAAGATAAGAATCGTAGAAGCAAGGCAATTTGTCCAGAGTATTTCTCGTCTTGGTACAATATAAGGAATAAAATGTAAATTTAAAATTTAAATACCATTTAAAATCATCTTTCCTATGTTGTAATGTCAGCTAACTTTTTTTTCTTTCCAAAGACTTCTCTGTATATTGGAAGCTGTTAATGCCACACAAGATTACAACCCTGTCTCTGTTAATTTAACTTTGAACAAGAGTTTGACAGCACTTATGCATGGCTTTCATATTGTGGTAAGATAGAGTTCATTTTTATTAATTTTTTAAAATAGCTTGTGACAATATGAGAGTTTGATAATCATGCTGATCTTAATCAAAACTTTACCAAATTTGCTTTTGAGCAGCAGCTTATTTTTGCATACTGTAACAGCACTTCCACAATTCATTTACATATCATTTCCATCCATTCATCGCCCAAGGAAGCAAGATGTATTAACATTGTCATGCATTAACTCTGCATTGATCTGTAAAAATGTCTGCACTTTGAACAACATCCACTCTACTTCTCACAAATTGGTTCTTGGTGTCTTCTAAAAGTTATGTACTGCGAAACATATGCATGCATCAACAAGCACAAAATTGTCCAGAGAAATTAAGATTGTCCATGTTAAATTTGAGAAAGCTCTCAAGATGAGGTATGCCTATGGAAAATTTGAAAACTAAGGGGAACCTTCTAAAATCTCCTAATCTTAGTTTCCACAGAAGTAGTGACATTTGATTGAAGGGTCTAGGCCCGAAACATCAGCTTTTGTGCTCCTGAGATGCTGCTTGGCCTGCTGTGTTCATCCAGCTCCACACTTTGTTTTCTTGGATTCTCCAGCATTTGCAGTTCCCATTATCTCTGATCACATTTGATTGGCATTTGATTTGCTGAAATTTACTGAACTGGCATATTGCTGAGAAAAGGCACATTTGTCACAGCCTTATGACTTCCAATCATCAGGACAGTTCAAAAGAAATACTATACAAAAGGGCAGTACTGATTGATTGGCAAGTGGTCTCTGATTGGTAAAAACATTGTGATGAATAATGCACCAATTAATGATTACTTACAGTTACCTCCCAAGCTCTGTTTAAATTTTAAACCTGGCAGATTGATTTTGATCGTTCAAAGCATTAACCTGAGAAAGTGACCTGTCACCTACTTTGTTGAGTTGAAAAATATGCGCACATTTTCTATATCTGCAAAGAACAGAATGCTGTGTTTTAATGTGTGTTAAAACACAACTGCAAAACTGATTGATAATTCTAAATTGGTTGTTGGTATATTACGTCATTTGCTCAGGTTTACTTGGCAAATGTTGCCCAATCATGGAATCACACCCAATGTTGAACACTGAGATAACAAAGTGTAAAACTGGATGAACACAGCAGATCAAGCAGCATCAGAGAAGCAGGAAAGCTGACGTTTTGGGTCTGGATCCTTCTAGACCCGAAACGTCAGCTTTCCTGCTCCACTGATGCTGCTTGGCCTGCTGTTGTTCATCCAGCTCTACACCTTGTTATCTTGGATTCTCCAGCATCAGCAGTTCCTACTATTTCTAATGTTGGACACTGTTGTGATTGTGACCAGCAGGACAAGGAAGTTTCAACAACCCAAAGAACACATGCCACTGATTGGATGGTCCTCCAGACATAGAGACAGTAAGGACAGCAAATGCAGGAAGCTAGAGTCAATAAGTGTGGAGCTGGAAAAGCACAGCAAGTCGGACAGCATCTGAGGAGCAGGAAAGCCACCATTTTGGGATGCAACTCTTTGTCATGATCAAAGGGTTTTGACCCAAAACATTGACTTTCCTGCTCCTCAGATGCTGTCAGTTCTACCAACATAGTTGATTTATGTCCAGGAGAGCATCCCTGGGAACAAGACACAGACCAACTTCATGGGGTTACTTGGGATGAACCTTGGTGAACCACTGCATCTCTTTCCAGAGCTTCGTTGCAAAGGCACACTCCACAAGGAGTTAGTCAGTGATCCCTTCCCCACCATAGCAACCTGAAGGTTAACATGCCGAGTTGATGAAATACCAGTTACGTAGAGAGGATTTGACAGGAAGACCCTTTCTCTATGCCAGCCAGGTTACCTCTTGAAGTTTGTTTGTAAGTTCTGACAAATAGGCATTCTGCCAAATAACGTTGGCAGTCTACTCAGGAAGCCAACTATTTCCTGCAGGAATTCTAGGACATTATGTGCTGGGCACTACCTGATGGACTTGTTATCCAAGGTGTTTTCTATGTGAGATCCTCAATAAAACAGGTAGTACAGCATAGTCCAAATACTGTGGAGCATTCTGTGGAAATGTGGCCAGATACATCCCTTGCAACTTCAGAGGCAGAGAGATCCCCAGCATGTTATGATCCTTGGTGTTTGAATACTGAGGGTCTTTGCACAGCTTAATGCAGTTGCACATAAAAGTATCTATTAGAATGAGGCTGATTTTGGATATGTTTTCTCCTCTCATGTCTAGGGTTCATGCATTGTGTCCCTATGAATATGGTCCATTTTCAGTCTCCAGATAAGGTGGAACACAGCAAGTGTGAATGCCACTGTGCAGGTGTGAGAAATAGGCCAGACTTGCACCACTTGCAGCAACACAGTGAGAACACCTGATGACCAGACACAGTGGAGAGAGGGTGTTACTCCCGCATGCTTAGTTTTTGTTTCAGCATAGTGACTCGCTCTTCCAGTTTTTAACCTACATCTCTCTGAATGGTGAACGGTATAAAGGAACAATGGGCCTACTTCCCAAAGGACATGACTTCACTTTGTCATGATTTCCTTTGGTTCCTGAGGCCCATTTGAGCTGGTCGCAGATGCTTATTCGTCAGCCCGTTGATGCTGGATGGAGCAGACAGTGGTGGTATTGTCCGCGTACAGGGAAACCTTCACCCGAGTGCCTCCTGTCCCTGGTATTAGTGCCTCTGTTTATGTTTCAATACATCCTGATCCAATCAACGAGTTTCTATATAACACATGAACAGCATAGTGGAAAGAGAACAGCTCAGACAGGTTCCAGATTTCATCAGAAAGGTTTCTGATCCCCACACACTGACCAAAACTATGCTACTGATGTTTATGTGGAGCACTTGGATCCAATTACAGATTCCTTCATTAAACCCCATTTTGGAGACAACTTCCATCTTGAAGCTGTGTGAATTTATGTCAAAGGCCTCCTCCTGGTCCTGGTTGTTGAAGTAGCTGGTCATCCCTCCGTCAAGCATAAGGGCATTGATTTCCCTGAGTAACAAGCCTCTCCAAGATCTGCCTGCCAGGTACAGTGCAGGTCTGATCAGGATGTAGATTGCCAGCTCCAAGGCAGAAGTGATCTGGTTGGCAGTGACCATGAATAGATTTTATAGTCCCTATTGAGCATTGAGGGGCTGCCAATTTCTCCTATCTCCTCTTTCTGCTCATAAATGGTTGATGATCCCTTTCCTCATGGATTCTAACATGCTGCCATCCAGAAACTTAGTCTCAGATACCTCTAGCAGGACTAAGCGCATCTTGTCCCAAGAGTAGAAGATGAGTCAGCCAGTAAGCTGTAGCTTCCAGGAGTTTTAGTTTTCGCAAAGTATTTGAGAAGCTTAGTTAGCTCATCCAGCATTAGTGGTCTGTCCAGAGTCTCCCAAATACTGTCATCTAAGATTTCTTTGACAAAGAAGAAGAATGAATGGGAGGCCATGCTGTCTGTGGCTTCTCATCATACAGTCTGGCAGAGAAAAGTTTTTGATTCCCAAAGTATCAGATTGTGATAACTCTACCTGGAATAATACCTTGTGTTATTGCAATAAAGCACAGATGAGATATATGGATTTCATTTATTGTGGATCTCTAGTGGGTTTATTACAGCTGAACTAATATATAAAGACAGTTGTGTTTAGAAAACTGAAGAGCAGAAAGCCTATAGCTTTTGGTCATCTGACCATATGCAGCTTGGCTCATTTACATTTTGAACTCTTAAAGCAAAATCACTCCAAAGCTGATATGCAATATCTGTTTTTTTAATCTCCAAAGATAGCTTTCATATTCTACAATTAAAGCCATGTGTATAACCTCGGGAAATGTGGACTTCATGCTGTTGATGTACTGCCTGTTGTTCTGGTGATACATCATTACTCATTATCCCTATGTCTTTTTCTATGTCTGCTGTGCTCAGTTGGCATAGTGTACGCTTGCCTGAGCAGGTTTCTGTTTCCCCTCAGTATTGTTCCATTAGTTTGATATGACTTCATACGACTTGAGCTGACTGCACACTCTGTGTGTACTCAAGTACCCATTGTGGGCGTGTATCTCTTATCTTTTTATCTTTCTTGCAGTTGAGGTAATTCTGCATCTGCATGCTGCCCATGCATCCTCTCATGTTTGTCATGAACTGCATCATGTATTTCAGAGAATTTGAATACATGTTGGCATGCCAAGATTGTTCTCATTTGCTTTGGGAACATGATCTCTACTGGCAATTGTAAACCCACATCCAGAGGTGTAACTCTGAGGCATTTCATGAAAATTGTGATTTATCATCCTAAACTGCAGGACAAGTTATTAAACAGTGCTGGGTGAGACTGTTTGATCTGGGATCATGTGGTGATGACATTACATGGTTCACAGTTCATTTGGCACACATGTCACCAAAGGGTCAGTCTTTATACATCTGCCCATTGTTTGTAATGATTTCTTGAAGTGCTCTGAATAAGCTGAATACTCGGTACGTCTGCCATGTTGCTTAAATGTTCTTCATCTGTCTGACAATTGGAAACTTGAACAACAATTGGTGCCAAAGATGAAGTAATCTCCATTCATGATAAATAGTTCAATGCTAATTTTGGACCAAGGAACTAAGGAAATCTTGTGCTTAGGAAAATAGGATCAGGAGTGGGTCATTCAGCCCCTTGAGTCCCAATATAATTTTGACTGATAGAACACTTCAAAGCCTTTTACTCAGACCCACACTTCAAAGCCTTTTACTCAGACCCACAATTCTGCATGTAACTGATTATCAGAAATCTAACAATGTTTACCTGAAACATACTGAAATACTGAGCTTCCACAGTCCTGTGTGACTGAATTCCAAAGATTCACAACCTTCTGAGTAAAAAAAAATTCTCTTCATTATCCCTCTTATTTGTAATTTTGTATTCTCCAGTCAGGGGAAACATCTTATCTGCATTTATCCTGTCTGTCCCATTAAGCATTTTGGAAGATTCAATAAGATCACCTCTTGTTCTTCAAATCTCTGGAGATTACTGGCCCATTTTTCCCACTGTTTTGTTCATAGGGTAGTCCTACCATTCCAGGAACAAGTTTGGTGAACCTTCAATGTACTCCCTCTATGGAAATATCTTACCTGAGATGACATAATCAAAACTACACAAAGGACTTCACTATCCTTGTGTTCAAATCTTTCTGCAATAAAGGTTAATATTCCATTAGCCTTTCTAATAGCTTGCTGCATCTGTATGTTAGCCTCCAGTGACTAAGCAACAAGAACATTGAGATCGTTTTGTGTGTTTACACTTTGTGATCACTTACCATTCAAGAAATACACAAATACTTCCATTTCTCCTACCAAATTGAATAACCTAACATTTTTTTCCGTATTATTTTCCATCTTCCATTTTCCTGTCCATTCACAATGCCTGTCTAAATAATTGTGAACATGAAAAGATTTAGTCAAACTATACCAAGTCCCCAATTTGCCTGGTTGAATATGTCAAGTTAAGAAAACACTGTACTTGTTAACAACAAATTATCTTTAACCATGGAAGTTAGGAAATCTGAGTTGTTAATTTATACAAATAGCTTCTACGCTATTCCTTATTAAAATGCCCCCTTCAGAAGCAGGCAGACACAAAAGACAAGTCAACACAAGAAAAGGTATTAAGGGTGAAGAAGGAAAGAAAAAACAGGAAAATACAGTTCAATAACTCCAGTGTAGACACAGGATTTGATTAGTTACTTTCTTTTTCTTCCTCTCAATTCCTTTTTGGTTCTTTGCTGTTGACACCAGGTTGTTTGCACATTGATGCTCTCTTTCATTCACTTGTTTGGAATTAACCTTTCACTGTCTTTGAAAGCGTTTTGTTTCTCCTTCAGTGGGGGATTTGCAGAGATGTAAGTGGAAGACAGGTAACAATTAATGGACACTTTCTAAGACTGAGATTTTTCATGGTTTTCTTTTGTAGGCTAGTTGATTTTCTACCCCACAAAAGCTGTGGTCACCTGTGCAGGAGCCAATCAGAAGGTCATTGTCAAGCAGTTTTCCTTTAGTTCTGAGCCCATTGGCTCTATGGCATTTGATCCTGCCCCCACCATTCTCAGAAAAATCATAACATTGCATACAATGTACAATTTGTTCCAATAAACGTGATTTTCAAAACTGCAGTGATCTATTTGCACCATCTCCTTGAAGCAGAATCCCATTTTTGTCAATGCACAATCCAAAACATAAAGGAAATAAAGAGACATTTTAGAAACATTGTAAAGCAGAATGACCACCTTCAGGAGAAAAGATGAAGAAAATTGGTGGGCAAAGGCAGATGGGATCAAAATTGGCTCAGTAGTTAGTATAGCTGCCTCACACCAGGGATCTGGGTTTGATTCCACCCTTGGGTGACTGTGTGGAGTTTGCATATTCTCCCCATGTCTGCGTGGGTTTCCTTCGGGTGCTCCAGTTTCCTCCCATAATACAAAGATGCGCAGGTTAGGTGGATTGGCTGTGCTGAATTGCCCACAGTGTCCAGGGATATGGGTTAGCCATGGGAAATGCAAGTTTACAAGGATAGAGTAGGGGATTGGGCCCAGGTGGGATGCTGTTCAGAGGGTCAGTGCAGACTCAATAGACCAAACAGCCTGCTTCCATAAGATAGGAATTCTGTGATTCTATAAAATTTAGTACCAAAAAAACATAAATGATGCTTAGTTTGATTTTATTCTATTTCTTTTTGATTGGGCGGAGACAGAATCCAGCTGTTACACACATCTCCCCAACACATGGTCCCAAATCAGGAGGATCCACACTTACTCTTACAGGAAAGTACTTGAACTGTGGAAGTAGAAGGGAAGTTTTAATTGGAGAGAAACTGTGTGAACTTAAAAGGTATGCTTTCTATTTTCTTTAAACATACATATTTTTGAAAGAAGTACCTAAATGCTCCGAATATGAGATTCTATTTAAAAATCTCCAATTTATTTAAAGATTTGCAGTGATTTGAATAAAGTTTCAGATGTTGCATCAGCAAACTATTGTGAATGCTGGAAATTAGAAATAAAAATAGAAAATACTGGAAATGGAGAAAAGTTTGCCCCATTCTTATGTTGGCAGAGGTCTGAGTATTTTGCAGCATTTTCTATTTTTTATTGCAGTTATTATTTGTTGTGATGTGGAGATGCCGGTGTTGGACTGGGGTGGACAAGATCAAAAATCACACGAGACCAGGTTATAGTCCAACAGATTTATTTGAAAATGCAAGCTTTCAGAGCTCAGCCCTTTCCTCGGCCTCAGTGTTGCATTCATAGGATTTTTGTACGATGATATCTCAATGTCGTTATTCTGTTGAACTGTAAATGGCCAAATAGGGATACGGTCTTGAGCATACAGGTGGTGTTGGAAGACACAGAATTGTACACACAGCTTTTTCCAACACCCAGTGAAGATTATTGTCATTCCAGTCCATGAACAGGAATCAGAATGGGTGGTCTGACAGTCCAACTGCCCCATCTACTGTTCCAGCAGCAGACTGTCACAATTTACCAAATAATAGCAGGTGACTATTTATATGTAATCGGTTGCCTCAGTTTATTATCTTATTGTTGGAAGTGTGTAGCCTTCTTGAGAAAGGTTATTGTACTTTTTTTTAAGAAAAGCTTGTGCTTTGCCGTGTCCTCTTCTTTAAAGTTCCAGTATTATCTTATCATGTATTACCTTAGGTATCACAATTTGTTAAACAGAAGATTCACAACATCAGTAGAACTGGTGAGATTCAGAAATAATCATATAACATTGTAATTTTGACAATATTTAAGTAAATTTCCGCATTTAAAGCATTATAATAAATGCTTATTTAGTTTATTACCATTTCAAAAACAACATTCTTGTCCTTTGCTAATGTCTACCACATATCAAACGTTTTATTGCTAAATCCAGTCTGTGCAGACTAGATGGCTGTTGGTATGTGTATTTATTGATATTGGCTTTTCAGAGGTTAGAAAGATAATTTTACCTCAGCAGTGCTGTAGGGGTTATTGTTAAACTCAGTTGATTAAGATGTTATTAAATGGAAGAAGCTTTTTGTATTATTTCAATTAAACAGCCCCTGCGAGTCATGTCCAGATTTCCTTTCTTCCCTTACTCATAAATGTTGACCATTGTTACTCTTAAGTCTCACAAGCCGTCACTTCCTTCTTCTCCTCAAGTGATGCTTTGTCTACCATGACCAATTCTACAGGTGCTGATTCATTCTGGGGTTCATTTGCAAATAGTGCTTCCAGTACCTCACACAAGTGCCAGTTATCTGAGCAGGATCATTGTCTGTGAGCTAGCTAATTATGGAGGCCAACAGAGCTGAACCCAACTTCATTATCACTCAATATCCAATTTTGCCTAATGTTTACAAGTGTACACTTTCCAGCAGAAGGCAGTGACTATTCATCAGGAGCAAAACATTATTTTATTTTTATTTTCCTTCACATTTCAAGATTAATGGGGTCGAAGCATCACCTTAACCATTTCCATGGCAAACACGGGTTAGGAAATAAAAGGTGTAGAGCTGGATGAACACAGCAGGCCAAGCAGCATCAGAGGAGCAGGAAAGTTGACATTCCTGAATTCTGAAGAAGGGTCTTGGCCCGAAACATCAGCATTCCTGCTCCTCTGATGCGGCTTGGCCTGCTGTGTTTCATCCAGCTCTACACCTTCTTATCTCAGATTCTCCAGCATCTGCAGTTCCTACTATCTAGGAAATAAACCTGGAATTCTGTGGTCTTTGAACTTTGTGATTTAGTGATACTCTGACTTCATTAGCCAATTTTTCCCTTTGTTTGTTTATTATTTCCAGCATCTCTGAAACGAGGATTGAGTGTACTACTCCTGCCCACACAACCACGCTGACACACTCTGTGGTTTTAAAAATAGACTTGGCTACCCGAGAGGTCAAAAATAGTTTCATGTATGTGGAGAATCCATCTATCCGCAATATTTATCCAGTTTGGTCATTTAGCAGGTGAGACATAGTCTGTAACTGCATTTTCATCTCTTCAAAACCTGTTCACTGGGAGCTCACATTATTCTCTTCATTGCAGTGGAGGCAGCACAGTTACGGTAAAAGGAGCTAACTTGAATTTTGTACAATCCCCACTGATGGTAATCAGCGTACAGCAAATACCAAAGACTTTTCGTGTGGTAAGTTTAACATACATTTCTGACATGGTCTGACTAAGTATTATTGTTACGTAGGAAGATAAGGACAGGTTTTTTTTCCTTTATTCATTGACAAGAGGACATCACTGGCTGAGCAGCATTTATTGTCCATCTTAATTGCCAGAGGGAAGGTCAGAGTCAACCACATTGCTGTGGGTCTGGAGTCACATGTAGGCTAGACCGGATAAGCATGGCAGTTTCCTTCCCTAAAGGACATTAGTGAGCCAGATGGGTTTGTCCCGACAATCGGCAATGGATTCATGGTTATCATTAGATTCTTAATTCCAGGTTGTTTTTATTCAATTCAAATTCCACCATCAGTGGTGGGATTCGAACTTGGGTTCTCAGAATGTTATCTAGGTCTCAGGATTAGCAGTCCAGCGACAATACCACTAGGCCATTGCCTTCCCATTTGTGTTAGCTATTCACCATTTTAAATTGTTCTGCCATCTTTTTCAATAATGACAATATGCAGATGACTTTCATCTACTTCCTTAGCTCTAGCTCTCTTAATGCCATTTCCATTAAAAATCTGCCACTCTTAAGTCTCAAGGATATCAATTGACACATTATCTGCAGGTTTTTATGGGAGCAATTTATTTTACAAAACTTTATTGCTGGGACTTTAGGAGTTTTAAAAAAACAGAGAAGTCTTGTTACAAGGTTATTGGTGAGCCTGCACTTGGAGTAATCTGCACAGTTATTAGCTCTCAAATTTCAGAAAGGGTATCTTATCACTAGTGGCAGTTCAAAGGAAATTCATAAAACATATCCCTGAGATGAAGAGATTGACTTATCAACAATGGCTAAATAGGTTAGGGCAACATTCATGATAACAAAGTGTGAAGATGGATGAACACAGCAGGCCAAGCAGCATCTCAGGAGCACAAAAGCTGACCCGTCTAGGCCCGAAATGCCGGCTTTTGTGCTCCTGAGATGCTCCTTGGCCTGCTGTGTTCATACAGCTTCACACTTTGTTATCTTGGATTCCCCAGCATCTGCAGTTCCCATTATCTCTAGGGCAACATTCATTGTAGTTTAGATGAATGATGGATGATCTGAATGAATTATACATGATTCTGACAGGGTTTGACAGGTAGATGTTGAGAAAATATTTCCACAAGTCAGTGAATCTCAAACCAGGAGACATAGTTACAGAATAAGGGTACATTAGCTTGAGATTGAATTATGAAGGGATTTCTTTACGGAGAGGATAGTAAATATCTGAAATTTGCTACTTCAGAGAATTGTGAAGGCTAGGTCTTTGAAAGTATTTAGAAGGAGGTAATTTTTTGAAATAGTGAGGAGTTGATCTTACAACGATCTGGCACAAAAGAGGACTTAAGGCCTACAGCAGATCAATTGTGGTTTTAAGGGGCTGAATGATCTACCCCTGCTCCTATTTTTGTCTTATGTCTAGAACTCCAATCTGACCTGAAATATTACCTCTGTGTGAAGCTGGATGAACACAGCAGGCCAAGCAGCATCTCAGGAGCACAAAAGCTGATGTTTCGGGCCTAACCGTCAGCTTTTGTGCTCCTGAGATGCTGCTTGGCCTGCTGTGTTCATCCAGCTTGACACATTGTTATCTTGGATTCTCCAGCATCTGCAGTTCCCATTATCTCTGAAATATTACCTCTGTTTCTTTCTCCATTATTGCTGTCTGATTTGCTGAGCATTTCCAGCCTTTTCCACATTTTACTTCAGATGTCCAGTATCTGCAGTATTTTGTTTTTGGTGTAGCTGTCCTGGTTTTGATTCTAATTGTAACTACAGCGTAACCCATGTTAATTTTTAGAATCTTGTTGAATAGAAAAGAATAGGCAATCGGTGAATGTGACCTTTGAAACTAGATAATGCCAATGCAGATATCCTTTTCAGAACATGGTGAACTTATTTAAACATTGGGGATGGAAGTTAGTCTGCTTCATGTTTTTGGTAGGGGACATAATGAATATTGGCCCCCATCAGAGACGATCAGAGGTATAGGTAGAATAGACGGGCAGAGACTTTTTCCTAGGGTGAAAGTAGCTTTTACGAGGGAACATAGTTTTAAAGTGAGTGGAGGTAGATATAGGGGAGATGTCAGAGGTAGGTTCTTTACTCAGAGAGTGGTAGGGGCATGGATTACATTGCCGGAGAGGGTAGTTGAGTTGGCCTCATTAGGGGCTTTTAAGTGGCTATTAAATAGGCATATGGATGATAGTACAAGGTAGCAGTGGAGGTTAGCTAGACCGTAGGTGTCGGGTAAACTTTCAGCACAACATTGTGGGCTGAAGGGCCTGTACTGTGCTGTACTGTTCTATGTTCTATGTTCTATATATCAATCCCACTCCTCCAGCTCTTAAAGGTGTTTGTCCCTCTTAAAGAGGAGCTTCACTGATAAACGGAAAGTTATTCCTGATTGATGTTGACGCATATCTGGGCAAGGAGTATGGACATACAGGTTAAGGCAGGGGCCCAGATTCACTGAAACAGCATCTGAACCATTGGTGACAAAGGTGGCCCGAAGGTAACACCTAACTCCACAGGGAGTTAAGAAGCCCTTGAGACAGACCCTCTGAGAGAATGGGAGCAGGTGACAAGAGTTTAAGAGGCAGAAATGTGCCTCATATTCCAGGGTGAATTTTGATGAAAGGGGCACAATTAATCAAGCCGGAGGGACCCCACTAAATTCTAGCATTGATGGGAAGACCCATAGACAGCATTCTCACCCTATCTTAGCTTTAAGCGATAATTGCCCAGTTAAGGGTTGTGTCTTGCTGTGACTGGTATTAACTCCATAGTGCAGCAATGGCCTAGTGGTACCATCACTGAACTGTAAATCCAGAGACCCATGTAATGATCTGGGGGAAGCCAGGCTTGGTGACCATGAATCCATTGCTGATTGTTGGAAGACCCATCTGGTTCACTAATGCCCTTTAGGGAAGGAAACTGCCATCCTCATTGTGTCTACATGTGATTACAGACCCATTTGACTCTTAAATGCCCTCTGGTGATTTAGGAATGGGCAATAAATTCTGGCATAGCCAATGATGCCTTCTCCCTGTAAATGAATTAAAAAAAAGAGCAGGTCATCTTGCCACATGGGGTTTGCTTGCACCAAGAAATTTTGATAGCCGTGCCTGCCCTTGCTTCCGATGTTCCGCAAGCTCCCACCTCCTATCTTCCTTGCAACGTTTGCCTCCTTGACAACCACCACCTCCCACCCTTACACAGCCTCGCTCAGGGTCTTACAATAAGGCAGGTACTAATTTAATGCATAAGGATGAATAGTTCATTCCCGTTTGTATAATTAGATGTAATTTTGAATGAACATGTTAATGAGAAGGTTTTCACGGATGATCTTTATTGTTAGATGGTAGTCAAGGGAACACAGTGAAAGACCATCACAATTGTGATGAGAGTGGGGAATGGTCAGGGGATGTAGTCTACTTGCAGTGGAGCCTGTAAAAGTACTTCTACACAATTGATGCAGTCAGAAGGGATCCAGGATATTTCCTTCCTGCCTCAACCTCTTGTTCCTTCACTGTCGCTGGGTCAAAATCCTGGAATTGCCTCCCTAATAGCATTGTGGATCAACCCACAGCAGGAGGAATGCAACGGTTCAAGATGGCAGCTCACCATCACCTTCTCCAGGGCAGCTAGGGATGAGCAAAAAATGCTGGCCAGCCAGCAATGCCCATATCCCACAAAATGAATAGAAAAAGAAACTGCCTCCTCCCATGGTAACCTCCAGATGTCCCATGACATTCTCATAGTAACAATGCCATGGGAGACATAATGGATCACCATGAATTTTAAGATGCACTCTGGTCCACAATGGACAGCTCCCCCTGAGAGACTTGGAGAGTAGATCTGTTGCTTCAAAATGCCAAGTGTTTGCTCGGCAATGTTTTGTATGTCTCCATGACTTTATTTCGGCACTATCCTGATGTGTTAGGGCGACAGAGTGACGTGGGCCGTGGAATTGTGAGTTATGGGTTATCTACCCTATGCAGATATGTTAGACCTTGTCCTCAAGCATCCAGCCTAAGGGCCCTCTAGCTAGCCCAAGTTAAGTTGGTGCAGTTGATCGGTGCAGGACGAATGCACCATGGCTGCTGCCGGGATAATAAACATGCATCAAACTCTTATTCTTTGCATGGTGAAATTCACAGAGTTATGTACATGGAACTGATGGTGTTCTACACTATTGGAAATCCTGATACATTGGCGAAAACACATGTCTTTTTGTTTTGCTTGTCCCATCTGAGTTGATCATATAATCTCCTCCTCTGGAATAGATGGCCTCAGTGACCCCTCACCCACTGGCTTTCCAATCATCAGTGTTCTGAAGTATGTTGACATTGTCTTCATTCCCACTTGAACCCTCAAACATTTAATTCATTACCTCTGGCAGGGCAATCCCCACCTTGAAGTGAGAGTTCAAGTTGGCTTGTAAATCTTGAGTCTCCTTGAGCACTGTATTAGGTCTAGTATAGGAAACCCTTAATGGAGATAGTCTTTTTCTCCTCTTCCCTTTTCACAGAGTAACACTTGCGGCAGCCTCTCATTAATCTACTAGTCAAGAGGCATTGCAACCAAAGCTCCTATATCTTACGCAGCAATTCCTGTCCTCTCCATGAACAGCTGTAAACAAAGTTCCTAAAACACAGCATCCCAAAAGCTGTTATACAATGGCACTTAGAATCACTTGACCAAAGTAGAACTAATGCAAAAGCACCTCACCTGTAAGTTGTTGTCTGACATTTCAAATAACACTATTGCCTGGCTACTCTTGTATTTGCATATGTTTAGTGAGTGTGGACTGAATACATTGCATCAATTTGCCTGGTCCAAGTTTTAAAGCAAAACTTCATCACAGGCCCAGTTTGTAGCAGCTTCTAGCAAATGCATCAGATGCTTAGATGATTGCCCTTACTAGCATGGGGTGACACACGGGCCACAGCAGGAAGCGCAGCACAGCACATTGAGCCTCCAAGTTCCATACTGCTGTCTACAGCCTCACTGTGTATCTGAATTTCATGGCCACATTGAAGTTAAAGACATAAAGATTAATTTAGTGAGCCATCCACAGTTAAACTTCACTGGCTGTATGCTCTTAGGCATTGATGCCTTAATTTTTGAGGCAGGTTACATTATTGACAGGTTCCAGCAGGTTACTGAACTACACTTTCAACACCTTGCGCTGAGTAAAGATCTGACTGAGATATCAGGGGTGAACATGTTTGAAATAATTGAATTGAATACAAAGAGAATTGCTCAGGATGACTCAGTGGTTATACAGTCACAGCAGAGTTACTTAGTTCTGGAGGTGGGGGAGTAATAGGAAGAAAATTGAAAACCAGTTTACAAGCGATTTCCTCAGAGATAGAGCAGTGAATGCTTTTTGATTGGTCACTTAATCCCCACCCTCTCATTTCTCAGAGTACCGGAAATCTCTGTAGCGTGTAGTGAGCATGTGAGGAAGCACATGGGCTTGGTGAATTGATAAGTAAATTAGATTAGCATGCAGTTTGGGCAAATAATTGAACAAAAAGATTGAAAGCATTTGGTATAGAGGGTGGTAACGACTACTAAGCAGGCAATCAAATAGATAGGTCAGAGAACAACTAAGACAGGCAGAAAAACACATGGTGTGGGAATTGCTGACAAAATTGCTACCCATCCCTAACTGTAATGTTGAACGTTTTAAACTTATTTCTTTATTTTGCTGTTTTTTACCTAAGATTTTGTACCTAGGTATCTTGTACCTAAGATGGTGCCATGAGTGATGACATTGTAAACTTTCCACTGTACTCCTGTATCCCTGTACCAGAGTACCCATGATAATAGAACCTGATTCTAAGTTCTGTTGGGCCAGGTGGATTGCTAGGCCATATAAAGGATAACTAAGAGTCAACCATATTACTGTGGATCTAGGATGACCATCTATGCTGGAATTAACAGGGCTGCCTTTGGGGCAGTTGTCCTGTGTCCTTGTTTGCTGCTGTATTTTTGACTCTGGCTTTTGTGTGTGCACAATATGCATCTGTACTCCTGCACTGTACAATCATTCTAGTTGTTTACTTTTACAGTTCCGTCAGCATCTGTTACAGATTAAAGACTAATGGATCAAACTGCCTTCTGATTGTTTTCCATGAGAGTCAGCAAGAGTCCTAGAGTTTTTATAACATAGAAGGAGGCTCTTCAGCAGACCATGGCTGTACTGGTTATCAAATATCCATTTATTCTAATCTAATTTTCCAGTACTTGGCCCATAGTCTTGTATGCTGTGTCATTTTGAGTGTCCATCTAACTAGCTATTAAATACCCTGAAGGTTCCCATCTCTACCACTCTTCTAGGCAGAGTCCCAAATACCCACAACCCTCTGGGTGAAAAAAAACTTTTCAAATCTCCTCTAAACCTCCTGCACCTTACCTTAAAACTACATCTCCTTTTAATGGAAACATTTTCTTCCTATCTATGCCCCTCAAAACTTTGCACACCTCAATCAAATCCTCCCTTAGCCTTCACTGCTTAAGAAGAACAAGTTGAGCCTCTCTAGTCTCTCTTCGAAACTGAATTGCTCCAGCACAGTTGGCATCCTGGTGATCTTTTCTGCACCTTCTCAAGGGACCGGATCAAGTGTATCCTAAGATGCTGTGGAAAGTTAGGGAAGAAATTGCAGGGCCCCTAGCAGAGCTATGTGTATCATTTATGAGCACAGCTGAGGTTCTGGAGAGCCAGAGGATGACTAATGTTGTGCCTTTATTGAAGAAAGGCTGTAAGGAGAAGCCTGCGAATTATAGACCTGTGAACCTGACATTGTTGGTGAGTAAGTTGTTGAAGGTGATTCTGGAAGGTTGAATTTACATGTATTTGGAGAGGCAAGGGCTGATTAGGAATAGTCAGCATGCTTTTGTGCGATGGAAATGGTGTCTCACAAATTTGACTGAGTTTTTTGGGGGTTTGACCAAAACGATTAATGAGGACAGAACATTAAGTGTTGTTTACGTGAACTTTAGCAAAGCCTTTGACAACGTTCCACACAGTAGACTAATTAGTAAAGTTAGATCACATGGGATTCAGGGTGAGCTTGCCAATTGGTTACATAAATAACTCTACTGTAGGAGACAGAGGGTGGTGGCGGAGGTTTCTTTTTCAAACTGGAGATGCGTGGCCAGTGGTACTCCACAGGGATCAGTACTGGATCCACTTTTGTTTGTCATTGACATAAACGATTTGGATTAGAATATAAGAGGCATGGTTACTAAGTTTGCAGATGACTCCGAAATTGGTGGTATAATGGACAGCGAAGAAGGTTATCTTAGATTAGAAAGACATCTTGATCAATTGGGTCAATGGGCTGAGGAAAGGCAGATGGAGTTGAATTTGGATAAATATGAGGTATTGCATTTTGGTAAAGCAAATAAGGGAAGGATTCATACAATTAATGTTAAGGCCCTGTGAATTGTTGTATTACAGAGAGACCTATAGGTTCAAGTATGTAATTCTTTGGAATATGTGTCACGGGTAGACAGGGTGGCTAAGAGGGCATTTAGCACGATTGCCTTTATTGCTGAGACCTTTGAGTATAGGAATCGAGATATCGTTTTGAGATTTTACAGGACATTGGCGAGGCCTCTTCTGGAGTACTGTATTCAGTTCTGGCCACCCTGCTTTGGAAGGATATTATTAAAATGGAGATGGTTCAGAAATGATTTACTAGAATGTTGCTGGGAATGGAAGGTTTGAGTTATAAAAACTGGCTGGATGGGCTAGAACTTTCTTCACTGGAGTATAGGAGGCTTTACCTTAAAGCAGTTTATAAAGTAAAGGGCACAGATAAGTGAATAGCAAGGGTCCTTTCCCAAGGGTGGAGAATTCAAAACTAAGGGGCATACTTTTAAGGTGAGAGGAGAAAAATTAAAAAATTACATGAGGGTCAACTTTTTTACACAGAGGGTGGCTCATGAGTGGAATGGACTACCAGAGGGCACAGTGGATGCAGGTATAGTTATAACATTTAAAAGGCATTTGGATAAGTATATGAATAGAAGTGGTTTGGAGGGATATGGACCAAATGCACGCTAGTGGGACTAGTTTAGTTTGGGAATGTGGTTGGCCTGGACTAATTGATTGGACAATCTGTTTCCATGTTGTATGACTCTCTGACTCTAGTGCAGTCAAATCCTTTCTATAGTGTGGCGAGCTGAAATGTACATAGGACCCCAGCTTTGAGTTAACCAATTTTATATACTGCTTCATGATAATCTCCTTGCTCTTGTATTCAATGCTTTGACTAATAAAAGCAAGCACCCCATATGCCTTCATAAATAACTTAACTACCTGTCTTACTGCCTTCAAGCATCTATATGTAGGCACGCCGAGGTGCCTCATCCTCGTTAGTCCTCCCAAAATGCATCACCCTAGAATTTTCAGAATTAAATCCCATTTGCCACTGTACAACCCATCAGACCAGCCTGTATATATTGTCCTGTAGTGTAAGGCTTTCCTCCTGTCAATTTACCACACTTTTCATTTTTGTGCCATCTGTGAAATTACTGATCGTGTCTTCTATTTTCATGTTAGATCACTAACGTACTCTACTAACAGCAAGTGGCCCAGCACTGAACACTGTGGTATACCACAGGCTTCCACTCACAAAAACACCCTTCAGCATCACTGTCTGCCTCCTGACACTAAGCTAATTTTGGATCCAATTTACCAAATTTCATTAGATCCCTTGGATTGCTAGCTTCTTAATCAGTCTGTCATGTAAGATCTTGTCAAAAACTTTACTGAAGTCCATGTGCATTACATCATCTGCACTACCCTCAACTTCTCATCCAGTCTTCTCCTCAAAAAATTCAAATTTGTGAGACATAATCTCCCTCTAGCAAACCCATGCTCGTTAGGCAAACTATGTTTGATTAATTCTTGCTGTCCAAGAGGAGCTATCAATTCTGTCCCTCAGAATTGTTTCTGATAGTTTCCCCACCAGAAATGTGAGACACACTGGCCTATTATTCCTGGTTGATCTCCAGCACCCTTATCGATTAATGATACCATATCAGCTGTCCTCCAGTTCACTGGCACCCCTCCAATAGCCAGCGGGGATCTGAAAATCAATGTCAGTAAGCGCCTATAATTTCCCCCCTTGCCTCCCATGAAATATCCTCCCTTGCCTTCCAGCTTGGAATACATTTCATCTGGCCATGAAATTTATCCATTTTCAAGCCTGACAAAAAGCCTAATACTTCTTCTCTCTCAATGCTAGTTAATTTAAGTTTATCAGAGCCCCCCTTCCTGATTTCTACACCTGCCCTGTCCTTCTCTACAGTGAATACAGATACAACATACTCACTTAAAATGGCTGCTCTGTCTCTGGTTCTACAGACAGATTACTGGGCCCTATTTTACCCCCTGGTTATTATCTTGGCCTAATATTCTTGTAAAATACCTTTACATTTTCTTTAATATTGCCACCAAGAATTTCTCATGCCCCATCTTTGTTCTCCTAATTTCTTATTTTTAACAATCCCCTGTACTTTCTATACACCTCCAGGGCATCCACTGTGTTAAGTCTGTGGTGTCTACCGTAAGCTTCTTTTTGTTTTCCTTATCCAATCCTGTACATTCCTACACATCCAGGGTTCTCTGCATTTGTTGATCTCACCCTTCACCTTTACAGGCACATGGTGGCCCTACGTGCTCACTGAAGGTCTCACACTTGCCCTTTTGAATGTATTGTACTGATCTCTTTTTATTCATTTGTGGGATATGGGTGTTGCTGGCTGGCCAGCATCTATTGCCCATCCCTAATGATCCTTGAAGAGATTGTAGTGATTGGTACAACTGAATGACTTGCTAGGTCATTGAAAGCTGGGAGTCAACCATTTGCTATGGGTCTGGAAACACATGTAGGCCAGGCCAGGTGAGGATGGCAGATTTCCTTCCTTGAAGAGTCGTTAGTGAACCAGATAGGTTTTTTCTTCCAACAATTGACAATGGCCCCCAGAACACTAGCTGAGTTTCTGGATTAGTAAGCTAGTGATAAAACTACTAGGCCATCACCTCGACTTGATCTGATGTGATGTGGATTTTCCAGCAATTAGCTGCGGTCAGCCCACTTTGGCCAGACCTTGTCTTCTTTTGTTAAAGCAAGTCCTCCCCCAATTCGGAACCTTAATTTATGGCCTGTTCTTATCTGTAACTGACTTAAGTCATACTGAATACCCAGTCAAATAAGGTATGCATTTTAATTATAATTCCACAGTAAAACTAGGGAAAACTAAGGAAAATAGAGTCTTTGACTTGCCAATGTGTTTGCATTAAATTAATTTTGCATAAAAATCGAAGAGCAAATTAGTTATTGTTTAGATGAGGATTAGAATGCATCAGCAAATTTAAACAATGTAGCTAAAGCAGTTACAATGTCGTAATATTTATTTATTTATTTGTCAGTCTTCAAATCGCAATCTAAAAATGTTTATGAATGGAAAGCTAACCATTTTATATTTTCCTTCCAAAACAGATGTGTAGATACATGGACGACTTGGAGGTGATCTATTGTAAAACTCCTGCTCTAGATCCATTTAAACTGACCCAACCAGCACAAGGCAAAGCTGCCTTCATCTTTGATAATGTCACTGTAGGATCTTTTGATTTTGGCTATACCGAAGATCCTTTGCTTAAGACATTTGAAATCCCTAAGGAAATCAGAAAGGGTGGCAGTAATGCTCTTGAGATTAAAGTAAGTGACTGGAGTCTGAGATAATAGGAACTGCAGATGCAGGAGAATCGAGATAACAAGGTGTAGAGCTGGATGAACACAGCAGGCCAAGCAGCATCAGAGGAGCAGGAAGGCTAATGTTTCGGGCCTAGACCCTTCATCAGAAATGGGGGAGGGGAAAGGGGTTCTGACATAAATAGGGAGAGTGGGGGAGGCTGATAGAACACGGATAGAGGAGAAGACAGGTGGAGAGGAGACAGACAAGTCAAAGAGGCGGGGATGGAGCCAGTAAAGGTGAGTGTAGGTGGAGGTGAGTGTACACTTACACTCATTTTTACTGGCTCCATCCCCATCTCTTTGACTTGTCTGTCTCCTCTCCACCTATCTTCTCCTCTATCCATCTTCTATCTGCCTCCCTATCTCTCCCTATTTATTTCAAAACCATCTCCCGCTCGCCCATTTCAGATGAAGGGTCTAGGCCCGAAACATTAGCCTTCCTGCTCCTATGATGCTGCTTGGCCTGCTGTGTTCATCCAGCTCTACACCTTATTATGATTGGAGTCTAAGTGGATTTACTGTCTATTAACGTAATGAAGGTTCTGGCCTAATTAGACCATTTTGTGTAATGTTTATTCTGTATTAAGTTGACTTACTACTTTCAAACTTGTCCCAAAAATTTGTTCAGTAGATTTTACAGTTGTGCTAGTCAGCGATAATGTTAACTATAATGGGCCACATGGTACCAGAAGGCATTGGAATCAGGTGTGACTATACCATCAGTTCCACAGATGAGTCATTTTGGACTCCAAACATTAACTCTGTTTCTCTCTGCACAGATGCTGCAAGACCTGCTGGGTTTCAGTAGCACATGGCATCTGTTTCAGATTTCTGGCATCCACAGCATTTGCCTTTAATTTATTGATTAACTTAATGTTTTTGTTCACTGCACTTCTTATCCACCCTAGAGCATGAACAAGTGCTTAGGACGAACAATAGGCTGAAATTGTGTAATGCCTTTTAACATTTTAAAAAGGCTCAAAAAGAGACCATTTTTCTTACTTTCAGTCACTCAGTGCTCTTATCAGTGATAGGGATGACAGATGTACACCTGCATCCACCTCTCTTATAATCAAGGAAACAACACAGTTCTAGCATGATTCTTCCACAAATATTGGTTTTCCTCACTGTAAGGAAGCAACTGATGTGTGCTACGTAATTCCTCAAGTCTGTGCAAATGGCTCTTTTTGTCAAAAGGGTGGGATGGTTACATGCTTGGACACCTTAGGATTCTTCTATTCAGAGCAGATGACATTATAAATGTTTTAGAGACAGTAGGAACTGCAGATGACGGAGAATCTGCGATAACAAAGTGTAGAGCTGGATGAACACAGCAAGCCAAGCAGCATCAGAGGAGCAGGAAAGCGAAGGTTTCAGGCCTAGACCCTTCTTCAGAAATTTCTGATGAAGGGTATAGGCCCGAAACGTCAGCTTTCCTGCTCCTCTGATGCTGCTTGGCCTGCTGTGTTCATCCAGCTGTACACCTTGTTATACCTATCATAAATGTTTTGTTTTGTTTTAAGTTTCAAGGAGCACCGATTAAGCCTGAAGCTGTTGATGGTAAAATTCTAACAATTGGGAATGAGAGCTGTGACCATATCCACCTGAAACCAAATACCTTAATATGCATCATCCCTCCAAATCTTTTGTCTTCAAGGAGAGAACTGAATGTAGAGGTAAGATAGTTCATGTTCAAATTTTGCATGGCTTATTTCGTCATATCATGAATGCAGTCTCTGGAAATGCTATTGAATTTAGAATTTTGAGCTTTTTGTTTGATGTTGCGAACAAGCATTGGTATAAGAAGCTGCTAACTGACAAGAGCAATAAGTTTAAATATATGAGTTGATATTCTCATCAGAATTACAAGGATACCATGAAAGATGTTTTAGACTGTTAGTATAACTATCAAAGTCCTTCTTTTTCCAAATCTTTATATCAAATCTGGATAATATACCCACTCACTTATGCTGTCTGCATTTCATCTGGATGTAAGATTGTTCAAGTCGTATTCACCAGAAAACATCTAGAGGAGCAAATCAGTGCACTCCCGTTTCTGACCTACTCTCAGAATTGTGATTGCGTTATCAATCCCCACAATACCTTTTAGAATTTCTACAAAGTTGTTGGAGCCCCAAGCATCCCTCACACTACATGCATATTCCAATCTGAAGATTTCAGCCTGTAGCACTCCTGCCATCATTTTCCTCCTTCCCTCAATTTCTTCTTGCAGACACATTAATGATCATGAGTAATATCTATTCCTGTACATGATGGCATGCAAAGTCTGTGATTTCCCCAAATGACAGACATAATTCAAATGTTAACAAAGTGTGGAGCTGGATGAACACAGCAAGCCAAGCAGCATCTCAGGAGCACAAAAGCTGACGTTTCGGGCCGAGACCCTTCATCAGAGAGGGGAATGAGGAGAGGGAACTGGAATAAATAGGGAGAGAGGGGGAGGCGGACCGAAGACGGAGAGAGAACAAGATAGGTAGAGAGGAGAGTATAAGTGAGGAGGTAGGGAGGGGATAGGTCGGTCCAGGGAAGACGGACAGGTCAAGGAGGCAGGATGAGGTGGTAGGTAGGAAATGGAGGTGCGGCTTGAGGTGGGAGGAAGGGATGGGTGAGAGGAAGAACAGGTTAGGGAAGCAGAGACAGGCTGGGCTGGTTTGGGGAAGCAGTGGGGGGAGGGGACGAGCTGGGCTGGTTTTGTGATGCAGTGGGTGGAGGAAGGGAAGAACTGGGCTGGTTTTGGGATGCAAGTGGGGGAAGGGGAGATTTTGAAGCTGGTGAAGTCCACATTGATGCCATTGGGCTGCAGGGTTCCCAAGCGGAATATGAGTTGCTGTTCCTGCAACCTTCGGGTGGCATCATTGTGGCACTGCAGGAGACCCATGATGGACATGTCATCTGAGGAATGGGAGGGGGAGTTGAAATGGTTTGCGACTGGGAGGTGCAGTTGTTTGTTGCGAACCGAGCGGAGGTGTTCTGCAAAGCGGTCCCCAAGCCTCCGCTTGGTTTCCCCAATGTAGAGGAAGCCACACCGGGTGCAATGGATACAATATACCACATTGGCAGATGTGCAGGTGAACATCTGCTTGATATGGAAGGTCATTTTGGGTCCTGGGATGGGGGTGAGGTAGGAGGTGTGGGGGCAAGTGTAGCACTTCCTGCAGTTACAGGGAAAGGTGCCGGGTGTGGTGGGGTTGGAGAGGAGTGTGGAGCGGACAAGGGAGTCGCGGAGAGAGTGGTCTCTCCGGAAGGCAGACCAGGGTGGGGATGGAAAAATAGCTTGGGTAGTGGGGTCAGATTGTAGATGGCGGAAGTGTCAGAGGATGATACATTGTATCCGGAGGTTGGTGGGATGGTGTGTGAGAACGAGGGGGATCCTCTGGGGGCGGTTGTGGCGGGGGCGGGGTGTGGGGGATGTTTTGCAGGAAATGCTGGAGACGCGGTCAAGGGCGTTCTCGACCACTGCGGGAGGGAAAGTTGCAGTCCTTGAAGAACTTGGACATCTGGGATGTGCGGGAGTGGAATGTCTCATCCTGGGAGCAGATGCGGCGGAGGCGGAGGAATTGGGAATAGGGGATGGAATTTTTGCAGGAGGGTGGGTGGGAGGAGGTGTATTCTAGTTAGCTGTGGGAGTCAGTGGGCTTGAAATGGACATCAGTTTCAAGCTGGTTACCTGAGATGGAGACTGAGAGGTCCAGGAAGGTAAGGGATGTGTTGGAGATGGCCCAGGTGAACTTGAGGTTGGGGTGGAAGGTGTTGATAAAGTGGATGAACTGTTCGAGCTCCTCTGGGGAGCAAGAGGCGGCGCTGATACAGTCATCAATGTAACGGAGGAAGAGGTGGGGTTTGGGGCCTGTGTAGGTGCGGAAGAGGGACTGTTCCACGTAACCTACAAAGAGGCAGGCATAGCTTGGGCCCATGCGGGTACCCACGGCCACCCCCTTTGTCTTAGGAAGTAGGAGGAATTGAAAGAGAAGTTGTTGACTCCCTCCGCAACCTCACCATCAAACCCGCAGACAAGGGAGGTGCAGTTGTAGTATGGCGCACTGACCTCTACATCGCCGAGTCCATACGCCAACTCTCCGGCACCTCCTCCTAGTGCCCCCTTTATCATGACCCCACCCCCGAGCACCAAACCATCATCTCCAACACCATCCATGACCTCTTCACCTCAGGGGACCTCCCACCCACAGCCTCCAACAAAATTCCATCCCCTATTCCCAATTCCTCCGCCTCCGTCGCATCTGCTCCCAGGATGAGGCATTCTACTCCCGCACATCCCAGATGTCCACGTTCATCAAGGACCGCAACTTTCCCCCCACAGTGGTCGAGAACGCCCTTGACCGCGTCTCCCGCATTTCCCGCAACACATCCCTCACACCCCGCCCCCGCCACAACCGCCCCCAGAGGATCCCCCTCGTTCTCACATACCACCCCACCAACCTCCGGATACAACACATCATCCTCCAACACTTCCGCCATCTACAATCTGACCCCACCACTCAAGCTATTTTTCCATCCCCACCCTTGTCTGCCTTCCAGAGAGACCACTCTCTCCGCGACTCCCTTGTCCGCTCCACACTCCCCTACAACCCCACCACACCCGGCACCTTCTCCTGCAACCGCAGGAAGTGCTACACTTGCCCCCACACCTCCTCCCTCAGCCCCATCCCAAGACCCAAAATGACCTTCCATATCAAGCAGATGTTCACCTGCACATCTGCCAATGTGGTATATTGTATCCATTGCACCCGGTGTGGCTTCCTCTACATTGGGGAAACCAAGCGGAGGCTTGGGGACCGCTTTGCAGAACACCTCCGCTCGGTTCGCAACAAACAACTGCACCTCCCGGTCGCAAACCATTTCAACTCCCCCTCCTATTCCTCAGATGACATGTCCATCATGGGCCTCCTGCAGTGCCACAATGATGCCACCCGAAGGTTGCAGGAACAGCAACTCATATTCCATTTGGGAACCCTGCAGCCCAATGGCATCAATGTGGACTTCACCAGCTTCAAAATCTCCCCTTCCCCCACTTGCATCCCAAAACCAACCCAGTTCTTCCCCTCCCCCACTGCATCCCAAAACCAGCCCAGCCTGTCTCTGCTTCCCTAACCTGTTCTTCCTCTCACCCATCCCTTCCTCCCACCTCAAGCCGCACCTCCATTTCCTACCTACCACCTCATCCCGCCTCCTTGACCTGTCCATCTTCCCTGGACTGACCTATCCCCTCCCTACCTCCTCACCTATACTCTCCTCTCTACCTATCTTGTTCTCTCTCCGTCTTCGGTCCGCCTCCCCCTGTCTCCCTATTTATTCCAGTTCCCTCTCCCCATCCCCCTCTCTGATGAAAGGTCTCATCCTGAAACATCAGCTTTTGTGCTCCTAAGGTGCTGCTTGGCCTGCTGTGTTCATCCAGCTCCACACTTTGTTATCTTGGATTCTCCAGCATCTGCAGTTCCCATTATCTATAATTCAAATGTTGTCGTCTTTCAGAACTTTAACCAATATGCATTTGCCCACTCCCCACCATTGCTTGTTTAATCAAGAACCCTCCTGACAGCACTAAGTGTCATTCGGGAGGCAATGGCTGAGACGTATTATCACAGGACTGTTAATCTAGAGAGCCAGGTAATGCTCTAGGGACTTAGGTTTGAATCCCTTCACGGCAGATAATGGAATTAGAATTCAATGAAAGAAACATGGATTGAATGTCTAATGATGACCACGTAACCATTGCCAATTGTTGCAAAAACCCATCTAGTTGACTACCATCCTTTAGGGAAGGAGACTGAATCCTTACTTGGTCTGGCTTACATGTGACTCCAGACCTAGAGCAATGCAGTTGACTCTTACCTAACTATCCAGAGGGCTGTTGTGGACAATAACTCTGGCCAGTGATGCCATCATCCTGTGAATATATAAAACTAAATCCTCACTCAGCATATTCAATAAAGTGCAGATTAGAGAGCAAGGGATGGAAAACAAATATTTCCACAGTTACCCGTCCCATTTCTGGGTTCAACTCATCTGCATAGATCGGATCTTCCTCGCAACAGACCTGTGGCTAGGCAATAACCTGATTGACCTGTAGCATTTGTATGAAAGAAAGGTGCTTACATTTTCTAGGGCCTTTGTGAGCTTTCTGTCTTCCCTTCTGAAAATCACGAGTGAAGGGAATGAGTGCAGGTCACAGGACATGCTAACTGTGCATGACCCCATTGAGTTTCTATTAACTACAGCATTAATTTTCATAATATGCCAAGTATTCAGTGACTGTTGCTGGACAGCAATAGATGTTGGATGACCACAGGACTATTATCATTAATATTGTCTACTCCTACGTATCTTTATGAAAAGAATTGCTTGCCAGCACTGATTGTGCAGAATGAACCCACAAAGAATGGCCAATTAGCTAAGTTATTCAAGGACGGCTTTTTACCACATGAGAGACCACATTCAGAGTGCTGAAGAGCACAAAGGGAGAATGTAAAGGAGGAAATAAATCAGAAGTAGATGTTGTTACAATATTATTTTTCTTTGAATACTATGTAAAACTAAGCATTTCAGGTAATTTGGTATTTAAACAATTAAGAGTTTTGACAAAATTCTGTTGCTTACTTTCTTGGTTAATATATTTGTTGTCCTTCAGTGGAAAAAAGCCAATTCCTCAATTCATCTGGGAAAAGTAATCATCCTTGAAAATAACAGCCTTATTACACTTGTTGGTGTCGTCGTGGTGATATTGCTGTTTCTTGTGGCACTTGGAGCATTCATATGGAGATACAGAAAAAGACAGATGAAAGGTATAACAAATTTGATAAACAATGTGTGAAAATATCGTATCTAATTATCTTAAAGAATGCATCATTTTCTAATACTACTATTTAAAATAGCATAGCTTTCCATAGTGTATCTATGCTGTTCACCTCAAAGATAGCTGCACCAAAAAATGATCTAGCAATCTTTATTGGTGTTTAAATATCACTGACTTGACTGGATGCCTTAGAAAAGTGAACAGTAGGCATGATATCAGGTTAAACCAAGCAGTACTTATTTACTATTAAACTATATGCAGAGGTACAGTTGAGCAGGACATCAATAGAATTTGTTCCATCAGCACCTATTGCAATGTGGTCTTGCATCAATCATTGTCACTGATGTCACATTCTAGCAATTACCATATTACTGTCAATTCAATATACTACATCTCGTGCCAAGTTCACTCTAACCATTAGATGATAAGATTGAATTCCAATGGGGGAAGTGTGCAGTGGATTGAGCAAATAACTTTGCCTTTTTATCGCCTTCTTCAACGAAAGAGGCAAGAGATAGTACAGCATCATTGATGCTGTCATCAAAAAGTGAGCAAGATCAAGGACCTCTTCTAACAAATCATCGATGTCCATGATGTCTTCATTCTCTTCCTTCTTTGTCTGAAAAAGCAAATTAAGATCTTGAATGTTGTTTTCTGGCTGGTCATTTTTATCCCTTTCTGCTTTTTCTAACCTCTCCTCAAAGAGGAATTAAATATCCAAGCTGGGATTGAGCTTCTTCAGTGAAGGCTGATTCATGGTGTAATGGACCAATTTCAATTGTTTCTGTAGCTGATAAAAAAAAATTTCAAAGCCATGCAAGCGTCTGTGTTTAATGAGGAAGATGTTGATTAGCAATGACGTACAAATTATTCGTGGTCTTCTGCTCATTGTATCAAAATATAGCTGCATGTGCCTGCTCACTTTGATTGGAATATGTCCTGTAACATGAAATTGAATGGCAGATGTTCAAAGAAGTTCAGGGTTCATGGTACAAAATCTGAAAGAATCGATACACTCACCCTGTATTCGATTCATAATAACATTTCTTGCTATTAATTCCGAAATCATCTTGTGGGACTAGAACCACCCCTAAAAAGAATGCATCTGGTTCTTCAGTATCTTTACTACTTGGACCAGTAGAGACTGAAGTGTATTTGTTTTTAGAATTTTGTCCCACAGATGGACATCCTGGACCACTACTTTACAAACCACCTTAAAATAGCGCCTCTAATACCACACATGGCCCTCAGCAATAATGACTGAGTAGGTTCTGTGCTGATGAGGCATTTTCCTGCCACAACATGAATGTAGAGTGATGATAGTGCCTTTTGCCTTCCCATACTGCTTTGCTGTATTCACTCTGGGGGTCTCCCATTTTAACATTTATCAGTGTCCAGTACAGATCATCAGCAAAGGATTCATAGTTTGCTGCAGAGGCCTGGGTGTCCATGCCAAATTTTCCCTAGGTTATGAATGCTTCGCTTTGAGCTTTACATGAGTATAATATATTTAGCTCTTCATATTTAGCTCATTATATGAGCATACAAATTAAGAACAAGAGTAGACAACTTGAGCCAGCTCTGTCATTCAGTAAGGTCATGGCTTATCTGATTAATGCACATTCCAGTCTACACACACTTATGTTCCACACCCTTGCTGATCTAGAAGCTATCTATTTCTACTTTCAAAATGTTCAATGATTGCCTCCACTTCTTTTTAAGGACAAGATTTCCAAACAACCCTCCTGAAAATCAGCTTCTCCCCATCTCTGCCATAAATGTACTTTGTCATTTGCAAAAGTAATCCATAGCCGCAGATTCTCCCACAAGTGTAAACATTATTTCCACATCTACCCTGTCAAGAGCCCTCAGGATCTTATATATTTCAAACAAGTCATATCTCGCTCTTCTGAACTCCAACAGGCACAAGTTTAATCTCTCCTTCCTTTTCTCATAAGACAACACAGCCACTCCAGGCATTAGCCTGTAAACCTCCTCTGAACTGTTTCAAGCACATTTACAATCCTTCCTTGGATAGTTTGTCCCGTTCAATCCCTTATCTTTATGAAGAATTTTTGGCACTGCTAATGATTTTAAGCAGGAACAGCTTGACAGGAACTTCACCAGTCTTCTGCATAAGCCTCAAGGTAGTGATTGAATTAGTGACAGCAGTCTGTCCAAAATGCAGCTTGGTCAAGGCCCTCCATAAACTTCTGGTACTTATATGGCTCTGAGTGGTTCTATTGTCTGCAGTTCTTGTGGCTTGTCATCAGGCTCCAGTAACCTTGAGCTGCTTGGACTGTTGCTCCTAGTACTCTTCTCAAGTGAATTCTGGCAGCTGAGACTTTGCATTTTCATGTTGTCAGCATCAATGTCATCAAGTAAAGAAAGCAGCCAATCATATTGAAGAATTCGCTTAGACAGTAAATCAGAAAGGAAGGTGTACTTTTCATTGTTCACAGTTTATGGAAATCTTACAGAGATAAAATTAAAGATTAGAAGCTGAAATACCATAAATATTAAGAAAATAATATTTATTATATTAAAACAAATATGAAATTCTAGTCAACACAGAATGTTTTTATTACACAAATAAAAAATTAGTTTTGCAGGGAGAGAGCAGTTGTTCAACGCACTATATAGTTATAATGACATGGACACAAGCCATAACTAGGCATAACATTTTCAAATGGTTTTAACAATTATATCATGGTGTTGAATCAGATGTTCATATCAATTCAATGATTTCTAGAAGATTGACATCAGCGAGGTGGCAACTCCTGCATTTCTGAAAATAAAACAATGAACTGTGGATGCTGTATCTCTGAAACCCAGCAAAACAGAAATTCTAGAGAATGCAACAGATCTGACAGCATCTGTGGAGAGAAAACCAAGTTAAGATTTGATCTGAGTGACCCTTCTGCAGAACTGCATACTTCACTTCCGCTCCACAGATGCTTCAAGACAGGCTGAGTTCTCCAGCAATTTCTGTTTTTGTTTGTTTCCTATATTTCTGTGACTATGCAGGGGGCAGAAATTATGGTTAATTCTATACTTATAGTGATGGTGAACACTGGTAATTTTGCTGTTAAACCAGTTACAAAATCTAGACCATTGCACTTCTGAATGAATTTTGTTGTTAATTCAAGTTCCAACTTTTTCGTATGCTGCAAACTCGTCTTGCTTCTTTAATAGATGTAAACCCAGATGTTGTGAGCTATGATGGAAGAACGCATACTCTACACCTAGATAGGCTTGTGAGTACAAGAGTACGCAACAGTATAACAACAGAAATGATCTCGCATGACTCCTCTGACTATCGAACAACTCTTCATGAAGGTAGGGACAGCTTCATCACGAATTAGTCCAGTTCCCTTCAATGTCGAAAACGTGTACTTGTGTAAATTTTGTCCCTTTTCTCCTGAAGGCACAAAATATTACTGGGGTGGTGATTCCTCCATTATTACTGAACAATACAACACCCAAATGTACAATGTAACTTGTGAACCTGAATATTGACCGAGCAGCCAAATTATCCATTTTCCCCATTCAGTACAGAAATGTCCACACAACTACTGTAACAGTGATTCAATATGAAATAGCAATGGCCACTGGTCAGTATACCTTGCTTGAAGAAACTAAGTTATATCATTACACTGACATCACCATCCACCTGTGATTAAAAACTCAACACAGACCTGCAATCTTTCTGACCTGTCTTTTCAGCTCCACATTGTAATTTCCCCCACCATTCCCTATTCCATTTTCTTTAAGTGAGCAGTTATTACATGTGATACACAGTTTTGGCATTGCTGAAATTGTTTTCCTCATTTATACACGTTTCTGGAATCACTTCTGTTCAGAGAGGTCTGCTTTGCCAAAGTAAAATATTATCCAACTGATCAGTAAGCAAGGGATAGTAGGAACTGCAAATGCTGGAGAATCTGAGATAACAAGGTGTAGAACTGGGTGAACACAGCAGGCCAAGCAGCATCAGAGGAGCAGGAAAGCTGATGTTTTAGGCCTAGACCCTTCTTCAGAAACAGGGGAGGCGAAGGAGGTTCTGAAATAAACAGGGAGAAGGGGGAAGGCGGATTCGATACCTCTCTCTCCTTCCTGGACCTCTCTGTTTCCATCTCTGGCAACCACCTGGAAACCAATATCCATTCCAAGCCCACCAACTCACACAGCTACCTAGAATACACCTCCTCCCACCCACCTTCCTGCAAAAATGTCACTCCTATTCCCAAATCCTTCGCCTTCGCTGCATCTGCTCCCAAGTTGAGGCATTCCACTCCCGAACATCTCAGATGTCCTAGTTTTTCAAGGACCGCAACTTCGCCCCCTCAGTGGTCGAGAAGGCCCTCGACCATGTCTCCCGCATTTCCTGCAACTCATCCCTCACACTCCCTCCCCACAATAACAGCGAAAACAGAATCCCCCCAGTCCTCACGTACCACCCCACCAACCTCCGGAGCCAATGCATCATCCTTCGACACTTCCGCCATCTGCAATCTGACCCCGTCACTAAAGATATTTTTCCCTTCCCAGCCTTATCAGCTTTCCAGAGGGACCACTCTCTCCAGGTCTCCCTTGATGGCTCCACCCTCCCCTCCAGCCCCACCACACCCAGCACTTTTCCCTGCAACCGCAGGAAGTACTGCACCTCCCCCCTCACCCCCATCCCAGGCCCAAGACTTTCCACATCAAGCAGATGTTCACCTGCACATCTGCTAATGTGGTGTACTGCATCCTCTGTACCCGGTGTGGCCTCCTCTACATTGGGGAAACCAAGCGGAGGCTTGGGCACCACTTTGCGGAACACCCACGCTCAGTTTGCACTAAACACTGCACCTCACAGTTGCAAACCATTTCGACTCCTCCTCCCATTCCTTAAACGACTTGTCCATCCTGGGCCTCCTGCAGTGCTACAACGATGCCACTGGAAGTTTGCAGGAGCAGCAACTCATATTCCACAGCCCATTGGTACCAATGTGGACTTCACAAGCTTCAAAAAACCCCACCCCCTACCGCTTCCCAAAACCAGTCCAGCTCATCCCTGCCTCCCTAAACTGTCCTTCTTCCCACCTATCCCCTCCTCCAACCTCAACTTCACAAGCTTTAAAATCTCCCCTCCCCCTAGCCCATCCCAAAACATGCCCACCTCGTCCCCACCCCCCCAACCCATCCTTCCTCCCACCTATCCCCTCCTCCCACCTCAAACCCCACCCCCATCCCCTACCTACTAGCCTCATCCTGCCCCCTTAACCTGTCCATCCTCTTGGACTGCCCTATCCCCTCCCTAACTCCCCACCTACATTCACCTTTACTGGCTCCATCCCCACCTCTTTGACCTGTCTTTCTCCTCTCCACCTATCTTCTCCTCTATCTATCTTCTAACAACCTCCCCCTCTCTCCATATTTATTTCAGAACCCCTCTTCCCTCCCCCATTTCTGAAGAAAGGTCTGGTCCCAAAATGTCAGCTTTCCTGCTCCTCTGTAGAGCTGGATGAACACAGCAGGCCAAGCAGCATCAGAGGAGCAGGAAAGCTGACAATCCTGAATTCTGAAGAAGGGTCTAGGCCCGAAACGTCAGCTTTCCTGCTGCTCTGATGCTGCTTGGCCTGCTGCGTTCATCCAGCTGTACACTTTGTTGATCAGTCAGCAAAATTGCTTTAATTTGTTTTCATTCATGGGATGACAATCTTGCTGGCCAGGCCAGCATATATTACCCATCCCCATTTGCCCAAAAGTCAACAAAGAATCAGCCACATTGCTGTGGATTTGGAGTCACATGTATGCCAGATCAGGTAAGGATGTCAGTTTGCTTCCGTATTGGAGATAAGTGAACCAGACGGGTTTTTCCCTGACAATTGACTGAAAGACATCAGTAATCCATGAACTCAATTTTTCTGAAATTCAAATTCCCCCATCTGCTGTGGTGGGATTTGGCCCGATGTCCACAGAGAGTCTCTGGATTAACAGCGCAACGACAAAACCACTAGGCTATCATCTCCTGCAATTGTTGAGTGATGTTGAAGTATCTGTAAGTGCCACATCATGTTTTCATGGTTTTATTTTAGCGACTTTAGTTAAATGGAGAAACTGGGGTTGTTTTCTTCAGCGCAGAGAAAGCCGAGAAGAGATTTGGTAGTAGTAGTTCAAATTGTGAAGGATTTCAGTACAAAAACAAAGGTGAACTGAAATTCAATAGCCAAGGGGCACAGAAATTTAATATGCAGATAAGTATTTGAAGGAAGGGCATGGGGAAGGAGGCAATGAATGAAACTGATTGGATTGCTCACTGACAGTGATGTCGCAGACTCAGTGGACTGAATGGCTTCTTTCTGTGTCTTACTACTCTGTGAGTTTTTAGTTTCTCATTTCAAGATTTTGTATTTGAAGGAACAATTAAAATAATTTAAGTAAGAGCTAAACACTGGCAATTATTTTCACAAAATACAATGTGGTAAGGAACGCATATACAGCATGAATATATGAGAAGATTTGTAGCTCAGGTTGAGGTTCTGGATGAGAGATTGCTCGCTGAGCTGGAAGGTTCGTTTTCAGACATTTCGTCACTTTTTTTTTATTTGAAAAAATATACTTTATTTCTAAGATGTACAAAAAATAAAACATTTATACACCTACCCAGTCATGCAAGCCGCTCCGGGTTACCCAGGGGGTATGTACACCAACAAAAGGGAAAACAAACAAAACAAAGAAGAAAAAAAAAAACAAAGCAAAGAAAATGCCCCGGCAGTCGTCACCCCGCACAGTCCCAGTTGGCCCCCTGACCAGTTGGGGAAGGCGCCAGCTGGGCCCAGTTACCAGATGGGCCCTTTTTTCTATTCTGGATGAGGGGGTTTCATACCGCGGTCTTTCCCCACCGCGCCTTGGCACCAGCTGCCCCAAGCTTTAGCGCGTCCCTCAGCACGTAGTCCTGAACCTTGGAGTGCGCCAGTCTGCAACACTCGGTCGGGGTCAGTTCTTTCAGCTGGCAGACCAGCAAGTTGCGGGCAGACCAAAGAGCGTCTTTCACCACATTGACAGTCCTCCAGGCACAGTTGATGTTGGTCTTGGTGTGCGTCCCGGGAAACAGCCCATAGAGCACGGAGTCCCGCGTCACGGAGTTGCTCGGGACGAACCTCGACAAATACCACTGCATCCCCCTCCAGACCTCCTGCGCATAGGCACACTCCAGAAGGAGGTGATCGACAGTCTCGTCCCCCCCTCAGCCGCCTCGAGGGCAGCGTGCGGTGGCGCAGAGATTCCGGGCATGCAAAAAAGGATCGCACTGGCAGAGCCCCTCTCACCGCCAGCCAAGCAATGTCCTTGTGCTTGTTTGAACGTTTTGGCGATGAGGCATTCTGCCAAACGACTTTGGCAGTCTGCGTGGGGAACCACACGACGGGATCCACCCTCTCCTTTTCCCGAAGGGTCTCGAGGATACTACGTGCTGACCACTGCCTGACGGCCTTGTGGTCAAAGCTGTTTCCTTTCAAAAATTTCTCCACGAAGGACAGGTGGTACGGAACGGTCCAACTACTCGGAGCGTTCCGCGGCAACGAGGCCAGGCCCATCCTTTGCAACACCGGGGACAGGTAGAACCTCAGTAAGTAGTGACACTTGGTGTTTGCGTACTGAGGATCTATGCACAGCTTGATGCAGCCGCACACAAAGGTAGCCGTCAGGGCGAGGGTGGCGTTCGGTACGCCCTTCCCCCCATTTTCCAGGTCTTTGTACATGGTGTCCCTGCGGACCAGATCCATCCTCGACCCCCAAATGAAGTGGAAGATGGCCCGGGTGATCGCAGTGGCGCAGGTCCAGGGAATAGGCCAGGCCTGCGCCTCATACAACGTTACTGAAAGCCCCTCGCACCTGACAACCAGGTTCTCACCCGCGATGGAGAGGGACCGGAGCGTCCACCTGCCCAGCTTCTGCTTCAATTTGGTGATATGCTCCTCCCAAGTCTTAGTGCACGCCCCACCTCCACCAAACCAAACACTCAGCACCTTCAGGTAGTCTGTCCTGACAGTGAAGGGGATGAAGGAGCGGTCGTCCCAGTTCCCGAAGAACATGACCTCACTCTTACCCCTATTGACTTTGGCACCCGAGGCCAGTTCAAACTGGCCGCAGATGTCCAACAGTCTACTCACTGACCGACGATCGGTGCAGAAGACGGCGACATCGTCCATGTACAGGGAGGTCTTCACCTGAAAGCCTCCGCTGCCTGGGATAGTCACACCCTTCAGGCTCACGTCCTTCCTGATGGATGCGGCGAAGGGCTCCACACAGCACATGAACAAGGCAGGAGAGAGCGGGCAGCCCTGCCTGAATCTAGATCTGACGGGAAAACTGTCCGATTCCCACCCATTGATCGAGACTGCACTAACAATGTCGGTGCAGAGCAGCCAGATCCAATTGCGGATGCCCTCCCCGAACCCCAATTTCGAGAGGACGTCCCTCACATAAGCATGAGAGATCCTGTCGAAGGCCTTCTCCTGGTCCAGGCTGACGAGGCAGGTGTCCACCCGCCTGTCCTGTACGTAGGCGATCGTATCCCTGATGAGCGCGAGGCTCTCAGCGATCTTCCTGCCTGGCACAGCACAGGTTTGGTCAGGGTGAATCACCGACTCCAGGACAGACCTGACCCAGTTGGCTATGACCTTGGCCAGGATTTTGTAGTCCACGTTCAATAGTGAAATAGGACGCCAATTCTTAATTTCTTCCTTCTCCCCCTTCCTCTTGTAAATGAGGGTGATGATGCCCTTCCTCATGGACTTGCACATTTCCCCTGCCTGAAGCGCGCTATCGTACACCTCCAGCAGGTCCTGGCCGACCAGGTCCCACAGAGCGGAATACAGCTCGACCGGTAAGCCGTCGCTTCCGGGAGTCCTATTCCTCTCCAAGGACTGGAGGGCTCTGGTCAGCTCGTCCAGAGATATCGGCCGGTCCAGCCACTCCCTCGTGCCGTCGTCTAAGACCTCCGTGATAGACGACAGGAACGACTTGGAGGCCATGCTGTCCGTGGGCTTCGTGTCGTACAGTCCGGCATAGAAGGATCTGCTGATCCTCAAAATGTCGGGCCGAGACGACGTCACCGAGCCGTCGTCCTCCTTCAGCCGGCTAAGCACAGAGCTCTCTTTGTGCACCTTCTGAAAGAAGAAATGCGAGCACGTCTCGTCCTGCTCCACGGTGCGGACCCTGGACCGGAAGATTTTCCAGGAGGCCTCCGCGGCGAAGAGCGAGGCTTACTGGCCCCTCACCTCACGGAGGTCCTCCGTGACATCGACCCCCATCAACTGCAGAAGGAGCAGGTTCTGCACCCTTTTCTGGAGTCACGACAGCTTTCCCCGCCTCTCTCTCACCTTCCGAACACCCTTGAGGACAAAGAACCTCTTGATGTTCTCCTTCACCGTCTCCCACCGGTCGCCTGGAGACTCAGAGGGGTTTCACGGTTCTCCAACCGGCGTACTCCCTCTTAAGCTCCTCGACGTTCTCTGGGGTCAACAGAGTCGTGTTGAGCTTCCACGCCCCCTTGCCGGCCGGCTGGTCGTCCTGTAAGTGACAGTCGGCCAGCAGGAGGCAGCGGTCAGAGAAGAACACTGGCTCAACGCCGGTGGACCTGACCGAGAACGCCCGTGACACAAACAGGAAGTCTATCCTTGAGCGGATAGACCCGTCTGGCCGTGACCAGGTGTACCTCCGCTGCGCTCCGTCTGCAGGGGTGCTGAAGACGTCGAGCAGTTTGGCGTCCTTCACCGTGCCCATCAGGAATCTGGACGTGACGTCCAGTTGACTCCCCCCACCCGCTGTCCCCACACCGGATCTTCCATCTGCATCGATGATGCAGTTGAAGTCTCCGCCTAGGATGACCGGCCTGGATGTAGCCAGCAGGGGTGGAAGCCGCTGCAGGACGGCCAACCGCTCATTCCGTACCACTGGGGCGTACACGTTGATCAGCCTCAGGGGAGCATTCCTGTAGGTGATGTCAGCCACTAGGAGGCGCCCCCCCCCCCCACCTCCTGAACTTGAGAGATGGTGAAGTCGCGCCCCCGCAGCAGAATAGCCAGGTCCGAGGAGCGACAGTCGTTACCCCCCGACCAGATCGAAGGCCCACAGGTCCAGGCGCCGGACCATTCCCCGTACCTACCGAGGTGCGGTATCCCACACTCCTGCAGAAACAGGAGGTCCGCCTTGATGGTGGTCAGGTAGGTCAACGTGGATACACATCTTGCGGTGGACTTGACACTGCGCACATTAATGCTCGCAACTCGTACCCCCATTGTGGGCAGTGACCGCAGTACCCTCCCCAAGTCCAAGGTCCAGCCCCTCCATCTGTCCCTTCATGCCCATTGCCCGAGCTAACTGCTGGACGCTGTCCGGGCTCAGGAAACCGTCCGTGCTTCCTTCTGGGTGGCATCCCCCTGCCGGGGGTGCGGAGGCAGGAGGGTCCGGCTCTGGGTCAGGCTGGGGACGCGCTGTTTCCTCCTTCCCGCCTGGAAGTTCCGGGGGCCCCTCCAGTGCCCCAGCGACACTTGACTGGGTGTCAGAGGGAGCCTCGGAACGCCTCCCATCACCTGGAAGCGTGGTGCTGCTTTCCTTCTCCCCTGAGATCTTTAACTTCTGCTTCGGGTGGGCCCTCTCTGAATCCCCCTCGTCAGAGGAGCTCTTATAGCCCCCCTGTAGCTGCCTCTTCCCACTTGATGGTCGCGGTTCTTGGGCCCGTCGATGCACCTTCCTCCTCGCTTTCTGGACCGTCGTCCGCTCCCCTGGGGTCGCCTGTCGCCACCTCCATCGACTCCGGGTTGTCGGGGGGAGAGCGGAGCCCGCAGGGGCGCTTTGCTGGCCTTGGGCCCATCCTGCGGGGCTGGGCCCTCCTGCACGACCTGGCCCTCCTGCACATTAGTGGGGTCTTTGCAGGGCCCTGGTGCCTTCCTCTCCTCCAGGGGGGCTGGCCCCGCATTGCCCCTGCCGGCGACCTGGGCGTAGGTGGTCCCCCGCTGCAGGCATGCCCGATAGAGGTGGCCCACTTCCCCGCAAAGGTTGCAGCTTTTCTCTTGTGGGCAATCCTTTGCAAGGTGTCCCTTCTCCCTGCAGATGGTGGCTTTGCAATCGGCCGCCACATGACCTGACCTACCACAGGCTTGGCAGACTTTAGGTTGCCCTGCATAGGTCAGGTAGCCCTTGCTCCCGCCGATCGCGAAGCTGGACGGTGGGTGTACGATGTTCCCGTCCGCGCCCATCCTCAGCGTCACCTTGACCTGCCTCTTACTGGTCCAGATGCCAAAGGGGTCCATGATGTCAGTTAGGTCCCCTTCCACCTTCACGTACCTTCAAAGGAAGGTCAGGACATCAACTGCTGGCACATGCGGGTTGTACATATGTACAGTCACCATACGGCTCCTCTGCACTGGCATCACAAACAGCAGGACAGCGGTCAATACAGAGAGGGGGCCCTCACCTCCTTTCTCCTTGAAAACCTCCAGGAAGCGCTCGCAAAGCTTGGCACTCCTGAAGGTCACATCGTAAAAACCTCCTCCGGGGAAATCCTGCAGGCAGTAAATGTCCGCAGCAGCGAACCCGCTACAGTCCAACAGGACCCTCTTCACGAAGAAGGTGCGGTCCACAGGTCCACCTTCCTCCACCTTCTTTACAGAAACACAGATGGTGTTCCAGACCCCCTGACCTGGGGCACGAGCACTTGCCGCAGCCATCGTTGCAGGTTGGCTGCTCCCCTGAACCAGCGTTAGGCCGAAGCCAGCATTAAGATCCACTGGTCGCAAGGGTGCACAGCCAACCCGACGTCCTCCTTTTACCTCCAAGACAGCACTCTCCTCCTCTCAGTCCACAAGAGAGTGCGTCTTTATTGTGTTCCAGATGTAAGCTGGTTCAGAGCTTGAAGGTTTGTTCCCAGATGTTTTGTCACCATTCTAGGTAACATCAACAGTGAGCCTCCGATGAAGTGCTGGTGTTATGTCCCGCTTTCTATTTATCTGGTTAGGCTTCCTTGGGTTGGTGATGTCATTTCCTGCATTGGTGATGTCATTTCCTGTTCTTTTTCTCAGGGGATGGTAGATTGGCTCCAAATCAATGTGTTAAAAGACCCTATACAGACAACAAATAAAACAAACGTCATCTACAAAATACCTTGCAAGAACTGTGACAAACACTACATTGGACAAACAGGCAGAAAGCTAGCCACCAGAATACATGAACATCAACTAGCCACAAAACGACATGACCCACTGTCACTCATATCCTTACACACAAATGGGGGAGGACACCACTTTGATTGGGACAACACATCCATCCTAGGACAAGCCAAACAGAGGCACGCATGAGAATTCCTAGAAGCATGGCATTCCAACCGGAACTCCATCAACAAACACATTGATTTGGAGCCAAGCTACCATCCCCTGAGAAAAAGAACAGGAAATGACATCATCAATATGGGAAATGACATCACCAACCCAAGAAAACCTAACCAGATAAATAGAAAACGGGACATATCACCAGTGCTTTGTTGGAGGCTCACTGGTGATGTTACCTACAATGGTGACGAAATGTCTGAAAATGAGCCTTCTAGCTCAGCGAGCAATCTCACATCCAGCATGAATATATCTGTAGTTCTGCCTTATTCCTGAATTTTGTTCAGATGTCATTTACAGGTGAGAGAAGCTGGGCTTAGCATTTGTGCTGCCCATTGTTACAGACTGAGAATGGGCAAATAAAGTACTCCATGACCCTCTGAGGAAGAACTGCAGTGTGTGTCATTAGAAATCTTGATATTTCTTTTAGTTTTGAAGTTATTACTAAATGTAAAAAAATTCCTTTCAGTTGAAAATAAATTTCTTTTTTTTTTTATTAATAGATCAGTTTCAGAATTTGGCACAAACAGCATCACACCGACAAGCCCAGTTTTCTCATTCAGATCTTACTTGCATAGCATCAAGTGGAGACTCGGAGTCAACCGTACCACTGCTTCAGAACAACATGAACATCAACTTCTGCAGCTTAGACTCTGAACTATTGAAAGAAGTGCAGCACATGATTATTAGCACTGATCGGCTCATAACGCACACCACACAGGTGATTGGAAGAGGTAAGTTTCAAAACATTTTCTGCCTTAAAACTGAAAGCACTGTGGAGGCAGTGAAATTATTTAATATATCATTCAACTTATGATGATACCATCTTTTATCTGTTGGAAAAGCAATTACTGCTTCACTCATGTGATGAGTTTTTGCCATATTCGCAGAGGTCTTTTACTTCAACATTGTCCTGAAATTGTGTCTTTGATTTTTACTGTGTAACTAAATACTGTCCCAAGTATTGCATTAATCTATAGATCCATCGGCAGGGTCCAAACATATGCAATTGTTGACCTTGCTTTGTTAAAGTTTATTAGTACTTGAAAATACACGATGCAGAATTGCAGGGTATATTGAGAATGTAGTATGAGAGAGACTTCTCCATTAATGGAAAATGGTGGAGCAGGACTCTGGCATACCAATGTACAAAAATGCAGACCTTCCCCTAAATCCCAAGTTATTTTAATGATTTGGGCTAGTAGACTATCCACCATGTACCATGAAAATCAAAGTTAATCTCAGTTGTGTTAAAACAGCTCCAGGCCAGTCAGTAATACAGAAGCCAAAACCACTTTCTTTGTGGATAAATTTTATTAATTCCTCAGTCTTACAACTCCTTCCAAACTCCATTTCTTCTCTGATCCTCTTTATATATTTTGTTTCCATCCTGTTCAGAGATGTTGTTACACATCCCTGGACCGGTTAAGGCTTGAATCTGGGCCTCTTGGTTCAGAGGTAGGGACATTACTGCTGAACCACAAGAGCCCTCTGATTCCCCCTATATATTTTTCATTTAAATGAATGACTTAATTTGCAGCAATTATTGCCTAACCACTAGTTACGTCATCAAGTCACAGTAAATGTGGAAGCTTTTCTGCACAATGCCCTTGCAACATCAGAGATAATCAATTCTCTTTGGGGATTCATAAACTCAGCAGCACAATATACTAGAGTACACAGACTAATGTGGGTGCAATCAATTAGGCCAGTTGTCTCTGTTGGCTCGATAGGTAACGTGCATCAAATCATTGACAAAAGCACAGGAATCAATCCCTATGTTAGCCAGGGTGGATTAAGGACTTGCCTCCTTGCCTTACCTGTGGTAGAGGTCCTGATGCTATAGGTTAGATGCCTTTGCGCAGAAAACAGACGAATGCCAAATGGCTGGGCACAAGAAGAATGGCAAGGTGGCAAAAAGCATTCCCATAACTACTTGTTCAGATTCAAACAGCACTCAGTTGGCTAGTTGCATCTAACTGTTAGCCCCATTCAGATTACCTCTTGCTCTGAATGTGTTTTCAGTGTCCATGTGTGCTTTCTGCGTAATTTTGCTTTTGCTTTTCTTTTGTAATTTAATAGGCCATTTTGGCTGTGTATTCCATGGAACACTCCAGTCTCAAGATGGAAATAGTATACATTGTGCAGTGAAGTCTCTAAATAGTAAGTATATAAAATATTAAATGTATTATATTCTAGTTTTGCTGTTGTTCCCAATGCATGACTGAAAGTGCATATTGAATCAGATTTTTTTTAAAAAAGTTGAGTAACCTGTACAAACTGAAGGTGCACAAGAACACTAAATGAGATGCTACTTCTCCTATATCTACTTGTACAGGAATCACTTGCTTGGAACAAGTAGCTCAGTTCCTGAAGGAAGGATTAATAATGAAAGATTTCAAACACATCAACGTTCTTTCTCTGCTTGGAATCTGTCTTCCAAACCAAGGATCTCCACTGGTAGTGCTGCCATATATGAAACACGGTGACCTACGGAACTTCATCAGAGATGAAAGTCACGTATGTAAAATGAAAGCTATGTACCATTATATGGAGAGTTTGAGCAAAATATCATGTTTATCACTTTATCATGATTTGTCTTGAATAGACCATGTCCATTGTAATAAAAACAAGTCCTATGTCATAGGAGAGGCAGTCATGGAGTGGTAACATCACTAGACTCGTAACCCAGAAGCACAGGCTAATGCTTTCAAGTATAGGTTCAAATCCCATCATGGCAGCTGGTAGAAATTTGAATTACGTTAATAATTATGGAATCAAAAGCTTGTCTCAATCATGGTTGGCCATGATTCATTGATCATTGATCCGTTGATCATGATTCATATCATTGATTAAAAATTCATTTGTTTCAGTAATAACCTTCAGTGAGGTAACTATTCTCTCCTTATTTCACCTGGCTACATGTGATTTCATATCTACAGCAATGTGGTTGACTCTTAACTATCCTCTGAAGTGGCTGTGCAAGACTTGCAGTTCGAGGATAATTAGGGATGGGCAACAAATGCTGGGATTTGCAAAGTCCACATCACATCAAAGAATTTTTTTTCAATAAAGAAATGGTCAGCATTTTCTGGTGCCCATACATGAGCAGAAATCGCAAAGCTGTTATCAGAAATTTCTTGTGTGACCACAAGGTGTGCTGTTGGCATCCCTTGAGGAACCTTTAGAAATTATTGCTTTAATTAGAATATCTCCCTTTAGCCTATATTAATATGATTAAAACTCCCCAAGAAAGCTATGTCTTGTTGATGTGGTGAACAGTGTTTTTAAATGCACACCAAGCTACCTTATTGCTAAAAACTACTTCTGATCCTTAAACTAATTGTTATTTGTGTAATGTCAAATTACTGCATTACAATAAAAATTCCACTGTTTTCAAATGTTTAATTTGTTTATTTTAACTTCTGACATATAGGGACCCGTCTTTCTTCTAGTTTCTTCAAAAGTTATATAAAAATGGAGCTTATCAGTGCACTTTATTGCTCAGTTTTCTGGTCCTGAGATTCTTTAATATAATTGACTGGGTATCCTGCAAGGTGAACAACACTGTTGCTTGGGGATTATCATGAAATTCACATAAGTAGGGAAAGGGGAAATCCGTACTGCAAATATGGCCCAGTGTTTATGGGCAGCTGCCTTTGAGGTCAGCAATAATTTTGATTGCTTCACCACAAATAGCAAAATCCAAGCTATCGTGAACATATCCCAAAGTGTTTTATTGCCTTGGATCCTCGCTAATGTTTGATAGCTGTAGTTAAGTAGACATGAGTGGCAGCAAAATTGCACACAGCAATTTCCCACAAACATTTCATCTGTTCTTGATGGCAGTGCAGTAAGGGAGGAATAGAAATCTGGATGATGACATTACTTTTCTTTAGAACTGCTTTAAAATCTCATCACAGGCAATGAAGATATTCGGTTCAAATGCCAATTTAGATTCTGTGCTCAAATCATAAGCAGAGTTGACCTTAAACATTCTCACCCACAGGTCAAAACACTACCAACTGCTACCTCACAAACCTCTTAAAACTATTGATGGATATGTTATATCAGACTCATCAGGCTATAACAAATCACTTTAGAAAGAATCTGTTTAAAAGCCACTGATAATTATATGTTTACTACAGAATCCAACAGTAAAGGATCTAATTAGTTTTGGACTTCATGTTGCAAAAGGGATGGAATACCTTGCAAGTAAAAAGTTTGTTCATCGAGATCTTGCAGCGAGAAACTGCATGTAAGTGTGAAAGTAGAATTTCTTGGAAATGTACAATGCATTTGCTTCACTCATCAATGAACATGCTGAAATTCATACTACATTAAAGCAGATTCAATGTTTGTTACATTTAAAAGCTGTCTGCATTTGTTGATGGTATTATTCAGAGGCAGTTACTGAAGGAAAGTACTGGAGCCATTCTTTACTCGCATGTTGATTTACCATGTTAAACAGTGTAAAACACACACCTCTTGACTCTACCCCATTATTTCAATAAATGTCACTTCGTAAGCACTCAAGATTTTAATTGAACTCAAATTGCCACGATAAGATTTGAACCCATGTCCCCAGAACATTAACCTGTGGTTCTGTAGTAATTGCCCAGTGACATTGCACACATCCAAATATGATATTCCTCCATCAGCACTTTTATTGGCAGAACCTTCAAACATTTATTTCCTTACTCACTGGAACTTCTCCCTTAAACTACTTTATTTTTTTCAGCCAGCTTTGAAAGCCTTCTCAAAATTTTTCTTCGCAACAATAGTCATGTCACATAATTCTTCCCTCACTACTCAGTTGCTTCCAGAAAGGGCCCTCGTATGTTGTGTATGTCAAAGTTGTTGTCTAGGTTAAAACTGTTGCTAAAATGACAGCAGACTGCTAGAAACTTTCATGGTCTTCAGTAAATGACCTGCAGTTTTAAATACACTAATTAGGACTGATGGGTTTGATTCCCTTTCATAATCAATGCACTAAACAATGATGCCTTGGGAGAAAGGTTATTATCTTAATGCTTCAGCACCATTTCTTCATGGAGTAACATGAAATGTTCACTTGCAACACTGTTATTCCCACAAATAAGAGTCTCCATACTTATCCCAGTTAGTATCCATAATTCATGCTTTTCCTGTACTAAAAAGTATTCTATTGACTGGTGACATATTTCATTTAGCTATTCAGAACAGAATTCATATTCTGGTCTTACATTTTAATCCTTTGTCTGTTGAGGGTAAGTGCTTTGCTTTTGTTATGGGGAGTAATGTATTATATTTTCCAGCACATCTCCCATTTTTTGTGTTGTTCATCACCTTTAGCTGGTGGACAATCAATTCACTAGCAAGCTTGTCCTAGTGCAATTCTGAGGTTGGTTGCTTGAATTGATTAAGCATGTACATTCCCCTCCCTCAATCTGCTAAATGACTGGTCTTCACTCTAAATCAGAAGCTCACTATCATGGAACAAAGCTACTTCCTCCAACAACAGTACATGAACTAGAAATTCTGCAAATATTATCATTTTCCCCTTGGAATGTTTAAATAAAAAGGTCTATAAATTAAAGTAAAATTGTTCAAGTAATAGTGAAAAAGATTTTTAAAGTATTAACCCTGCGTACTAATATCACGACAATTTTTTTTATTCACATTGTGTAAAACTTTAAAAAACCTATAACTTTTGATTTGTAGGTTGGATGAAACCTATACTGTGAAAGTTGCTGATTTTGGGCTTGCAAGAGATATTTATGAGAAAGAGTACTACAGCATTAATAATAAAAGTGGTGCCAAACTGCCAGTCAAATGGATGGCCCTGGAAAGTCTACAGACACAAAAATTCACCACAAAGTCTGATGTGGTAATGTATTGCTTCGGTTATAATGTATGTTAGCAATAATTTAAAGCAGGTGTACTGTAAAATCTATTCTTTTTAGATATGTAAGTTGTGGCTGAATGGAAGAAATTTAATAAATTAGCTTTTTCTTTAGTTAACTATTCTAAAAGTCACTGCATTGATTCCTGCACAATATGATCAATGGACCCAATTGTATAACAAACACATAATCTACAACAGTTTTGTCAAGGAACATACGGAGTGAAATAAGGCAAAAATGAAAAGCTTATGTCCGAAATCAAGTACTCAGTACTCAGAAATCCAAGGGGAGTATAGAAAGAAATTAGGAAGGAAGGAGAGGGCATGAAGAAATATTGCCAAGTAAAATTACAGAGAATCCTGTGATGATATATGGCTTTAAGAGTAATATTTTGCCCTGAATTTGTTCTGAAGAAAGATTGAGACAGGTGCTTAGCAGGCTGCTGCCGGGACAATAAGATAAATAGCTTGTGAGGCCTTGGGTTTACATATAAAAGTCAGAACAAAGAAGCAGGCTGATTGATTGGGATCAAGTTCCCACAGAACCGGGATTTTTAGTTTTCGCTTCCAGCATCCGTTGGGGTCTTAAAGTTGGATGTGAAAGCTCTTTATTCCTCTCTGTTACAGCTAAAAGCTGGGATTCTCTTCCTGCTGCTAGAATTGCATGTAAGACAATCTATTTTACTGAATTTGCCTTTGCCAAGGGTGTGTTTGTTGGAGGTTACAATATTGGAACAGTTAATTAGTAATTGTTAATATGTATATCACTTTCTTAAGCATTTCAATAGAGTGACAGTTAAGCAAATTTTTTTTTTATTTTTTCTGTATTTTAGTTACATTGTATGAATAAGGTGTGTTTTGTTTCTAGTAGTTTGACCAATTGAATTGCAAACAAAACACAACATCCTACCTTTACCATTAAAATAAGAAAATGTCAGTATCTAGACTATCTTCTTAATATATTATGGGGTTGTTTGGTCTGGTCTGTAACAATACAACAACACGAAGAATAAGAAGATTACAAAGTAGTGAGTATAACCCATAAAATACCAAAAGGTAACCTAGGTGTAAAGTGGAATTTGTGAGTAGGTATGGTTCTCAATAAATATGTGCCTTCAGAAATAGAGGATGATGTAGAATTTGTAGTTATGGGGGAGGAGTGTGAAATAATGTTGGATGTGATAAACATTAGGAGAGAGAGCAACTAAAAAAATGTGTGCTTTGAAAGTGTATAAGACATGTGGAAGAAGCAAAAGAGGACAGAATGAATACATTATTATTGTTTTCCATTCCTCATTGGTTGCAGGTTGGTATTGTTCAATTGAAGGAGTTCTAAGATTGTACATTTTTAAAAATGGAGTGAGAGAGAGACTAAATAATTAGACGCCATTCAGTATCTTCGTAGTGGCAAATTGTTAGGGAATCAATTCCACAAAACTGGAGAAGCTGTCACTTAGACATGGACTAGTCAAGGACAGTCAGTATGGATTTGTCAAGATTGTATCTGGAGTCATATATGCAGTGTTGGTCATTATACCACTGGAAGAATATAATTGTTCTGAGAAAGTATAAATGAGAGCCATCAGGATGTTGCATTTTCATTCCGAAGACATCCTACATAGGGTTACATACCTTGGAGCAGAGAACATTGAGACCTGATTGAGGTCTACAAAATTATGAGGCATGGATAATAATAATAATAATCTTTTTCTCATTAATAGAGGGGTTAATTACTAAGGGCATAGATTTTAAGGAGAGTTTATTTCACCTAGAGGATGATGGATGTGTGGAACTTACTGCCCAAAGGAGTGGTTGGGATGGGAACCATCACAGCATTTAACAGGTATTTAGATGAGTGCTTGAAGCCCCATAGCTACAGTCTGGAAAATGGAATTACAATGAATGCTTGATGACTAGCTTTGACATAGTGGGCTGAAGACCCTCTTCTTAAGCTGTATTACTTAGGACCTATAAAGTCATAGGATCAAACTATATAGAATTTTATGAGGCAATTGGCTCAATGGCAAGAAAAGAACCAGGGGATTGTTGATGGCTACATTTTGGCTGGAAGGCTGTTTTCAGTGATAGTAGGAAATGCAGATGCTGGAGAATCTGAGATAACAAGGTGTAGAGCTGGATGAACACAGTAGGCCAAGCAGAATCAGAGGTGCAGGAAGGCTGATGTTTCGGGCCTAGACCCTTTTTCTGAAGACTCAAGGCCAGTATCAAAAGATTTCTAAGTATTAGAAATATCAAAAGATAAAGTGTATTAAATGCACTAAGGTAGAAGAAAACCAATGATCTAGTTGAATAGTAGATAGGCTTGAACGTTCCTAACTTCTTTGTGCCTACAACCTTCTAAGACCTGTGCACTGTCCCAATTCTAACCTCTTCTGTATCACTAGTTTGTTTGCTCACCATTGGAGGCCATAGGTCTAACTGTAGAATTCTATCTCTCCAAAGTCTCTCCTCCTCTCTTCTTTTCTGCCCCCATATCCCCTTATTTGATAGTGTTAAACTTTGCTTACTAAATCAATCGTGAAGTACCATGGGATGTTTTACAATGTTAAATAGAAGTTTATGTGATATATATAGTCTTCCTACAAATGCATCCAAATCTGCTTCAATTCCCCTACTGAAATCAGTCTGTCACAGTTAGACCTCATGGAGGACAGCAACATGACATCTATTTTGTTCAATTTTGTGAATAAAAACAATTCTTGTTTCTGCCAGTGGTCTTTTGGAGTACTTTTGTGGGAGCTGATGACACGAGGGGCACCGCCTTATCCTGATGTTGATACATTCGATGTTACGGTTTATCTGCTACAAGGGAGGAGATTACTGCAGCCTGAATATTGTCCTGATTCATTGTAAGTAAATTATTAATAATGGCTTAAGACATTTCAAAGCCTACATTTCAGAAGCAAATAGATGTGTGTTTTGATAGCTATTATTGATTCACATGACCATAACTTCATTCAATATTCTTCGATTGCAGATATGAGGTAATGCTAAAATGTTGGCACCCTAAACTTGAAACACGACCAACATTCTCTGAAGTGGTTTCAAAAATATCAACCATTCTTTCCAATTTTACTGGGGATCACTACATACAGTTAAATACAACCTACGTGAACATAAACTGTGGAGCACCCTATCCGCCTGTTTATCCATCAGAAGATTATTTGGATAGTGATGCTCATGTGTGATTGAAGGCAATTTTTTCAAAGGATATTTTATCAGCAGGTGATGCAGAAAATCTGTCCTGGCGGCTACAGGAAGCAAGCCTTATATGAGATGTGCTGTTTGTTTCAACAGTATCAAATGTGTGAATCTTAAACTACTTCAAAGAGAAATTAATCACATTTGAAGGCTGTAGCTGTTCATCGTCATTGGGAAACCCATTAGTAGTCTCCATGTAAAATGTTGTGATGTTGACTGTGAGTAAAATGACTGACAAATTTAAAAGCAGAATTACTTCTGTCTTGTAAAATTAATAAACATCTATTTTTTTATTAAGAATAAGTTTATTTTTAATTAATTAGTAACTGTCAACAGCAACATTAAAATTTAACCATTTTATTATTGCACATCAAAAATCTTTTATTATCAAACGTTTTTTTTTTCTTATTTTCCCATATCATCTGCAGCATAGTTATACTTGTAGATAACATTTTTTTAGTCTTACAAACATTGCAATGTCTTGAATGGTATCTAGTAATAGTGAGATGTAGAAATGATTGCAGTGGTAGATATAACTGACTGTATCAGAAAAGAATGATGTAGATATTAAATTATTAAAATCAAATTGTGGAATAGTAAATATTCGACGGCCACTTTTAACTTTGATCATCCAGTGATAAAAGTTAAAACTAGCCCTAAAAATTTGCATTAAAATAAGGTTTTATTACTGAAAGTGTGCATATAACTGAAAAAAATTGCAGTTTCATTCTTAAGAGTATGTCTTTATTTTTAAGTAAATAATAGACAATAAAGGTTGTCCAAACTTGTAGTCAGCTTTATGTTTGCTTTGACTATAAACATTTACATAAATATGGAACAAATCTACAGGAGTACTTACATTTCATTGACTTTTTTGGGGACTGAATGCATCAGTAAGTATAGCAAAGAAAGACCTAATAACAAGCATATATGTCCTTTGTGTAATTTTAAACATTTTACTGAACATCAATTTGTATTGATATGGCTATTGTGTAAGGACATAAAGAAAAGAGCAACCACAAGCACCAGGATTTTGATCAGAGGTGGCCCATGAAGGCGAAGAAGATGCAGAAGCAGAAATCAATGTAGCTCAGTGAGAGTAGAAATGACGGCTGTATCGGACTTGTGGTGGAATAAGATACGGACAGCAAAGCTTTGGATGAGCTGCAGTTCATATTTACACAGGGTGAGAGATGGGAATTCAGGCTCATGCTCATTGTAATAGAAGAGCTTAGGGTGACAGAAGAAGGAATGACAATTTCAATGGTTAAAGTAGAGGGAGAGATTGGCAATGTAATATTAATGGAAAAATGTGTTCTTTGTGATGAAGAGATTTAGTCTGGTTAAGCCTGACCACTACCAAACAGGAAAATAGATTTGGTAATAAATATTTAGCATTTGTGGCAGAAGACAAATATAATGGCTATATTTATGACTCATTATTTGGCTAAAGGAACTTGCAACTCTTCTAAGACTAGATATTAAAACAAGCAGTCTGATTCCACAAAGGCCAAAAACAATAGATGGTGGAAAGTTTGAGCTGGATATTTTTGGCAGTATCGTGGAGACTGTCAAGAGACTATGTAGTAAAAGGGCTGGAGGTAGTTAAGGGAGGGAATTAAGGTTAAGTTAAAAGCACTGATGCAGATGTGAAAGCTAATCAATTTCTAGAGGTTCTCTAGCTACAATCAGATAAGTAGCAAGACAATGTGATTTCCATTTAAAGTTACTGAAAGAGTATAGTCAAAGAAAATGTAATTTGTAAGTTTAATTAGGATCATTTCAATGCTATATTAAAATGAATGATTTGTGGGTTTATGGGAAAGCTGGGCACAGTTTCAGAGATAACAACATTTCAAGACCTTCAGAAAGGAAGCGAGGTTTGAAATAGGCTGTAGTCCATAAAGTCAAAAGGTTTAAGCATAGGTTTTATTTTGAGAATAGCAGTTTTGAAAGGGAAAGTGAATTGTGCCTGAGTCAGAAAGAAGAGTCATTTACAACTAAGAACAGAAGTTGAGTGACCAATTGTTCCTAATGAGGAACAAGTTCGTGGAATAAATCAAATGGGCATGTACAAGCTTAGAGTGAGAATGGGTTGAAGCTAATGAATTTGTTGTTAGCAGAGTAATTAGCTATGCTGTCAGAGCACAGATTGGACATTGGTTCACATTTTTTTGATTTGTTCGAAGAATGTGTGCATTCTCCATTCTTAATTGCCATGGAGAAGGTCTGTTATTGACCCACCACGGTCAGTGTGGTATAGATACACACACAGTGCTGGTAGGAAAGGATTTGCAGGATTTTGACCCAGCAATAAGTGAAGGAATGGCAGCTCTAATTCAGCAAACCTTTTGGCTTGAAGGGAAACCTGCAGGTGGTGGCATTTCGTCGCATCTCCTATCCTTATCCTTCTGGGAGGTGGAGATCAGGTGCTTAGAAGGTTCTGTTGTAAGTGCCTTCATGAGTTGCAGCAGTGCATCTTGTAGGCCTTTTGGATGGTGTATATTATGCTACTGTGTTGATGTTGGAGGGAGTGAAAATATTGAAAGAGATGGATGGTTTGCCAATCAAGTCGGCTATTTTGGGATGGCATCATATTTCCTTAGTGTTGTTGCTGCTTGAAGGAGTAAGTAAATGACGAAGTTTGCCGATGCCTCATAAATGACAAAGTTTGCCAACGCCTCGGACGGCAGGTTGGCGGCAGGAGACTGACAGCATGAAGACAAGCTGCAAGCAAACCGCAGGTGTCCAAAGAACTGCGCACGTGACTGCAGGTGTATATAAGTCTCGAAACTGTTTGTAGTGGTCGAGAAGTTAGGTGAGGCCCTTTTGAGGTCCCTGTTTCTCCCAAAGGCTTTTGCTAAATAATTTGTGTTTGACTCACTACTAAATTTTATTTGGCATTATTTTACCTACAACAAATTGGCGTAGTCGGCAGAATCCTGTCTACGATCCAGACGCCGGGACAGGATACCAAACACAATGTTCAGTGAGTCAAAGTACAGTTTACAATAATTTGCTCCTAGGAGTGTATGTGTGACTGGCTGCCATTTGATTTGAGCAAATCGGGTAGGAAATTCTCATCCCCAACATGCTTCCTGAACCGGTTCAGAACCTTTCCAAGCATGTGGAGACTGGGGAAGACCGTACCTGGAGTGTGATGCTCAAGCGGGAGACGCGGATGTGATGTGTGGAACCGCCACGGGCCAGCGAAATAAGCGGGATATGGGACTTGATCACTCCCACACTAGGTATCACCGGACTCAAATAGAATCAACCCCGAGTGAGACGCTACTGGCACAAGGCACATAGGTGACCAGACGAGTAAGAGCGGTCGATAGATCGGTAGACCCCGGGTGAGGCGCGGCTGGCGGGTAGTGCGGTCGTTCAAGAGATCGGAGGAAGATCGTGATCATAGATCTATTATTTATTGTGGCAGGAAAAGAAGGTCAGTGGGGACCCCCTGGGTCTCTCATTGATCAATATATGACAGACATTCACTCATTAAGCAGATGAAAAAAGGGGGATGGGATCCGTCCCAGGCCCTGGAGCAACAGTGAAATTGCCTCTTAGGGCAGAAGAAAGATAGGACTAAGAAAACTGCAGTTCTTTTAAGACATCAATTGGCCGGCCTTATAGCACAAATATTACAGTCCTCCGAGAAGTGGGCAGAGGAAAAGAAGATACTAGAACCACGAATCAGAGAAATGGATAAAAGGAACCAGGTTTTAGCAGTAGGCCAGTGGGGGCTTCCACCCCCATACCATCCCAGAGAAGGCCCTAATGCTCCAGAAAGGAGTTTAGGTGAGGAAGCAAACCTCGGCCCGGTAACCCGGGGTGGGACACTGGCAAACTATACTGGGAGATATCATCCCTTTACACCCAGAAAAAGGCATAAGATCTTGGCGTCCCTGGGAAGATTACAACCCAGAAGTGCAAATGCTAACTTCTGGATGGAATTAGACACCATCTGGATGGGACAGCAACTATATTTACCAGACACACATCAACACGTTTGGGCGCATGTCAACAAGATAAATGGTGATTGATGGGGGATGGTTCTGGTCAGGCCAATGCTGAAGACCAGGCCAGATATGATTACCGAGGTGGACGGTGGACGTATGCCATAAAGTTAACAGCAGAGGGAGAGAAAGGCACAGGAGAACCCTTCAATCGCTTCAAAGCTGAAGTCCTAAGGGCCCTGGGGAATGCACCTACTAATTGATCTAAGATCACAAACACAAAACAACAATCAGGGCGGCACGGTGGCTCAGTGGTTAGCACTGCAGCCTCACTGCGCCAAGGACCCAGGTTCGATTCCAGCCTCGGGTGTTTGTCTGTGCGGAGTTTGCACCTTCTGCCCGTGTCTGCGTGGGTTTCCTCCGGGTGCTCTGGTTTCTTCCCACAACCCAAAGATGTGCACGCTAGGTGGATCGGCCATGCTAAATTGCCCGTAATGTTCAGGGGTGTGTGGATTATAGGGGCATAGGTCTGGGTGGGATGCTTCAAGGGGCGGTGTGGACTTGTTGGGCCAAAGGGCCTGTTTCTACACTGTAGGGGATCTAATCTAAAAAAAACAGAAGGGAGAAGAGGCTTCTGAGTACAGAGAACGATTGTTTCGGCTATACCAAGAATGTTCAGGGATGCCAGAGACAAGTCGTATGGATCGGGATTTTATACAGGCTTTTAAAGATAGGTTATCACCAGCCCACCAGGCAATTCTGAAAATGGGTGTAATTGCCACAAGAGATTATGATGAGTTGGTAGAATGTGTAATATACTCAGGGAAATCGAACTGCCCCATGGTAGCACGATACTCCAATATGTCGATGACATCTTATTGGCCTTAGGATCCAAACCAAGAGGCTCTATACTTCGTTTGAAACACTTGGAGTACAAGGGTCTTAAAACGAGTTGGAAAACGGTCCAAGTAGGGAAAACTAAGGTCCTGTACCTGGGACATTTGATCTCCCAAGGCACGAAAGAAATGCCTGTGGGTAAGAAAACAGCTAAACAACAAATGCCATGACCCTTGACAGTCCATGGTGCAAGGAAAATTTTAGGCTTGTTTAATTATTGCTGGAATGTTATCCCTGAGTTTGCCAAATTGGTAGAACCAATACAATGACTGGTAAAAAGGGGCAACCAGCCACAGATCCTGTAGATTGAGGGCCTGAACAAGATGAAGCTTACACAAAAATAAAAGGAGAATTAATATCAGCCCCAGGACTGGGAACTACATGATGCTGGTAAAGATTTCCACATTTATTGTAATAATGAGGGAGGATTTTACTCGGCAGTGGTGACCCAGACCCATGGAGATAGAGAGCGGCCAATAGGCTACTATTCCACTGCAGAAGGCCCGGTAGTGAACGGTTTATCCAGATGTATAGCAGCCTTGGACTGTGCCGCGTGGGCAGTCAGGGTCAGTGGACCCATAGTAATTACAGGAAATATTATTTTACATGAACATACACTGGTGGAGGCCCAGTTAGCCTTGGAAATGGAGGATATCCAGCCCTTATCAGCCATATTTGCTGAGGACAGCCCTACCATTAGTATTACCCAACTACACGCAGATACCTCTGAAGAAGAACGCGCTGTATGGAAGCCAGTGGGGGCCAGGCCCAATGAGAAGGGCGCCTGGAGATTGAATGGCAAGGTTTTGGCCCCCAAGTGTATCCAGCTTACCCTCATGATGTTGCACCACGACTTATCCCATGTGGGGCGAGATACCATGATTACCAGTATTGGAAAAGCATGCTGGTGGACAGGCATGGGCAGGGATATAGTGCAATACTGTCTCCGGTGTGTGACGTGTGCCCAGCACAACCTGGGTAGGCCTGTCAAGATCAGGATGGGGCACCAGCCACACCTGAAGGGGCCCTGGGAACACATACAGATAGATTTTACTGGCCCACTTCCGCGATCCCACGGAAAATCAATTTGCCTGGTAATCATTGACCAGTTTACTAAATGGGTAGAGGCGTGTCCGACCCGCAATTGTTCAGCTGACACAGTAGCTCGAATTTTGGCTGAAAAAGTAATCCCCAGATGGGGATTACCGCTCCAAATTGACTCTGATGAGGGAGCCCATTTCACAGGAAGGGTGATAAAAACCATATGCCAAGTGATGGGCATTAAACAGAAATTCCACATACCCTACCACCCCCAAAGTTTGGGCACGATAGAACGCATGAATAGAACCCTTAAAACTTGCTTGGTGAAAGCTATGCAAGACTCTGGTAACAGATGGGCAGAAGTCCTACCTATGATACTAATGAATCTCAGGGCTACTATAAGCCGCACAGCCGGACTAACCCCATACGAATTGATAACCGGCAGAGCAATGCAACTGCCGGTGTCTATCATAAGGGGGGGTTCCGACATCGCTCACTCTGGGATAGAATATGACGCTATGTGCTGGAGCAGAGCGCCTAGTTCAAATTCTTCCACCAAGCCGTGCGGGACAGTCAAGAAGTCCAAGATGAACAAAGGGACTTAGAGGTTTGTCCCAAGGTCCCGCCAGCAGGTCACAAGGTTATGGTAAAGACCTTACCCAGTAAACCTGCGTTTGCCCCTAAATGGAATGGTCCCAATGAAGTTATCATCAGTGGAGATATTTGCGCCTGCATAGATATGCAAGGGAAGGGTGTCTGGAAACATTGGTCCCAACTTAAAGAATGTGTGAACGTCACAAGATCTTCACAGAATTACCCTTTACTTGACCAACAAGCAAATTGATTGAGACTGCAGAAGCTACACGCGGGTGGTATAGCCTTTGGAACATTGTTAACTTAGAGTTATAAGACTTTATGTCGTTTGACAATGATTAATCTGCCATCCTCTGTCACATATTTGTCACAGTGCCCTATCTCATTGCATTCATACCAGTTTTAGGACTGGAGGATAACTTGTTTTACAAGACCCACATTCGTCTACATGCTAATCGGACCGTGTGCTACACATTTGCCCAGTCAGTCAAGGCGTTGTTCGTAGCCACCCCTGCGTGGACCCCCTTTAACCTTGATACAGCAGACACCTCAGACGCACCCTGTGTGGTCCAAACTGGTACATACCGATGAGGTATACAAGGGAGATGTGTCGAACTGATAAACTTAAATAGGGTACACTCCCCCAATCGTACAGGAACTCGGGGAAAGAACGGCACAACATGTTCAAACCCGCTAAGTTACCCAGTTTGCTTCTCAGGACGCAGATGGGGGTGTGCAATACGCTGTAGTCCCTGAGGATGCCTCCTGTGTGCAGACGCAGTGCTCCCGCCAGCATTGCCAAGTGAACAACGGTCTGTTTACAAGCACTTGTGGTGAGCGAAAATGTTTAAATATAACTGCAGGTAGACAGTTTATTTGTGGACAGTGCAATGGGATACATGTTAATTTAGCCACCCAGACATATCTATTTGACACCTACCAACTGATGGGGTCAGCAAAAACTCTAGCCAGCCAAGGAGCTGGTGGTACAAACAGTTCATGCAGAAAAGTAATCAGGAGATCAAATGCTATCGAGCCAAGACTGGCTTTGTATTCCTCCTCAATGGGACCTTCACAACAGCCACACCGACCCTCCCAGTCCTTTTTGCAGTAGGGCCTATAGGACCGCTTACCGTTCCGTGCCCCGAGAGAGGACACACCCATAGGAAAATAGTGACCCGAGCCATTAGCAAAGAATTCTGTGCAGACTGGACGGACCCAGTAACACTGGGGTCCTCGCTTGGCTACGGGTTCCTCGGGGCCCTGTCTCTGGGGGGAGCAGCTGGGATCATTAGTGCTAAAAATAGGAACTATCCTGTCTGTGGATTGCCCATCCTGGGAAACAGCACGGCAAAGGGGTTAGAAACTATAAATCGGGAGCTTGCCGAGTTAAGACTCTATGCACAGCAGACCCAGTATGCCATCGATTACCAGTTAGCCCAGCAGGGCGGAGTATGCACCACTGTGAGGGACAAATGCATCACGCATGTCACGGATGAATCCTATAACGTCTCACAAGTCATTAGCGATATACAGAAACAGCTTTATAACTTCAGGCAAGGCCCCAAGAATGGGGACGGTTGGCTCAGTTGGTTTCTGGGTGGCTCCTGGTGGTCATACTTGCTTCATGCTTTCATTATGCTTATTGTAGTTGTAATTTGGTGCCGTGTTGTTATGGCCATTTTTAATTCATGCTGTAAAATTTTGACTACGAGAATTATGTGAAGTGCAAGTGTGCACATGGACACTGAGCGCCCCTTGATGGGTGACATGGAGGCACTAAAAGTATGGCTTTAAGTGGTCTACAGACCATGAGTACTCATGACACTGACCACAAGGGGGCACTGAAGAAGTAAGTAAACGACGAAGTTTGCCGACGACTCGGATGGCAGGTCGGCGGCTGGAGAACTGCCTACGTGACTGACAGCATGAAGACAAGCTGCGAGCAAACCGCAGGTGCCCAAAGAACAGCGCATGTGACAGCGGGTGTGTATAAGTCTCAAAACTGTTTGTAGCGGTCAAGAAGTTAGGTGAGGCCCTTTTGAGGTCCCTGCTTCTCCCAAAAGTTTTCGTTAAATAAATTGTGTTTGACTCATTACTAAATTTTATTTGGTATTATTTTACCTACAACACTGCTGTACTCATCCAGGCAAGTGTAAGGGATTGAACCACACTTATGACATGTTCCTCATGATGGTTGACAGGTTTTAAAAGTAAAGAGGTGCGTTACTTTCCACAGAATTCCTAGCCTCTTCCTTGCTCTTGTAGCCATCGTATTGATATGGTGTTAATCCCCAGGAGGTTGATGGTGGGTGATTCAGCAGATTAATGTCACCAATAATCATGGAGAGATGGTTGGATTCTCACTTGTTGAAGATGCATATTGACTGGCACTTACATGTGTCATGCAAATGTTATTGACCATTTTATGACCCCAAGCCTGAATGAATTGCACCATTATTTGAGGAGTTGTGGATGGTGCTGAACATTGTGCAATCGTCAGTGAACCTGGACTCAAATCTGTTGCCAAGTTTACCAAAGTTGGGTTCCAGTTACATATGGCCTGAGCACTTGCAAGCCCACGCCTCTTTAGTGTATTTTGAAGGAGTTGGTGTTCTACAATCCACATCCAAGTAATGTTTGTAGTCTATATAGTGTTTGATATTGATAGATAATGTTGTTGGCAATGCTCCATAGTCTTCGCAACCTTCCCCCACTACCAGCTTTGATGTCTTTATAAAGAGACAGAATCTCATTGCTAATGAAGATGCGAACACAATTTTTAGTTTAAACTGGAAATTTGGAACACAACCAAGAATGAAGTCAGCATGAAAAGTGACATGAATGAACTGACTGCTTTTTCACTCTCTACCCTTCAGTTCCTTTCGACAAGGTACTGAACAAGAATAGGGATAGGTCGCATGGAATAACCAACTCCCTTTATGAGTAACACAGCAATTTGAAACATTTGCTTGTTAAATGTACCTAAATATTGACTATGTCAAAATATAACACATGAAGCAATATAAATACAGTCATATTGTTACACAAGTTAATGAATTATAGGCCCAGATGTACTGTTTCCTGCAAACCAAATTACCTACGTACATGCGAGCTGTAAACTCCTGAAGATACTACACTTTTGTTTTTTCAATTTCAAATTAATGTCCTTGGATAGCAAACAATTTAATAGTGATTCAATGCAGAGAATGAATTGAATTGAATTGAATCAGCTTTATTGTCACATGTACTGAAACGAGTACAGTGAAAAGATTTTCAGTCACCACTTACAGCACCATTTTAGGCAAAGGTACCTTGGTACAGCTTCTTCAGTTATACATTAGTTACAGAGTAACAATGTCACCAATACACAGCACCATCTTAGGTACAGAGTACCTAGAAACGATCCTTAATTACAGAAATAAAGAAAAAAAGTTACATTACAGCTATGCACGGTGTAAGTATAGGTCAGAAAAACAAGAAGCAAAGTTAAAAAGACACACATGACAGTCTGTGTCCAAGGGCTGTCCACAATGGATCAGCACAGATGGCCTCCACTAGCCTGATTGCTGGCTGCTGTCACTCTCCCGCACCGGGCCCCTGTCCCCACTTCCACAATGGGTCACTGGCATCTCTAATCCGGGTGGCTGAGCCACTTCTAAGGCCAGAATTTGGAGGCTGAGAGTGTGAGAAGACAAGAAAGAAGAAAAACCACTGAAGGGCAGACAAGAGTGAGAGAATAATCAGAACAGGACAGAGCGCACGATCTCCAGCTGGGGCATACTACTCCACCACCATCTTACTGGAAATGCAAATTGTCAGAGAAATGGCATGTTACCAGGAAAATAATTTAGTTGTAGTACCCTTACACATTTTGCATACAGAGTATTACAGGAATTTTACAAGTGAAACAGTAACAAAAATACATTATAGTACCTATTCACATTCTCAATTTATTCGTCTTTTTGCATATAAGAATTTCTGATTTTCCGATCCAAATATTGGATATTAATCAATTTATTTATATCAGTGAACTTTACTGAATAGATCTCACATGACCTCAGACATTTTTGTGAGTATTGAGTATAACCTGTTTAAAAGAGCAAGGTGGATTGCCCCCGTTTCCAGTCAAGGCCTCTTGTTACCACTGCACCAGTAAACAATTTAACATTTTCTTTTTCAGTGTGCTGTCTTGGTGACCGCATTGCACTGTCCACATATATGGCTGATATTGTCCATTAAACTTGGGACTTTGGAAATATTTCTTACTTTGGTTCATCACTAATGATCTTTTTGCTGTTAACATTACGTACATCAATGCTGAATCCATTAGACTTTGTTGTAAAGTTGCAGAGCCAGAAGTAGAAACTTCTCTGCACACAAATGCCACTAGATGGAGTCCATGCCATTGTGGCTGAATACTTTTCAAACTATTTTTGATTTTCTCTGTAGAAAATAAAAAGCCTAACTTAAACTATTAACGTTTGCAAGAATGTGATCCTCTTGATTATGCATGTTGAGAGTAAATGTCCATCAACCATTGTTCATCTGTGAATATCCAATTATACAGTTTATTAGAAACAGCACTGAAATACTGTGGCTTTGCACTCTGCGTTTTGAGACATGTAAAAATTTTCAGACATAAAGAATGATGAAAATGGATGGCAAGTGAAATAGCCACTTTTTATTAAAGGGACAGGGCAACATCATTTATTTATTACAACGACAGATCATGTATTTTCCCAAGTAACAACAGATAACACGATATATTTTTCCTAATGCTTCAGTATTGATGCTTGGTTGACCCTTTCTCCTATTTTAAACAATTGTGAATTCAGTAATGTCTCTAAAGGTCACCTATCCTTTGAGAGTTTTCGTGCAGCGAAGTGCATCCCTTGATATATAGCCTGGTAGTTGCACAGTTAGTTCAAATGCACAATGTTGGAGACAACGAGGCAAGGAGATAGCAGTACAGTGGAATTCTAATGTGCTGTTCCATGTAGAACTATAGTGAAGGTTTGGCAAGAAATTCCCATGTATTGGTAATTTAGGCTGGCAGAAAGAGCTTTGGTATAGTTGTAGGGTTGGGAGGATGAATGTTATCATCTGAGAGATGACAGCAGGTGTATCACAGTCTGAGAATCTGGGGCAGACCATTTAGGATGGAGGTGAGGAGACATTTCTTAACCCAAAAAATGGTGAGCCTGAGACATTCATTACCACAGGGAGTAGTTGATACTAAAATATTGAATGTATTCAAGAGGTGCCCAGATATAGCACTTGGGGTGAATGGGATCAAAGGTTATGGGGAGAAAGCAGGCTGAGGCTATTGTGTTGGATGATTACTCATGATTGTGATGAATGGCGGAGCAGGATTGAAGGGTGAATGGCCTCCTCCTGCACCTATCTTCTATGTTTCCATACTACATTCAGTCACTGCCATTGAGGCAGTATCTTGACAATCATTGTAATCTGCTGAAGGAAAAATTTCTGGACTGTTGTGATGCCTTCAAAGTCCCTTTTGATCTCGGTAATCTATGCCATGATGGCAGCAATCTGTGCTCACTGTTTTGGTGAAAGCAGCCTTTATCATAGATAGTTGTAATTATAGCTAGGATTGTCAGATAATACATTAAAGTGGATTTCATAGCTGTCTAGATAAAAGTGACCACCCATTCGACATTGTGCAGATCTTGGAGCTCATCTTTTCCAATGTCCACATCCAAGTTGACTAACTGATGCTCCTCCTGGACATAACTTGCCTCTTGACATTGATTTGATGTTTCTTGGCAAGCTTCTTAATGAACCAAGTATTTGGTTGTGCACACCATTTTCTTTATGTAGCCTAATCCATCAATGTCAAGTGAGCTTTGGTGAGATTGACATCTGCAGAATTTTCACAATCGCATCCGACCACCCTCTCCTGCTCTCCAACTTCCCTCTCACCATGTGCTGATCTTCTCCCTTCTGAACAGGACTATGCTCTCCATTGTTCTGCGGGGTAATAATTAATCAGACCATAGCACTGTTAACGATGTTGTTCTGCCTGCCTGGAGTGTGCCACACAGAGTACTGCCGTATGTGCCTCAGAAGGTTTCCAAAGTCACTCTGGTCTACTGTGCACTGTGCAACCTTGCACAGCAGAGGGGTGAGGATTTGCCAGCCTGGGAAATGGAAAAGACACACACCTCCTCAGATAAATAGAAAGGGGATGAATGAGAAGGTTACGAGGACAGGTCCGTTATGGTTCCATGAGGAGATGCCAGGATGCTGAAGAGATGTGTGAGGGAAACCCATGATGCCCTCATTCAGCATCATTTTCAGCCGGCCTGAAACCCCTGCAGGTCCTGATGGTAACAGCCTCATGAATATTATTTCTGTAGTTCTGCAACCAACTTGATTAGTCTCCCTCCAGAGTCCCTACTCTCCAATGAAGTTTACCACTTTGAAGGGAGGGTTTCAGGTGTTGTAAGCCACGTGACTATCTGCTGGGTCTCTTCAAAGTCACACATTATCCTTACTCGGAACTGGATCATCAATGCTTCACCATCGCAGACTCAAGATCCCGGAACTCCCTAACAGCATCACTGTGTGCCTGCTCCAGATAAACGGCAGAGATGACAAAGTGTGAAGCTGGATGAACACAGCAGGCCAAGCAGCATCAGAACTCTCTGATGAAGGGTCTAGGCCCGAAATGTCAGCTTTTGTGCTCCTGAGATGCTGCTTGGCCTGCTGTGTTCATCCAGCTTCACACTTTGTTACCTTGGATTCTCCAGCATCTGCAGTTCCCATTATCTCCAGATAAACAGCAGTTGGTACAAAGTGTGTTAAGACACCACCTTCTCAGGACAAATAGAGACAGGTAAGGTATGCTGACTTCACAATGATGTGCAAATGCCATGAAAGAATAAAGCATGAAAAGCAGAGGAGCATCCAATCATGCATTAAGTTTCTCCACCTGCTGTTTTATATCTCTAACTCATCTACCTTGATTACCTGGATACTATACAGTTCATTTTCTATTCTTTATAAAATTGCAATTCTTAAGACACCAAGTTACACATTACAACCAAAAATATATTCCTAAATGCATGTACCATGAATTAGATATTCTCAACAACTTAGATAAATGTGGATTTCTGAGCAAGTTGGTTTGGGAATTTTAAAGGAGTGGAGATGTGTTCCCAAATATATCACCAAAATTATGACATCACATAGCAAACAATATAATCTGAATTACTTTCCAGATGACAAAGCAACCAATGACATTGGCAATATTCTGTTCCTGTTACAAAGCCTTGCTGAGTTAATGAACTGTTTGATGTAGTCATGATCGATTTATGTCACAAGAGTCTGTTTTGAATTTTGGTCTGCATTACGACAGCTGCATGTCAGAATTGGTTGTATCACCCGTCGGATGTAAGCTTTAATGCGGAAAATTTTTCAACCATTCCTGGTCACTGTTCAGTGGCCCCTGCTGTAAAATATTTGGAGATCACAGAATATAGAATAAACCCTTTTAAGTCCTTTTAATGTAATTAAACCTATGAATTCCAGATTTTGATAGTTGGGCAAAAAAAAGTGTCATAACATTAGATGATGGCACAGATAAACACTTAAAGCTGAGCATATGGACCACACTGAACATTCAGATGAGAATTCCTCTCCAGAGAGATTGGCTGTAGTAAGAATTCACCACCATTTATCCATCTCTAACAAGATAACAGCTCTATAGTTCTCTGGGACTACTGAGACTTGACCTTTACTTTTATTTGGACTGGGCAATGCAAAAATCAATAAGGCAGTAATTGTAAATGGTTCTGTTGTTCTTCAGAACTGAGTAGTCTGCTCTGGGTTCAGATGAAGAATCATATATCTAGATCAAGTGTTAAGGATTTGTTGGTACCCATAGCATACCTTGAGTTAGTGCTTATGAGAGAACAAAGAAGAAACAGGGGCATAGAATAATGTTAAAAGGGGTTAGAACACTAACAAAATGCATGCATTACAATAAATCTGTGCCATATGCCTTATTTTAGTTGAAGAAAGATAATGCAAAGTTTATACTGCAATAACTAGCTGGGTGAAAAGAAAATATACTGCAGTTGCCAACATGCCAACACAAGTTCTTTTGAGTAGACATTCCAGAGAAAAAGCTGTGATTAGAAACTCATCTCTGAGAAATAGGAAATGCTTAGCTCCGATATTTGCTGTCAGGTTGTTACATTGACATTTGTTTATTCTACAAAAATGATGCCAAAATTCAACATTTTCTGAAAGAACTGAAAGCTACCATGTGTGCTTTGACAATTTTATTGCCGATTCCCAGATTAATTGTTCAATATTATGTTATAAAACTTTATTTTGATGTAGATGTTAGAGTCCTACAGAAAGAATCACCAGGGTTCAATTTATTGGTTATGTTTCAGGATGCATGGAGGTACATATTGTACTGTACACATTATTAGGATTTTCCATTATGTTGTTTTCAAGGCAGAAATTATACTTGCATGTGTATGATAACATACTACCTCAAAGAAAAAAAATGTTGACATCCAAATAAATGGTGTTAAGGAAAACTTTTAATAGTCACAAGTTATAGTCAGCCAATAATTTGCTTAATACACATAAAACAGTGATATCTGTATCATTTAAATAAAAACTGTAAAATTTGAACACTATAATACTTTATAAATATTAACTCAGACAAAGAATGTGGTACATCTTCAGGTCTTTACAGTACCATCAGAAGATGAGAGAAGATAGGCGAGACTGGCATTATCAATTTGATCTCCCTTAAATATGCTAATCTTCTGTTTGTGATTTCCCTGTCATTAACTCCCTATCTGTATAATTATGAGGCCACTTCACAAACTATTATCTCTAATGTACAAGTAAAGATTTTTTCGGATTTAAAGAGTGACAATATTGTGTTATAAATGGTCAAATGAAAGTCCTATGTTGTAGTTGTTATCCATTGAGCTGAACAATGCAGACAATGACATTCACTATTCTTATTTCTTTTATTATGTTTAATTGAGAAAAATCAGTAAATGTGCAGAATATTGTACAATCTAAAAGCTCGTGAGTAAGAAGGATGATAAATGAACTTATTAGATGTAAAATAAATTTTACCAGATCTGAAGCTACTGCAGCTAAAGAACAGAAATTCAATAGCATTGTATCTATTTATCAAGCACTAAAAGGCCACCAAAATTTATGTCACAATGAGGTGAAAGCATAAACTTATTGGAAACCAGAAGTATGCCACCTGTCATACAGTAAATGTCGATGGCTTCTGCATATAAGAGGCTTAGCATCTGCTTTAGATTTCCAATACAAATCAAATTTCCCTCAATGTAACAGGGACCAGGCTCACTTCAGAAAAACCAAGGCTGACAGGTCAAACCAGCAGTTCTTAAAGAAATTATTGTTGGCTGCTACATCAATACTTTGATGAATATGGAAATAGGAGGGCTTTTCCATTGCCAATACTGTCCTGTCAGCCTTGAACGATGTTATTTTCTGAATATTGCAATAAATTTCCCATCATCATTGCCACACTCACAAAGGTAAGTTAATTTATATTAACATCAGAACATAGATTTTCAACTTTCTGACTCTAACTTAGCATTTGAGAGTGCTACAGGGCATTCCAAATGATCAGATCACAAGGAACCAGAACACAAAAATTCTACCCATCAAGTCTGCCCCACCATTCAATGACATCATGGCTGAAATAATAATCCTCAACTACGCTTTTCACCATAACACTTGATTCCCTGACGGATTAAAAATCTGTCTATTTCAAACTTAAATATATTTAGTGCCTCAGCCTCTACAGACCTCTATGTTAAAGCATTCCACAGATTCATTACACCCTAAGTGAAGAAATTCTTCCTCATTTCTGTCTGAAATGGGTGACCCCTTGCTCCGAAATTATGTCCTCCAGTCCAAGACTCTCCCACAGGGGAAGCAACCTCTCAGCATCAGCCCTGCCAACTGCCATGAGAATCTTATATATTTCAATAAAGTCTTCTCTCATTCTATTAAATTCCAATGTGTACAGGGCCAATCTACTCAATCCCTATTTATAAGAAAATCTCTCCATACCTGAGATCAAACTCATGGACCTTCTTTTGACTGCCTCCAACGCCAGTGTATTTTTTCTTAGATGAGGGGACCAAAACTGTTCACATTATTCCAGATGTGGCCTAAATGGTGCTTTGTCCAGACTTCCCTATTTTTATGCTCCATTGTTTGTTGGTTAGCTCAATTGGCTGATCAGTTGGCTTACAGTGCAGAATGGTGCCAATAGCATGGGTTCGCCTTTACTCTTATTCCTTGTTTGCTGATCAGACGTTTGAACTTCTGGACGATTATTTCTTGGTCAGTACACTGGGTCTTCTGAGAGGTCACAACACACATTGTTCAAAGCACATCTAGATTTCAACAATCCAGAGACTAGATGAAGTGGGATATTTAATTTACTGAGAAATTGACTAGCGTGCACCAATGAAACTTGTAAAATAGATTAGCATAGTTATTTTTAAAATAATTTTAAATTATTAATTTAAATAATTTAAAATTAGGACTAGACACGTTTAGTAAACTTAAATACATTTTCAGCCATATCAATAAAACTGCACCAGTTTGCTCTCTCAAATACATCAACCAATTATAATAAATGTAAAGCAAAGAAAAACTGTTATCCATTTTCTGAGTGCTGTGGTTTATGGAAGAGTTTATCTTTGTGATTGTGGAAATCCATTCTGGTAGAATATTGAACTGTGATGCCAATCAATACAATTACAGTTTTGAAGAAGTCATATTCCACTAAGAACATCATCCCTGGTATTCTGATCCGTTCTCCCCATGAATTTCCTAGCCAGGATCCCTCTCAGCAGTTGTAGGGTAGATAATCCAGGAATGATGAAGACAAGAACAACTTGGATTAGCGTGGAGCTATGCCCCTGCAACTTTTTCAGCAGCCAGTATTCATATTCTGTGATTTAAAGGTCTTGAAGCTACTTTGAAAGCTCTCAAGGGAGGATGTATCTAAGTGTATCTAAGATAAAGGTGAGGGTTGGGTGCTAAGTAGCAAAGGGTTAGGGTGTCTAGTTGGTGAAGGCGGAAGAAGAGGTGGTGGTGGTGACATGACAGGATGGTGGAAGTTGCCAGTTCTTGGAATGTTAAGATGGCATGTGTGAGGGGGTTGGATGGAATGTGGAGAAGGGATTGGGGGGGAAGGTGAGAGGATGTAGGGTTCAAGAAGGTGAGAGAGGAGAATGGCAGGAGGGAGACGGCATTAGTGGTAGATGGGTGAGAAGGATAGGGTGCTAAGTGGATGAGGGATTTGTGCACCTTGTGGGTGAGGGGGGAGTGCACAGGTGGCAGGTGTGAGAGGGGGGCAGTGGCAGGTAAGTGAATGAGTGCTTAAGTGGTGAATTGAAATCACAGATCCAGCAGAGTCAGCACAGTGTTTGGTGAAGTTATTAGTTCGAGGGGATGAGTTCAGGTCATGGCAGAACAGTGGGGAGTCAGGGCGGTTCGGTACAGAATACATCAGTTCTGGGGGAATCAGGGAAATGGGAGGGGTATTGTTACAGTGGAGCTAAATCGGGTTTCTAATCCTCTAACTATTCAGCTTAAGTCGGTCAGAACCCTACTAAGACTCTGACTGTAATGCTTCCTTTTCCATGGGTCCCAGTATTCTGTACTGGGTGTTTACAAGGTTGTGTTCAGAACAAAGAACATATGAACTCAACGTTTGCTGCAAACCAACAGGAAGGTTCTTATTCTCAAGCTGTGCACACTGTCAAAGCTCAACCAAGTCTACGTTTGCCCGAGGGCACTGACTGAGCACTGACCACTGTCACATGACTCACATTTTAAACATAACACCAGCTATAATACATAACACTCAGAATCCCACTTATTGCCCTTGGAAATTTCATCATCCTAAGCAATGCCTGCAGAGTCAGCGACATTGATATTTCTGCAAGATCCCGATGTACAACTCCAGTCTTCTCTGGCACAATAACTGTCTCTCCATTGGAAAATCTGGGGCAATGATTGGTTTCTGTCTCTGCCTTGATGCTGCCAGATGGTGTGGAGTACCTCCAGCACTTTCTGCTTCTGTTTTAGATTGATAGTCTATGAAGAAATGTACTGTTATTTTAGCACAGTTTCTCCCTTATATACATGGTACTAGTCAGACCACAGCTGAAGTACTGGGAACAGTTTGGGCCCCTTATTTATAGAAAAATATACTAGCATTGGGGGCAGCCCAGAGAAGGTTCACTGGAATGAGAGGTTGAGTAGATTGATCTTGTACTCTTTGGAACTTGGAAGAATGAGAAGCAATCATATAAAGAAACATTTAAGATTCCTAGACAACTTGACATGGTAGATATGGAAAGGTTGTTTCCTCATATGGGAGACTCTCGGACCAGAGGTCAGTATCTCAGAATGACGGGTCACACATTTGGGACAAGATGAGAAAGAATTTCTTTTTTCAGAGGATGGTAAATCTGTATTTTCAAGGCTGAGGGATAGATATTTAATTAGTAAGGTAATCAAGGGTTATGGAGAAAAGGCAGGAAAATGGAATTCAGGATTATCAGATGAGTCATGATCTCACTGAGTGGCAGTGACCTAATGGGCTGAATGGCCTACCTCTGCCTCTATATCGTAGCGTTTTTATGGATAATCAATTGTGCTTTGTCACTGCAGACAAGCATGTGGAAAACTGGACATTGATGCAGTCACCCTTGCCCACATCGGCAGTCAGCAAACTTTACGTCCTCCTTTTGTGGGTGAGTCCAAAATGGATGAAGAACAGGGAGTCTCTTCAGCCACGATAATAAAATGTGAGGCTGGATGAACACAGCAGGCCAAGCAGCATCTCAGGAGCACAAAAGCTGACGTTTCGGGCCTAGACCCTTCATCAGAGAGCTTTTATTAACAGACCTTAAGGTCGCGAAGCAAGAGCTCATCAAGAATGGAAAAGTAGCTGTGAACGACAATGGAATGGTTCATGGAATAATCAAATCAGGAGACAAGCTGATGGTAGAAAATGGGAAAAAGAAGAAAGGCAAAACCAAGCCTAAGTAAGATATACGGTCAGGGAGTAAAACAAAAAGTTTTTTTTAAATTGAGTCAGCAAAAGATGCGATTCAGCTGGCTTTGAACCAAACTGTTTGTATCCTTTGCCATCTTTTGTAACTCAACGTATTTACGTTGTAAATTAAAATTTGTGAACAATGCGTTAATACTGACGTGAATGACGGTCCTTAAAAAAAAGTCACCATTAAATGAACTGCACTGAACAAGTTTAAAATACACTTTGAACGCCGCGCTCCCACTGATCCCTCCGTTAGAGGGCGCGGGTGTAGGTGTGGAGAAGGCGCGCACGCTCAGCTTCGCCCTTGTGCGGTTATGGAGGAGGTAAGGACGCGCACGCATGGTCGCTGGCTCCATCGCGGGGGAGGAGGCTGGAGGGGCGCGCACGCTGGCGTTTTACCCAGGATGCGGCGGGTGAGCGCGGGGCCGCGCGTCAGTTATTTACAGCCCGGGCCAAGATGGCGGATCATGAGGAGCAGGTATCGGAGGAGGAGAAGGTGAGAGTGGCGGCGATAGCCGTGCTTGTTGTAACTGAACGAATGGCCCTGCTTCTTTTGTCCGACTCACTCTCTCTCTGCACCCAGTAAAAGGGTTGAACACGGGATGAGCGGCTAGTAGTTGATGGGATATGGGGGCCGTGCCCTGCCCTGCCCGGGGCGGTTACTTTTTGGGCCAGAGCCACTTTTATTTTTAGCTCGGCTATTGCCGGCCGCACTCCTTGTACGGTCGTCGCACGGTGGATGCCGAGGCACCGATCCCACTGCTTCCAATTTAAAACAAAACCCGGAGTAGGGGACAGGGCCCGTGTGGCCTCGGGAAGTGGGGTTCGGGGTTAGCGGTCGGGGTGGGGTCTCTACCCTCTTCCTCTTCACTCTGGCCTGTGGAGTGGCCGCATCTCGACTGTTGCACCCGGCCTGCATGTTGGGTCCAGGGACTGCTCCGTTTGGGTCCAGTGTCCGGACGCCAGGGCGTGGCACCGGGGAATAGCCGGTGTCCGCATGTTGTAATCTTTATGAATTGTCAATCTCAAACGCACTCGAATCGGTCAATGGGGAAACTAAAGGAGCTACTTAGGGTAGAACAGTAAGTAAATACTGAAAGGAATACCCAGGCTAAATTTCAGTTTCTTTCTGCCCTTTCCCATTCTGTCATTCCATTTTATTAGATTTGTTGGCTCAGTTTACAAATTTGTGATCAATTTAACTGCCTTTGCCCTTTTTTATCTTAATTGCCAGAAGTAGCAGCTTTGCCAAACGTTCCTCTTTGTACCTCCCCCCCCCAACCAAGCACTTACTTGGAGTCATGTTAACATCTGAAGGAGTGCTTGCTAATCAATCTGCAAAAATAGTACTATAGGCCTTCAACTGTGTCCATATCTTACATTTTACTTTATTGGAAATTCATTGTGCTCGTTCAGTCTGGTCAGCACATCATTGAGCCCTTGACTAATATCTAACTTGAGGACATTGCAACTTATATGTAAAAGTGAATATAGGATGCAGTTACTTTGTTTTCCAAGTGATAACGTGCTCATGTCACTGTATCTCGTCCCTAGATTTCGTGCAAAGATAAAACTGTCAAATTGGGTTATTTAGTTTATTAAAAAGTAGTTTTATGATGCTAGTGTGCAAAGCAGAACTATATCAAATCTAATTGTTTTCTTAATAGTCGGGAGGGAACAAGAGGGTTTAGTATTGTGATGTCTGAAACGGTTGAAGAAACTTTTGTGATTCTGATTAACCAAGATTGACATGGCTGCTCTCCACATCCAAACTAAATTGTTTAATAGTTAAACATCTTGGTGCGCTCCTTGTTTCAATTGGAGGCAACGCTGATTTTATGTTGTTACTGAAACTTTTGTTCACTGCACCTGTAAATTGGTGATGTACAATTTACCGGAAAGGAAGCTTGATTTCTTAAGTGAACATTCAACAGTTTGTTTTGCTTGTGATTTTAAAGAATGAAAAGTCAATCATTTTACACTTTTGGGTGTAATGTTTGTTTTTGTAATATCATTCTGGAGCAGTAAACTACATTTATGTAGTGATGGAAGACTGTCCAAAGTTGCATTAATAATTTGGTAATCTGACATCGTGGCTATGTAACCGGGTACGTGATATAAAGTCTCACACTATTTCCTTTTCATGTTTGCAAAACTTTTTAACTGTTTTGCTTTATGCTTATGACTGTTCACTTGCATTCCTTAGCAAGTATTAAACAGCTCACATCAGCTTTTATAAGTTATGGAGCAACTTAATTTTGTGGATTATTGCTAGCCCTGTTATTCAACAATCTATCCAGTTAGAAAAACATGATTGGTCATTCCACTTTTAAAGCATGTCAGGTCACTTGCAGTCTGCTGAGTCTAGTATATAATGATAAATGGATTCTTGTCAGAAATCTTTTGAGTTGGAACACCATCTTCCATAGTTTTAAGAAAAACACTTAATTGCTCCTTGAAATGTGCTTATCTCATGACTGAAATTGTGTGTATATGAAACTCTTTCCTCCGAGGGTAAAAATGTCATTGGCTGACTGCTCCCTTTGGCATAAATCCTTGAACCGTATGTTGAAATAGAAGTATTGATTAGTCAACTTAGTTTGTGATCTGTTACTTTTTTGAGAAAGTATAACAGAAATTACATCAAGTATTCTAGAAAATCTGTTTTAAGTATGCCAAAAATACACTTTTGCCCATTTCTAATATTGATTTAGTGCCGGTAATGGAGGGAAATATCCTTTAGGTCTTTGCGTATCTTGCGAAGTTAAGGTGAAATATTTCCTGTTTGAAAATGTAACAGTAAGCAGATTTTACCAAATATTTAGTAAAAGGACTAGTCAAGATAGAACTATTGGTCCACTGACTCAATGCCATTCTCAGACTTGGAGACAACATTTTTTCACTCTGTCCCTGACTCTTCACCCAACACACCTGCAATCTTTGGAGAGGCAAAGTAAAACAAATTGAAACAATGATTAATTTCAGGATCAAATTTTAACTCCAATTTCCTGAAATAGTTGGGTGTGTTCCAGTGTAGCATGATGACTAGGGAGGAATCACCTGCCACAATCTAATCTACAGAGTTCTGCTGAGTTAAGGGAGGCTGCAAGAATTCCATTGAAGTTGCAGTATTTATACACTTCATTCAGTCTTTTTAACTAAAACTGTTTATTGCAAGTCAGAACAACTGTGTTCTCTCATAACGATTAATTAGGAGTTGTCTTCTACTGAGCAGTTCTCAGAAGTAATTACATTTATTGGGTTTGTAATGATAGAGCAATATTTGGTGTCTGATATGCATCATGTGACATTTATGGTCCTTTTGAGCATTTTTGACCCAATTTCTGAAACATGTTGCAGTGTTTTAAAATATTTGGTATTTGTTTCTTTTAGAAGTTCATTTTTAACAATAAATACGTTTGAGAAATTGATGTTTGAATTCATCACAAACTTCCAAATAATGTAAATGCCATCAAGAAACAAGCTTAAAAGCAGAAGTTAGCATAGCTAGAAGTATGGTAATCATGATTCAGTATTTAGGAGTGGTTAACGGTCTGTTGCAGTCCAGACCAACTGTCCCAGATATTTCGTTGTCACTTTCATGCAAAGGTAAGGCACACATTAAATCAACTAGAAAATATTCTGAGGTTTGAGATAATGGACTATTAATTTATCATGGCCCATGTACGTAAAGAAAAGTCTGAAGGTAAATGTTAGATTAGAAATAAATTTTGGAGCTGGGTCTTATTGATAGTGGTCATGCATTTACTGCCCAACTGTGTGCTTGAATAGAACGAGAAAATATGTCCATGGCTATTATGGTCAGGGAGAGGATTTCACTTCTGGGTTTTGATACTTGTATTATATATTCAGACTGACATTTGGAGCAGGCATGGTGCTAATGAGCTGGCACTGTGCATGAATTGGGAAGTGACTAAGTATTTAATGTAGGCTTGGAAAATGAGTCCAATCCTCCTCATGTAGTAGAGGAGTATTGGGGGGAAAATAATGCAGAAAGCAATTTACCAGAAGAATGTGGATTAGAATAATGAAATGAACTAGTTATAAATGAGGAAAGATTGTGACAGTTAAGCAATTGGACAGCATTGGACAGTTTGCCAAGTTGAGAACTCTAGCTGAGATGAGATTTGAAGGAGCCATAGCATACCAGATTTGAGTGAACTTAAAAAGGGAATTGCCAAGTTGCATGGTAAGCATGCTCATTTTGAATAGTGTTGATTTTATAGTGAAAAGATTAAGTTGAACATACTAAAGTTGAAGAGACATGACCAATGTTCTTAAGAATGAAAATAATGAAAGGGGAGAGATGAAAAGAATTTCTTTTAGATAAGGAAAGTTGAAGGAGTAGGAAGAGTTTTTGAAAACGTTTTAGAACAATCAAGTATTTTATGAATGTCAGGAGTAATTTGTAGAAAAGATTGACATGTCAGTGAGAAATTTGCAAATTTATTTAAGTGCATCTTGGTCTAAAATGATATCTGTGAAGCGAATTCTAAGGTAGTTGAGTGAGATGAATAATATTGAGAGAAAATGACAATACTTAAGCTAAAGGAAGACAACACCAGGTTTCCATGGGATACATCTGAGGATCTGGAGATTGAAAATTGTAATACTGTAGAAACTATTTCAGGACTAGATGATTGTCAGAGAATGAGCAGGCAGCCAGTGTCATCAGTATTTTGAAGGAAGGTAATGTAACAAGGTTATTTGTGGATGGGTTAGCGTGAGATTTTTGGTAAATTAGTCTTTAAATTTAAAAGTAAAAGAGAAATTATTTAGGTGGAGGAAATAGTCAACATAAAGCGATAATAATACTTGTGAAATTTTTATCTATCATGTCATGAGGGAAGGATTGCATTGGGATTGCAGTGGGTTTAACTATGCATAAACTTCGGAAAATCTGACAAGGCAGAAATGAGATTGTTCTATGCATTTTGGCAGAAAAAAACAAATTCTGAAAGGAACAGGAGGAGGCATTCGGACCCTCGAGCCTGCTGTGCTGTTTGGTAGGATTGTGGCTGATATTCCTCATCATCTTTCCCTGTAACATTTGACACTCCTACTGATTTAAGAATCTGTATACTTCAGCCTTAAATACGTACGAGGACTCTGCTGTCGAGACCTGAGAGATCAATGAATTCAAATACTTCCAACCCTCAAATTTCTACTCATCTCTGACTTAAATTCATGTCCCTTTGTTCCGAGACAATGCCTTCTCATCCTAAACACTCCCATAAGGGAAACATCCTATCAGCATTTGATGTCAAGCCTTTTAATGTGCTGCTTAAGTGGGAAGTGTTGAACTTAAGGATTTCAGCTGTCAGTGTTTGAGTTATGATGTTTACAGCTAGGTGAAAGGGGTGAATTGGCTCTCCTGGTTGCAAATAGTTTTAATTCATTTTAGCTAGGTGTGCTATCATGTCAGTTAAAACATGTTACTGTTCAAAATTAACCAATAACCAAATTTTCGAGTGAAATGGGAATTTTGTAAAAAGAAAAATCAATTGATATCAAGCACACATTCTCACGTATAAAATTTTGAAAAGTGAAAGTATCAAGTACATGAAGAATAAGCAGTTTAAAAAGTTTAGGAACGTTTGAGTTGTCTCAGTTGAAACGGAGATTACCACTATGCAGTTGACGTCTTGTATCCTCAGCAATCGTGAAATTTGTAGTACCCTTCACTTCTCAGTAAAAGGATATTTTTGGTTCCATTGTCTTTCCAAGCTTGATATTTACAGTCAGCCCTTTCATAACAATGTGTAACGTCTCATAAGTGTAAGCTAAAGTACAAAATGAGTTTCTTGACATTGACTCAGTTGCTGTGTTTAATGCCTTTTAGAAAACTTTATTTATTCCACATTGTTTGCCTGAATATGCCTCAAACTGTGGCCAGGTGATCACGGAACCGTTTTCAATCAATGTTTCTTCATTTTTTAACAGACCATGAGGGTCTTTGGTATGGAAGGTGGAAAACTGGTACAGTAACCTAATTTTACTGCTATTAAGCATGTAGTTGGTTAAAAACACTGAACAGTTAAGGCAAATGATATGTATGTAATCTTTCCAAACTTAGGATGTCTGTATTTAAGGCTGGAGTGATAGTCTGTATATGTTTCACAACATATCAAGATCTTAAGAAACGAATTGAGTCATTATGTAATAAATAACGTGTTCAGTTTTTGTTGCACACTCTAGTGTTGATAGATGAACACTTGATCATCATTAAAAATGACTGCAATCTTTTCTTCCCTAACTTTATCAAAACTCCAGATATTGTATGCTGACCACACCCTTCATGAGGTAACTAAAATGAATCAAGTTGATTTATTTATAAAAGAGGATTTTTATAAATAAAATCTTGGGGTATCAAATCCCTGATCAAGGTGGATTGTATCCCTGCACCTGTTGGAAAGTAGGGAACAGAGGTAGTGGGCGATCAAAAAGCAATTCAGAGGGAGTAATGCCAGAAGATGGGGAGGTTAGCTATTGTGAATCCTATGCAGGAAGAGGAACGTGAACAATCAAAAAATGTTCTGAAGTAGGGTCCTGACCTGAAACATCAACTTTTCTACTCTAATGCTGCTTGACCTGCTGTGTTCCTCCAGCTCAACACTGTTGTCTCTTGAAGCAAATTATAGACAAATTAGCTCAAGCTTACAGTAGCAATTCTTAACCAAAGTGCAGTAGCATTATAGCACAGATTGCGAAAGAGGGAAGTGGTATTCAACCAGCCTCATTGAATTCTTGAAGAATTGACCAGGCAATTACATAAGGATAATGTAAAATCTTAGAATTATTTTGCCCCTTGTGCCTGCACCAATTCTGTTCTTAGTGCCAACATCCTGCCTCTCCTTCCCCCACCCCACCATCACTGCAAGCCATTTCTAACCACATAATCATCCAATAGCCTCTTGAATGTTGAAGTTGAATATGCCTCTTCCATGTTTCCAGGTCGTGCATTCCATGTCCTAATTACCTGCAGTCTTTTTAACATCATCCTACATTTGTACATCACTTTTGTTCTTCTGCCGTTTCGTTCTTTTTCTTTTGACTGGGTGCAGTCTCTGTATTTACTCTGTCCAGTCTTCTCTCTATTCAAAATTGTTATCAAACCTCCCCTCGAAGTGATATATTCCTGTACATAGATGTTACATATTTGAAATTCTAAAGGTTTTTGAGGTATATTCAATTCAGGTCACACTTGTGGGTGTGGAGGGTTGCAATCGGGCGGTGGCAAAATGGTTAATGAGCTGAGTAGGGGTTGAAGCTACCTGCTCAAATTAAAAGAACGGCATAAATGGTGCTGAGATCATAAAGATATTAAACATATCTTCACTTACAGGTGAGACCAAAAGTAGGAGCCAGAGAGAATTGCTAGTGAAACCTATAGTGTGTTCAGGAGAGACCTCTATCCAGAGAGATGAAAGTAAAAAGTAAAACTCACTATGGTAATGAGTAATTGAGGTAAATAGCATAGATACGTTCAAGAGGTGGCAAAAATACATCACGTGAGAAAAAAGTGAAAGGATATTTTAAAATTAGCTGAAATTGTATGGGAGGGAGCTTCTGTGATATCCAAAACGCTAGCATGTATCTGATCTTTCCTGTGCTGTGGACACATTAGTCAGTTTACCTAGCTGAAATATATTACATTCCGTTTTCAAGGCCCATGGTAATATTTTTGCACTGAACTTCCTCAACCTTTTTTTCTCCCTCACATATCTAGATTCACCTTGAGTATTTTTATTTGTATCAACTACATTGTGGTGGTGGAATAGTGTGTATAGATATACAGTTTTTTGACAACCAAATTATTGCGTGACACTTTACAGTTGAGTAAGGAGAATAGATCCCTGACAAATTATAGCAAAAGTAGTTCTCCTATAACGTGTTAGTTGTGTTCCGGTAAAAATTGCTACAGGGAAATCACTAACTGTACAGCAGAAAGTTTGCATCATCCAAACAGTGTGCACTATTCCTTAATCAGGTTACAACTAATTTGTGCTAATGAAACATGAGTTATAGCAGAACTACCTGTAAAGGAAAACTTAACAGTAAATTCTTATTTTAATAAGAGTTACAAATGAAAGCTAGAGAAGTTGAAATTTCAATCAGAAATTCTGGATGAACGGTATCCTGGGTAAAAGGCCTTCTAGAGAAGACCCAATGGATGCCCTGACTGCATATATTAGGGTTCTTGGCTGTCAACTGGAGGTGGATGTCGTCCGTTGCATTTGTACTTGATGCAAATACGTTTTGAGGTTTTTTAATGTATAAAATGAAAAAAAAACTTTGCCTGGAAAGGTTATTTGAATCAGATTGTTTAGAAGCACCAAAATGTCATTGGTATGATATTTGGCTAGAAGCTAGACCTCTGAACTGTGCAAAGCGCACATTAAGTGTGGACTCTTTATATTGTGAAGGGTGGAAAGTGAGAAACAAATGTTTAACTATTATAGCCTTTCCCTTGAAAGTTTGGAAAAACGCCACTGTTGTACTTTCTAAGAGCTGAAGTAGAGTGTAAGGATTGTTTGATCCCTGATTTAGCTATAATCTAAAAAATACATTTTCTTACTTGATGTCTGCATAAATGATAAAGTCTAACACAAGTGTTGGATCAAACTGGACTTGAAGATCTTTTGGCCCAAATGGTGGACTTGTGTCCCATGTGTCAGAGGATGGGGCATCACATTCTAAGCTGCAAAGGTTTGTTTTATTTTTTAAAATATCTACCTGTTTACATGTATAATGGCCTACTTCTGTCATCAAGGATCAGAAATTAAATCCGTGCAGACACTATTTCGAAAATGTTGGTATCAGCCCTGGAACAATGGTCTCTTTTTTTTAAACTGGGAGAGATGGGACATAGGTCATGTCAGAGAAATTGGGGAAGAATCTAAAGTGTTTTGGTGATGTGATGCTGAAGCTCAAGTCATTTGCATGTGGCAGAGAATAGAAAATTGGAATAGGGAGGTATCAGTGAGGGGGAAGGAATTACCACTTGGCCCACTAACTATGGCTCACTTAATGCCATTTAATATTTGTGGGCTTACCCATGACATTATCTGGTTGGTGCTCTGTCCAGAATATGAAGTCTGTGCTAGAAATTTTAATGTTAGTTTGGTCATGATTAATAAATCCAGAATCAGCGTCCAGTCTAAATATTGTAGGTTGTTTATAGAAAGTTTGTGTGTTTGGACTTTCCCTATAAATGTTAAACAGATGGTGTTTGCAACACATTGACATAAAAGATCCCATAGCACTATTTAAGGAGTAGAGGTGTTCTCCAGGTGTCTTGGTTAATACTTATCCCTCAGTAAACACCACAAACGCAAATTATTTGGTCATTATGTCATTCGTGTGTATGGAATACTGCTATGTGCAAATTGCCTGTTCTTATTACAGCAGTGACTGCATTTTAAAGTATTTAAATTATCTGGAAAGAGTGCTAGAACATTTGAAGTTAGGAATTACGCTACACAAGTGCATTTTTTTAAACCAACTCAGTAGTTTTAACTTGATGTAAATTCTGATGAGATATATTGTATAACTGCAACATCATTCATGACAAGTATACTGCAGTTGGGTGTGTTTTTAAAAATCTGAATTTGTGATTCTTTTTCAAATTTGGAACAATCTTTTTTGGCAACTATTCCATTTTCTTCCATTCATTTTGTATGTTTTTTTAGTTTAATTGTGGGGTTTCATTTATGATTCAGGGAGTCAAATGATTAAGGGTTCAAGTGCCTTTCCAGAGATTTGAGCATATTTTGACTGACTTCAGTGCAGTGTTATCCTTCAGTTTTGGTTTAATGTCTCAACTGAGTCTGCTCACTTGGGTATAAGATTCTATAATTTGAAGAGCAGGAAGTTTTCTTAAAAAGAATTACTTACACCAATAACCAGACCAGTGTTTTGAATTAGCTGCTGCACTTCCTACAGTGCAATCATGTGTACAAAAGTAGTTTATTTTTTATTAATAGAATGTGGATGTCATTGTCAGGCATTTATTCCTAATCATTCTTGAGAATCTGGTAGTTGGTACTATCATGACCTACAGCAGTGCTTATTCTGATATATTAATATCCGCATTGCCATTAGGAAGGGAGTTTTAACCCAGTGATGGTGAAGGAATGCAGTGACAGTTTGAAGTCACACATCATCCTGACTTAGAGGGGAACATGCAGGTGGATGTGTTCTCCTGCATCGTTCCCTTTTTTAGTGGTAGATGTCACTGATTTGGAAGGTTCTGTTGAAGGAGTCTTGGTAAGTTACAGTATTGCATCATGTATGATCATATGTGATGCACTCACTGGTGGTGAAGGGAGCAACTGTTGAAGGTGGCAAGTGAGGTGCCAATCAAGTGGGCTGCTTTGTCCTGGAAGGTGTTGAACTGATAGCTTTTGTAGCTGTACTTATCCAGGCAAATGAAGGTTATTCTGTCACGTTCCAAACTTGCACCTCGCAAATGGTGGACTAACATTGGAGAGATAGGAGCAAATTGCTTGGCACAAAATTCCTACCCTCTATTGATCTAGTAGCCACTGTATGATATGGCTGGTCAGTTACAGTTAAGTCAGTGTAGCCCTCTGGTAGAAAATTCAGCAAAAGTATGCATTGAGCATCAAAGGGCAATGGTTAGATTCTCCTCTTGGTGATGGTTATTGCTCAATACTTGTGTATCATGTAAGTTGCTGGTCACTTAAAAACTTGAGCCTGAGTATTGTCCAGATTTTGCTGCTTCCTGTGCGAACAGGAATTGCAAGTGGTGCTGAGCATGCCCATTTTTGACCTTTATTATGGGGGAAAGTCCATTGAAGCAGCTGAAGGTTGAGTTTGGGCCAGCATACTGTGTAACCCCTGCAGTGATGTCTTGTGGCTGAGAGAATTGAACTTCAGTAGGAGCGGTTAGCTGTGTCTTGCCAAGTTTGCTTCCAGTCTGGGGAATTTCCCCAAATTCCCATTGACTGATTTTGTAGGACTTCTTGATTCTATGCTTAAATGATGCTTTGGCAAGGGAAAACCCCCTTGCCTTCCGAGTTATACTTCATGTTTGCAGCAAGGATGTAATGAAGCCAAGAATAGAGGGGGTCCTCGTAGAACTCGAGCTTGCCGTCCATAAGCAGGTAATGATTTGCAATTGCCACTTGATAGCACTGTCAGCAATTCCTTCCATCGCTTTATTAAAGACCAAAAGTAGATTGGTTGATTCTTTGGCCATGTTAAATTTGTCCTGCTTTTTGTAGAAAAGATATACCTATGCAGTTTTGTTAGCTCTGGATTTCTCCCACAGAAAGTATCCTTTCTACATTCACTGTGTAAATCCCCTCAGGATCTTGTGTTTCAATTAAGCCAGCTCAGACTCTTTCAAACTCTGGTCTCTCCTGACTAGCCTTTCCTAATAGGGCAATTGGCTAATTTCAAATATTAGTTTGAAGCAGTTCAGAGACATTAAAATCCTTCTATCCCTGTGGTCACCAGTGTACTGTACACTGTCCTTCACCATGGACTACTATGTTAAGAAATACACTGATGCTTTGGGACAATTACATGGAATGCTAACTGACACCAAAGTGATAATTATGGATAAATTAGCAATGTTTACAATGCACTGAAGTTTTTTCCACATGCATTGTAAGATTATTAAGCCTGAATGGTGAAGTTCAAGCTGACTCTAGCCAAATACAATTCACTGCAGTTTTCAAGTGAAATGAATGAAGGAAACTAGTCTATTAGGATAATTTTGCAATATGCTGGTAGTATTGTACATAGTCATGAGTAATGAGAGTTGATACCACTGAAACTAACAAAACACTTCAAAGGTATGGATTAAAGAAAATCTCTGATTTGACTCTGTGGCATGCCGTGCATGCCTATCAACAAATAGGCATTTTGAATGTTATTATAAGACATAAGTGTATAGTTGAGTCTGATTAATTTCCTTTTTTTACAAGTGATCTGTAATATACAGAAGGTTTAAAAAAGGAGTATTTAATCCAATAAGATTTGTTTTGATCAAGTTGCTTATCCTTTTTCCTACCATAATTGTCCTTGATTAAAATTTGTAGGAATGTAAAACCTGAGCTATTTTAAACTTGAATGCAAGTTGTGGGTGAAAATTAATTAGAAAATTTTTTAATTACAGGTGCGCATAGCAGCAAACTTCATTATTCATGCTCCACCAGGAGAATTCAATGAAGTTTTCAATGGTAAGTCTTGTTAAATTGCTTATGGTGGCTGTGCCTTTTCATTTCATTTGTCAGACTACAATTCAAAAGTTTGATTATCTGCTTGAAGTTTGTGTGTTACAAGCTTGTAGAAAATATGGGATGACTTCTGTAGTTATAGTTAGTATGTAGGAATACAGCATGAAACCTTATGTATTTGCCATTTCAAAGTTTGTGTCAAGCATCTTGAGTAAAATGGAAAATGTATAGGCTTTCCAAGAGGAGGAAAGTGTGAAATGTGCTACTGTTGTCTCGTTCATTGCTTATCAATATTACGAGTTCAGGGATGTGTTTTCCACTCTCCCGATCAGGCGATGTTTCACCTGATTTGATTTTTGTTTGCATACCTGGTAATCTGTGTAACCTGAGGAACTATATTGATATGAATATCTGAAGAAAACTGTTTCGCACATTTTAAAGGGACTGCTTCAACACAAGCTCCTAATGATGGAAGATTGTTCCCTTCATTAATCATTTGGTATGAGTTTTGCAGTCAAAATAGGGGAAATTAAGGTTGCAGGCATATGATAGCTGCCAAACAAAGTCTTTGTATACTTTTGAGTGCACATTTGGGCTAGTCAGAAGTTTTAAAACCAACAAACCCTCTGGGGGTATCATTCCCCTGTGGGAGCCAGAATAAAAATAGCAAGACTCTTCAAAACATAGTCAGTGTTCTTTTTAAGCTTTGCAGAGTCCAAACTGGGATGTACGAAGCAGGAATGTCAAATATTCTTATGTAGAGAAAGTGAAGTAAAGATGGATGGAATTAAGCAAAATAATGAGACATGGAAAGGATTTTTTAATGTTGTTAAATCTTCAAGACTGATCAACTTCTACAAGAACGAGTGTCTGCACTTTGAGGAATTAAATTTTCAAGACCAAAGGGTGCTGTGGTAGTCATAAGTGCAATTAATGCACCAGACCTGATCTCTCAGCAATAAATCCAACTTCTTCACATTGTGCATATTTCAGTGTCAAGTATGTCTGGTAGATTCTGTTCTAACATACCCATTGAAGTAGACTTGATCTGATTGCAACGACGGGTTTCCATATTTAACTGCGAATACTCCAGAAGTTACTGTCTGATTAACTTCTTTGTTATGGGGACTGTTAACAGCTACTTTAATGATTGTATGCAAGATTTGGGGCATTATCTTTGCCACTGACCCACTTTGATAAAGATTGTCTTGCTGACAGATGGGAAGAAAAGTAGATAGCTACTAGAAAGGTCTGTCTGGAGTTGGAATGTAGTGTTAAAAGAAATTCCTGTCAAGCCATAATGTTGGTCGTGTGAACTAATTTTAACCAAACACCTGGGAGATAAGATAATAAAATGTGAGGCTGGATGAACACAGCAGGCCAAGCAGCATCTCAGGAGCACAAAAGCTGACGTTTCGGGCCTAGACCCTTCATCAGAGAGGGGGATGGGGGGAGGGAACTGGAATAAATAGGGAGAGAGGGGGAGGCGGACCGAAGATGGAGAGTAAAGAAGATAGGTGGGGAGGGGAATTAAGGTTGCAGGCATATGATAGCTGCCAAACAAAGTCTTTGTATACTTTTGAGTGCACATTTGGGCTAGTCAGAAGTTTTAAAACCAACAAACCCTCTGGGGGTATCATTCCCCTGTGGGAGAATAATAACCTGGGAGATAATGTAGTTGTGTGAGTGCTTTGCAAATGTTTACTTTTAAAATAGTTAGTTAATTCCAGGGATCCTGTTAAGCTTTGCATTTATTGTCAATATTCATTACCTGGCAAGAATGGAGTGGGTCTCGGTGCTGAATCTGCTTCTAGAACTGCTGTTGCTTTTCTTGAAGGGTTTGCCAAGATGTTTAGTCTTTAGAAAAGTTTGATACAACAGAAGTGCTTTGTTAGGGTAGTTAAGGGTCCACTGTATTAGCATGGACTAGGTCACAAGAGCCAGTCCAGTGATAGCTGACTTGTTTAATCTCAACAATGATATTAGTAAACAGATGAAGTTGTCAGGCCTAATCATTCTTGCTATTCCTTTGTACTTCAGTTTCGTTCTACAAAAAAGAGACTTCGAATCACAACATGGTGTGTGAAAACTTGCACTTTTATTCATTGGCATGTTAATCCAGGCCTCTGGATTCAAAAGTAAAGAACACTTGTGCATTCTGTTGGTCTTAACCATCTTTACATATTTATCGGTTAACTTAGAATCCCTACAGTGTGGAAACAGGCCCTTCGGCCCAGCAAGTCCACACCAGCCAAACTTGAATAACCATTGAGATCGTTAACACAGCAATGTTGTCCATAAACTACTTTTTTGAATTGCTAATCAGGAATCAGTTATTAAACCTCAATCCCCTGTTAGCCATGCGTGCATATCTGAAATATATGGGAGAGGCAATGACCTAATGGTTTTAGTTCTGTGGACCTGGGTTCAAGTCCTGCCATGGACAGGTAGTGGGATTTTTGAATTCAATAAGTCCTGGAATTAAGAAACTACTAATGACAATGAAACCATTGTCAATTGTTGGAAAAACCCATCTGGCTCACTCATGTCCTTCAGGCCATTCCTGGCCTTTGGCCTACATGTGACACTAGACGTATAGCAGAGAGATTGAATCTCCACTGTCCTCTGAACTGACCCAGCTATACCTATTCGCTACAAAGTCTCAAAGAAATGAAACCAGATGGACAATGGCACCTCCCAGATGTGAACCATTTCAACTCCCCCTCCCATTCCTTAAATGGCATGCCCATCCTGGGCCTCCTGCAGTGCCATAATGATGCCACCCAAAGGTTGCAGGAACAGCAACTCATATTCTGCTTGGGAACCCTGCAGCCCAATGGTATCAATGTGGATTTCGCCAGCTTCAAAATCTCTCTCTTCTTCTCCCCCCCCCCCCCCCCCCCCCCCCACCCCCAACCACTGCGTCCCAAAACCAGTCCAGCTCATCCCTGCCTCCTTAACCTGTCCTTCCTCTCACCTATCCCCTCCTCCCCACCTCAAGCTGCACTTCCATTTTCTACCTACTAACCTCATCCCGCCCCCCTTGACCTGTCCGTCCTCCCCATACTGACCTATCCCCTCCTCCCCACCTGTCTTCTCCATCCATCTTTGGTCCGCCTCCCCCACACTCCTTATTTATTTTAGAATCCTCTCCCCATCCCCCTCTCTGATGAAGGGTCTAGGCCCAAAACATCAGCTTTTGTGCTCCAAAGACGCTGCTTGGCCTGTTGTGTTCAGCTAGCTCCACACTGTTATCTCAGACTCTGCATGGTGCTCCTTTAATGGCATCTGGGAGCTAATACCAGAATAGGGAGAGCTGTTTCACAGACTGGTAACGAAACAACCTGTCAAAAGGGTATTCATGGAATCCTATCTTACAATTCCCAGACGCTGCTGCCGCCGCCGCCATCCCTGGATATGTCCACTGCCACTGGCATGTGGCTGCCCAGTGGTATACAGTTGAAAGGGGAATGCCCTGGGAGACTTCAACATTGACTCGGGACCCCTGAAGTTTCATGGTTTCAGGTTAGACACAGGCAAAGAAATTTTCTGGTTACCATGTAATACTGTCCCTTGGCTGATGAATCAGTAGCTTTCCATGTTGATCAATATTTGGAGGAAGCAGTGAGGGTGTCAAGGGCACAAAATCTACTGCGTAGAGGATCTGTGTCCTCCACCGAGTGGCTCGGAAGTAACACTATTGATCCAGCTAGTGGGGTCCTAAAGACGTAGCTGTTAGAACAAGCCCGTGGAAGATCGGGAAACAAGAGGGGGGAAAGCATGTTTGACCTCATCCTTGGCATTCTGCTGGCTGCAGTGTATCTGTCATTGACAGTTTCAGTAAGAGTGACCACCTTGCAGTCACAGGAGACTAAATCCTACTTTCACGTTGAGAATAACACCCATGTTGTGTGACACTAGCACCATGCTAAATGGCCTGGACTTCGAACAGGTCTAGCAACTCCAAGGCTGGGCATCCATGAGGTGCTGTTGGCCATCAGAATTGTACTCCCAACACACTGCAACCTCATGGCATGGCATACCCCCTTTCAACCATTGCAGTCAAGCCAGGGGTAAACATTGATTCAATCGAGAGTGCAGGAGAGCATGCCAGGAGCAGCACGAGTCATACTTGAAAATGAGGTGTCAGTCTGGTGGAGCTACCAAACAGGATGACTTGCATGCCAAAAACATAAGCATCAAGTGATTGACAGAACTAAGTGATCTTAACCAAAAGATCAGATCAGATCTAAGCTCTGCAGTTATGCCACATCCTTTTGGGACAGGTGGTGGACAGTTAAACAACTCAATGGAGTAGGTGGCTCTCCAAATATTCCCATCCACAATGATGAAAGAGCCCACGTCAGTGCATAAGATAAGATTGCTGCGAAAGCTTCAACAGAGTGGATGACTCATTTCAGCATCCTTCAATGGTCCCCCACATCATAGGTTGGTTTTCAGAACCTATTCAGGCTATGCGATATAAAGAAATGGTTAGAAGCGCTGAATAGAGCAAAGGCCATGGGCCCTGCTGGCATACCAGTAATTGTACTTCAGACTTGTACTCCAGAACTTAACAGTCCCCTAACCAATTTCTTCCAGTACAGTTATAATACTAACATAGCTAACAACAATGTTGAAATTGCCCACAAAAGTCTTGTACCAAAAAAGGGCAAATACAATCAGATCATTTCCTGCCCAATCAATAAAGTGATGAAAGGTGTTATCAACAGTGTTATCAAACAGTACCTGTTGAAAGACTTCCTGTTTAGATTCAGTCAGAGCTGATTGGCTGTTGACGTCATTACAGCTTTGGTTCAAACATAAAAGAAAGAGCTGAAGTCCAGAAGTGAGGTGAGCTTGGCAGCCTTTTGACATCCAGGCTGTATTCAACTGAATGTGGGTGCAGATTCAGCACTCCAGCTTGACAACATCCAGGACAAAGCAGCCTGCTTGATTGGCAATGCATCCATTCCCTCTGTTACCAACTCTCAGCAGCAGTATACATAGCCTATGAGATGCACTGCAGAAATTCACAAATTTCTCAGCACCTTCTAAATGCATGATTGCCTCCATCTAGAACGACAAGGGTTGCAGATATTTGGGAACACAATGACCTGCAAGTTAATCTCCAAGCCACTCACCATCCTGACTTTGAAATATATTGTAGTTCTTTCATTGCTGGGTAAAAATGCTGGAATTCCCTCCCTGCACGTGAACTGCAGCAGCTCACCACCACTTTCTCAAGGGTAGCTGAGGACAGGTAATATATACCTGTGGCAGTGTGGCACCCACATCTCATGAATGAACTTTTAAAATAGCAGACATTCTCAATCTTTTGCTTGTACAGTAGCTTTTGTATTCCTGTAAAAATCAGGAACAAATGTAGATGGTGTGAAGATAGAAAGCTTGACCAGGAAACTTGGTGACTACCTTTGCATGCAACCTGAGCCAGCTGTCAAATTTGGATAAACATGTCCCTGACAGAGTTCCTTTGCAGTGAGTTTTTGCCATTACTGCATTGGCCTTAACGTAAGTTGCAAAGGAAATTTGTATTTATAAATTGTACATTTTAAAAAAAAAAAATCCATGGACCATTTTTGCCTCTGTTCCTTGGGGGGGAAAAAATCTTGTTTGTATTGCATTTTTCTTTTGTTTAAGCCCATGGCAGTGAGGAGGGATGTGCAGAAAGTGGCACATGATTGTATTCCTAACCCGATGTTGTTTTAGTCATGAGGTGAGTATCAGATAGAAATGCTAATTGTGTAAAGGAAGTCATTTTTATTCGGCTACTGCTTTTTATTGTTGTTTTTCAATTGACTTGGGAATTTTTAAATACTTTTGTAAACCATGCTGAAACAATTTTTACTTTTTAATTAATATCTAGTATAGTGGAAATAGTTGTTTCCCTATCTGCTGTGGTTTTGTTGTGATTTTGAAAACCTCTGTCAAATCAGCTATCTTCTCTCCAAGAAGAATAGATCTAATTCCTTTAATTTATCATAATTGAGCTCCAGGAATGAGAAACTTCAAGATGCTCAAAGCAGAAGTGTGAAAATTTAAAATAAATAAAATTTAAAACTTGTATTAGTCATATCACTGTAAAGGAAAGTAGAATTCTGCAGAAGCAAATTCTGGAATCAGCCAATAGTGAAATCTCAATCGTGGTGTTAAAATTTAAAGCACTCAATTGTTTGCATGCAATATACGTAAATTGGAAGTAAAACTATGATTTAATTGTCACTACAAAAATATGGCTCAAGGTGAATAAATTAGTTATTCCAGTTTTTTCTTAATCAGTACTGTTCTAGCCTGGAGACCTGAAATTATTGAGCTCCTAGATGAAGAGGGATAAACTTGCTCCGCTTCTTTATTTGCCAGTTTCCTTTGGATGGTTGCAACAAGTATTTTAATTATAAAGGACACCTTTTATTTTCACTTTATTTCAGGCCAAGTCAATCTGGTCTAAAAGGAACCAATTTTAGCCAGGTTTTCTTGAGTGAAGGCAACAAGCCCACTTGCTCCAGGCCAGCTGCATTTCTTCCTCCTTTCTCCTCATCTTGTTCTGCTTTCCTGAAGAGACAGGCAGCAGCAGTGATGGCATTGCGGAGAGCATGGTGGTGGTCATGGGCCCAAAGCAGTGTCAGCTAGAGATTCTGCATATGGAGTGGCTGTGGGTCTAAGCCCAACGTGGCTAGAGTGAGCTAGGGAGATCGGGCTAAAGTGGAGGAGATTGACTGACTCCTGCAGGGAATGCATTAAGAAAGGCTGTTGAACTTTAACCTTATTTTTTAATCTTTCCACTTAATATTACTGTCCTTGACAGTAATTAACTTTATTTTTCACTTGTATTAAGAGCAATGATAATGCTTTACTTTTAACTTGGGTACAAGTAGCAACAGAGAAACAAAGTTTTTGTACTTGGGTACCTTGTACCTGAGATGGCACTGTGTGGCAACATTGTACACATTTCACTGTACTTCTGTACTTGTACACATGACAATACGGTTTAAATTTTAAAAAAGTAAGTAATAATGCTACATGCATGCATCAATTAGAAATGGAAAAGTCACAGTTAGATATGCAGATCAGTTTCCGGGCAATTTGTGAAGACTGTTTACTGGAACATCACAGCTATTTTATTAGATAATATTTGGTAGCATTGATGCTTGTAGTTGAGCAGTTTCAAGATTCTTCGCCTTGCAGTTAAGCTGATTCTTCTGACCTAATTCCTTTCAGTGATGGCTGGCCTGTAGCACTGCATGAGACTGTCTTATTTTTATATCTGCAATGGTTTTCAATGGCTCTCCTCAAGCTGTGACTGGCGCAGCTTGCTAGCCCTTTAAGTCAGCGTTTGCAAGTGTTTCTTCTTGTATAACCCCTGTTTTATATCTTGGAAGAATACAATATAACATGGCTGCAATTTAGGACATAATCACGCAAGATGGCTTTCTGCTCAGTGTAGTCAGCTTCCTTTTATCTCTAGCCACAGGAGATTACAACCCTGTTTTGACTTTGCTACTTTGTTTTGGGTGGTTGCTCTTTGGAGTTGCATTGGTATCCTCAGGTATGGCATTCCACTGTTCCTCCCAAGTAAGTCACTTAATTTATGTCTGCACTTAGTTTTGTTTGTCATTTCTTTAAAAGCTTGCAATTAAAATATTGATGTCTAGGTATTTTGTGTCTGATTTGCCACTATGGTGTTAGGAACTGAAATTAAAGGATATTCAACATTTTAGGAAGGGTAGTCAAACAATAAAATGCTGAGACCCTCTTGTTGATAAATGATAGGACTAGTATATTAGAGGATTGGAAGGACAGGGTCTAGAATATGTTTAGGAGCTAAGGAGGCAGCAAATGTTGGTAGAGCAATTTATTTAAAGAATGAATGCTTGGTTTTCTCTCAAATTCCTACCAGGCAAAAGCACAGGAAAGTCGAGTGTTATGGCTAACGAGGTACATGAAAGGTAATTGATCAAAGGAGACTTCTGAATTTACTAAAGAAAAGTGAGAATTGCGAGAATTTTTTTCAGTTTGGCAAAGGAGAGCAGAGAAGTTGGAGGAACAATAGAATACAAACATAAAGTAGCAAGAAACCATAGTGCATGCATCAGTGGTCATCCTTTGTGAAAGTTAGATTACAAATATAACACAATTATAGCGGGGTGGGGACGATAGTGTGCAAGTACAGGGAGTTAAAGATTTAGTCTTTCCAGCAGGAAACCTAGTGGGATCTAGTATAATGGAAGATTTATTTAGATATGGTCAATGTAGATTTATGAAGGGGAAATATGTATGACAAACATGACGATTTTTGTGATGCCAGCAAACAATGGGGGAAATCTAATGAACGTGGCGAATTTGGATTTGCGTGGAATTGATAATATACTCTGGTGAATTGAGGATTGATTAACTGGCAGCAGGTTTGTAATAAGTGAGTCCACTTTGGGTGGCACAGTGGCTCAGTGGTTAACATTGCTATCTCAGCATGAGAAGCCCAGTTTGATTTCACCCTCTGGTGTTTGCAAGTTCTCCCATGTCTGCATCTCCTCCCACAGTTCAGGGATGCGCAGGCTAGGTGGATTAGCCATGGGTAATGCAGAGTTACAGACAGAATAGGTGGGTGAGTCTGGGAGGGCTGCTCTCTTGGGAGAGTCAGCGTGGACTTGATGAGCTGAATGGACTGTTTCCAGACTCTAGAAATTCTGATTCTTGGGTTAGCAAGCACTGACTGGAGTGTTACAAGTATCAGTGCTTGGTCCCTATCTGTTTACGATGTACATCAATGATTTGGATATGATCAGTTGCAATATTTCCAAATGTCCACATATACAAAATATGCTGGGAATGAGATTAGAGAATGGGTTGGGTTTTTAGGGAGGCTGTGTATGGATAACAGGGTGCTGGATGGAATGTCATGTGGATAATTGAGGTTATCTACTTTGGTAGGAGAAATATTTCTTGCATGTTTCTTGAACACAGACTGGAAAGTAATGACCAGTGGGACCTCTGTGTCCTTGTCCAAAAGTCACTGAAAGCTGCAGGTGCAACATGCAAATTTGAAAGGCAAAATAGACTTCTTCCTTGCAAGCACACCAACATTTGAGAGATTGTTATCCCCTGACCCATCAAGTGAGAACCTGATTGGTGTAATATATTATTTACTGAATATAACAATGTCCTTAATTCCTCTGTGTTCCCACTGGCAAGTCAGACCCATCGGTGGTGCTGGTGTAGTGAATGTAGTGGGAGAGGGCAAACATGACATTGGACCTCCTGAAGTGTCATGGCAGCATGTCAAATATGGCCGAGGAAATCTGATCTACAGCCTCCCACTGCCTCCCAGCTGATAGTCATTCCTCCTCTTTCAACACCACTGAGAATAGCAAGGGCACAGATTGAAATCCCTACCCTGCATGCAGTGTCTGTCGGACTGAACTCTGAAGAGCCTTTCTGCTCGACCGAATCTGCAGTAAATGGTAGGAGAACTAACCAGAGGGAATTGTCTACCTGACCATGCCTAACACCTCCCACCTCCCTCACCAATGTACTTGTTGCTGATGCATCTGTCAATCACTGTTGTTTGCAGTCTTCACAGCATTGTTAATTTCCACCTTCGCTCTGAGGATATTTGAATCCACAAACATCTTCAATGATTTGTGGAGAAGACAATGCTGAAGCGTTTGCTAATTTTGACCAGAAGATTCCAGTGAATGATATCTCCTCCTCCCAAGTGTACCACATTTCAGCAAACTTGATACTTCGTATGATTTAAAGAGGGGCTGAATTTGACCAAGGCCATGAACTTGACAAAAGAGTAATTTGTACTGACAGTTTGTGTGGAAAATTACCCGACTATGTCCTGTCCAGTGAAAGAATAATCTGGTTTGTTGTTGACTTTTCAATTTACTTTCAATTATCAACAAAGTGATGTAAAGTATTGTTAGAGTTATCAAATAACACTTACCACTCTTCAAACCTCATTGCAGCCCTGGCCCAAACGTGCACAAGAGTTGAATAGTGTGAGGTGTGTAACTGACCTGATATCAAGGTAGCAATGTGTCGGGCTGGATGAACACAGCAGGCCAAGCAGCATCTTAAGAACACGAAAGCTGACGTTTCAGGCCTAGACCAGACCATCCAGCATCTGCAGTTCCCATTATCTCTGATGTCAAGGTAGCATTTGATCAGGATTACTTGATGTCACACCAGAAAAGCCAAAGTAAATGGGAACTTTTGAATGGGGTGGGGGGACGTGCTATCTGTTGTTTGCTTTTTGTGTTGTAACCCTTATACGTTGGCTGAGATAACTGGTAACCTAGGAAAAAACTGTAGGAGTTCCTTGGCTTAGCATTTTAGACCCAGCCATCAGTTGCTTCATTAATAACTACTCAACCACATTAAGATCCGAAATGGGAATGTTTGCCGATGATTGATTTTGCATATTATAGTCATACAGCACGAAAACAGACCCTTCGGTCCAACTTGTTTGTGCCAACCAGACATCCCAATCTGATCCAGTCAGACTTAGCCTGTATCCCTGTAATGCCTTTTTAAATGTTGTAATTGTACTTTCCTCTACCACTTCCTCTGGCGCTCATTTCAGACGTGCACCACTGTGTGAAAGTTATCACTCGGGTCATTTGCAAATCTTTCTGCTTTTGGCTAAATCCGTGCCTTCTGTAGTTTTGAACCACTTCCCCAGCCCCAACCCGAGGAAAAAGACCTCGGCTATTTGCCCTATCTGTGTCTCTCGTGACCTTAAACTTCTATAAAGTCACATTTCAGCCTCCAACATTCTAAGGGGGGGTGTGGGGGGGATTGCCTCAGCCTATTGTTAAAAGCAGTTATACAACATTTTATGGCAGGGCAAGTAAGCTGAAGTTAATCAGGGAGACTCAATGTGATTCTCTGAAAGAAATCATAACCTACTGTGAGTTCTTGTGAAGAAACAACTTCCTGGAAATTAGTGAATATACTAATTTTAGATTATGGAATACAACAGCAACTTTGCAAGGCATGGAGCTGTTACACACAGGAACAGATATCCAACTCTGACTAGAAGAGGCTGTATTTCAGGATGTTCACTTAGTTCTGTCTGCTTGGTCACTGCATCCCTGTCCTATTTGTCTTGCCATTTGCTGCTCTTTGCATCAACATCCTAAGTGGTAGCATTGACCACAAATTTAGTCTAATTAAAGATAATACTGTAAATACAAGAACGCATCAGAGGCTAAGGAATTTGTGGTGAATAACTCTGCTCCATTCTCACTACCTCTGCTTGAAACTCTGGCTGTTCTTGTAATGTTGCTGAGTAAAATCTTGGCAGTTCCTACCTAACAGCATTGAAAATGAACCTAAGGAACATTGACTGCACTGAGTCACCACCACATGTGCACAGTCATGCAGGGCTGCCTTTTTAAGGTTTGGTGTGTGTGTATATATACTATTGGTATAACTGAATTTTGTGATCATACCTAAATTGTGGTTTCTGCTTCCATGACTAACTCAGCACTTCTGTTTAATTTTCTGCTAGATGTGCGGTTGCTGCTCAATGAGGACAATCTTCTCAGGGAGGGTACAGCACAGTAAGTAGAATTGTAGCTTAACTGTTCAAATATATTTTTACTCATCTGAGATGCAGGCATTGCTGGCAAGGCTAAAACGTGTTGCTTATCCCTAGTTGTCCTTGAACAGGTTGATACTCTAGGCCAATCTAAAGGTGGTTAAAAGTCAGCCATGTTGCTGTGACCCTGGAGTTGCATTCAGACCAGACCAAACAAAGGTGGATTTCTGTCCCTAAAGGACATTAGCAAACAATGCTCTTTTAAATGTCAGTTGACAGTGATTGCATCATAGTTGCTAGTAGACCAGCTTTAATTCTAGAACAAAAGCAAAATTGGTGAAAAATCTCAGCAGGTCTGGTGCATCTGTAAAGAAAAAAAATCAGTTAATGATTTGGGTCCAGTGACTCTTTATGGAACAGTCTCTGATCCTGGGACTCTGGGCTGATAGTGTTATTGTCATCATGCCACTACCTCGCCCACCTACCGAGCTTGCTATTGAAAACAAATTCGTTTTTTCACTGTTTTACACCAGCTTTTTTTTAAACTTAGTTCTAACTGCAAAGGGGCATGTTGCTTAGATGGCATTTTTTGCAGTCTTTTGGCCAATTTCCAGAAGCTGTTCACAATCATCAAATATTTTAGGAAACCCTTCACAATGCAGTAAAATCTCTGCATAAAACAAGGTCCTCATAAGTCATTGCCTTACCTGGAATACTGAAGTTCCAAAAACGCAGTGAATTGTATGTTATGTGAGTACATGAACACCAGCAATAATATGATTGGTGTAGTTTTCTTAGCCTTTTGCTGTGCTTAAGGCATTACCATGTGTCATATGGGGCATTGAATCTGCATATCAACAATTCAGTGCAAGAGATTGCACAGCCCTGTCTGATCCTGTGTTCACCTAATCTTTGCACATATACGATTCTAGCAGTATTTCTACATGCATTTATTTTAACTACAAAAGTGTTTAATTGTGCAAAATAGATGACAGTTGACTGTTCAAAAATGAAAAGGTTTAATAATAAAGTACTCCAAAAAGCTTTCGGCTTAGGTTTTTCCACAAAGCGCTTTAAAAATTATTTGGACTATTTTAACTGTGTTTTTATGTTTGAAAAACCTTCCTATTCTGTTCCTTGTAATCTAATATTTTGATTTTTATTAATCTAATTTTAGTGCCTTTGCACAGTATAATGTGGACCAGTTTACTCCAGCAAAAATTGATGGGTATGATGATCAGGTATGGAATAATTTGTGAAGCTCAGTAGACATGAGCAGTTGTAATATCAGACTTAATATAATGGTTAATGTTGCATATCTGCGTGCTGTACTTTCCAAAGCAAGTTTTCCAATTCCTGTCTTGTGAAGAGGGTAGAAGAGGAGATCTGTGGGTGAGCAAGCTCAGCAGTATGTCGACAACTGAATTAGAGCTACGGTTACTGATGGCCTTTTTGTTACATTTGAGCCTCCAGTTCTCAGATGGTGAGCTCTTTATCTAATATTTGGTTAGCCAGCTAAATATTTCAATAGGATAGTTGTTTGGATTATTTAAAAAAAAATGCTGTTTATAAACTAAGTACCAAGCCATTGTACATATTCTGTGGCGATTTTAAAAAAAATGTAGCTTGCTGATTCTGTATTCACAAGATTTAGCTGCCATCTGCCATTCCTTAACTTGAATGGATGACATTACTGTTTAAAACATAGTACTTGTTCCATTGCATATTTTACAATAAAATGGAGAAGTAGGATAGTTAAATCCCATGTCAAATTAATAATTGAATTATTTTGAGCCAGAGGTGATTTGTTGTTTGGTTGCAACTCAGTCTTTACTAGATAAAATGGCCAGGTTACATTATTTTCAGTAAAATTGTATTGACTGTTACCAGGTGTTAGTTATGCAATGCATAAGAATTTTTCAGGAATTTTCAAAGCATGAGTAGTGTTGACATAGATTAGAATATTGAGTTTAAAATACAAGATCTTGCTGATGGATCTATTTTCACAATGAAAGCTCATTTGACATGTTTGAAAAATAAGTTGCTTTTTTGTCCTCTTAACAAGTTGCGCTTTTTGGTAATATTGTATTACAGGTCTTAATAACAGAACATGGTGACCTTGGAAATGGTAGATTTTTGGATCCCAGGAATAAGATCTCATTCAAATTTGACCATTTACGAAAAGAAGCAAGTGATCCCAAGCCCCATGATGTTGACAACGCATTGGAATCTTGGAGAAGTGCTGTGGATAATGCAATGAGAGCATATGTAAAAGAACATTATGCAAATGGTGTCTGCACTGTAAGTATTTTCTGCATTAATAGTGACCAATATCTATTCATGTGATCCTTCTTGAAATACCATATCCATCTGAAACATAAAGTTGAAATGGTTCTCTGCAGTGTTATCGATTTGCTAGTGTTCATCTCAACTTCGTTTTTGTCATTGCATGTCAATAAAAATTATTGTTGATGGCTTATTTCATATTGAGTTGCATCTAATGCAGCACTTCATTTTCAGGTAACGTCCATGTTACTACCCTCCCACATGCCTTATATTTTTGTAGTCTCATAACAAAATTGGTTGCCTTTACAGCAGTTTTGTAAATATGCTATCCCGTTTTCTTGTTCAAATATAGTTGGTTGCTCATTTGTTTTGTAAACAAGGGTGTCTTGATTCAAACTTTCATTTAAATCATTTGGTCCTTGAGTAAAAGATGACCAATTATTAAAAGTTATTACAGTTCAAATACATTGTGCATGTTTGGGTTTTTGCACTGTATTAGAAATGAATACATGTATAGAAGGCTGTCTTCCAAGAAAGAAAATAGTGTGCCTGCTACAATAGTGGTCCTAGGCCTGCCTTTGATTTTCTGTTATAAATGCAGGAGCTTTTACCAGGAGGCACGATTGAGTCTGTTCTTCTCTTTCCCTCAGCATTTAGTAGGGTAAAAGCTATCGCTGCTCAAATTCTGCTTGTTTTGTCCCTCGTTAGGCAACTAATGCCAGTCCTATTTTTTTGATACTGGCTAACACTGTATAGCAAACGTACTGGGAAGATCATGTTTCAGGTTGTTTCCTTTTCTACTCATGGTATTATTCCAGCCTTTAACCGATTGCTTTGCCACATTTATACGTTACTTTGCTACCAGGTATGTTTTTGGTAGTATACTTTTTTAAAACTATATCTGAGAAGGGTAACGGCAAAGTCTTCATGGTGTCTTTGCGTTAGTTCTAGAAAAGACAAAGTATGTATTTGTGAGTACTTTTGCCATGAGTTGTGGCGTTCTCAATGGAATTTATGGAAAATGTCATCTTGTTAAATGATCTACAAATCTGGCATATTGAAGTCCTTTGAGTCTGAACTGCCACTATTTAATTTAAGTATGAATCTTGTTATTTCAGGGAATGTGTTCCAGCGGTTGATTTTTATCCAGTCCTTAAGAGCTTTATTGGCATGCATCCAATTTTATATTTTTACCACTGGAACTTGGAAATTTATTCTGCGTATTCCAGAATATTTGAATGCAACACTTGATCCTGAATCTCAAAGCAACTGGTTTTAGTAAAATGCTTCATTCAGCATTTGCATTCTATTTAGAACATCCAAAGTTGTTTTATGATCTTTCTGCAGGTATATGGGAAGACCATTGATGGGCATCAAACCATCATAGTATGCATTGAGAGCCATCAGTTTCAACCCAAAAATTTCTGGTATGTTGAACTTTTTTAACTTTTTTTAAAGGGGTTACACAATGACCAACTCTAATATATCTGCTTAACCATTTCACCTTCTTGGTATATGCCTGGAAAGAGATCATGAAATTTGAACTTAGGCTGTTATAATATACAGTTCTTCTACCTTTGCCAATTTCTGTCCACCGCAGAGATAATTTGACACATCTAGAAGGCTGATAGGTTTATGGATAACATGTTTAGAGGTGTGGTCGCGCTGAAGGTGAAGGGACTGGTGGAAAGAAAGGAATTGGTGACCACCAGACAGCAAAGGAGAAACGAGTAGTGTAGGAGTCTCCTGTTGTCTCCTGCCCCTAAAATCATTTTTTCATTTAGAAGATGTGGAAGACTCCATACCTCAAGTGCATTTAAGCAGCCTGGCTGTACAGGAGGAGAGGAAGATGAAAGCAGGAGCAGCAGTGTTAGGGGATTTGTTCAGGGACAGAGGGGTGTTTGTGTAGCCATGTATGAGACTCCCGAATGATGCATTGCCTCCTTGTGCCAGGAATGTCACTGATAAGCTGCAGGACATTTTGAAGGCGTCAGTGAGACAGAGGTCGTGGTGCAGCGATATAGCTTGAATGAGGGATGAGGTCTTGTGTAGACTTTAGGGAACTTACAGTAGATTAAGAAGCAGATTCTTAAGTCATATTTTCAGGATTATTCCTGGTGCAATGTTCTACTGAGAACGGAAATAAGAGCATAAAGCAAATAAGTAGCTCAAGATTCCGTGCAGCAGGGATACCTGTGACGGTTTCTGGGGCAGATGGTTCCTCTACAGATGTAACGGTCTGCACCTGAACCAGAATGAGATTAACATCTTTGGGAGGGTTTGTTGGTGTTGGAAGGAACGTAAACTACTTCCAAGGTTGGGCGCACAGTGTGTTAGTTAAGTAGCATTGTACTGCAACTTAGAAAAGAAGCAAAGCCAAGGTGAGCTCAGCCATGTGTCTCAAGGGAGTAAATTGAGGCTGAATTGCCCCTACTTCAATGCTGGAAGTCTTGGAGGAAAGACAGGTGAGTTAAGAGAACAGATTGACATGTGGAACTACAGTGCTGTTTCCATCGCAGACTTGGTTGAGGAAGGATTAAGACTAGCAACTATACATTCACGGGTGTAGAATCTTCATGGAGGACAGAGGGGATGCAAAATTGGAGGGGGTGTTGCATTATTAGTCAGGGAGTCAGTTACTGCAGTAATGGGAGATGATATCTTGGAAATGGTGGTCAACTGAGGCTTGTGTGTAGAACATTGCAATAGAAAGAAGGTAGCCACACTGAAAGTATTATAGGCCTCCAAACAATCAGGCAAATGAGGGACAGATGTAGTCAATTCACTGAGCTGTGTAGAAATAAGTGGATTGAGGATTTCAATTACCGCCTATTATTAGGGGTTATTGTACTAATAAAGGGTTTAGAGGGGGCAAATTTCTTAGTGTATACATGAGGTTTCTATTATCAGTATGTAGATGGTCCTACAACGGGTGCTGCAGTGCTGGACCTAATTCTGAGGGATGCAGCTAGACAGGCATTTGAGGTGAGTGTGGGAGAGCATTTAGTGATTAGTGACCATAGCACCGTTGGAAAGAAGAAAGAGTTTGCAAAAATGGGTTTTAGATTTGGTTAAGGCAGATTTTTAATAAGGCTGGATCTGCCCAAAGTAAATGGGGAACCAGCTACTTTGTGGGTAAATCTAGATCAGTGGGAAGCCTTCATAAAGGTATTGAGGAGGATTACAGACCCAAAGTGTTCCCTTTAGGTGCAACAAGCCCAGAGAACTGTGGATGTTGAATTTTCAGGACTAGAAAGGAAAAGAGATTATAAAGGGACCAAAACAATACCTCGGAGTACAAGAAGTGCAGGGGTAAGTCAAAAATGCTTTGGAGAGCAAGGGGACGGGCCATGAGAAAATGCTGGTAGGCGTGATATGAAGAAAATCCCAAGATATTGTACAAGTGTATCAAGAATAACTAGGGAAAGAGCAGGGCATATTAGGGACAGAGTGGGCAATCTGTGTGTGAGTCAAGAGGACGTTGGAGTGCTGAATGAATACTTTACATCTGACTTTCTCCAGGAGAAGGGGGATGCAAGTACAGAATTTCTGAAGATACTCAGAATCTTGAGCACCTTGACGTAGGAAGCAAGGAGGTATTGAAGGTTTCGGTGGATTTAACGGTCAATAGATCCTAGGTCCAACTGCGTTGTGTCTAAGGCTGATGTGGGAGATGGGGGGAAAAAAATTACAGGAGCTGTGACCCAAATTTTCAGATCCCCTCTGACTGCAGAGGAGGTGCCTGAGGACTAGAGGATGGCTAATCTTGTTTTACTAGCAGAAATAAGAGTGGTAGAGATAGACTAGGGACCGTTGGAGGAAGGGGTGGGTGGGGGGGGGGGGGTCGCAGTGCGAAGGAGAAAAATAATTCTCATTTGAGTGGGAAGGTTTGATCAAGGATAGTCAGTATGGCTTTGTCAGAGGGAGGTCATGCCTTAAATTGAGTGGAATTTTGAGTTGACCGTATATTTGAATGAAGGTAGGGTCTTTGAAGTTTGTATCGTCTTCAGCAAGGCCTTTTAAGGTTCCACATGGGAAGCTGAAGGAAGGCAAAAGCTAATGAAATCCAGGGTAACTTGGCAAGTTGAATTCAGAATCGGCTTGGCTACAGTGACAGGTTGATAATAGAAGGCTCTTTGAGAATTAAAGCTGGTGTGCAGTGGTGTTCCACACAAATTAGAGTTGGGCCCATTATTGTGACATTCTCAAATGAAGTGGATGAAAATGTTGGGGGTGATACAAAGATTGGCCAGGTAACTTGTATTTAGGAGGAAGGTGTTTGTTCGCAAGAGGGTATGACCTCATTAGTCAAATGGGAGGAGCAGTGGCAAGTGGAAGCTAACCCTGTTCATGAGGTGATGCATGATGGAAGAAGGAGCAAGCCCAAGGAGTACACCTTGAATGGCAAAACAGTATGAAGTTCAGAAACAGCGATCTTGGGTGTATGTCCACAGATTGTTAAAGGTAGCAGGACGGATTGAGTAGTTAAGGCATAGAGTCATACATGCGCAATAGTTGCCTTTCAGTTGTGACATAAGTTATAAGAGCAGGGAGGTCATGTTGGAACTGTACAGAACTTTGATTAGACCACAGATGGAACTCTGTGCATTTCTGGTCACCACTTTAGGAAGGATGTGATTGCACAAGAGGGTGTGCAAAATAGATTCATTAGGATGTTTGAGTTTGGGACATTTTAGTTAAGAGGCTAGATAAGCTCAGGTTGTTTCCTTTGGAGCGGAGAAGGGTGAGAGGTGTGGAAGATTGAGGCACACGGACAAGGTGTATAGGAGGCTGCCGTTTTTCCCCCAGTGGTCAATAACAAGGCAGTATTTTTTTTAAAGAGGAAAACGAGTGGTTTAAGTGAGATTTGAGGAAAACCTTTTTCACCCAGTTGTGGTAGTATCTAGAATGCACTGTCTGGGAGGGTAATTGAGGTGGAAAACTTGACAGCCTTTTTTTAAAAAAAAAATACATGGATGAGCACTTGGATTGTTATTAATGTCCAAGTCTATGGACCTAGTGCAGGCATGTGGAGCTACTATATATTTTGAATTAAAAACGTGGTAGTACTGAAGGGCCTTTCAGCCTGTAGGAGCCTAATTGTATAAACATACTACAGTTACCATCAATCAAACTTGACTTCTGCAGCTGGTACCTGTATTTACAGGAACAGAGCTGACGAGAACTGGAATACTGTAGTAAGTAATTTCTCTCATGGCCCTCAAGTGCTGACATTGACAAGGCACAAGCCAAGAATGTGCTGGAATTATCACTTTCTGGAGTTGTATAACTGACAACACATGCTGTTCAGCACATTCCAAGAGCAAGCCAGTTGTTTGATCAATAACCTCCTTCCACTGTCTTAAATGTGCACCTTGTCAGTCACTGCACAGTGGCAGCAAAGTGTACCATTTGCAAGATGCCCTAAAGTAACTTGCAAAGTCCCCTTTTTAAAGTGTCTTACAAACCATGTGCATTATTCCATAAAAGTTCCTTGGGAATACCGTTGCCACCACATGAAAGTTACCCTGTAAGGTACACAGCGCCCTGACTTGGAACTATATTGCTGTCCCTTTTGTCACTGGGTCAAGATTCTGGAACTTGCTACTAGCACTGTTGGCATTCCTGCAATAGACAGGCTATGCCTACTAATTGTGGCTCACTACCATCTCAAACGCACTTAGGAATGAGCAATAATTGGCCTTTTTCAATGATTCTTGTATCTCATAGATGAACAAAAATTAAACCAACTGCATCAACAATTTAAAGACAGCGAAATTGCACTTTTTTTAAACATGTAATTGCAGCTGTGACAGAAGAAAACAACACAACCAATTTGTACTCAAAGCTTTCAATGTAAATCTGTTTTTCGATAGAAATATTAACCAGCATACAGCAGGAATGTCCCTCTTCACCAGAAGAGTCCCATAAGATCTCCTGCATTTACCTGAGTGGCCAGACCTGAAGCAGAGTTAGCAGGGTTATTTTGAAAGGACTAGCTGGTGATCAGTCTGTTCATTTGAGGATTCATAGGATAGAGTTTATCTGCTGACCTGAGTCTGAACTAGATTTCAACTGCAAGTTATATTTCACTTTTAATGGTATCAGGTATTCGTCTTGGTTTTGTTTGCAACATTAACCATTCAGTTAGAGCATTCTGGACTGTTTATACTGAATTTTTAAATGTCTCTGAGGAAAAGTAGGTCATGTAATGAAAGATGAAACACTTGACAGTGTGCTGAAATGGTTATTTGCTGAAGCTCAGATACATGACTGTGAATATAAAATATGCTTATGGTCATAATAATCCTGAACCAAATTGAACCTTTGCATATTTAAGTCAATCCCCATGCTTCAATATTCATAGTCTGACAGACTATTAGCTAATACTGTTGCACATTTGAGTACAGAGATTGTCTGTCTTGTATTAGTGATGCAACATGCAATTGGGCACACGATGCTGTGTTAAGTCATTGCTATGTACAGCAGCTTTACATTTTGGTGGCCTTGGAGTGCTTAATGTTGACAAGTTGAGTCAGAAATAAGTGTTCTTTTTAAATAATTTGAATTACTGAGAAAATTGTATGGTTTATATAAATAAAAGTTGTCCAATTTATTTATGGGAGTGGGAGAGATCCTTGAACAAAATACTGTTATGCACTATCTGAAAGCCAGTAATTTAAAGTTCTTTTAGATTCTTGCCTGGGAAAACAAGTTATTAAATCAGATTTCAAGCTGTATGTGATCATCACAACTGAGCTGCGGTGTTCCTACCCCGCCCCCTCGTTTCTAACCAGAAACTTCTTGCTGGAATATCATTTTTCAGGTGCTAATCACTCTTTAGTAACTTGCCAAATGGGCATTACTGGCCTGCATTAGGTTTAATGGATTTTAAAAGTTCGTGGATTATATGCAACATTGCACCAGCTCAAATCTACCTATGCCCGATTTCTGACCCACGCTTAAATTCTAGCTGGATAGCAATTAAATTTGGTAATCATAATCCAGGAGTCATGGAGATTAATTATAGCACAATACCTTCTTCCAAACTAAGATCAACCTACTTGCTACAGATTATAAATTCAAATTGTACCATCTAGAGGTGAAAATACAAGATACCTAAACAGATCAATTAAGTTGAAGCAGCTCAGATTAGAACTGGAATTCCAGTTGAAAAAATATGGAAACTTTACTAGAAGGAGGTAAAATATAGGTGTGGAGAGGAGAATTCCAGGAAGGGGAAACAAAGGAGAGCCCCTGAGACAAGCTGAAATGAAAATGAAAACTTGAAAGAAAAAGCAGATCTGCCCTCAACCATTTAAAGCTGGATCTGGATGAGAGTCAATTGGGAATCCATCTTTAGTGCAAGAGCTGTGCCACATTAAAGATAATTTAGTTCTTGTCCCACAAACTCACCTCAGGATTATTAGATTAGATGCCCTACAGTGTGGAAACAGGCCCTTCGGCCCAACAAGTCCACACAGCCCCTTGAAGCATCCCATCCCCTATAACCCACACACCCCTGAACGCTATGGGCAATTTAGCATGGCCAATCCACCTAACCTGCACATCTTTTGGACTGTGGGAGGAAACCGGAGCACCCGGAGGAAACCCACGCAGACACGGGGAGAACGTGCAAACTCCACACAGTCACCCGAGGCTGGAATTGAACCTGGGTCCCTAGCACTTTGAGGCTGCAGTGCTAACCACGGAGCCACCGTGCTGCCCCTTTGTGAACTGAATAAAGTGACATGAAAGATGGAGAAGGGAAAGATTTATACAATAAGTTTTCAATTATTGCTTTATTTTGTAATGTTGAGAGAATAAAGAAACAAGGCCTTTAAAAAATGTCAGCTGAAACGTCACAATTGTAAGAATCTCAATCATATTAGAGATTACAAACCTGAATCTTCAAAACGCAGCATTAAGTGTCTGCTATCTGCTTTGTTATCACTGTTGACCAGAATAGGAGGATAACAACGGTTTAAGCAGCCAGAGAAATTAGCATTGTCTGAAACATTGGAATGCTCTTGGATCTTTCTTGAGGGGTAATTTAAACTTTTTTCCATGCCTAAAGTTACATTTCAGTGTGTTGATAAAAAGGCTTATGATTATATAGAGTAGAGGTCAGATAAAAGCAGTCATTCACTAGGTGATAGAAGGAACAGAGCTAAATTTCAAACCCTAACCAGTCCAGTTGAGTTGATTTAAAGTTTTTAGTGAATGGGCTTGCGGATTGCAAGTCAAAACAGGTGGCACGCATCACTTTACCAAATGCTAATGCCCTTGAAATAAAATATGGGAAAGTGCTTGAAATCCAGTACTTGGTCTGTAAAACTGAGCAAGGATAAAAGTTGGAACGGTAACATGGTTTGGAGATACAAGTCTTTCTGGAAACAGGTTTTGAACCTAAATTTGGACTAATAGAATTAATGCAGAATGTTTGTCTTCACAATTTTTATATTGTTTTATGATAACCTTTGTAATTGCTTACTGTAAGCAAGAAAAATATTTTGTATTGCTTTCTTGTGGTAGGTGGTGTCATTTTTGTCTTTAACTATGATTTTGACTGGACACATGTACCAAAATGGTTAAGAAAAAAGTCTTGAAAATGACCGCAATCATCTGACTACAAGTTTAGACAGGCTTCGTGAAACTAACAACCAATAACCAGAATGAACTGAAATTACCAACTTTATTAAAAGAGACAGCCATCTGTATATGAAGTCTGTATCATCTGTTTTCATTTACATTTCTGTAAGTTTGAGAGAGACATTGCCTGCTATTATCCAGCTAGGAAACCAGGAAGTCAGCCACTTGGATTCACAAACCAGGCTTATTTCAGGGATAATAAAATGTGAGGCTGGATGAACACAGCAGGCCAAGCAGCATCTCAGGAGCACAATGACACCACCTACCACAAGAAAGCAATACAAAATATTTTTCTTGCTTACAGTAAGCAATTACAAAGGTTATCATAAAACAATATAAAAATTGTGAAGACAAACATTCTGCATTAATTCTATTAGTCCAAATTTAGGTTCAAAACCTGTTTCCAGAAAGACTTGTATCTCCAAACCATGTTACCGTTCCAACTTTTATCCTTGCTCAGTTTTACAGACCAAGTACTGGATTTCAAGCACTTTCCCATATTTTATTTCAGGGAGTTGCTTTTGGAAGAGTAGAGCTGAACTGAGCAGTGTGTCGCACTCACTGGAAACTTGACACAAAGTAAACCCAAGAAACGTCCAAATACCTGAACTCAAGAATATCAGCGCTATGCACAGCTGCTGTTGACCCCAGATAGCCCCAACTGCTAGTGGCCTCGGACTATCATCAACATCTCCTGAGCACCCCAAGACTTTAAACTGAATATGCCTTTTTAAACTTTGCACAGGGTCCTACCCACTTTTTAAACTTTATACCTGAGTTTTTTTGTGTTTGTTCTTGGACATGTTTTCTCTAGACTGGCAAGGTATAAAATTACCTTCCCTTTCATCGAAGAAAATCTTAAAATTGGCTCCTTATTGTTTCCGATGAACTAGTTGACTGTTTTAATTCAAGTGAGCTATGTGAAAATGAAAAAAACCTTTGTGGCTAATCAAAGAAGTTGCAGAGTGAAGCTGATCTCTCTCTCCTACCCCCCCCGCCGCCACATTGTGATGGTGATTGTTATAAAATGACCAATTGTTTCTCCTTTGCGCTATGATCAGAATTAAAGCATGTTTTCTTCATTTTGTATCTAAAAAAAGCTATGAACAAAATGTATTCTTAAGGGAAATGACCGACGTTGGTTAACAGCTAAGTAATAGTACAAAATTAAAACCATATTGCCTTAACCCCAAATGCACGCAAACTCCCAAAAAGAAAAGCCTTTATAAAGATTATCTTTGATTTCTCGTATCCATTAGGTTCCCAGTCAACTTCAGGCTGCAGTCATTAATGGTAGATGTCAAGTTCTGTTTCTGACCAACTTGGATTCGAATCTTAAAGTGGACTGGACCAATTCTCAATCAGGTTCCTACTAAATTTCTACAGATTTTTTAAACTAAGGGTTTCAGGAGCCACTAAGCTTCTATGGTGTTTTTCGTAAGACTGACTCCTGGACCTGTTAAAATCAGAATTGAGGCTAGAAAGTGTTTGGCACAGAGACTTAGTTCTTTCAAAACCAGGATTCCCAATAATTCAGGCTATAATCTTGCTTTCTCCTCAAGCTTTACTTGGCTGTTTTCTCAAGTCCAGTTTAATTTCCAGTGAACAGCAGGTAAATGCCAACATGTGGCATAGTTGGCATCCTTTCCAAGAAATTGTATGGGTTTTTTTAAATATACTTTTCAACCTAGAATTTGTCCTAGTAGTTGAAGCTCAAAAGACCAAATTGTTGTTGTCTTTGTTTCCCCTCAGGTAGACAAATAATATATTCCCAATTATTTCTTCACTATGTTTTGATGAAAACTTGATGAACAAGACGTCTGCAGCTCCTTGGGATTTTTAAAATTCATTATTCACTAAGCTAAGCTTCAATAGGATTCAAATGGTTAATGCTAAATCAAAAGTTAATTTATATCAGTGTGACTTATAGGACAAAAAAATCCATGCTGCCTACTTATTAGCTAGAGGAAAAATACCACTTGTAATAAATTGCATATATGTAACATTATTTGACCACCTTCATTTTTGCTAATTGAATGTAGGAATGGGCGTTGGAGATCGGAGTGGAAGTTTACTATCGCCTCTTCGTCAACTCAGGTGGAGGGCGTTTTGAAGATTCAGGTTTGTAATCTCTAATATGATTGAGATTCTTACAATTGTGACGTTTCAGCTGACAAATTTTTTGAAGGCCTTGTTTCTTTATTCTCTCAACATTACAAAATAAAGCAATAATTGAAAATTTACTTATTCTGTAAATCTTTCCCTTCTCCATCATATATAATCTTTCATCATAAACTCTGCCAACTGTTGTTTTAATAAATAAAATCAGGTAAGCATCTAAAGTCAGGTTTTGCTGAACTTTTCCTGACTATGCTGTATGTAGAGATATAGAGCAAAAAATTATCTAATTTGGCATCAGTATTCTAGACTAACTTTCCTAAGTAACGTTTCCATGGCCTTGCAGGTCCAGATCATTATTCACAATGTCACATTATCTGAATCTTCATTTAATATCCTTTTCTGAAATAGTAATCCAACAATGGTCATTGCGACAGGACTTGCCTGGTTTTAAGTCTGTATTTCATAGGTCCACACTTCGAGCTGTGTTGATTTTTCTTAACTGTTTATTCATAGGGTTATGTGCCAACTTTTCATCTGATGAACTGTTATTGTCTACTCACTTGGAAAATCTGACAGTTCCTTCACAAAACCATGCCAGCTTTGTCCTAAAGGACAGACTGGGGGAGGCAATGGGCTAGTGGTATTATCGCTAGACTAGAGTTCAGAAACCTGGCAAATGTTCTGGGCACCTGGATTGAAATCTTACCATGGCACTTGGTGGCATTTGAATTCAATAATGAATTTGGTATTAAGGGTCTACTGATGATCATGAAACCAGTGCCAATTATTCACTAATACTCTTTATGTAGGAAATCTGTCATTCTTACCTGGTGGTCGAATCTTATCTAGGTAATAAATGCTAGTCTGACCAGAGAAGGCCATGTCCCATGAGTGATTATCTTTTTAGAAGAAGAGTTGCCTGTATTGGGAGGTTGCCACAAAGATCATGGTATTGAGCTACTAGATTTCCATGGAGCTAGGTGGAGCAATAGTGCTTGCCTTGTCCCTATGAAACAATTAAACTAATTAAACACTTTTTGAGACTGGCCTCCTGATCCATTTTTGAGACCGACTGGTTTAGCCATTTTGTCACATTTCAAGGGGCAACAAACTGCTTGCTTTGGTCCTTTCAGAGTTGTGATGGGCTCTGCATGTCAGGAGCAGAACTGTTGTACAGTAATTGTAACACTAAAGACAGCAAGAGATTGAATGAGATTGAGATTTAAGTTCTGTTCTAAATTGAAATGACGTTTAATATAATTACTGATTCATCAGCTATCGATTATTTTTCACTTCCAACAGTATCCATCATTTAGGTGTAGTTCTGGAATTGGGCTGTATTTGCTGGATGATCCTGTGTATGTTGGGGAAAATGTTGACCAGCAGTTTAGGATTATGTGCTGGAAGCTACATGTATTACATAGGGCCTGTTCTTTCTAAACAGACAACATGCACCTCACCTACTTCAAATCAATAACGTGGGTGACACCCACTTGTTGGTTCAGTGGTCAAAGCATGTCTTAAGAAATCAGTCATCTTGCCTAGTTTAAAATTTATACAGTCTGTCAAATAAACATCATTAACTAATGCATTTTCCATGGCAGCACCTATACCAATCTGTGTATTTGCCAACCAGTCAGCACACTCCTGTCATGCTGTTTGATTTTCCCCTTGAATTGATGTTGCAAACAGTCCTGATGAGGGCAAGATGTAAAGCTTTAAGAAAATATTGTTTTAGCAATACTCAGTTCTGCGTTACCAAAAGATTATTTCCACATGTACTGTAGTTACAATTACTTGTTTGAAAGTACTGTATACCTTTTTGTAAATGAACAGCTGGCTGCAAATCTGTTTGTAAATTAATCTGGATTGCTGGGGCATAGTAATTTTAAGTATAAAAATATACCAGTTAAACTAGACTTGAATCCATGTAGTGAGATTTGCAAATCCAAACCTCCTCTCATGTATTTTCTTAGGTTCATTATTATGAAGATGGCAATGTTCAACTGGTCAGCCATAAAGATGTACAGGAAACTTTGTCTGTCACTGTGAGTAAAACTGTTCACGTTCTGAGAACTATTACATTTTCTCCATGACAATATTTTGAAGTATCAAATTTTGCTTATACAACTTTTTATTAATTTGTACTTTTTTGAACTAATCCCTCCTGCCTCCCCTTTTCCGCCTAGTACCTCCCTTGAAAGCACTGATGCCCAGCTTGAGAACAGCAGCACTGGGTGACTGAATTTTTTTTCTTTTGTGAACCCTTGTGGATCATTGCTTATTGATTGAAAAGTCATTAAGACACATGAATCCTGTCCATGCCTAATTTTTCTGTATAGCAAAAAGAAATTGGAGCAAATTATACACTTTTTTCTCTTCCCTCCCTGCCCTTTAAGAGTCTAAACATTACTTAAATCCTAACTCAGCAGAGACCACCAAGTTTCTTTTAATTAATAGTACTTATGGATGGTATTTCTTCTATCTTAGCTATTTGGAGAGTCTTAACAGTAGTTGAAACTTCAATGAACCTCAAGTAAATTTTTACTATATGCACATAAAGTGTCTGGGGAGAGCCTCTTATCTGAAGAGGACTCCTTCTATATTATCTGAATTATTCTGCTTTCGTTTCCAGAATGAAGCCCAAATGGCAAAAGAATTCACAAAACTTGTCGAAGCAGTAGAAAACGAATACCAGGTAATAAAAGAAAAATTCATTATCTCACTTGAACTGATTTCTGATATTCCAAGATTTTTGTCATCTTGTGCAATTCTGATTAGCACTTGGCTGAGATCACCTTAATGTATTCTGTCAGCTGAAGCGGAGAAATTCACTTTGTACAGCTATTCAGGGATTTGTTTGGCTGAGCATTCCCTTTTGTAGTATTTTTACCGTTTGTATTTTGCTTTTTAAAAAGGATTGTCAAATTATTTTGTACAGCGCATAAAGTATCTGTCCCAATTGCTAGGTTTCAGGCTAGGACCACATCAACCGGTTTAGTACATTGCCATCACTTTCACAAAACGTGCTTAAAAAGCAAATAGATGGTTATTTACAGGAAGAAAAATACATCCTGCAGCAGACTGATTGACCTCAGCAGTCAGGTGAAGTAGCATTGAAGTATGAAATTACATCCATCTGGTTTTAACAGCAAGTAAAGTTAACTGTGGAGGTAATATTACCATTTATCACCTAAGCGTATTGATTTTCTTTATTTTGGATAGAATTTAGCAATTTTTCTTAAGGCAGTGGTCCTGGTGGAAGTTTCTTCCGGATGAAGATGAATTTGTCTTGGTCGAGTTCTAGGTTCAGTCCTTTCTACCAGCCACTGCATCTGCAAAAACAAAGTAACCAAACATCTTGGTCCTCAATTTGATAAATTAACCCTTTTACGTGAGCACTAATTAATGATTTTTTTTGTACTTGTCTTCCTCCTTTTGAAATTTGTAGACTTGTATTTTGCTTGTAATACTATGCTTTCTCCAAAATCTTGTGTATTTTCCAGACTGCTATCAATGAAAACTATCAAACCATGTCGGACACTACGTTTAAAGCCTTGCGTCGGCAGCTGCCAGTCACTCGCACCAAGATCGATTGGAATAAAATCCTGAGCTACAAGATTGGCAAAGAGATGCAAAATCTTTAAGGGAAAGTTTTGCATGACTGGATAATTTTCGTGTCTGTTTTAAAAAGGTCTGGTCTCACAAGTGTGAAATTGTTGAACTACATTTATAAATAATTTGGGAAATTGCCTCATAATCTTTTTTAATACACTTTAAGTTGAATACCATTAGCGCTCATGATAGATTCACTGTGCACAAAGCACATGGCTTTCAATGCAGCATTTCCCTCTCTAACAATGTTAAAACAGTTTACCTTCTTGGTTTACTCATTAATGTGATTGTTTTCATTTTACTGTCTTGTCACTTTCTGAAGCAGCCCAATGTAACCATGTTTAGTTGCCATACTTGTGTTTACAGTACCATGGTGAGACCATGCCTTTTTAAGTTTTTTTTGGTTCCTGCTTAGTACAATTAAGTTGCTGAGGATCCAAGCAAATTTTAAATATAAGAATGGGCCTGTTTCTTCCCAGTACCTTTAATTAGATGAACGGTTGACAGTTAATAATCATTTATATCTGAAATATATCCCTTCATAAGTAGCAGTCACTTCCACATTAATTTTTGAACTTGCCTTTCTTCTCTATAAAGAAGTATTCTGTTCAGGGGTAAGTGGTATGGGACAGCAGATACTGAGTTAATGAGTAAATAATTCAATGTTGTTAGTAATGTTTATGCTTTACTGACATGGCACTGTCTCAGATGTAGTTATTTCCTGCAAAAATATACATAAAATACAGTTACTGCTTTGTGCCCACATAAACTCCTCCTTCAATGAGCTGTGTATTAAAAGTTACCCATGAGTTATTTTTTATGAAGCAGACACAACTGTACCAGAACAAGACACATTGTAATATAAACCTGTATTCATTAATTTGTGTCCCAGCCTGTTTATTTCTTCCCTTCAGTGGTGAATATTTCAGCATTTAATTTCTTTTTATGTAAATGACAGCTGAAATTGTCCTTTGATAAATCTAGGTCAGATTAAGGAAATGCTTGGACAGGGTATTTGTTACAGTGACAAGTGTGCCCCAGGTTTGTAATTTGATGTAAATATTTTGGCAGTGTAGGAAGGAAGGCTTTATTTAAATTCTCATGTTGTGAAAAGATTTAGTTTGGTAAGTTTTATGGAGAAACTAAATATATCTGATCACAATTTGAACTGAATAACTTGACATCATTGCAAACAAACCCCTCATTGGAGAGGTTTCATCATTGGGCTTGGTGTTTGGACTGGATGAAATATTGCATAGCACAAAATGATAGACCTCAAGAACTTGATTGATCTGTTGGATCCTATGGGTACCTTTCATCTTGGTGTTGAGTCATGTTAATGCACCCTGCCAATTATGTTGAAGTACACTAGTACGGCTTTGCACATAGAACACCCACATGCAGTGTGCTCTTCTGGCAGATGCTTAGCAGAGCCCACAGTATATTTGAGAAGTTCTGATTTCAACTTGTGCTTTTAATATATACACCCGTAATGAATTCAATTAATGTTGTAATGTGATTATTTTCCCTAAAAGAGTGGCTACTGCAAAGTATAGGATTTAATTGGCTGTAAAATGTTAAAACATTAGTGATCATGAAAAGCACTACATAGATTCAATTTTTTTATTAAACCCTTACCATGCCAACATTACCATACAGACATAAAAGTATTATTATTTATGGGCTTATGTATTGACATTGTGAGCAATTTGCATTTGATCATTATGAAACCTGGACAAATTTCTAACACCCATACTTATTGACTGTTTTGAAGAACTTGCATGAACTCTTGCAAATTATAATCTGAACAGCTTTCAGTGCACTAAGCCCATTTTGCTGTGTCTCATGTTTTAAAGTATAACGCAGCAGCTAAACTTTTAGTGAGATGGGGATCACCTTCATACAGAACCCATAGTCCTAGAGAAGTCTTGATCTGCAAAGTGATGAGAAAGAACAACTGGCAAGAGCTAGAGCTAACTCTGGGATATTTGCCTCATCTGGTTGCAATGAACAGTTTGGAAATAAAAACATAATGCAAGCTGCTTTGAAATCTGTAAGCTAGTCATATCTCTTTGCTGTACAACTATCCTGTATGCATACTGGTATTCCTTTTAAAATGGTGTCCTAAATGAAAATCATTTTTCCATAAACCATGTATTCCGGGTGGGTTACATTCTTATCCTGTTTTTATAGATTAAGGTATGAGTGGGCTGACATGGGGATTTTGCTGTCTGACATTTCCCACTCTACATCTATTAATGATATTTCTGGGGCTGATGGAAAGATAGACCATGTAAGAATAGGTTGCTGGCTGGTGGCATCATGAATGCAGAGAATGTGACGAGTGAACTCATGGGCCAAAGGGCCCTGTACTGTGTTGTACTGTTCTAACTGTAGTTTCGATTGTCCACATTCCTTACACTTTATCTGCGATTGGGCCTCATGAAGACTAACCTTGACGTGTCTAGTGGTTGCTCCAGCCAAGGTCTCGAGTGGATGCAGGGTGACCAGAACAGAGAGATAACATATCATTGTGAGAGATTGGATCTCATTCTCATCTCAGTAGGAGAGCCTGGAAATAATTTTTGTCAAGAGGAACTGAGAATCAGATTGTGCCCTAGAAGGTTGGGATGAGTCACTTCTCACCAATGTAATTTGGAATCATTCATTGTCCCTCTGAGACTGGCTAAGTTCCAGTCTGTGTTAAACCAAAAATCGAGATTGTGGCTTACAATTCTATGCAGAAATGTTCCCTTTTATTTGAACTGTTCTAACCCAACTCAATTCGGTGGAGATTATTGCATAGCGTTCCATTTGCAGCTTCAGTAACAAAATGTTCCATGCCCAAATGCAGCATGACTTGGTCTGATCAGTGCAAGCAACATTTACACCACAATGGCCATCTCCAACGAGAGAATTCCCCTTGATATTCAATGGTATTACCATGACTGAATTTCCCCATTATCAGTATCATGGAGGTTACTGTTGACTTGAAATGGAACTAAACCAGTCGTGTAAATTCTGTGTTCTCAAAAGCTGGGAATTCTGTGGCAAGTATCATTAGTGTCCCCTCACAAATGAGAATTACACTCCTTCACACAGGGTCAATCTATAGGTGGCTGTACAGACTATTGGAGCTACTGCAGGTGTGTTACACTTGGAGTAGAGGGTGATCATGAGAAGGTGTGGATGAGGCATTGGTGTGGCAGTGCACTCCTCTTGCTGTTTTCACCTAGCTCTGTGTTTTTCTGACAGCAAGCCACAGGTGCTCAACTCCTTCCCTGAAGCTGCTGTTCAATTGCTCTTGGGTTCGTGTTTCCCAAATGTCTGTGGTAATGCCACACTTTGACAGTGAGGCCTTAAGTGTATCTCTTATGCGCTTCTACCCACTGGGGCTCACCTGTTTCAAAACTGGGAATAGAGCACCTGCTTGGGGAGCCTCGTTGGTCATGTCAGTTTTTTGAGTGTGATTGTGAAAGATGCCACCACATTTCAGAAAGAACAGTCGAGTCCTTGACGAGATTTATCTCTAACACAAAATTGACTGGTCTTTTGTCTCATCACCTGGATTTTGCAGTGTGTGATTGCAGAACCATTTGGTCAAAACACATTGAAAGTCATCCTTTTGATTTTTAAGGATTTTGGGAAACTTCAAAGTGAACAGTCAGACGTAATTGCAAATCCATTTTTATTCTGTACTGAATAAGTACAGAATGCACTTACCAATGTAATTATCTAAAGTCTTAATCCTCATTGAGTTCTTCTATGGGAAGTGGATGTTGCTTGAAGGCCGGCATTTGTTACCTGTCCCTGATTTGGCCAGGCCAATTTAGAGTCCATTACACTGTGTAGACTTGTGAACCAGACCAGGTAAGTATGGCAGATTTTCTAACGTAAAGAACATTAGTAAACCAGATGGCTTTTCATGAAATTCAATGATAGGCATAATGATGATCATGAACCTAGTTTTCACATTCTGTTGTATTTAAGTTTCACCAGCGGCTGTGGTGTGATTTGAAATCCTGCTCCCCGAAGATTAGCTTGGACCTCTAGATTACTAGTCCAGTGCCATTCTCTCAACAAAACCGTCTCCCCTAATGGTGACAATGTATCTTGTTATTTGCCCTGCTGCTTTATTTATGCTGTCATAGTTTTGTATTTCTTGCATATTTATAGAATTTTGTTTATTTTGTGTGCATGTTAACATGTATACAATCTGAAATGTTTTGAGTCTAAAACCTGGATTTTATTTTATAACAACCATTCCATTTCCAGCCTGCGAAGTTCCTATTTATAATTGCCCATCAGTTTTCTATTCTCTATTGTCTATTGCTGTTGGTGGTTGATATGGAACCTTCTCTGACAGTTGAAGTAAATCTTCAGTGTAATTCAGAGTCCTGTTGTATTCTGGATTGTACTACATGGCTATCCAAATAAGGCATAACATCTCTCCATTTATTTCCTGGATTGTTATGTTCTAAATTTAAGTGAAAGATCAATGCTACAATTAAATTTGGTGGTTATTAAATCCATAGAAATGGATCATATGTTTTACTAACCAGAACACCCAGAAAGATACTCATATTGAAATCTGGTTTAACTAAAATAAATGGGCCATTAAGATGGAAGTTATAAATTCTAAATTTTGCTCTGTTTGCTTTAACTTAGATGGTGATATAAGAACTGGACCTAGTAGCATGTAGATGCCATAAGTGAATAAGGCGCAGTTTATTACAAACTTATATCAAACCAGATGAGGGAGAACATAAACAATCCAATTCTCTCTTTTTTTTATGGGATGCAGGCTTTGCTGGCTAGGCCATCATTTATTACCCATCCCTAATTGCCAAGTAGGTAGTTTAGAGTTAACGACATGCTGTGGCTCTGAAGTCAGATGTATGCCAGAGAAGGACAGCAGATTTCTTACCCTAAAGAGCATTAGCGAACCACATTTTCTTTTTAATGACAACTGACCATGGTCGTATTTCAGTTTTAAGTCATTTCAAATGTCAATATCTGCCATGATGGGATGCAAACCAGTGTCACTAGAATATTAACATGGGGTCCTGGATTGCTAGTTCAGATACATTGCCGCTGCCGCCAACACCTATGTTAAAGTAGTCTGCATAACTTGGTAGGTCAGATGACTAAAAGAACTAGGAAATAGCAACCACTTCTGAGTCAAGCAGGTGTACCAGTCAATTAAGTTGCCCCATGTATTTATTCTGTCTTTGAAAATGTTGTGGCATTCGTATCTCTGGAAGAATGTGGGTTGCCAGCACCGCCTTTTTACGTTTGTTCGAATAGTCTATTCAAATTGGGAGGTCAGGCTATTTTCAGGAGTTGCAATACCTCAGTTCTTTGTTATTGGGCTAGCAATATGGCTTTCAAATTTAATCAGAAAATGAATTGACATGTCAAGGGAATCTGGTTCAAGAGTGCTTAATCTTATAATGCGAGGTTGGCTGTTGCACACCAGCTGCCCAGTCAATTGAGCTAATGTTATTAGCATGGGTTCAATTTTTGCAGTGACTGAGGTTACTATGAAGGTTCTACCTTCTCAATCTTGCCCTTTCCCTGAAGTGTGGTGATGCTGAGGTCAATCTCACCAGCAGTTGTTTGCTTGCAGCTCTACGATCCCCTGGGATTGTGGTAACTTTATTTTGAGGCACAGAAACACTACATGTAGTAGAAATTTGAAATAACTTTTCACAAAAGACAAGGCTGAGAGAATTGAAATTTGAAAATTGAAATATTGAGATACCTCTGGTAAGGGAATTATTGGTGGACATAGGGTAATGGTGGCAAATGGAGTTGAGGTACAAATTAGGTGAGGACTAATAATGGAGCAGGTTTGGAGTGGTATATTCCTCCTGAGGGCACAGCTCCACCCTATGGTTTGAAAAGGAAATGTATAAGTTAATTAAACATAACTAAATAAATTAGCATTCTATAAGGAGAGTTATTTCCCTTTTAATTACAGCAATTTCTAATTTATTCCCATATATTATTGTATTCAATCTTCATTTTACTAGATCTTGGCAGTTCACTTACAGAATTACAGATGTGTTTTAAAAGCCAAAATCTTTAAATGCAGCTTTCTGGTGTTTGGAAAAATTGAAGGTTTGTTTTTCCTGATGTTCAACTGCTGGGTTCTTGCTCCCTAGGTTGCATTAAACTTGTATAAGTGAAACCAAGTAAGGAAATTAATCAGCTAAGGTTTTGTTTCTATAATGTACAAATGCTCCTTGCATTCATGGCATTGATCAAAAGTATTCACTAAATCAAGGGCCAAATACATTTCTAGAAAAACTAACACTTCAAATGTCCCCCGCAGAAGTTGACATGGAATCATTTTGTCTTTAACCCATTCAGTTACGTTTGAATCTTTCCTTGTTTGAATGGAAAAATGTCGGAAGAACTGAAATTTCAAATGAGTTTCTCCATTGAGTTGTGACCGTCGGGGCCCTCAATACGGCTTACAAAATATGATCTGGATGGAAGTCTGATTCTTGGGTATAAAATGATCTGGGAAATAATGAACCTGACTTAAGCCTATTTGACAATCAGTATACTGGAAATGATGGTATAGTGGTTAACACTGTCTCAGAGCACGAGTGACCTGGATTCATTTCCAGCCTTGGGTGACTCTGTAGTTTGCACACCATGCCACTGTATGTCTGTGAGAGTCTCCACAAGGTACTCCTTCCTTCCACAATCTAAAGATGTGCAGGTTAGGTGGATTGGCCATACGAAGTTGCCCCATAGTGTCCAGGGTTGTGTTATAGGACTAGCCTTGGTAAATAATAAGGTGCCACTTCTTAAAGATGTTAAGGAAAAGCCAGGGAACTGTAGATTGGTGTGCCTGACATCAGTGGTGGGAAAATTGTTGGAGGAATCTTGAAGGATAGGATTTGCATGTGTTTGGAAAGGTACAGACTGATTTTGGGATAGTCAGCATAGCTTTGTGTGAGGAAAACATCCCAGTTTGTGTTTTTTTTTTGAAGTAGTAACAGAGGATTGACGAGGGTAGAGTGGTAGACATGATCTGTATGGACTTTGGTAAGGTGTTTGGCCAGGTTCCTAATGGCAGATTGGATAGCAGGGTCAGATCACACAAAGTAGAGGGAGAGCTAGCTATTTTGGATATGGAACTGGCGACAAGGTGAAGGAGGGTTGTTTTTCAGACTGATGTGATCATCGGTGTGCCATAAAGATCGGCACTGGGCCTGTTGCGCATTGTCATTTCTATAAGTGATTTTGGAAGTGAACGTAAGAGGTATGGTTAGTAAGTTTGCAGATGACACTAAAATTGGGGTGTAGTGGACAGCAAAGAAGGTTACCTCCAGAGTACAAGGGGATCTTGATCAGATAGGCTAAGGAGTGGCAGATGGAGTTTTTAATTCAGATAAATGACAGGTGCTGCATTTTGGAAAAGTAAATCCAGGCAGGACTATACACTTAATGGTAAGGTCCTGGGGAGTATTGCTGAGCAAAGAGACCTTCCAGTGCAGGTTCATAATTCCTTGGAAGTAGAGTCACTGGTAGATAGGATAGTGATCTTGTCCTTATTGGTCAGGTGTACAGGACATCGGTTAGGTCAGGATGTTGTGAAACTTGTAAATCTTTTCTGACCCTTTTCAAGAATGTTGAGGGTTGGAGGGTTTGAGCTATAGGAAGAGACTGAATCAATTTGAGCTATTTTCCTTGGAGTGTCAGAAGCTGAGGGGTGACCTTACAAAGGTTTATAAAATCATGAAGGGCATGGATTAAGTAGACAAGGGCTGTTCCCCAGGGTGGGGAAGTCCAATACAAGAGGGCATAGATTTAAGCTGAGTGGGGAAAGATTGAAAGGGACTCAAGAGGCAACTTTTTCCACAGTGGTATGTGATAGAATGTGCTGCCAGAGGAAGTGGTATAATTACAGCATTTAGAAGGTATCTGGATCAGTATATGAATAAGAAGGCTTTAGCGGGATATGGCCAAATGCTGGCAAACAGGACTGATTCATTTAGGATATCTGGTCGGCATGGACGAGTTAGAAAGGGCCTGTTTCCATGCTGTGCATCTCTATAACATTAATTTCTCTAAACTGGCTGTTAAATGTGATTGTGCCCAATTTTTTAAATGTAGAAATTCAAGTTTTTTTCTCCTATTAAGACTGCATAAAACAATTGAGTGCTACAGGTTTTAGAAAGTTGAGATGCCAAATAAATTCAATTACGTGATACCTGTCAGAAGTACTAAAGGGTGGTCAGAGATTTATAGGCTGTCTGTGGTGATAGTGCTGCGTGCCAAAGCAGTTTACTCCTTGGATTAATTAAGGACCTGATTCAGGTTTCAGTTGAGAATGAGTGCTGTCAATATATGCTATGCTTAAATTAGCTAGACTAGTGGGGCCTGCAGAGGTTTCCACACCACTAACCTGAGTGTGAAACTGAGAAAGTGTTAATCACCCTGAACCTCATTCTTAATTAGCGCACTGTTTCTTGGAGAATAGTGCCATCTGCAAACCAACAGCATTCCTAATGGTGCCTCTCTAGCACAAAGTTGAGACTGCTGCCACTAGATTTAGAACATAGAAAGGTACAGCACAGTACAGGCCCTTCAGCCCACGATGTGCCGTGGAATAATCCTAATCCAAAAATAAAATAACCTAACGTACATTCCCCTCAATTCACTGCTGTCCATGTGCATGTCCAGCAGTTGCTTAAATGTCACTAATGACTGCTTCAACGACTACCCCTGGTAAACTATTCCATGTGCTCACAACTCTCTGGGTGAAGAACCTCCCTCTGACGTCTCCTCTATAACCTTCCTCCTAACACCTTTAAAACTATGACCCCTCGTGGCAGTCAATCCTGCCCTGGGGAAAAGTCTCTGGCTATCGACTCTATCCATGCCTCTCATTACCTTGTACACCTCGATCAGGTCACCTCTCTTCCTCCTCCTCTCCAGAGAGAAAAGTCCGAGCTCAGTCAACCTTTCGGCGTAAGACAAGCCCTCCAGTCCAGGCAGCATCCTGGTAAACCTCCTTTGCACCCCCTCCATATCTTTCCTATAATAGAACGACCAGAACTGGACACAATATTCCAAGTGTGGTCTCACCAGGGTTTTGTAGAGCTGCAGCATAACCTTGCGGCTCTTAAACTGGATCCCCCTGTTAATGAAAGCCAAAACACCATATGCTTTCTTAACAACCTTATCCACTTGGGGGGCAACTTTGAGGGAGCTAAGCACTTGAACACCAAGATCCCGCTCTTCCTCCACAATGCCAAGAATCCTGCCTTTAATCCTTTATTCAGCATTTAAGTTCGACCTTTCAAAGCGCATCACCTCACATTTACCCAGGTTGAACTCCATCTGCCATTTCTCAGCCCAGTTCTGCATACTGTCAAGTCTCACTGAAGCCTGCAATAGCCCTCGATACTATCAACGGCACCTCCAACCTTTGTGTCAAACTAAACATACTAACCCTCCCTCAACCACCTCAGTCATTTATGAAAACTACAAAGAGCAGAGGCCCAAGAACAGAGCCCTGTGGGACACCACTCAGCACTGACTTTCAGGCAGAATACTTACCATCTACAATACTCTCTGCCTCCTGTCAGCCAACCAATTCTGAATCCAGACAGCCAAATCACCCTGTATCCCATGCCTCCTGACTCTCTGAATGAGCCTGTTATGGGGAACCTTATCAAATGCCTTGCTGAAGCCCATGTACACCATATCCACTGCTCAACCCTCGTCAACCTATCTCGTGACCTCCTCAAAGAACTCCAGATTTGTGAGGCATAACCTGCCCCCCTCAAAGCCATGCTAACTCCCTTTAATCATGCTATGCTTTTCCAAATAGTCATAAATCCTATCCCTCAGAATTCTTGCCAAAACCTTGCTGACCACATATGTAAGACTGACTGACTGGTCTGTAATTTCCAGGGATTTCCCTATTCCCTTTTCTTGAAAAGAGGAACAACATTTGCCTCCCTTCAATCTTCCAGCATGACTTGCGTAGAGAGTGAGGACGCAAAGATCTTTGCCAGCAGCTTAGCAATCTCCTTTCTCGCTTCCCAGAGCAACCTAGGATAAATCTGGTCTGGCCCTGGGGACTTATCAATCTTAATGTTCGCTACAATTTCCAGCACATCACCTTCCTCAATCTAGATCTGTTCAAGCATGTTTTCCTGCTCCTCAAAGTTCTCATTCACAACAAGGTCCCTTTCCTTAGTGAAAACCGAAGCAAAAAACTCATTTAGGGCTTCCCCTATCTGCTCAGACTCCACGCACAAATTCCCTACGCTATTCCTGATCAGCCCTACCTTCTCCCTGATCATTCTCTTATTCTTCACGTATGAGTAAAATGCCTTTGGGTTCTCCCTAATCCTTCCTGCCAAGCCTATTTTGTGCCCCCTCTTGGCCTTCCACAGTCCACATTTGAGATCCTTCCGAGCAAGCCTGTAATCCTCGAAAGCTGTGCTGGACCCTTTCTTCCTCCACCTTACGTAAGCTGCCTTTTTCTTTTTGATGGGAAGCACCTCTGTTCCTGCCATCCAAGGCTACTTAATCTTACCCCTTCTTACCTGTCTCAGAGGAAGAAATTTATGCATCACTCACAACAACTGCTCCTTAAACAGCCTCCACATGTCTGTTGTGTCCCTTCTGTGGTACAATTGCTCCCAATCTGTACTTCCCAACTCCTGCCTGATAGTGTCATAGTTTCCTTTTCCCCAGTTAAATATCTTCCCCTTGTAACTGCTCCTTTTCCATGGCTATGGTAAATGTGAGGCTGTTGTGGTCACTGTCGCCAGTGTTCTCCCACCGTGACACCTGACACCTGCCCTGGCTCATTGCTGAGCACCAAATCCAAAATGGCCTCCCCCTTGTCGGCCTGTCCACATATTGAGTAAGGAAACCCTCCTGAACACAGTTGACAAAAACGGCTCCATCCAATCCATCTGCGCTAAGGAGGTTCCAATTAATATTGGGAAGAAGTTGCCCATAACAACAACCCTGCTACGTTTGCACTTTTGAACAATCTGCTGGCCGATGAGTTCTTCGATCTCCCTACTGCTATTTGGGGGTCTGTAGAAAACCCCCAATGAGGTGACTGCTCCCTTGCTGTCTCAGTCGACAAACCTTCCTCAGTAGATGAGTCCTCATCAAAAGATCTTTCAGCCACCATTATACTGTCCTTGATGAACAAAGCCACACCTCCCCCTCTTTTACCACCTTCCCTGACCTTAATGAAAGATCTAAACCCTGGAACCTGCAACCTCCATCCCTAACCCTGCTCTATCCATGTCTCCGAAATGGCCACAATATCGAAGTCCCAGGTACCTATTCAAGCTGCAAGCTCACCTACATTATTCCGGATACTCCTGGTGTTAAAATAGACACACTTCAACCCAGCTTGCTGTCTGCCAGCACACTCCTGTGACAGTGAGGTCCTGTCCATGTCCTCCCTACTCTCATCTTCCTGTGTACTAGGACTACACCTCAGTTTCCCATCCCCCTTCTGAGCTAGTTTAAATCCACCCGAATAGCACTCAAATTTCCCACCCAGGATATTAGTGCCCCTCTGGTTCAAGTGGAGACTGTCCTGTTTGTAGAGGTCCCACCTTCCCCAGAATGAGCCCCAATTGTCCATGTACCTGAAGCCCTCCCTCCTGCACCGTCCCTGCAGCCACATGTTCAGCTGAAATCTCTCCCTGTTCTTTGCCTCGCTATCACATGGCACGTGTAACAAACCAGAGATAACCACTCTGTGTTCTAGCTCTCAGCTTCCACCCTAGCTCCCTGAAATCCTACCTGACATCCCTATCCCTCTTTCTACCTATGTCGTTGGTGCCAATGTGGACCATGACTTGGGGCTGGTCACCATCTCCCTTCAGGACCCCAGAGACATGATCGGAGACATCACAGACCCTGGTACCTGGGAGGCAACACACCAAGCATGAGTCTCTTTCATTCCCAGCAAACGTTCTGTCAGTCCTTCTAACTATTGAGTCCCCAGTGACCATCACTCTCTTCCTATCCTCCCCCCCCCCCTTCCCTTCTGTGCAAGAGGGACAGACTCTGTGCCAGAGACCTGCACCCTACTGCATGCCCCTGGTAAGTCGTCCCCCTGTTGTGACCAAATTTTGGATGCAAGCCAAGTGGTAGACCAAAATGTCACAATACTCATTGGCTTATCCTCTATACCCAATTTACAAAGTTTCCAACAAGTTAAGTGCACAAAGCTGAACAGCTGAAGAATAAAATGTAAGATGTAGGAACTGAGAACATGAGGGGGATTGCACAGTAATTTGCTGAATAATTGGTGAAACCAGAGACAAAGCAATGGTGAGATGTTTTGGAGGGAGTCGTTCAAGGTGGAATGGGAAGAAAGAGAATAACAATGTTGGATGGCTTGAAAATTCAAGTTATTGAAAAATGAACAGACTAATGCAAGTTTAGACATGGAGAAGAGATAGTAGGAACGGCAGATGCTGAAGAATCTGAGATAACAAGGTGTAGAGCTGGATGAACACTGCAGGCCAAGCAGCAGCATAGGAGCAGGAAGCCTGATGTTTCAGGCCTTGATCCTTCTGGTGAAGGGGAAGTATTTTTTATTCTTGATGTATTTTTTACTTTTATGGAACACCTCTGGTAGAACATGTGATGGAACAATAAAAGTATCAGTTTGATTTATACATGCGAATAGACACATGTAAGGAACCTATTATCATGAGTCACTTTCTGGTCAACATTGCAATGCTTAAAATAGAAGTTTACGTGTAACCGTCCATAATTTAATGTGAGACAATTGATACTTACCGATCAAAACTTTGTCTCAAATCATGAAATCAACCTTTTTAATGGGGTTTTGATAGCTGACTCACTCTTTCTTTAGTACTTTCTAAAGACAGTAGATGTGCACAAAATTTTTATTACTTACATATATCATTACGCCTGACTCAGCTCAACCGTAGCACTCAGCCCTGAATCAGAAGTTTGAATTCAAGTCCACTAGGCTAACAATTCATGGCAATACTGCAGGAATACTATCTTTTAGGTTAGATATCAAACTGAGATCCTGTATACGCTCTAAGTGGCCACAAAATACCTGTCATTCCAAGGCCAAGGTATATACAATAATACAGTAATAGTGTTGAGTATGTCAGGTGTGGTCTTACTAAAGCTCTATACAACTGCGGCAAGACCTCTTTATTCCTATGTACACATCCCATTGCAATGAAGACCTTAAACAAGCAACAGCTTCCTCTCCTTCCCAAAATCCACAAACCTGCCTGCCCTGGTTGACCCACTGTCTCAGCCTGCTCCTGCTCCTGCTCCTACCCCACCAAACATCACCTATCTGGACTCCATTTTCTCCACCTTGGTCCAGGAATTCCCCACCTACGTCCATAACCCCATGAGTGCCCTCCATCACCTCAAACTTCCAATTCCCCAGTCCACAGCACCTCATTTTCACCTACACACCTGCTTTCCCCATGCAGATGGCCTAAAAGCCCTCTGCTTCTTCCTGTCCCACAGGCCTAACTGATTTTCCCCCTCCGCCAACACCCTCCATCTGTTTATCCGAACTCGTCCTCACCCTCCACAACTTCTCTTTCGATTCCTACCACTTCTTACAAACAAAGGGGGTGGCCATGGGTACCCGCACGGGCCCATGCTATGCCTGCCTCTTTGTAGGTTATGTAGAACAATCCCTCTTCTGTACCTACACTGGCCCTAAACCCCACCTCTTCCTCTGTTACATTAATGACTATCGGCACTGCCTCTTGTTCCCAAGAGGAGCTTGAACAGTTCGTCCACTTCACCAACATTTTCCACCCCAACCTCAAGTTCACCTGAACCATCTTCAACACATCCCTCACCTTCCTGGGACCCCCCTGTGTCCATCTCAGGCAACCACCTCTCAACCGATATCTATTTCAAGCCCACCGACTCCCACAGCTACCTACAATACACCACCTCCTATCACCTTCCTGCAAAAATACCATCCCCTATTCCCAATTCCTTCAACTCTGCTGCATCTGCTCCCAGGATGAGGCATTCCACCCCCTTACATCTCAGACGTCCTCGTTCTTCAAGGGCCACAAATCCTCCCCCTCCCCCCGCAGTAGTCAAGATCGCCCTCCACCGTGTCTCCCACATTTCCTGCAACTCATCCTTCACACCCCGTCTCCGCAATAACTGCCAAAAGAGAATCCCCTCGTATCGTATGCCACCCTACCAACCTCCCGATCCAACGCATCATCCTCTGACACTTCTGCCATCTACAATCCAACCCCACAAAAAAAGACATTTTTCCATCCCCACCCTTGTCTGCATTCTGGAGGGACCACTCTCTCTGTGACTCCTTTGTCCATTCCACACTTCACACTCCCCTCCAACCCCACCACACCCAGCACTTTCCCCTGTAACCGCAGAAGTGCTACACCTGCCCCCCTACCTCCTCCCTCACCCCCATACCAGGCCCCAAGAAGACTTTCCACATCAAGCAGATGTTCACCTGTACATCTGCCAATGTGGTATACTGCATCCGCTGTACCAGGTGTGGCTTCCTGTACATTGGGGAAACCAAGTGGAGGCTTGGGAACTGCTTTGCAGAACACCTGTGCTCGGTTCGCAATAAACAACTGCACCTCCCAGTCGTGAACTATTTCAACTCCCCCTCCCATTCCTTAGACGGCATGCCCATCCTGGGCCTCCTGCAGTGCCACAACGATGCCACCCGAAGGTTGCAGGAACAGCAACTCATATTCCGCTTGGGAACCCTGCAGCCCAATGATATCAATGTGGATTTCACAAGCTTCAAAATCTCCCCTCCCCCCACTGCATCCCAAAACCAGCCCAGCTCATCCCCGCTTCCCTCATCAGTTCTTCCTTTCACCTACCCTCTCGTCCCACCTCAAGCCACACTTCCATTTTCCTGCCTTCTAACCTCATCCCACCCCCTTTTTAACTATCCATCCTCCCTGGTTTGATCTATCCCCTCCCTACCTCCCCACCTACACTCATCTCTACAAGCTCCAGCCCTGCCCCTTTTAACTTGTCTGTCTCCTCTCCACCTATCTTCTCTATCCATCTGCAATCTGCCTCCCCCCTCCTGCTACTTATTTCAGAACCCTCTCCCCATCCCCCTTTTCTAATGAAGGGCCTCGGCCTGAAACGTCAGCTTTTGTGCTCCTAAGGTGCTGCTTGGCCTGCTGTATTCATCCAGCTCCACACTTTATTGTCTGAGCTTCCTTTGGTGTGTTTTGCATTGTTTGCAACTGGGTCCAAAGACTCTGGCTTTGACCTTACCCACTATTCAGTTGGAGGAAATTTCTGCTAATCCAGTACAGAATATTAGACAAACCATTTGATGATTTGACGGCAGTAGAGAAGTCACAAAATGGTTGTGTAATATCCAAATACTTGTGAAAAGTAATTCTTCTTGTGAATCCTGCCACTAAGGGGCAACATATGTAGGTCCTCGGGGATTACTGAAGAACAAATTGATCTCGGTGTACAAGTCCATAAACCCTTGAAGGTATCAGCACAAGTAGATTGGTGAAGAAAACATACATCAACAAACACACAGATCTCAATCCCTTATATGCTCCATTGAGAAGGAAAACCGGAAGTAAGGTAATCCAGCTCAACGGGCTCCAGAGTTTAAATACCAGGCGGGAATACACCACTGCACTTCATTGGAGGCTGCACTGATGATGTAATGAACTGTCTGTGGAACAACAAACCAGCTCGGTGAGCCAACCAACTACACCATCTTTAACAAAAGCTACAAGTCTACTCTAGAACCTTAGAGAAGACATATATGATCTTTTCCTTCATTAGCCAGGGCAAAGAATATAAGAGCAAAGAACTCTTTGTTACAACTTTATGAAATGTTGGGTAGGCTACAAATGGCATATTGTGTGCAGTTCTGGTCGATACACTGTTGGAAGGATGTGGTTGCACTGGAGAGGGTGTTGCCTGGGACAAGAAGTCTGATATGAGGGAGACACAGGATAGGCTGGAGTTGTTTTCCTTGTAATGCTAGTGACTCAGGGGCTACCTAATTTGAGGTATACAAAATTGAGAGGTGTAGACAGAGTAGCTAAAGAATCTCTTCCCCAGGGCAAACATGTCGAAGACCAGAGGACATAAGTTTAAGATGAGGAGAAAATGGTATAGAGGAGATGGGGGGATTTATTTTTTCCGCTCACAGAATATTAGAGATATGGAATGTGTTGCCTGAGGATGGAGGAGGCAAGAACACTCTCTGCATGTAAGAAGCATCTGGATGAGTGCTTTAAAATGCCAGTACGTAGGACTGTGAACCAAATGCAGGTATAAGGGATTTGTGCAGCGTGGTCTTTGTTGATCAATGTAGAAACAAGCCCTTCAAACCACCAGTCTGTGCTGTATTGATACTCCAAAAGACGCCGCTTCAAGTGATATGCTGGCTAAGATTGGAAAGGTCATGAAGCTGGTTAAATGCTTTTTTGTCTGGCTGGATGATCAGAAACAGCTATTGGAGGAGAATGGTGTAATCAACACTATCAAAGGGTGCTGACAGGTCAATAAAGATAAGGAGTGACATATACATTCATCGCAATCACGCAAGATATTGTTTGTCCAGGGTTTATTCCTCAACCAAAGCATTAAAATAATCTGTTTTACTTCCCTACCTTGCCACAATGACCTGTCTTGAAAATTATTTAATTGGCTGTGAAATGCATTGGACTACCTGAGGTCATAAAAGATCTACCATGTGTACACAAGTGTATGTCCTTTCCTTTATTACACCTCTTAAAAGGTCTGTAAAACGTGCTATATAAATATGAATTCCTTACACGCCAAAGTCACATTAAAAGTGACATGATTCACTTATATCTTGTTGGACATCAATACTAGTTGACAAATGACAAATGCACTTGATTGTAAGAAGGAAACAAAGTTAATTGTTCAGAATTGTCTTTCCCAATAATGGACATTCCACTTAGTAATAACCCCTGTCCTGTTGTTGATGCAAGGGTAAAGGTTTCTCTGACAGAAAGACAAACTACAGCAGATGCTAGAAAACTGAAATGAGAGGAGAAAATCTGGAAATAAAAGGACCTGACAGCAATGGTGGATAGAGAAAGAATTTACATTTCATGTTGACCATCTATCTTAAGAATTTATGAGATCTTACAAAAAGTCAACCTAAAACTTTGTTTCTCTCTCCCCACTGTTTAAAGAGAATTAAAGTTGCCCTGCTATCAGATTTGCAAAGTGATCATAAAACCTGACAAGATTTCACACGGTATTTAGTGTGTTCTGTATCAATCAGTAAAATAATTCTTAACAGAATTTTTCCAAACAACACAGTACATGAACTTTTTTAAAATTTACTGTTCTTCTGTTTTCTTGGGATGCTCAGATTTACTAGCATAAGAAGCTGCTAGGTAACTTGCAAAAATAAAATAATGAGCTGTGGCAATATTTGGTCCTGATGGTTTATTGAGACATTGGCTTGGCCAATGTGCTTGTAATGACATTACTGTGGTAGTTGCCAAAGTCAAATGGGTGTGGGAGAATAATCTTTGTCCTCAGTTCTTGAATGCTCAGACTTGGCTTACTTTGGTAAAGAAAAGAGCCTAGCAACAATGGCCAATCACAGGCGTGAACTTAATTTTACATTATCATGGAGCTTGTATTTATATATTTATGTTGAATGGTATGTAACCAGAAGAATTGAGACTTGATTTGTATGTTTGGGGTAAGTTTTTAATAGGAAAGAGGGAAATTGAGACAGGCAATTTAGGAAGGACTTAGAACTGAATGAAAGCAAATCAGGTAATACTGAAGAGGCCAGGTTGAACGAAAGGCGGATTCAGTGTGGACGTGGAAGTGGCATTAATAAAGTAATAGATTTATAGATGGGAATGTGGGTTTTGATGTCAATAAATAAAGGATGCTAATGTAGAACTGCAAGAATTGGCAAGTGGAGCTTTGAACAGGAGGGCTGGTGAAAGTTTGCATAAGTTTTCAGAAAGCAGAGCTTCAGAGCCTGCTGAAGAAGGCATTTGAAAAGACAAAAGAGTTTAAGCTGCACTGGAAGTTACGAAGATGTTGATATGTGTGGAGTTATAGAGAGGGAGGTTAAGATTTTAAGATGGTGAGGTATGGTTAGGGGATCTGATATTCTATCCTTGGGTTGAGCATCATTCCAAGGTTAAGCCTGGGTCATTAAGTATATTCAAAGCTGAGATAGCTTTTTAATCCATGAGGGAATCAAGGGTTATGAGGAAAAGGCAGGAATGTGGAAGCTGAGAGTTGTCAAATCAGTTGTGGTCCCTCCCAATGGCAGAGTAGACTCAATGGATTGAATGGCCTATTTCTGTTCAAATGCATTACAGTCTTATTTATGGTCTCATGAACTGGTTCACAGGGCCACAGCAGGGAATTTAGGGGGAAGATGGAATGAGTGCTAAGAGTTATTAGAGTTTTATGTACTGAATGTGATGGTTTCTGTCTTCCCAGTCTTCAGTTGAAGGTAATTCTGCTTCACTCATGAAAATATTCTGACAAAACATAAAGGTAGCTTTGGATCTAAGGCACGTGGTGAAAACATAAATGATGACTATTTTCAGCTTATAAATGGTAATTGAACTTGTCCCCACACATAATATCACTGCAAAGTGATACAGAGAAACCAAGGCAAACAAAAGGAGTCAATTAGCTACTCACTCTGTTTCCAACAACGTTATCATTTTCTGTTTGTAGGAAAGAACGATCTGAAGGCCATCAATATAAGATAGTCGAGAAGAAGTCAAAGATTCAGAAAAATTCTTTCACCTTGAATAGTGAGAATTTGAAACTTGTTGCCATTGGGAGTAAATGAATCCAATAGCACAAATTCTTTCATGATGAGGCTAGAGGGAGAAGGCATAGTAGGTTGTACTGATAAGAGTAAGCAGAGGAAAAATTAGGGGAGGCCGAGTGCACTAAAGTGTTGGTAAAGACTGATTGCATTGCTTCTTTGCTGTATATTCTACCTAATTCAAAGTTTTCAATTAACGTACACTTTTATTTCCTGTAAATTTATGTTTTGATGTCCCATTATGAGAGATGCTTTTACACCTGAGGGAGATACAAGATCATTATATTCAACGGCATTTGCTTTGTCTCACCGATCCGTAGAGCTCAAACTGAAAAGATGTCCGAGGAGTTTGGCATTTTGGCCCTCAGACAGATGATTATCGTGCAGAAGGCACAGTGATAGAAACTCACACAGGTCATGTGCTGATCTCCAAGTTTGATACCAGGGATTAGGAGCATTATTGGCTGGTCCATGGGAATGTAATTGCAGGAGGAGGGTGTTTTTAATCATTCTTCCATGAGATGTGGACATTGCTGACGTGGCTGGTGTTTATTACACATCATCAGTTACTTTTGACGTGAGTGACTTGCTAAGTCATTTTATGGGGCAGTTTAGAGACACAGCATTGTGGTTGACTGAGAAGCCGATATAGAAGCTCGAGAGGGAAGAATGGCAGATTGCTTTCCCTAAAGGACATTAGTGAACCAGGTGAATTTTTTTTTGGTAAATTGATGGTTTCTTGGTTTTAATTGTGAGGACTAATTTTTGATTCTCGATTTTATTGTTGAATTTTACATTCCATCAGCTGTGAGGGATTTGACCCAACACTCCCAGACCATTATCTTAGACCACTGGATTACTAGTCCAATGACATTAACATAACAGTTTCCATCTTGGAGATTGATGACAAAAATTGCCATGATTTGCGGCATTGTAGGGAACAGCAGAATATGAAAGGGTGCTGGGTCTAGGTGGCCATAGGTGCAGATTATAGAGATTTTGCTATTATTGGAGGGCACAATCACGGGAGCTAACAGAGAGGTCAGAATCAAGGATGGGATTAGAGATTTCAGGTCTGTGAATTTCAGCAGTCAAAGTGAGGTCCAATCCTCCCTCCACCCAACACTTCTTGCTACTTTGTGTTGGCTTTCCTGGAGGCAGTCAACACTGGTACTGGCAGCCTCTGGCCTAACCTGAAATAATAAAAGGGAGCAGAACTAGATATTAGACCCCCATTATTTGCAAATGTCAGTGACCTAATGCTTGGTTCTCATGGGTAAAGAACATTTCTCATTTATCCTTTACTAAAATCACTTTGGGATGTGTGCTGAGCCAGAAATGTGCATGTAAGGTGCAGATATCATCTGGTAAATCCAATACCGAGGCATTGGAAACCAGGGTGTTACAAAACATGGTTTCTAACATTATCTTTTGCAAAGCAATGCAATAAAAAGCAACATAAGTTATCTTTTTACTGAAATCCATATTAATGAGTTAAATTAATATACTTTGATTACTGGCAAACTGGATAACCTTTCAATTGCATAGAAATACAGAAGATAGTAGCAGGAAGAGGCCATTGAGCCCAATGAGCCTGCTCCACCATTCTTCACAATCATGGATGATCATTCAACTCTATGGCCTAATCCTACTTTCCCCCCATAACCTTTTGATCCATTTCATCCCAAGTGCTATATCTTGCCATCTCTTGAATACATTCAATGTTTTGTCATCAACTACTCCTTTTTGGTAATGAATTCCACAGGCTGACCACTCTTTATTGAAGAAATGTCTCCTCATCTCCATCCTAAATGGTCTACCCTGAATCCTCAGACTCTGGACACACCCACCAGTTGGAATGTCCTCCCTGCATCTGACCTGTCAAGGCCTGTTGGAGACTTTTTGAGATTCGCCCCTTACCCCGCCTCCTCTGAACTCTAGCAAAAACAATCCTAACCTAGTCAATCTCTTCTCAGAAGTCTGTCTTGCCATCCCTGGCATCAGTCTGATAAACCCTCATTGCACTTCCTCGAGCAAGAGCATCCTTTCTCAGAAAAGGAGACCAAAACTGCACTAAATATTACACTGCTGGTTAATTTTCCAGTATGTTGACATCATTTTCAAATCCTTAAGCTTCAATAAGAACTTACTGAACTGGTAAGTTTCAATCTTTTGGTATATTGAGAATCCTCAGACTAGTAAATGTGATGAAGTAGCTGAATGTACTAAATATCCAATGGTTGCTATCATTACAAATTGACTTTGCAGTAAATGCAATACTTATTACTTTTACTGGCTAAACCTTACACAACGTAGAAATGGGCCACTGCAGTGATTTCTGGTAAAAATTATCTGCAATACTTTGGTATGCAACTGCTTTGAAGTATGCAACTGAGCATGTCCAAACAGGAAATGATTCTTTTATGCCACTAATAATCCAGAACAAACAGAACTAGTTTCTTGACTCAAATACTACTTCCAGTATAATATGATCCAACTACTTCTCCATTAGTTAACTCCTATATGTTAACCCATGTAACATATACCACAAAGACTAGATCCTTGTTAAGACAGATATCACGAAGTTTATCAACCACACTATTTGTACTTTTATAAGATCTCAGTTTTACACACAGAGTTCTTTAGTTACTAATATTATGGCTGCATGTCATGACTGTATCAATGCATCTGGCTGTCTCTTTGACTATACACTGCAAAGACTTCACTGCACTGAACTGTGAAGATGAGATAAGGGCCTTTTATACCAGAATATTAAACATAGTGATGGCATCCACCTTAAAAGTGCACTGCCTGGCTGGTCAGGATTTTGTGCAATTATACAAATAACGCAATAATTGTTATTGACAGGAATTCTATTTGTAATTGTGGACTTTGAAAGGTTTATACTATTTGAAAATTAACTACTGAAAGTATTAAAATTGAGGATTTTTTTTGAGCATCAACTATCCATCTGAATGGAGGCAGGGCGACTCCAATTTGCCAAGACTTACAATTACTGTTATCAGTAAGTCCTTACTCAGTATAACATTTTCATTGAGAATTTACAAATTCGGTGCATAAAATCTGAGAAAAGCCAGGAAAGAAATCTGCTCCATATTAAAGAACAAGGATTCCATTGAGACAATTGTATAAATAAACTATATTGAAGGCTTTTTAAAAATAAAACTGGAATTGTGGGGAAAAAAAACAGTTTACATAATTAGTGTGTGCCTGAAACTAAATGTGATCTGAAAATGAGCAATCTGGGTTTGCATGATGATAATTAAAGTTGGATTGAAAATTACAGCTGAGCACTCATGCTTAATCACCATCTCAACTATGAGGTGCAAAAATATGATTAAAATAAACTCACAAAGAGGACATGCAGACTGGTCAACAGATTTGACTGATGACAGAAGCCTCTGAAAGTCACTAGGTTCATCAATCTTCTGCTAAGAGCTCTGTTAAAATAAGGCTTTTGCAATGCTGTGGAGTTCTCAAGCCAGTTAAACACTGGAACAGTTTGTTCTTTAAACTCATTGAAACTTGTTACTTTGGCTGACAAAGGTAACCTTGTTTTGCAGATGACAACAGTATATCAGTCAATGTGAAAACTTTAACAAAGTTTGGTTTGTTTTTATTGTTGGAGTTAAATGGAATGGACAAAAAGTCTGTGTGGTTTGCTCTTAACCACATCATTTCATTCCCAGTTGGCAAAGACAGTTCTAAAACTGTATTGACAAAGCTCCTTTGACTTTTCAATTTGTTCTATGGCTTGTCACATTTGACTCGGATCTAGGCATCAAATTGCAAACCAGCAAGTACTGTCAGATAACAATAAAACATGTTAATTTAGCTTTAAATTTGCAGAAAGCAGTTAATTTAGAGGTCCCTGTCTGACCTTATCAGTTTTCCGCTCCTCAGCTACTTACTAGCTTGATCAAAATATCACTCCTAACTAGTCGAAAGCAGTTCAGCGTTAATTTAACTAAATAACTGTCATGATGATAACTTGCAATTACAAAGACACAAATTACATTGTCAAAGTTTCCAAAAATCTTAAGTTAATAAAAATAATTTCCTCCACTAGTCTATGCCAGAATTTTAATCTTCTCCTTTTATGAATATGCACATATTTCTCCAGGTCCGCGGGAATCTGGATGTATAGACTCACAGATTATTGAAGGTGGCAGGACAGGTGGAAAGAGCAGTGAATGAAGCATACATTGTTCTTGGCTTTATTAATAGGTACATTGAGTACAAATGCAAGGAAGTGATGTTGAACTTGTACAAGATTGTTAGACCTCAATGGGAGTACTGTTTACAGTTGTGAGTGCCACCTTATAGGAAAGATGTAAATGCATTGAGAGTGCAGAAGCAATTTGCTAGAACAGTTCCAGGTATGAGAAACTTCAGCTTTGAGAATAGATTGGAGAATTTGTGCCTATTTTCCCGAGAGAGAAGGCTGAGAAGAAATCTGATTGAAAATTTCAAAACCACGAGCTGGATAGATTCAGTGGATCAGGTGAAGTTGTTTCTGTTCGTAAAAGAAGTAAGAATAAGAGGATGTATATTTATTGTGATGTGCAAATGAAGCAAGGGTGGTGAGAAAATAACTTCTTCACACATTGGGTCATTAGGGTATTGGAATATGGTGGACGTAGGTTCAATTGAAACACACAAGGGAGCATTGGATGGTGTTTAGGATGGTAATGGCATGCAGGGAGATGGGGAAAAGGCAGGAGATTGGCACCAGGTAATACAGCCAGGCTAGATAATAGAGTTGGTGCAGGCGTAATGAGCCGAACAGTGTCATTCAGCCATGTAATAATTCTGTGATTTCAATAATTTTCTGGCAGCATTTTAAGAGATAAAGACAATGTTGGAAATACTGAGCAAGTTGGGCAGCATTTTTAGAGTGAAGAAAAAGAGTCAATAATTTAGATTGATGGCTTTCAGCATGACTTTGACCATTTATTGCAATTACATACACAAATTCAAGGTGAGAATAGTCTGTTGAGTATAAATGTTCCTCCTAATCAATAATGCGTCTTCTTTTCCTATCATTCCAGAACAGCTCTTTATACAGGAATATTTAACAGCAAATTCTTATGTTCCTCAAGCCAGGTGGCTATCACTTAAACAACCATATTTCCTTGGGCTATCTGTATCTAAGAATTGATGAGTCAATGTGTTGAACACTGTGCAATCGTATATATGCAATGTTATTTTAAAAAAGTAATGAACTCTAAATTATGTGGCACTCATCAAATGCTGTTCTATTTCCTACTCCAGTCCTCCCAATACTATTTGACCTTGGTACTCCTCTCTGGTATTATCCCTGCCAAATTCATTTAAATCTTCCCTAATAGCATGAGCAAAACATTACAAGCAAATGGGTCCCAGCTTTGTACAGGTGCAACACATCTGGCCTGTAGAGTTCCCATCTCAACCAGGACTGACTCCACTATCTCAAGAATATAAAGCCTTCATCTTTTACCATCTATCCTACCTTCCAGTTTTTAACCCCTTTTTATACTTTAGTTTTACATTTAACTATGTCTGGTACCATGAGTAATCTGGATGTTACCTCTTTTGAGTTCCCGCTTGCTAATTCTTTCCCTGATGCACTGTTCTGTATTCACATTTGCAGCTGCAGATGTACAGTCTATTCACCTAACTATTGAATCTGCTATCAACAGTGCTGTTCCAGCCTTCTTACTGCATGCTGCAGATGAACTATCTCTTACATCAATATTCAGAACTGAATACTCATTAGAGAGTGAGATGTGTTCAGGGATCTTCTCATTACATGCTTACTTCTTCTTGACTGCCTAGTGGTTGTCCATTACTTTTCTCCCTGTACACTATTAAGCTGTGGAGTAGCCACATTTCTAAACAGAGCTTTCAATTGCATGGATCTATTACAGAAAAGCCACCTGCTATTCAAGTTCCAAAATCTGCAACTAAAAGTGCTTCAGCTGACAACACTTCCTGTACATATGGTTATCAATGGCACAGAAAATTTCCTGGAATTCCTACATGGAACATGATGTTCAGGGATTAGAGCTGCACAAAGAAGCATTTATAGCATGGCAAATTGCACAGATAAATGTAATGAACTCGTAGCCATTACTGAGATGTGATCGTCAGTGACAAGGGTTGTGAACTAAACAAGGCCGTGTATTTGAGTTTTAAAAAGATAGGCAACATGGAAAAAACATTGTGAGGTACTATCATAATAAAGGCAGGAAGGAGAAAGGATCTTGGTCCAGATAATCAAGATATAAGTTTGGTATAATGGATCTAAGAAATAACAGAGCCAAAAACACTGTTGGGATTGTGTTAGATGAAGAAATTAATAGAATATGTCATGTAAATCCTTGGAAACTTTAGCTTTCTGTATAGGATGGTGTTAACAATTGTGGTAAATATGGACTGTTGAACTTTAACATTCATCATCTGATTGAAACTCTTATGTACAACAATGAATAAAGTGGTTTTAAAGTAAGCAAAAATAACAAAATAGTTGTCATGACCACCTGACCACATATTGAGACAAGTCCTGGAATCATGTGAAAATATCTCCACTGAAATTATTACTTTATCTAAAGACAGACAAAAACCAGACAATTGTATCAGCCTCAAATTCATACTTTCTTTTTTAAATTCACAGTTTTATGATAATTTTGTAAAATGGAAACAAAATGTTGCCTGTGGGGTATCCAGTTTTGAGAGACAATTTGGTCAGACTCAGGAACCCACAAATGAATCCTATTTCAATTGCTACTTTTGAGCAGTGGAAAAGAAAGCAAGAAACATTAATTTGTGACAATAAGAACTACAATTCTTGCTCACTCCCTCCCTCCCTCCCTCTCTTTCTATTTCTATTTCTTTTGCTCTCTCTGCCCTTGCTTCTGTCAGTCACTCCAAAGGTGACACTTAATGAAAAAGCAAATTGACAAAACCAAGAAACTGAAAATATCTACAACTTGACCACTGCTAAGGATGCCAGTAGGGAATTAAACAACTGTGATTTTAGGGTAAAAATCTAACACACTTACCAAACCAAGGACTTTTAAACTGTATAACTTTTATCTTTCCTGTCTGTACCAGACACTCCCCTTTTCCAATTTAGTACTTGTGTTTGTGTGTGTTTGACATCATGTTTTATTCTTTTTCTTGGGATTAATGGAGAAGAACATCACTTTTTCTTTCACTTAATAAAATATTGCTCCTTCATTTTGTCCTATTTAACTTCACTTTGCATATTGGTAGCTGTGTACTGAAAAGATACATGTGGTGCCCAGTATGGGGGGGTGGGTTAAAAAGGGGTAGCTGAATCATTCCTCCTCACTTGATTGCACCACTGGGTAAATTAAATTGACAAAAAAGATTCTTGGAGGATGAATCCATGGAATACATCTGAGTGTCGAGAACAATATGCCAAACAACCAATTAGAAAACTACCTATTTCAGATCTAGTATTGTATAATGAAACAAGTATTAATAAATAACTTTACAGTAAAGGATTGTCTAGAGAACTATGATTGAAATATGATGAAGTAGCAAAGACTGCAAAACATATGATATCAAGTTAGTATCTTTATTGTGACAATTGAGTACTGCTTTAAATATTTGTTTATAGTTAGTAGTTTCTAGTTTCTATTTCTATTTTTATGGACTTTCAAAGAATCAAAACTTCTCAATCTGGAAAAGTTACACAAAATACTTTGCATAAAAACTGGCCTCTAAACATCAACAAAAACTTTATCAGAAGTCCAGCCATATAATTTGTTTACAGTCATACACGTATGAAAATTTATTTGGAAACTCTTGCCTCCTGACCTGAAAGTAAACACACTTTTTCATGGGAATCTTCCTGTTATAAATTGCAGTTTCCGAACTATCAATCTTTGTCATAACAAAGTCCTTGTTTAGGATTCTCATTTTGCAGCAACGTGCTAAGTTGTTTGCTTGAGTCTAGGTTTGTATGGTGCTATACCTATTGGAGTTGGATTGTTATCTTCTTCACCAGGAAAATTAATGTTGACCTGTTCATTTCATTCACTTGATAGTGGGGGATTTGGTTTAGCTGGTTGGGTGGTTTGTAATGCAGAATGATATTAACTATGAGTACAATTCCTGCAGTGCCTGATGTTACCATAAAAGGATTCTCCTTCTCAGTTTCTGTTCTTCCTCAGGTATGGTGATCCTTAGGTTAAGCCACCATCAGTTGTCTGTCTGTAATGGAATAGCAACTCTGTGGTCTGATAATACAATGGTGACTTTACATTTTAAAACAACTTCATTCAAATCTAATGATTCTTAATGTTTAGCACAAAATATATTTTGAATAATAAGTTGTATCAAATAATTGTTTTGGCCATTTTAGCAGCCTTAGCCAGTTCTATAAAATCTTCCACCTCTCTCATGCTATCTGCTCTGTCCTATGCGCTGCTCATTTTATTTCTTCCATATCACTCATGCCATTACATTTCCACTCTTTTCATCCCCATCATCTCATCAGTCCTGTTCCATTCCTCATGGAAACAATCTCTCCCGGCAGTTTTCACATGATTAAGAACAAAAAAAAATTGTGGATACTGTAAATCAAAAGCACAAACAGAAGTTTCTGGAAAAGCTCAACAGGTCTGGCAGCATCAGTTCTGAGGAAAGGTGACTGGGCCCGAAACGTTAATTTAGATTTCTGTTCACTGATGCTGCCAGACCTGCTGAGCTTTTCCAGCAGTTTACATCTGATGTTGGAGCCTCTTTACGTTCGGTTGGGTTTGTTCATATTATAGCTGCCAATTATTGGAATTTGCATCTTCATCAAGTGGTCCAGTTTTCTGCACATCCCATGTGCCTCCACATGCATCAAGTACCTCACATTAAAAAAAAAATCCATCAACCCCTTCAAGCCGTCAATCAAAGCAGTCTGCACAGGGAACAGCAGTATTACTATCATGTATAAGTTTCATATCGAACTTGAGAGCAACATGGTTAATTCCATAACTAGCATCTTCAAATTAACCAAACAATTTCTACGCAGAGGATGGTTTACAGTGAAATGAACTTCCTGAGGAAGCGCTGGATGTGGGCACAATTACAACATTTAAAAGACACTTAGATAAGTAAATGAATAGGGAAGGTTTGGAGGGATATGGACTAGAAGCAGACAGATGGGACTAGTTTGATTTGGGATTATGCTCAGCATGGACTAGTTGACCGAAGGGTCAGTTTCCGTGCTATGTGTCTCTATGACTCTAAGTATGACAGTGATTTGGTTGAGGCAAACTGGAAAATTTGCTTAGAGGATATAATGGTAAACTAGCAATTTCAAACATTTAAATAATTAATTCATAATGTTCATTGCATATATATTCTCCTAAGTAAAGAGTGGTAGAAACATGGTTAGCTCAGGAAACTAAGAATGGCATTAGAATTTGAAAAGTGGCTAAGTGTTGCTCAAGAGTGCAGTAATGCTGGGGATTAGGAGATTTTAAAGAAAAAAAGTCAGCAAAAGGTGGCAAAGAAATTAATAAAAACAAGAAAAAAGTGAGTAAACCAGCAAGAAATATATAAAGTAATTGCAGCAACTGAAATAAGTATGTAAAAATGAAAAAAGAACTAAATGTGGAATCCTTAGAGACTGGTGTTATTATAATGGTGAATGAAGAACAAGTCTAGATATTAAATGTCTTATGTCAGCCTTCACAGTAGAAGTCAAAATAATGTACTGGAAATTCAGGCAAACAAGGATTCTCATAGAGTAAGGATGTTAAAACAATTATTATTAGTAAATAGAAGGATCTGGATAAATTAATGGGACTAAAAACCAACAAATGCCCTGCGTTTTAAAAGAAATGGTTGCATATGGTTTATCTCTTGTGATGTGTTTACTGGCTGCTATAAACTAAAGTGAAACAGGAGCAGTAGAGATCACATTACTATGACATGTCAACCAGTGCAAATACTTCTTTAAAAAAATCCCACTTTTCATTAAAAACAAGTTGATATGTACTATTGTTTACAATTACAAGTTATTCAGTATTCATGCTCAAAAAAAACATTAATTAACCAACGTGTTAATTCTAATTAGTCCTACTTTCTTTAGTTTCTGCTGCTTTAAATCATGGAGTTTTCTAGTTCTATCACACTTTTGTTTGGTTGTCTGGAATTTGCTTATTCCTGGGGCGATGTTCTTTCTCCAGGAAGTTTTGTTCCCATGGTCAATGCATGATGTATGTAAGATGCTTGACTTTCAATTCACTGAGCAGAATCTTCCCAGAAGATGTGGATATTAACAAATCAGACCAAAAAATGTTGCAAGATCAGAAGAAACAAGCTTTACGGAACCATTAGAGTGTGGAAACAGGCCATTTGGCCCATCAAGTCCACACCAACACTCTGAACAGCATCCACCCAGACCTATTCCGCAACAATATTCCTGTAACTCTTCATTTATCATGGCTAATCCACTTAGCCTGCACATCTCTGGATATCAAATGAAACATAGCATGGCCAATTCACCCTAATCTGCACATCTTCGGTCTGTGGGAGGAAACCGGAGCACCCAGAAGAAACCCACACAAGCACAGGAAGAGTATGTAAACTCCACACAGACTGCTGCCTAAGGCTGGAATTGAACCCAGGTCCCAATCACTGTGATGCAGCAGCACTGACCCCTGAACCACCCTTCTTGATATTGAGTAAATATAGCCTGATTCTACAACCAAGTGTTGAACTTGAGGTCAGAATCTTGCTATTCAGTGGTGAGGCATTTGTTTGCATGTATTGTTATCTAATTTTGCCTCTTTGATATTCAGTTTCTTACTTTTCCAGGTGCTGTATAGAAATAGGCAGTGATAATTCTCAGTGTGAGAGTCAGAGCATGTACCTGGCAACTGCATCTTGTTGCTTGCACCTCAAGGCCACCATCTAGGATAGCAGTCACTAATATCTCAGGGCACGCTCGGGATCCAGCGACAGCTCACAGCCCCTTCCATGGAAGATGACTTTGGACACCTACCAGCTTCACCATACCCTCATGACACATCTTGAATATTGTGTGCAGTTTTGGTCTCTTTATTTATGAAGGATGTAAAAACTTTGGAGATGTTTCAGAAGAGGTTTTCTAAATTGAAAGCTAAAGTGACCGGTTCTGTATGAGGGTAGATTCGATCGGCTGGGCTTGCTGTCATTGGAGTTTAGAAGAGCAAGGGATGACTTGTTTGAAGAGTGTAAGATCCTGAATGATTTTGACAAGGTGGATGTGGGAAGGATGTTTCTACCTTTGGAACAATCTAGAACTAGAGGGCAATGCTTTAAAATGAGGACAAGGTTCTCTCTAAGGATTGTGTGACTCTGGAACTCCTCAAAAGGCAGAGATCTTAAATATTTTTAAGATAGAAGTGTTAAGATAGATTATTGTTAGGCAAGGGGCTCGGAAGTTATCCGAGGTGGATGGCAATGTGTAATTTGAAACACAGAGCAGCCTTGATTTTATTGAATGATGGAACGGGCTTGAACAGCCAAATGGTCTACTTCTACAACTATTTGAAACCACTTACAGAAGCTAGTGACATGACTATTAAGCCAGCCAGTACACTACGTACAAACACATTTCATCAAACGTAATGAATACATGATTTTTGATCTTCCAGAATTCCCTAGATTCTGTAACAGGCAATGCGTAGAGTCGCACTGTTTCGCTGCATCCTCTGCACCTTTCCTTTCCGATCTCTCTCTGCACCTTATTGCTGCTTATAGGCGCAGTTACACGCTTCTTCCTGGTCACTCGCACTTTTTGCATCTTACTGCTGCCTGTGGGTTGTTACACTGTTCTAGCTGCACTCCAGCTCTCTCAGTCTACATGCTGTGATGACAGTGTTGCTCTTGCATGATTTGAGTCATGAGGCAGGATTGATCCCAGAATACACTGTGGGTTGGAGTTGAGTTTGAGCTGACAGTAGCAGCTGGAAATGGCTGAAGTGGGCAGCAGTCTCTTAGAGCAGCTCAAATCCTGTATCGTCTGGTCCTGGACGTACTTGTGGACGCTGTGGTTTTTTCTGATGCTTTTCCTGGTTTACATCCTGCGGGTTCCTCTGAAAATCAACGACAATCTGAGTACAGGTAAAGGAAGGGGAAGGCTCTGCTACTCCGCTGGGGGGAAGAGAAGTTTAATTAGTTTTATTTTGTCCTTTTCTGGCAGTATTAAGTGTGAAATAGAACCGAGAAAATCGCGCCCACTTACTAAGCTATACCCGGTCATGCAATTCGCTAAATCACCCCCTTTGGACACAACACAATTTCACTGAAACTCTCGGCTTTCACAAAAACAAAATCGTGGTGAAGATTGATACAGTGCGCAGAATGCAACTAACTCGTCACTGGGTCCTAAAGCCTGCAACCTGAATGATCACATACTCTCTCCCTCTGTGTCCCTCTCCAGAAACAATGTAATTACAGTGAGGGGCTGAACCCACCCACTTTCTCTTTCACAGGACCTGGAAACAACACGGCACACACTGACTCTCAAACCTCTGCTCCGAATGCTTTTATTTCAGTTCAGGCTGACCTGAAATAATTTGCTTTGCAAAATGTGGATGGCAATTTCTCCTTTGTCAGTTATGTAGGAACTGGATACTATGTTTCAGGGTAATTTACAAGGGACTGCTGTGAATAGATTTTTAACCATTCACTGGAACCTCTGGTCCCCATTAAAAAAAAATTCTTCTTTCTTTTACCACTTTCTCACTTTGTGCCTTTGTTCCCTTGTCGACTTTTTCTGTACCCAGCGCATTTTTACATGTCTCCTCTTTTCTCATAATCAAATTTATTAATTCCCTCTTTTTCTAGCACGATTTTTATTTCATTCGTTCCTCTTTCTATTTTTGTCAGCCATTTTTATTGCTGATTTGTCTTTGATTAAGTTTTTTTGTTTTCATTTGTTTTTTTTTCCCTGGTTAAATCATATTTACTCTCTCAGGCTTGAGTTCATGTATGTTTGAATAACACTGACCGTTGTTGAGTTAATGTTTGTGTGTGAACATGATAAACTGGTACTGTGGGTCACAGACTTCTCAACATTAGAATTATGGAAAAGCTGGACAAAATGCCAGCAGAAATGTTGCAGTGCAGCAGAAGGGAAGAGGTGCGTGAAACAGTTACTGAGTGAGTGAGAGTGAAATTTTTCAGCTTGGCCTGAATCCCACATTTACAAGAAAGTGTTAGTGTACCTTATGTTCTACAGATATGTTGCCACATATAATGCACCAATCATAAAATCTAATTATGAGGATTATTGGATTTCCTGCAAGTTCTACATGGAAAGCCATATTGTGCACTGTTTGAACAGAGACATTATATCGTACCAGGCATTGAATTATGCTGCACACTCCTGCCAGGTTTTGCCAAATACAAAGCCTAATTCAGTTGAAACTGCTGCCTATGTATCATCCCAATAGTAATGACAGGTCATTCATCATCTCATCCTTATGCACATCCATGGATTCCATGACGTCAAATAGAATTACTAAATTCAAAATCCTTGTCCACATTTGCAGCTCCCTTCATGACTCATCTCTTTCATGTCTGTAACCTCTTCCAATCTCTTATAAACGTCCCGAGCACCTCTGTTTGCCACATTCTGAGCACCTGCTCCTCCATTCTTAGCGTTATCTACAACTCTGCTGTAGAGTTTTTATTCCAGTGATTTTTGCCATGTTACTTCTGACTTCAGCTGTAAAATACACCTTTTCAACTGAGCACTCAGATGTCTGATTTTATGCAATTGGTTTTCTACAGCAACTGTTTCTTCTCTGTGGAGTGTTCTGGGATTGATTTCTGCACAAAAGGCACATTTCTGAATTATTGCTGCTAAATTGGAACAGTATCAAACTAACCTAAACTTTTTCAAGCTCCAGAATCTAATTACAATACTATAAATGTTGTAGCCAATTTGAGAATAATTTTGTGTGATGGAGGTAGTGTTGGCAGTTGCTTGTAAATATCTGGGTTTGGGTCAGAAAAAAATAAGAATAAATGTTTCTTTAATGTGAAAGTTGACAGTTCAAAATACAGCAACTGGAGTGTGACACAAATAAATTGTAGGACATATTATCTAAACTGTATAAAATAAAAGTACCATTAGCAAAATGTTTTCAAAAACTACAAATATTTAAATTGTATGAATGTCTATGTTATTTCAATCAAAAAAGTCATGTTATTGTGTTGTGTTGATAATCTTACTGAAGATTCAAGATATTTTTGTTAAGAGTTGTAATGATTGTCTCACCATTGACTGTCCTTTCATAAAAAGCATGTTATGATCTTAAAGCACTGCTTTGTATTAGTTAGGCTTTGCGTTGAGAACCAATAAAGGAGAAAGTCTCCAAATTTTGATAAATGTGACCCTTTAGATCTCAGTTGGTATGTTATGGTATGATATCTAACAAAACGTGAGACAGACAAATTCCTTTCATACATGCATTTAAAGATGAAGAATACTACAATTGTAACAATTCCATTTAAAATTGCTTAGCCAACGGATACGTCTAGTTAATATTTTTTGATCAAATTATTTTTTAAATGAAAACAATGCTCGGCAATTGAACGGTGCTTTTGTTAAAGCTAATATAAATCTATGTTTCTGTAATTAAAATGAAGAGTGGAAATTGTTTTGTATATTTATTTCTCACATATGATACCAGATTACTTTAATGTATTATGTTGCATCATGATCCTTTCAGTAAGTTGACTCATATAATCATTGTCAATTACAGCATAGAGGAAGGCCATTTTGTCCACTGAGCTTGTGCCAACCACAGTGTATCCATCCAGACAAATCTCACTTTCCAGCTTTTGGTTGATTGCAGCAGCTCAATTATTTTTTAAATGTTACAAAGGAGTGGTAGAGGCTGACCTTATCAGCAGTGAGTTGCAGATCCCCAGCAAGCTCTTAGTGAAAAACTCTTCTTGAATCATCTGTAAACCTTTGACCTCTTACCCGAAATGTATGACCCTTAGTCATGGACCTCTGAACCAAGGCGAATAGTGTTTTCCTATTCTCTGTATCTTGAGCCCTTACAATTCACTCACCATTCTAAACTAGAACCGTATTGCCGTTCTTTCACTTTTCCTGTGCCAAAAGTCTGGAACTAGCTTCCTAACAGTGTGAGTGTACTTACACCAGAAAAACTGCAGCACATTAAAAAGGTAGCCCACCATCTCCTTCTGCAAGTATGGGCAATAACTGGTGACTTTACTGGCAATGACCCTAAGACATAGGAGCAGAAGTTAGGCCATTTGGTCCATCAAGTCTGCCGCACCATTCAATCTTAGTTGATAAGTTTCTCAACCTATTCTCCCGCTTTCTCCCCTTGATCCCCTTGATAACCAAGAACCTATTTACCTTTGTCTTAAATATAGCCAATGACCCAGCCTCCACATCCTTCTGTGGCAGTGAATTCTATCGATCCATAACTCTCTAACTGAACTAGTTTCTCCTTATCTCCGTTCTAAAGGGTCTTTCCTTTACCCTAAGGCTGTGCCCTCGGTTCCCAGTCTTTCCCACTAGTGAAACATCTTCCCAACATCCACTCTGTCCAGACTGTTTGGTATTCTGTAAGTTTCAATTAGATCGTCCCTCATCCTAAATTCCATCATATATGGAACTAGATACCTCAAACGTTTCCCATATGATAAGCCTTTCACTCCTGTGAACCTCCTTTGGACCAGCTCCAGGGCTAGTACATCCTTCCTGAGGTATAAGGCCCAAAATTGTCCATAATACTTCAAAGGTAGTCTGACCAGAGCCCTATAAAGCCTCAGCAGTACATATCTGCTTTTATATTCTGGTCCTCGGGAAATAATTGCCAACATTGTATTTGCCTTCCTAACTACTGACTCAACCTGAAAATTTACCTTGGAAGAATCCTGGACTAGGTCTCCCAAGTCCCTTTGCACTTCAAATTTCTGTGTTTTCTCCCTTTTCAGAAAATAGTCTCTGCCTCTGTTATTCCTGCTAAGGTGTATGACCTTACGCTTTCTCATGTTGAATTCCATCTGCCACTTCTTTGCCCACACTCCTAACCTATTTAAATCCTTTTGCAGCCTCCTTGCCTCCATTATACTACCTGACTCTCCACTACCTTTGTATCATCTGTAAACTTGGCCAGAATGCCCTTTGTTCCTTCATCTAGATCATTAATGTATAAAATGAAAGGCCATGGTCCCAACACTGACCCTTGTGGAACACCACTTGTCACTGGCTGCCATCTTGAGAAGGACCCTTTTATCCCCACTCTCTGCTTTCTGCCAGACAGCCAAGCTTCTATCCATGCTGGCGCCTTCCCTCTAACACCATCAGCCCTTATTTTACTTAGCAGCCTCCTGTGCAGCACCTTGTCAAAGTTCCTTCTCGAAGGCCAAGTAGATAACATCCATTGGCTTTCCTTTGTCTAACCTGCTGATTACCTCATTAAAAAGCTCTCTCAGATTTGTCAGGCATGATCTCCCCTCGATGAAAGCATGATGGCTTTTCCCTATTTTGCCATGTGCTTCTAAGTATCCTAATATGTCACTGCCTCCTAAGGTTTTCTTCATCTAAGCTCCCTTATCGACTCTGCCTCATTGCACATCACTAAATCCAGAATTGATTGTTCTCTAATGGGCTTCCCCAGAAGCTGCTCCAAAAAGCTACCTCATAGATATTCCACAAATCCCTTTTCTTGCGATCCACTACCAACCTTATTTTTCCCATCCACCTGCGTATTGAAATCTTCCAGGATCACTAACCTTGCCTTTCTTACATGCCTTTTCTGTCTCCTAGTTTGTCGTGTGTCCCACAACCTGACTGCTGTTTGGAGGCCTGTACGTAACTCACATTGTGGTTTTTTTTAACCTATGCTGTTCCTCAACACCACCCACACAGATTCTACATCATCTGACCCTACATTGTTTCTTGTAATTGATTTAATTTCATTTCTTACTAGTAAGGCAATCCCACCCCCTCTGCCCCTGGCCTGTCTTTTTGATAGAATACATACCCTTGGATATCTAACTCCCAGTCCTGATCCCCAAACAGTCACATCTCTGTGATGCCCATCACATCATACCTGCCAATTTCAATCTGTGCCACAAGCTCAGATACCTTATTTTGTACACTGTGTGCATTCAAATACAACACCTTCAGTCAGAATTTACTGTTCCACTTCTCATTTTCATCCCTTTATCCAGTGTGCTTGAATTTTGATTCCTAACTCTTTCCAATGCTCACATCTCACAAATGAAAATATGCAAAATATTATGCCTAGATCTGGTCAGACTGTCCTCACAGACTGCATTCAGTTTTGTTTAGACAGAGCACTGGCTCCAGGTCTGATCAAGTCCATCCCAGCACTGCATCCAGTTCTTGGTCAGACCAATTTTGAGCATTTTGTCCAACTCTGCTCGTAGAGATATCCACTGGATCACTGGAGGAAAAACAAGGTACAACCATGGGGCTAAAGTCTATTGACAGGAGTTATGAGGAAAGACTGGAGACACTTGTGCTGTCAACCAGGAAAGGCAACATGTAAGGCTTGATCTTGAGATAATATCTCATTGTAAATTAGATGGAAAGAATTGGGATAACAGATTAATTCTCCATCTGTCACACTGTGACAAGTGGTTCTCACCAGGTTATATGTACTGGCTATTCAGGTTTTCACCATAAGTGCTAAGAGGCATACTTCAGTTATATGGATGGGAGCAGAACATTATAAAAGAATGTAGACAGGTTAGGTGAGTGGATAAACTGAAGTAGATACAACTTATGTGGAGAACTGTGAAGTTCTACTTTGGGTTGAAAGAGATGCAATGTTTCTTTATGTGGAGGGACAGAACATAAAAGCTGTGGCAGAAGCAAAAGAATTTAGGTGTACATGTTCACAAATCACGAAAAGCCATAAAAAGAATTGGAAACATCTAATAACTGTTGCTTTTTATCTCAGAGGAGTTGGTGTACAAAAGTGAGGAAGTGATGCTTTAATTTTACAAGTCTTCAGTCCTGTCCCACCTACAGTACAGCTAATGTATTCAGTTTTGACCATTGAACTGCAGTGAAGGTATATTGGCCTTTAGGCATTTGCCAGAATGCTTCTAAGGCTGAGAAGGTTAAATTATGAGGCCAGTTCATGCATGTGTAGAATGAGGATAGCACTTACTTATGGCAAGAGCCTGTAGGTGTAGAGTCTTGTAGATATTTTCTAATTAACATGTTCAGGGGTGTTATCACATACCTCTGCAGCAGGCAAGATTTGAACCCCACTCTCCTGGCCCAGAGGTAGGGACACTGATGTGCCTCATCTGTGAAGTTAAATAAATTTAGTATCACTGAATACTTTAAACTGGAATGTATGAAATAAGGCAATATTTCTGAGAATCGTATTCCTTTTAATCTTTGAGCCAGTTGTTGAATCTGATGTAGCGTCAGCGAATTAACTCTGTTTAGATTTTCATAGTTCCAAAAGCAGTCTTGTGGCACAGTGGTAGCATCCCTGCCTCAGAGCCAGAAGATTTGATTTCATGTTCCATTCCAAGGCTTGATGACCATAGAAGATGCATTCATAATCCAGTCAAATGTGTTTGGTAAATTCTTCCAACATGTGCCAGTGACAGGTGATATAAGTGGGGGTGATTCCTGGTCAGTCATGTGGTAGAAAGATTGTTGGAACCTTTACCATCATTATCTGTAGCTTCAGAATACAGCATGTACATAAAACTCAAACTGCTTTGGGAGCCTGTTGACTGGATGGCAGATTGGATTCGATTGAGGCCAATAGAATTCGATCCCAACAGACTAGAATGAGGACCTGCCCCCTTGCCCTGTCTCTGCTGAAGGGGCAATGGCTTGGACCTACCTGCAGACAGGTAATTGAAACAGTTCCAAAAGTCCTGGAGCATGCAAATGAAAGTGCTTGCCATCTCTTTATTCAGGGTCCATTTAAACAAAGACTGGATGTCAGTCCTAGAGTCATACAGCACAGAAAGAGACCCTTTGGCTCAACCAATCCATGTCAAACATAATCCCAAACTAAACTAGTCTCACCTACCTGCTCCTGGCCCAAATCCCTTCAAACCTTTTCTATCCATGTACTTATCCGAGTGTCTTTTAATCATTGTAATTGTGCCTGCTTCTACCCATTCCTTCTTCATTCTACGCATGAACCACTGTCTGTGAAAAAAAAATTGACGCCTTTTTTTAAAATCTCTGTCCCCTCACCTAAAAAATATGCGCCCTTGTCTTGAAATCCCCATCCTAGGGAAAATATACCTACCATTAAACCTTTCTATACCACTCATGATTTTACAAACCTCTATGAAGTCACACCACAACCTCCTATGATCCAGTGAAAAAAGTCCCAGTCTGTCCAGCTTTCTTTATAACTCAAACCTCCCATACCTAGTAACCAACTGGAAAATCTCTTCTGAACCCTCTTCAGCTTTATAATATCCTTGCTGTAATTGGGTGACCAGAACTGGGTGATTTACCACAAAGGTGTTCACATTACTTTATAGAACAGCGAACATAGAACAGTACAGCTCACTACAGGCCTTTCGGCCCATGATGTTGCACCAAACTTTTACCATAATCCTAAGGTCTAGCTAACCTCCACCCTAACCTTATACTATCATCCATGTGCCTGTCAAATAGCCGCTTAAATGCCCTGAACAAGGCCGCCTCCACTACCCTCTCTGGCAATGCATTCCACACCCCAACCACTCTCTGAGTAAAGAACCTACCTCTGACATTTCCCCTCACTTTAAAACCATGCCCCCTCATAATAGCTACCTCCACCTTAGGGAAATGTCTCTGGCTGTCCACTCTTTCTATACCTCTGATCATTTTGAGCATTTCTATCAAGAGACCGCTCATCCTTTGTCATTCTAAAGAGAAAAGCCTTGGGTCTTTCAGCCTTCCCTCCATTCCAGGCAATATCCTGGTAAATCCCCTCTGCACCTTTTCCAATGCCTCCACATCTTTCCTGTAATGAGGTTATCAGAACTGTGGTCGAATCAGGCTTTTGTATAGCTGGAGCATAACTTCACAGTTCTTGAACTCGATCCCTCTGTGAATGAAAGCTAACACACCATATGCCTTCTTAACAAATCTATCCACCTGGGTGGCACTTTGAGGGAACTGTGAATATGAACCCCAAGATCCCTCTGTTCCTCCATGCTTTCAAGAATCTTTCCGTTAACTCTATATTCTGCTTTCCTTCCAAAATGAATCACCTCACACTTTTCAGGGTTAAACTCCATCTGCCACTTCTCAGCCCAGCTCTGCATCCTATCAATGTCCCTTTGTAACGTAAAATGCAGGTTACATTTATAAATGTCACTTATGTGGTAGTCAACATTAGCTTGTCATGTCAGGCTGTTTATCAGATATCCAATTTTCACTGGATAAACGTTGGAGAGACTTGATCTCGTCTTTTATACTTCTGCCATAAACTCTGTCACCCCGCTGTGGGTTTGATTCCCCAAGCCAGACAGTTTCGCGTTGATTCAGTGATAGTAGGAACTGCAGATGCTGGAGAATCTGAGATAACAGGGTGTACAGCTGGGTGAACACAGCAGGCCAAGCAGCATCAGAGGAGCAGGAAGGCTGATGTTTCGGGCCGAGACCCTTGCTTCAGAAAAAAATTTTCACATTGAATCAGGATTTCAGTGCTTTCGTGTCCTAATCAATTTTAAGATAAATTTCCATCCTCATGGTCTCCCTCATAAACACCATCTTCTTCCATTTCCATCACACCTGCCTTAGACTGTGGCCATCGCTTGTGCACTGATGAAATCCTCAGCTATAACTCCATTGCCCTCTTACACTGTCATCCCCTGTGTTACAGAAACATCAGTTCATCCTCTATCAGCTGCAAAGTATACTTTAAATACTTGAAGTGTTGGAAATGTTTTAAAGGAGGCTGATCCCTTATGTAAGTGGAACGCTGTGAATAAAAGGGGCTAATCCATATCCTATTTATTGTCATACTATTAATGCAGGATAATGGGACAGATGTGCATGCTTGTAAAAGACACTCTAGAGTTCAAGACTGTTAATTGTGTGGGAACATTGTTTCTCTCATAATTCAACATTCTGCTTTTGATCTGATTTTGTATCTCTTCAAAGTGAGATGTCGCAGATGGTCTCAAGATTTTAAGGTCAAAGACGTGAAATGCTAACTCTGTCCCTCACTCCTTATACGCTGCTAAACTTGTTGAGTTTTCTGGTTTTGTTTATAATCTCAAAGTTGCTTGTAATTTTTGAGCGAAACTCATCCACTTAGCTGCCCCAAGAGGCTAGTTTGGAGATTTAAGAGGATATTAGAGGGAAGGCAGCAGCGTCTCCTTATTATACGCTCTCAACCATCAAATGTCCTCTCCCGCCAAATAAAAAAGAACAAGCTGGAAAGTGCTTAAGTAAATCATTAGGAGAGTAGTTAAGTGGTAAATTGATAATTTGAAAGAGGCAGTAGAAAATGTGATGAAAAAAATCAAAGAAAATAAAAACATTTAATTATGAATAGCTGAAAACTTGAAAGTTATGATGCAGGTAGAAAGGGAAGCAGAAACAATTGTCAGAGTAGCACTGGTTCCAGGAATGTGGCAGAACAGAAAAGCAGCAACACTAAGGGTGAGGACAGTCCTGCAAATAAAACATTCCTTTGGGAGTCCCCACACAATAACAAATTCCTTTCCTCCCTGCAAAACACCAGCAAATCAACAGCAGTTTTATCCGACAATACAGAGGATGTTATTATTAAGGTTTGAATTTATTGAAATCTGTATTAAGTAGAAGGCTTTATCTCAGAAGATGAGATGCTGCTTGTTAATGTTTTTGAAATAATGTGTCAGAGAGGTCAAAATGGGTGCCTTTTGAGGAATTGAAGGGACAAGCAATGGTGCTCAGAGTTGTACTTGTGAAAACATTATCTGTATTTGGTTTAACTTTGGTAGCAGATACATTATGGAAGCCAAACAGAGACTGGGTGACCAGTTTTCAGTACTCCTTCATTCTGTTTGTTTTTTCATTTAAACAGTTCTGCACAATTGTATCAAAATAGAAGTAAAAAATAATTCGCATATGAAGTGGATTAAATTCTCGACTATGCCCTGTGGCAGCAAAACTGGTATGTGTAAAGTAAGAACCAAATATTGAAACTTACCTTTTTCATTGTCTTGAACCAATCCCAATAGCTGTTTAATTTTAGTCATTTGTATGTGGTACATCTTCCAAGAACACAATTTTTTAAAAATTCAATACCTCTTCCTTGCAGAGAGAGATGGAGACATCTTTGTGAATATTTATCCTGCCACTCAGTGGCACAGTGAGTTAGTCCATCTGGAAATTAACTACCTTCTGTGGATCAGGGAATATCCTTTAATTAAGCTGAGCCTATGACTGAAATTGAACGTCAATATATTTCAGTTTATCAGTTGATGCGTACCTTATAATAAAGGAAATTCAGCTCTTAGAGCATTCTGACCTAGGTTACTCATTCACAGGCAGAATCCTCTGGTGAGTTTTTAAGATCCATGGAGATGATGACGTGCCTTCAGTAATTAAATTGTGAACAGAATGAGATTAAACAACTATTATGAAAGACAAAGGAGGCAGAAAGCCAAGCAGAAGTATTTTCACTGTCAAGTAATTCCCCACACATAGTTTAAGAAAATTAGATCAAATTCGGAGACATCATTGATGACACATTTTATTTAGATTAGAAAGGGTCCATTTGAACAGCAAGCAACATGGATTACGTATGGAATTTGGAATCATTATCCAGCATTTCCATAGCTCGTAGAAGAAGCCTGGTAGAAGATCTTAGCTGCAGAAATACAGTAGTGTTGAACAGGTCTGAGGTGGACAGTGAGGCACTGTAAGTTGAACATGTGTTTGCTCATTGGTACGAAGCTGAAGGACAGGACAGAATGGATAGAAAAACTTAAAGAAAGAAAAGGGGCCCAAATGGCATCTGTGTTCACTGATAAATTACTGATAAAGATAGAATTGTATTTAAGATTTTACAACAGGAGCTAGGCGCCAGGTTGTTAAACAGAACCTCAATGGCTTGCACTGGATAATTTGGCATGATAGTATGAGCAAAAGGGAAATGGATCAATGGGACTTAGGGGATAAGTTATTAAGCCAGGGGCTGCTGACAGAAATCAGAAAGGAGTTAACAGAAGCTTTGGTCACAGTTTTTAAGAAGTCTCTGAATAAGAAAATTATGTGAGGGAGAGTATATATTGTTGTACTACCTACTTACTATACTTACATACTTATTATATTACCTACTTATTCAAGAAGGATTAACTTGGTAATATAGAGCACCAAGTCTAATGTCAACTGGGCAAAATTCTCTTAGAATCCACAAATCAGTGCCAGTTTAGGGAATTGACTGATGAAATGATAAAATTGAACAACAAAATAACTTCATTTAAAATTGGAAAGAGATATACTGAATAAATTAAACAGATTCAAAGAGCAAAAAGTCCCAGATGGATTGCAACTACTTATTTTAGAGGAACCTGGGGAGAAAATATCAAAGGTGTTGTCCTTCTAATTCATTAGAGAAAGGTGCACTGTCAGAAGCCCAGTAGATGTCTCATTTAATTCCCTAATTTAAGACACAGTGCTGGTCAGTCAGCTTAATGTCAGAGATGGGAATAAGAATGGAATCCCTCATAAAGAGAAAAAGTAGAAGAATATCGCTTGCTCCCCAGGTAATGTCCTGACAGTCCAATGATTGCTAGTTATGGCTTATGTCATAATATCACGATGGGGCAATGTGAGGAGGCAGGCCCTGAGAATTACCTCACTTGCTACAGGGTTTGACATGCAGGTCAATGCTGCATTTTTCTGCAGCACATTTGAACCAACTGAGCTAACTGATTCCATCAATTAAACATCAAAATGAAAACTGTAAAATAGAATCAGTATAGATTTCTAAATAAAAAGGTTTATTTGATCAATCCTCATTGATAATGGTAACAATCAGCAATCTCATTGAATGGTGGAGCAATATGGGTCAAAAAGCCTACTTCTGTCACCACAATAAGATTATAGGAGGAGCAACAGTAGGCCATTCAGCCCATCCAGATCTCTCTGCCATTCAGTAAGATAAGATCTGATCTGATAATTCTTGACTCATCTACCTGTCTTTTCTCTTTAACCATTACTGATTAAAAACCTGTCTACCTCAGCCTCGAACATACTTAACAACCCAACCTTGAAAACCTTCACAGTCATAGAAACGTAGAACTATACAACGCAGAAAAAGGCCCTTTTGCCCATTGAGTCTGTATCAATATTACTAACACGAAAGGTACACGAATGCCAATTTCCTGCACTGGTCCCATATCCTTGAATGTTATGATATTTGAAGTGCTAATTTAAATATTTTTTAAATGTTGTGAAATTTCTGGCATCCACTACTTTCTGAGGCAATACATTCCAGATTCCTACCACCCGCTGAGTGACAAAGTTATTTTTCCCAAATCCCTTTTGAATCTCCTGTCCCTTACCCTAAAACTATGTCTCCTTGTGAATCACCCCTGAACCCAGGGGATTAGCTGCTCTCTACGTGCTCTGTCCAAACTTCTCATAACCTTATATATCGCAATCACATCACCCCTCAGGCTTCACTGCTCGAAAGAAAACAATCCATTTCGACATCTTCTTATAGTTCAGTTTCTCCATCCCAGACAACATCCTGGTGAACCTCCTCTGTACTTCCTCTAGTGCTGTCACATCCTTCCTGTAGTGAGGTGACCAGAACTGCACCCAATACTCCAACAGCAACCTAACCAATGCTCTGAGCAATGCCAACATTACTTCCATGTTTTTATACTCCATGCCACAAGAAATAATGGCAGGTGTTCCATACACCACCTTAACTGCCCTAGTCATGTGCTTTACTGAGTTCGGGGATCTTTGAATAATTTCCCCAAGATCCCTCTATTCTTCTGAGCTACCCAGTGTTCTGCCGTTCATGAAATACTCCCTCATCTTGTTTCTTCTTCCAAAATGCATCACCTTGTACTTATCAGGGTTAAGTACCACCTGCTACTGCTCTGCCCATCTGACCAACCTTGCACCTGCAAGTGCACCTGTTTATTCTGGATGTGCCCATTCCTGCTGGTGCACTTGGTCTTGCTGGTGCTCTAGTTACTGCCGATCTTCCAGGTCTTCTTTTTCTCCTGTTCTTGCTGATGCTCTTGATTTTGCTGGTAATCTAGTCCCTGCTAATGTTCTAGCTCCTCCTCTGCTGTTTTCTTGCTGATGCTCCTGATCTTGCTGGTAATCCAGTCCTGCTGATGTTCCAGTTCCTCCTTTCCTCCTGTTCTTGCTGATGCTCCTCCTCTGTTCATGCTGTTCATCTTGGTTCTCATCTGAGAATCCAAACAAAATAACATTATCTGTTCCCATGTGGATTTGATGGATTGGAGCATCATGTGGTGAAAAGATATCCAGACCTCCAAAGTATGTGATGTAATCTCTCAGCAGAATCCTGTGAGCAAAGTCTTTCACACAATCATTGAAGAAGACAGTGTGAAGTTTCAGTACTCATTGACATGTTTCCCTGATGTGCTTGCAGCCCTCTCTGTTGCTCCATGCTCTTGTTTCAACTGACTAGTTCCAGGAAATCCCGGAAACCTGTGGGTACACAGTTAAATTTTATAATTCTTGTTTATGTTGCTGTAATTGAGCAATTAGCAGATTGAAATCAACAACCCGCCTGTCCTGAGGGACTTTCTCACATACAACTGGCGAGACCTGGCTTCCTGATGTTGTCCAATTTCCCTGCTTTTAAACCACCCCTCCCTACCCCAAACCTATGCACTCCAGCATATCGTTACAAATATTTGTGAAAGTAGGTAGGTAATATATTTTGCATTTTCTTGTAATGCCTCTGTGAAAGTCCTTGGCAATTATTTTTACATTCAAGGTGAAGTATGATTGCAAGCAGTTGTTTACAAATATATACAAAGAGAGCAAAGAATGAAAAATCATAATTTGCACAATACATTGGTCAGGCCATAGCTGGATTGTTCTGCTATTTTGGGCATTTATTAAAAAGAGCATTAAAGGTGTGGAGAATGTCCAACATGAATTCATCAAGATGATGCCAAGGATAAGACCTTATAGTTAGAATGAGATTTTGAGACACTGAAAGTTAAGGTTTGGGAGGTTTTTTATGATTTATTTTGTGGGATGTTTGTGGGTTTTATGACATTACAGAAATAATTTAGCAGTAAGACTTAAGTTGACTCAATAAGTCAGACGGCTGTGTGCAGTGATTGAAGGTTTGTAATCAATACAACCATTCTTAACTTATGATTTGGAACTGGTATTTTCACATTGTCCTATAATTATGTGAATTACTAACCAATAGCATTCCTATAGTTTGTTTTTTTATAAAAAAAGCATCACGGGATGTGAGCATTGCTGGCAAGGCTAATATTTAGCTCCCTTGAGAAGGTGGTGAACCGCCTTTTAAACCACTGAAGACCATTTGGATAAGCGCGCCCAAAGTGTTGTGAAGGGAATTTGATCTAACAGCAGTGAAGGAGCAGTGCTACACTGCAGCATCTTATAGGTGCCTGAATGCTGTAGGCTACAGCGCAAAATCTGTGAGAATTACACGAGAAGTCGAGTGAAGTCGAACTCATAGCTCCATAAGGAGTTCCAGATGTTGAGACACCGATTAAGGGGGATTAATTGCTTGTTTTTAGCCTAATTAGCTACAGAGCTTACCTTATTGATATGCAACCTCCCATCCTACAACCTGTCACGAACAAACTAGATGCTGAGAAAACTCAAAGTGGAAGTCTGAGTGGGTACCTGGTGACTCCAGCTTGCTGCTTGCCCTGCCTTGGATACCTGCTACCAGGAACTCAGGGCACGATCTTTGGGTAGTGGTTGCACGTAACCCACATCCGTAGAACTTGGCATTGGACACTTGCCGGCCCCTCTGATTCAGTATGGCACATTCCCAATTCACTTAAAGGAAGCTTCTGCACTCTACAGGCCAACTCGGGACACACTGGCAAGCCTCATTGAAAGATTGATGCAGGGACAGGCAGCCAGCTAATGGCTTGGACCAGGCTGTCACTTAGTGCTCAATCACTTTGTGCCTGTCTGGATGCTCACAGCATCTCTGTCTTGCCTTTTTGTGCCTTGGACTCTTAGCCAAAGCTACCTACCTGATAATACTTCTGCACTACCTTGTTATTTAACACAGGCACAAAGCTGGGGAGCTTGTCGTGGTTGTCAACATGCCTCAGTCAAATCAATGGAAACAGCCTTCAGTCAGGAGACCCTGCACAGCGAAGGACAGCTTCAGAAACCAATCCAAGAGCTTGAGCATTGTCAGTCAGCTGTTTGGTATGGTCAGGGTCAGTATCCTCTTGGTGTAGAGGTGAAGAGCTGAATTTTGGGTGGCCCTTCTCCCTAATGTTCTTTCTGCCCTATTGTGGGCTGTTTTCTCCCAAAATGAAAGACAGACAGATATTGAAGGAGATGAAAGTGGCTGGCACAGCTGGTATAAGTTGGGGGAAAGGTGGGAGTTGTCCTGAGTGAGTGAATAGGCAGCACAGAGACCATGCAAGGTTATTGGAATGAGGGTGAGTGACAGTGAATGAGGGAAGATGTTGCATGTAATAGTGAGAGTTATTCAGCATCAGGTTTGGTGGGAGGTCTTTATGGTTGCAGACAGAGAATGACATATTTGTGCTGCAGATCCAAGAACACTATTGACCTACTTCCTACAGTCTTGTGCTTTCCTTGAGATGGCTGGGACTGCACTGAGCAGGGTAGCAACTTCAGACCAGACTGGCATTGTCTGGTGTTGTCGTCTCCTCTGGTGGTTCTGGTGCAAGGTCCTTCAGGTCCCTGTCCGTAAGGCAAGGCATCTTGTTCCACATCTCTGCCACGTGCAGGCAACTGTCATGAACCATGCAGAGCAGCTCCAGACTGACAATGCTGAAGACCATAAGTTGTAGGAGCAGAAATTAGGCCATTCAGCCTATCAAATCTGCTCCCCCATTCAACCATGGCTGATAAGTGTCTCAACCCCATCCTCCCATGTTCTCCCCTTGACAATCAAGAACTGATCTATCTTTGTCTTAAATATACTCAATGACCTGGCCTCCACAGCCTTCTGTGGCAGTGAATTTCAGAGACTCACCACTCTCTGGCTCAAGAAGTTTCTCCTCATCTCCGTTCTAAAGGTCTTTCTTTTACTCAAAGGCTGTGCCATCGGGTCCTAGTCTCTCCTTCCAATGGAAACATCTTCCCAACATCCACTTTGTCCAAACTGTTTCGATTTGTGTAATTTTCAATTAGATCCCCCCATATCCTTCTAAATTCCATCAAGTATGGACCCAGAGTCCTCAAACGTTCCTCATATGTTAAGCTTTTAATTCCTGGGACCATTCTCATGAACCTCCTCTGAACCCACTACAACTTTCCTGAGATATGAGGCCCAACACTGCACACAATACTCCAAATGTGGCCTGACAAGAGCCATATAGAGCCTCAGAAATGCATTTCTGCTTTTATATTCAAGTCCTCTCAAAATAAATACCAAAGTTGCATTTGCGTTCCTAACGACTGACGCAACCTGCAAGTTTACCTTGAGAGAATTCTGGACTAGAACTCCCAAATCACTTTGCACTTCAGACTTCTAAATTTTCTCTACATTTAGAAAATAGTCCATGCTTCTGTTCTGCTTACCAAAATGCATGACTGAACACTTTACCACATTGTGGTCCATCTGCGATTTTGCCCACTATCCTAATGTCGTCCCGCAGCCTCCCCACATCATCAATACTATCTGTCCCTCTACCTATCTTTGTATTATCTGCAAACTTAGCCAGAATGTCCTCAGTTCCTTCTTCTAAATCATTAATTTATAAAGTGAAAAGTTGTGGTCCCAACACTGCCACTTGTCACTGGCAGCTATCCTTTTATCCCCACTCTCTGCTTTCTGCCTGACAGCCAATTTCTTATCTATGCTAGTACCTTGCACCTAATACTTTGTGTGGCACCTTGTCAAAGGCTTTCAGGAAGTCCAGGTAGATAACAACCATTGGCTCTCCTTGGTCTAACCTGCTCATTACTTCCTCAAAGAATTCTAGCAGATTAATCAGGTTTCACCTTCTCTTGATGAGGCCATGCTGATTTTGCCCTGTTTTACCATTCACTTCCAAGTATTTTGTTTGGGTATGCAATGGCCTTTGAAAGTTAATGCAGTTGACAGGGGTGCGCGTCCATGTTTTGGAATATCGTTATGATGGTGAGTTCTTCTGACTACAGTGCACGGGAGAATGGTCCTAGCATCAAACAAGAGGGACGGAATAGACAGTTATGATACGAAATGGGATGATATTGCAAGAGAAAACTCCCCAGACTTCACAGGGAGAAACTGACCATGAAACATGATGATATTCTCACTGAGTGAAGAAGATGAGATTCACTCCTTCATTCCAAATCAGGATGGTGTGTGATCTGGAGGGAAAGATGCAGGTTATGATGTTTCTATTCATCTGCTGACATCTCCTTTGAGATAGACATTATAGGTTTGATTGGTGCTGTCAAAGGGACCATGGTGAGTTACTGCAGTCCATCTCAAAGGTGGCACCCGCTGCTGCTCTTCTGAGCCAATGGTGGAAGGAGTGAATGTTTAAGGTGGTGGCAATGATTAAGCGGACTGCTCTGTCTCGGATGGTGTCAGACTTCCCAAGTGAGGTTGGAGTTACACAGATGCTGGCAGACCTGCTAAGCCTTTCTAGCATTTTCTATTTTTGTTGGAGCGGCATTCACCTGACAATTGGATAGTATTTTGTTGCATTCCTGAATAGTTGATAGTGGACAGGTTCGGGGGAATAAGGAGCTGAATTACTCGCAGCAGAATGGCTAGGCTCAGACCTGTACTTGCGTCACAGTATTAATATGTCTGGTCCAGTTCAGTTTCTGATCAATGATAATGCAAGGATTTTGAGAGTGGAGGAAATCAGCATTGTAAATGTCATTGAATGTTACGTGGTGATGGTTAAATTCTCCATTAAAAGAACATACCCTGGCTGCTTGAAATCTGACACAAACATAGAGATTGCTGAACAAACAGAAAGAAAACTCACCAGGTCTTATGAGGGGAGAGACACAAACAGAGTTAACATTTAAAGTCCTGTATGACTCTTCTTCAGAACCTGAAGTTTTGAACTGGACTCAAAGCATTAACTCTGTTTCTGCCTCGACAAATATACCCAGACCTGCTGAGTTTCTCCTGTGTTCTCTGTGGTTAAGTTCCATCTTGTTGGATGTGGTTACTGCCAGGTATTTGTGTGGTTTGAATGTTACTTGTCACTTAACAGCTCAAGCCAGAAGGGTCTAGGCCCGAAACGTCAGCTTTTGTGCTCCTGAGATGCTGCTTGGCCTGCTGTGTTCATCCAGCCTCACATTTTATTATCTATTAAGCCAGAATAGTGCCCAGGTTTTGCTGCCTCTGGGCATGGACTGCTTTCAGTATCAGGAGTTGCAAATGGCACTGAGTGGCACTGATGTATCCATCAGTGAACATCTCAAATTCTGACTTTATGATGGAGGGAAGTTTGTTGATGAAGCCACTTAAGGTGGTTGGCCAACAACACCACCCTGAACAACTCCTCTAGTAATTTCTTTCCATTATGGAATTTTATGCACCAGTGGGAGTGAGTGATGGAGTGTGAAGTTGGCTCCAGACCTAGTCTGTCCCATTGTTAATCTCAGTGCATGGTAATAGCTTCTGTAAAACTCTCAGTTATCTTTCACTGCCTTAGTACCGAATTGGTCTTACACATGAATTGTTGATGGGACTCTAAGTAGAGTGTGCCGCAGAGCAATATCTTGACCAACGCACTGCCCTGGATGAGACTGACAACACAAAGCAAGTGCCTGTTAGTCCGTGTTAGCTGCCACGTACTTCACATCAATTCAGCTTCTGAGGTTGCTGGAAATCTGCCACCGACATAGCTGGAATGCTTTGTGGTCTCGTTGCACTGTACATACTTGTGTGCTTTCAAAAAAAAACACACTGGGTCAGCGTATAGTCTGTGGTTCTTGAAGCTAATGGATGTCATGGCTGTCTCACAATTAATACTTAGCAGCACAGCACATTTAGTCGTGTTTCAGTGGGATGTCACGTAATTCTCAGAGGATTACAGGAGCTTCCGTAAAAGTGGGTGTTTTCAAGTTGTAACTGAAAATCCATACAGTAGATAAATATTTCCATTCTTAATATTCTAGAAATTTATTTACTGGAAATTTATTTACTGGAGATCTCCTTAATGAACTAGCACATCAGTATGTTAATGTTGAGCTATTTTTTAGCAGTTAAACCTCTTTTAAGTTTGCGCTTTTTACTGAGTTTGTTGATCTCAGCTGGTAATGGTGTTTTCAATGGCTTGTGCATTTCCATTTTTGGGGAGGGGGAGGAAAACCTTTGTGTTAATTACTACCCAGTGATGAATGAACCTTTTAGTTTTCGTTTTGCAGTTCATGGCCAATTTGGCTTAAGTCTGAATCCTTCATTTTCGTTTGCATACTCACTGACTTACAGACCAATATATGTGTGGCTTGTGCGGAAACTTTTCAGCTTGCTATGTGGCCACACAGCTCAGACAGAACATTACCCGACTTTGATGGGGGATTAGATGTTGATGTCAGGTAAGAACATGTCGACACGTGATGAAATTTGTCGTTAAATAATCTACCCGACCCTTGCTGTAGGAGATGAGGTCTGTGAGTTACCAGATACAGAAGAAAGGAAAACTAATCTCTCCTTTTTTTAAAAAAAAGCACATTATCTGTATTACTGTAAAATGTTGTGAATGCTATCAATGCATTTACTGCTCAGCTATTTGCTGGCTTGGCATTGGACATTTTACTTTGGAGAATGTTTAATATTAAAGCTGTCGATGTAAGCATCTAAAATAGAAATATCATGTTTCAGCCGTTGCCTGTAAAATTGTAGTTACGGTCCCTGACCAGTGGATGGTGGTGTGAAGCGATTTTCCTCAAGTCACAGTCCATTGCCGTCTCGTAGGTTATAAACTTTATATTTATTCAGTGAGCATGCAAAATGCCAAAGGCAATTTACAAATTATGACAAAATATACCCTGGAATGCACTGAGAGTGTTTGCAGATTTTTGTTTGTACTGCACTGTGCATTGGGTAACAGGAATAACCTGTGCATTCCGAGCAAAGCACTACCTCTTCAGCAACTTATGTCACTGTCTGCCAGGATACACGTTGTTACCACACACATCTAGTAGACTCTCCTGTATGACATGTTCGCTGTTCACTTGTACAGCCCTTCTCACGATCATGAGGGAGAATTTCTAAACATAAATAAAAAGGATTTCAAAGTACTTGGGCACTTGTGAGGTGCAGCGGTTTGGGTACATGTTACTGTTTAGAAAAAGTGTTAATATTTCTCAAGCATTTGCCAAACCCGAATAGTATTCTTCTGGGATAATGGGAACTGCAGATGCTGGAGATTCCAAGATAATAAAATGTGAGGCTGGATGAACACAGCAGGCCAAGCAGCATCTCAGGAGCACAAAAGCTGACGTTTCGGGCCTAGACCCTTCATCAGAGAGGGGGATGGGGGGAGGGAACTGGAATAAATAGGGAGAGAGGGGGAGGCGGACCGAAGATGGAGAGCAAAGAAGATAGGTGGAGAGGGTGTAGGTGGGGAGGTAGGGAGGGGATAGGTCAGTCCAGGGAAGACGGACAGGTCAAGGAGGTGGGATGAGGTTAGTAGGTAGCTGGGGGTGCGGCTGGGGGTGGGAGGAAGGGATGGGTGAGAGGAAGAACCGGTTAGGGAGGCAGAGACAGGTTGGACTGGTTTTGGGATGCAGTGGGTGGGGGGGAAGAGCTGGGCTGGTTGTGTGGTGCAGTGGGGGGAGGGGATGAACTGGGCTGGTTTAGGGATGCAGTGGGGGAAGGGGAGATTTTGAAACTGGTGAAGTCCACATTGATACCATATGGCTGCAGGGTTCCCAGGCGGAATATGAGTTGCTGTTCCTGCAACCTTCGGGTGGCATCATTGTGGCAGTGCAGGAGGCCCATGATGGACATGTCATCAAGAGAATGGGAGGGGGAGTGGAAATGGTTTGCGACTGGGAGGTGCAGTTGTTTGTTGCGAACTGAGCGGAGGTGTTCTGCAAAGCGGTCCCCAAGCCTCCGCTTGGTTTCCCCAATGTAGAGAAAGCCGCACCGGGTACAGTGGATGCAGTATACCACATTGGCAGATGTGCAGGTGAACCTCTGCTTAATGTGGAATGTCATCTTGGGGCCTGGGATGGGGGTGAGGGAGGAGGTGTGGGGACAAGTGTAGCATTTCCTGCGGTTGCAGGGGAAGGTGCCGGGTGTGGTGGGGTTGGAGGGCAGTGTGGAGCGAACAAGGGAGTCACGGAGAGAGTGGTCTCTCCGGAAAGCAGACAGGGGTGGGGATGGAAAAATGTCTTGGGTGGTGGGGTCGTCTCAGCCTGCTCCTGCCCCACCGAACTCATCTCCACCTATCTGGACTCCATTTTCTCCCCTTTGGTCCAGGAACTCCCCACCTATGTCCGTGACACCACCCACGCCCTCCACCTCCTCCAGGACTTCCAATTCCCTGGCCCCCAACACCTCATATTCACCATGGACGTCCAGTCCCTGTACACCTGCATTCCGCATGGAGATGGCCTCAAGGCCCTCCGCTTCTTCCTGTCCCGCAGGCCCGACCAGGCCCCCTCCACCGACACTCTCATCCGCCTAGCGGAACTCGTCCTCACACTCAACAACTTCTCTTTTGACTCCTCCCACTTCCTACAGACTAAGGGGGTGGCCATGGGCACCCGCATGGGCCCCAGCTATGCCTGCCTCTTTGTAGGTTACGTGGAACAGTCCATCTTCCGCACCTACACAGGCCCCAAACCCCACCTCTTCCTCCGGTACATTGATGACTGTATCGGCGCCGCCTCTTGCTCCCCAGAGGAGCTCGAACAGTTCATCCACTTCACCAACACCTTCCACCCCAACCTTCAGTTCACCTGGGCCATCTCCAGCACATCCCTCACCTTCCTGGACCTCTCAGTCTCCATCTCAGGCAACCAGCTTGTAACTGATGTCCATTTCAAGCCCACCGACTCCCACAGCTACCTAGAATACACCTCCTCCCACCCACCCTCCTGCAAAAACTCCATCCCCTATTCCCAATTCCTCCGCCTCCGCCGCATCTGCTCCCACGATAAGACATTCCACTCCCGCACATCCCAGATGTCCAAGTTCTTTAAGGACCGCAACTTCCCCCCCACGGTGATTGAGAACGCCCTTGACCGCGTCTCCCGCATTTCCCGCGACACATCCCTCACACCCCGCCCCCGCCACAACCGCCCCAAGAGGATCCCCCTCGTTCTCACACACCACCCTACCAACCTCCGGATACAACGCATTATCCTCCGACACTTCCGCCATTTACAATCCGACCCCACCACCCAAGACATTTTTCCATCCCCACCCCTGTCTGCTTTCCGGAGAGACCACTCTCTCCGTGACTCCCTTGTTCGCTCCACACTGCCCTCCAACCCCACCACACCCGGCACCTTCCCCTGCAACCGCAGGAAATGCTACACTTGTCCCCACACCTCCTCCCTCACCCCCATCCCAGGCCCCAAGATGACATTCCACATTAAGCAGAGGTTCACCTGCACATCTGCCAATGTGGTATACTGCATCCACTGTACCCGGTGCGGCTTTCTCTACATTGGGGAAACCAAGCGGAGGCTTGGGGACCGCTTTGCAGAACACCTCCGCTCAGTTCGCAACAAACAACTGCACCTCCCAGTCGCAAACCATTTCCACTCCCCCTCCCATTCTCTTGATGACATGTCCATCATGGGCCTCCTGCACTGCCACAATGATGCCACCCGAAGGTTGCAGGAACAGCAACTCATATTCCGCCTGGGAACCCTGCAGCCATATGGTATCAATGTGGACTTCACCAGTTTCAAAATCTCCCCTTCCCCCACTGCATCCCTAAACCAGCCCAGTTCATCCCCTCCCCCCACTGCACCACACAACCAGCCCAGCTCTTCCCCCCCACCCACTGCATCCCAAAACCAGTCCAACCTGTCTCTGCCTCCCTAACCGGTTCTTCCTCTCACCCATCCCTTCCTCCCACCCCCAGCCGCACCCCCAGCTACCTACTAACCTCATCCCACCTCCTTGACCTGTCCGTCTTCCCTGGACTGACCTATCCCCTCCCTACCTCCCCACCTACACCCTCTCCACCTATCTTCTTTGCTCTCCATCTTCGGTCCGCCTCCCCCTCTCTCCCTATTTATTCCAGTTCCCTCCCCCCATCCCCCTCTCTGATGAAGGGTCTAGGCCCGAAACGTCAGCTTTTGTGCTCCTGAGATGCTGCTTGGCCTGCTGTGTTCATCCAGCCTCACATTTTATTATCTTAGTATTCTTCTGGGTTGTTTCTGTAACTCAGTCAGTTCTTGCAACTCTACCAGTTTGCTAATTGATTTCTGGTGGGAGATTTTGTGGCACACTCAGTAGTGTCTGTACCTGCCTCGAAATAAAGGAGAGCAGATTTAGGACTGAGTTGAGGAGCAACTTCATCACCCAAAGGGCTGTGAATCTGTGGAATTCCCTGCATGGTAAGGAAGTTGAGGCTACCTTGTTGAATGTTTTTAAGGCAAAGATAGATTTTTGAACAATGAAGGAATTAAGGGTTATGGTGAACAGACTATTAAGTGGCTCTGAATCCATGAAAAGATCAGCCATGATCTTATTGGATGGCAAAACAGGCTCAGTGGCCAGAGGCCTATGCCTGCTCCTATTTTTTATGTTCTTATGTACATTTGAACCAGAAGCTCCGGGTTCAGAATCCCAGCCCAGGCCTTTTTGGCCAGGGTATGTTCATAAAACAGGTTGCTTTTCAAACGGAAAACCCTTTCATTGTGATGGAAAGAAATGGGAGCCTCCATCATCACTATCCACAGCTCCAGACTACACATGCAACACATACACACCAATTCATGTGAACCATAACCTAACAGGTCAGACAAAAGTTAAGTTGTGTGCAGTTTTGCTGGGAGTTTTCCTTGTGATTTGAACCTTTTTTTTGTCAGCCCTTTCCCATGCATGGAAACTTGAAAATAGACTGGCAGTGGCCATTTTATACCTGCTGAATTGTGTGCTTCTCCTTTTTAGGAGGGCTATTGGTCTGTGAGTTCTCCAAGATGTCACAGGCAACACACCTAAGATGGATTCATCTGCTGTGAGGTCACAGTTAAACTCACACCATGAATGGGATAATGGATCGACTTTGACTTAATTATCTTTTGAAAAGTGCCCCATTGAAATTGGCGGATCATGTGAGGGAACATAATTCCTGGGGAAATTACAAAACAAAACAAATCCAAGCACTTTCATAGGCAGATACAATATAACTGCTAATGGGCTGATCTATATTGACACACTCATTAAATCACCAGCAGTGTTGTGTTACAAGACATTAATAGCTTCACCCTTTCTTTAGCCACTCACAGGGTGTAGAGAGAGACAGCCCTACAGGCTCCAGTCAACTTGTATTTAACACATAAGGCACTTCTGCAATACCTTTCCTCACTCATATCAAAGCACAGCTGATGCTGAATGATTTAATATCTCCCTTCTAAAGGGATTACAGAGTGTCAGATGGCAACTGTAAATCACTGCCTTTAGGGACATTCTAGCCTTAGGTATGGTTCACATATGCAGTTTTTACGGGTTAGCTGGAATTGCGCCATGGGATTACCATATACACAGTTCCACCTTGGGCCGAAAGTTCCAGGGTGGATGGCTTTCCTACCCTAACCCATAGAAGAAAAGTCAGCAGTGAGTCAACAGACTAGGAACGAACCTGCACTGCAGCCCTGACACACTGCTATGGTAGATAGTAGGACCTCCAATTGTCACTGGGGTGCTGGATCTACTTGCCCAATAGTGCCAAAGCCCATTAGTGGACGCTGCTGGAACTGCAAGTAGTTCCAAGATAGAGACCCAATGGTCCAAAGCTGGGGGTCTTTGGGCAATGTGGGGGGCACTGCGATCCAAAGGAGGGGCATGATGGGGAAGAACGTTGAGTTTTAAAGGATGTGCTTTCAGAATGAAAAGCAATATTTTCTTCAAAAGGTACGAGAAAGAGAACACTCTGAAGATACTAGCATCCCCCTTTCTGCCTTTTTTAAAATCTTAAATAAAAACGGACTGCTCCCTCCTGTCTAGTTGCCCACACTAAAGGTTTTATGCCGACTCTCTTCAGGTGACTTTGCAACAACAAATATGTGCCACAACATTCACCATGAGCAGAGATGGGTTACTGCTGAGACATGTGCTGTGCGTAAGTCTGTAAACCAGAATGGCATGTCTTGATGAAACATCCAGATTCCATTCACTCCCACTAGGGAAAATGTTTCTCTACTGAACCTATCCCACATCCCTAAAGCTGAGAGGAAAAGAAAGAGAGAGAATGTTTACGCTGTTGCAGGAAGTTAATACATCAACACACAGCGACAACTCAATGCCTCGAATTGTTCTCAAGAGAAAGGCAGTTGTATGTTAGGAGGAGGAGAGGAAATGTTAGCTGTTCTCTGTTGCCTTAAATAATCAAATGCCCTATAAGACTGTTTTGCCTCATGAAATAAACTGAACTGGTTTCTTGCACAAAGACCACATGTTTATCTGGAATATCATTTTTATATCACTGAAGGTGTGCTGTTTTTGAAATAAAAGTGTAGAATGCTAAAAATACAGAATAGACTTGTAAATGTTTCATAATATTCTCTACATCATGTCCTTGTCGCTGATAGAAATTAGGATCAGAAGCAAACCACTTACTTCTCAAACCGTTCCTCCTCAATAAGATCAAGGCTGATCTCAGAAACTTGCGTTTGCCTGACAACCTTTTCACATCCTTGCTTATTGGGAATCAATCTATCTCTGCCTTAAAAACATGCAAAGACTGCCCCTTCACTGACACCCTCATCCGCCTAGCCGAACTCGTCCTCACCCTCAACAACTTCTCTTTCGATTCCTCCCACTTCCTACAGACTAAGGGGGTGGCCATGGGTACCCGCATGGGCCCCAGCTATGCCTGCCTCTTTGTAGGTTACATGGAAAAGTCCCTCTTCCGCACTTACACAGGCCCCAAACCCCACCTCTTCCTCCGTTACATTGATGACTGTATCGGCGCCGCCTCTTGCTCCCCAGAGGAGCTCGAACAGTTCATCCACTTCACCAATTCCTTCCACCCCAACCTCAAGTTCATCTGGTACATCTCCAACACATCCCTCACCTTCCTGGACCTCTTAGTCTCCATCTCAGGCAACCAGCTAGTTACTGATGTCCATTTCAAGCCTACGGACTCCCACAGCTACCTAGAATACACCTCCTCCCACCCATCCTCCTGCAAAAATTCCATCCCCTATTCCCAATTCCTCTGCCTCCGCCGCATCTGCTCCCACAATGAGGCATTCCACTCCTGCACATCCCAGATGTCCAAGTTCTTCAAGGATCGCAACTTTCACCCCGCAGTGATGGAGAACGCCCTTGACCGTGTCTCCCGCATTTCCCGCAACACATCCCTCACACCCCGCCCCCGCCACAACCGCCCTAAGAGGATCCCCCTTGTTCTCACACACCAACCCACCAACCTCCGGATACAACGCATCTTCCTCCGACACTTCCGCCATCTACAATCCGACCCCCCCCATCCAAGACATTTTTCCATCCCCACCCTTGGCTGCCTTCCGGATAGACTACTCTCTCCGTGACTCCCTTGTTCGATCCACGCTGCCCTCCAACCACACCACACCTGGCACCTTCTCCTGCAACCGCAGGAAGTGCTACACTTGTCCCCACACCTCCTCCCTCACCCCCATCCCAGGCCCCAAGATGACTTTCCATATTAAGCAGTGGTTCACCTGCACATCTGCCAATGTGGTATACTGTATCCATTGTACCCGCTGTGGCTTCCTCTACATTGGGGAAATCAAGCGGAGGCTTGGGGACCGCTTTGCAGAACACCTCCGCTCGGTTCGCAATAAACAACTGCACCTCCCAGTCGCGAACCATTTTAACTCCCCCTCCCATTCTTCAGATGACATGTCCATCATGGGCCTCCTGCAGTGCCACAATGATGCCACCCGAAGGTTGCAGGAACAGCAACTCATATTCCGCTTGGGAACCCTGCAGCCCAATGGTATCAATGTGGACTTCACCAGTTTCAAAATCTCCCCTTTTCCCACCGCATCCATAAACCAGCCCAGTTTATCCCCTTCCCCCACTGCATCACACAACCAGCCCAGCTCATCCCCTCCCCCCACTGCATCCCAAAACCAGCCCAGCCTGTCTCTGCCTCCCTAATCTGTTCTTCCTCTCACCCATCCCTTCCTCCCATCTCAAGCCGCACCTCCATTTCCTACCTACTAATCTCATCCCACCTCCTTGACCTGTCTGTCTTCCCTGGACTGACCTAACCCTCCCTACCTCCCCACCTACACTCTCCTCTCCACCTATCTTCTTTTCTCTCCATCTTCGGTCCGCCTCCCCCTCTCTTCCTATTTATTCCAGAACCCTCTCCCCATTCCCCTCTCTGATGAAGGGTCTAGGCCCGAAACGTCAGCTTTTGTGCTCCTGAGATGCTGCTTGGCCTGCTGTGTTCATCCAGCTGCACACTTTGTTATCTTGGATTCTCCAGCATCTGCAGTTCCCATTATCTCTCAAAGACCACCTCTACCACCTTTTTGAGGAAGACGATTCCAAAAGCTCATGATCTGCTAAGAAAACATACGAATTTCCAGAAAATTAACCTTTCATTGCTGGAAAAACAATGACATTGTTGAGACACAAAAAATGTCGCACATTTAAGTATGGTGGGAGCTGATCTGTGATAACAGCTGTCTTTCTTCAAATTTCACAATGGAGCCCAGCATGACCTGCCTGCAGGTAGAATGGAGAATGGCAGCTGAAGGTCTCTCAGAAGGAAGGGAATAATGAGGCAGTAGGAGAGGGTTCTTGTTAGAGAAATGTTAGATTCATATTTCAAGTTGACATTTCATCAGAACTGAACAGACCTTCATCAGTTTAGACAAAAAGTCAACTCTCGAAAATCTAACATGTTTCATTTCCTTTTTTTGAGATGATAGAAATGCTGTAAGCTACAACATTTCTCATAGATTCATGCACAGATAGACACCATTCAGCCTGTGCCATATTGACTCTCAGGAGAAGTTGCATCCTTCTGGTTTATCTGCAATTCTGTACATTCTGCAGCACTCAAACATTATTCGGTCTCTTTTAAGATGATCCCTTTTTAGATGCTAACAGCACTGTGAGAAAATATCTTCTCATCTTCCCTCTAGATCTTTTGCTAATAATTTTCAGTACGTGAACTATTCTCAAGAAGCAGTAGCTTTTCACAATCAAAACCTCTCACCACCTTGACAATCTCTAAATCACCTCTTAATTGAGGTATACAAGATAATGAGAGGCATAGATAGAGTTGTTAGCCAGAGACTACTTCCCACGGCAGAAAAGGCTAACACGAGGGGTCATAGTTTTAAGCTGGTTGGAGGAAAGTATAGAGGGGATGTCAGAGGCGGGTTCTTTACACAGAGAGTTGTGAGAGCATGGAATGCGTTGCCAGCAGCAGTTGTGGAAGCAAGGTCATTGGGGACATTTAAGAGACTGCTGAACATGCATATAGTCACAGAAATTTGAGGGTGCATACATGAGGATCAATGGTCGGCACAACATCGTGGGCTGAAGGGCCTGTTCTGTGCTGTACTGTTCTATGTTCTATGTTCTATGTTAAACTTCTCTGTTTCAAGAAGAAAAGTACTAACTTTTTTCACCGCCTTTCAAAGTGAGAGGAGGAACGTTTAAGGGAGATATGCGTGGAAAGTTCTTTACACAGAGGGTGGTGGGCGCCTGGAACGCGTTGCCAGCGGAGGTGGTAGACACAGACACGTTAGCGTCTTTTAAGATATATTTGGACAGGTACATGGATGGGCAGGGAGCAAATGGACACAGACTGTTAGAAAATAGATGACAGATTAGACAGAGGATCTTGATCGGCGCAGGCTTGGAGGGCTGAAGGGCCTGTTCCTATGCTGTAGGTTTCTTTGTTTCTTTGTTTAAGGAAGTCTTAATGTCTAACTTAGTAAATCACATTGTTTTACTAAAGGGAAATCACATTTGACCAATTATTAGAATGCTTTTAGGTTATAATCAGCAGGACAGATAAAAAAGATAAATGCAGTGTATATTTGAATTTTCATATAAGTGGTGAATACCCATTGTAAGGGCTCATTGAGTTCGGGGTTACAATAAATGGAGAACAGCAGATCAAGCAGCATCACAGGAACAGGAAAGTTGACATTGTGGGTCAACTTCAAAATTCTGAAGAAAGGTCCTGACCCGAAACGAAATTTCCTGTTCCTATGATGCTGCCTGGCCAGCTGTGTTTGTCCAGCTCCACGCTGTTTTATCTCTACAATTACATGTGGTTTTGAGTGAGATCGTGACTGACATACCCTGTGCAATTTGACTCCACAGCTAAGGGAAGAAGGATATACTTAACTTTGAGGTAGTTCAGTGAAGGTTTTCTAGCTTGGTTCCTGGGATGAGATGTTGACCTCATTGGACCTATACCAGAGCTTTCCAAATCTTTTCACCCGCAGTGATTCTGTTCAGAGAATAGAAAATATTCATAACCCGTCAGTGAGAATTGAGAGAGCAGCGGCCTGTTCTCGCAGAAGCACTGCTGTTGTAATTTTGTCCAAATTCCATGGCAACTATTAGTGCTTCAGATCTCATAACCCCAAATTTTCAGCTTGTGACCTCACCTGGAGTCCCGACCCCGACTTTGGGAAGGCCTTGCCTATGCTCTCTGAAGTTTAACACAATGAGATGTGGTCTTGTTGAAATATGCAAGATTCTAAAGAGGTTCGGAAGGATGGGCACTGGCAGATGTGTTTCTTGTTCCCGTGGATTCCAGAATACAGGAGCACAACCTCCGGATGAATATTTTGAACTGGGAGCAGGAGAGATTTCTTCACTCAGAAGGTTGTGGATCCCTGGAATTTTCTGCCTCAAAGGTTGTGGATATTTCACTGTTGAATGTTTGAAGATTGAGAGAGTCAGATCTTTGGTCTTTTGGAATTAAGGGACAAGGACAGTGGGTGAGAAAGAGGAATTGAGACAGGAGGTCAAACATGGTCAGATTGTTTGGCAGATCAGGCACACCACACCATACAGTCTCCTCCTAATACTTATGTTATTATTTCCTTTTCTCATAACTGAAGTTCTTCACTCTGGTGACATTCTGCTCAACTTCCTCTGAACCTTTTATGTCGTTCCTGATGTATGATGACCAGAATCTTGCTGCTGTTGCCTAACCAGTAATTTATAAAGCTCCTGCATGATCTCTTTGTTGTGACAGTCTGTTCCTAACCTTGTAAACTCAACTAACGTTCAGTTTTTTTACCCATCTTTTCGACTTGCCCTGCCACCTTTGGCTGTGTGGATATTCAAGCTCTCACTGCTCATATGCACTTTTCAAAATTGTGCTTTTTCTGGTGTACTGCCTTTCCACATCAGACTTTCTCGAGGGCACTACTTTTAATGATTTTTCAATTTTTATCTTTCTTTGAGCCCTACAATGGTTAAGAAAGCAATAAAGGCAGCGAATCTCCAACTGTTACTAGCAGTTTCTATGGTTTATCATGCCTGCTGTTTAAATGTATTTATAACTAAAATTCAAAAAATGCCTTGACTAATAAAAGGCCCTGTTCTTATTTCCTTCATGACAGAATTTGTTGGCAAATTAACAGCTACTTCTCTTATCGCATAAACTTGAGAAAATGCATGACCTTCATTTGTGAGGACAGGAGCCTGGCATAGATACATTGGATTAAAGAATGAACTGTCAAAGAGGAAAGTGAACAAGAACTACTGGCCTCATTCCTATTCCAATTACAAACTGTTTTAAACTACTGAATTTATAAAGCATGTACATCATGTTTTATTCAGTGTATGTGCACAGGCTTCCTGAAACGTATCAGTGAAAAGAAGGCTTGAAGAAGTGAGTAGTTAATGTTCTGAGCTGTTGACAGGCAAAAAAATGTTAAATACTGAGGTAGCGGATGTCAACGATGGTCACCTTCCATGTGCCTTTCACAATTTGTGAGGCAGGTCAGCATGAGTGAGCTTGTTGTTTTACTGGGACTCGACCAAACTGTCATTGACTGGACATACAGTAACCAAGATGTCTCCAGACCACCCTAGAATGTTCATCATCCAAAAAGGATTCCATGCTGTTAATGTACAACTCATGTGTAGCCACAGTAAGATCTGTATCCATGACCGTGCTCGAGTCCCAGCGAGCTGCCATGGTGTTTTCATTTGTAGCAGTTCAGACTCTTGGGCTCCCTGGAGATCAGGACTGTGAGTGAAAATGTAGTTGATGATACCTGTGAGGACCCCAAATAGTAACACCAGGAAAGGTACCACCACAGCATTTATACAGCAAGCAGTCAGAATGCTGGAGATGTACTTCTTAGTCAAGGGCAGTTTGGGATGGGTAAAATGGTGGACTTGCCAATGACACTAATATCCCATGAAAGGATATGGAAAATTCTGTGGTGTAACTACAAGTCCTTTTATCTTCCTTTCTTGATCATTCCATATCCTACATGGTTGCTACCTCTGTGATTTCAGCAGAACTAGAGGCAGTCTGTTCAAACACTATATTGAAAGGACATGAATAATCATATTCATCTTGGATTTTTGAGTACTTATGGAAATTTAGACAAATCCATAATGGGGTAAGCCATGAGAGTCTTCCTCTGTTTGTAATGGAGTCACAATGCTAGCTGTAACAAGGCTGAGATAAGCAACTCCTTTACAAATCAAGATGTTGATCTGGTAATATTTCATGTTTAATTTGTTTCTCTTGAATGTAAAGTATGAGAGGTCTCCAGATGGCCTGAACCTAATGCGGGCATGATTGATGCTTTTGGTATACGACTCTCGGCTTTTCTTGTCCAAACTTGCTTTCAGTTCCCCTTCTTGATGCACATCTGTCATCTCCTGTTACTTCTAATTCACTCAAACTTACTCACAGACAAATTTGCCTGCAGCGGTACTTCTGAAAAATAATCTGGCAAGGTTTTGAATAAATGGGCAGGGAACAGTCCTGATTTAATAGGGATTGCAAGAGTTCTTTGGATAACTGACAGTCAAGAGCTGGGGGGTAGCAACACGTCTGGATGGTAATTGACTAATTGAAAGGAATTGCCTTAGAGTTTAATTTCATTGATGATTTACAGATGATCTGATAAATTAAAGTTCATAGACCTTTCTCCAGTTGCACGTTTCAGCTGCTCTTTCCAATAACCAGTTTATCCATTAGGAAAGCTGTTGCAATCAGATTGTTGCTGTCGATCATGTTATGACTTCTTTTAATAAATCATGCTCATTAGTGAGAATGGCTTCTTTTCAGGCTTTTCATCTGAATTTAGTTGTGCAGGGAGTAATTCCATGTAAAGTATGCAGATTATTTATAGTAACTGTTTTGTTACTAATTCAAAATAAGTGTTCCTAAGTATAATTTTGGGGTGGAGGGTGGGGGGCAAGTTTGAAGTATTACACAGCATGCAATACCATCAGGATTGTTATATCACTGACTTTTCGCTTGAAAACTTATGGGGCGTTGTCATTCTCTTGTAGTATTTTGGACAAGCTCGAGTTGTGCTCCAGCTTCTTTCATAAAAGCAAGACTGCTCTTTGTGTTAGAAAAGCTTGCATGAGTGACAGGCTTTTTAAAAATTGTGAAATCAGTGGCAGAAATCATTGATGTGGCCACAGCCATCAAGGTGATAACTATAATTGTTTTGAAATATCTGGTACATTTATCGCTTGGAGGTGTTTGCTTTAATATGGAAAGATGGTTTGAATTTAGAGTATTAACTAGTACCCTTAGTTTCTGTCAGTTTATTAATCATAGGATCTAGCCTTGGTTCCAATGGGAAGTTTCAACACTAAAACTAGTTGTATTAAAAAAAATGGAAATTTAATATCCATTACCTGTTTTGCCATTGAATGGAATTACTTAGAAATGTATTAATTTGTACAAAAAACTATAGTTCATATTTGCACAATCACAGAATCACATTGACTGACTTTACCCTGTCTCAGCTTGTTTGCTGCTAAAGCCACTCATTTGTGACCTTGGCTCTAATCTGGTGTTGTGAGATTTTTTACCTTATTTTTTGAATTTGATTTAATCCACAAAGTCTAAAATGGCCTGGTCTTCCACGGTATGTCATGGTTTAGGAGCAGAAGTGTATGAGAGCTGGCACTCAGCCTCTGCAATGTAGAGGTCAGTATGCCAGACAACAACAGCACCACACTTATGAACAAGGCTTAATTACAAAGTCAGGAGTGCATCTGAGTACAAGGAGTGCAGTCAGTTGAGAGGTGGATAGGTTTGAATGGGTGAGGGCGGCTAGAGATGACTGATGTCACATTAGTAGTTCTCAGCGAACAGGTCGAGTGTGGGTAAAAGGACGATTAGTGCCACAGTGATGAGTAGTCATCTGCTTTTAAAGAAAATGCTGGCTTTAATCACAATTTTTGTTTTGAAAAGTAAACTCTTTACCAAAGTCACCAATATCCATCTGCCTCTATATTGAAGTCAAAATGCCACAAAATGAAATTAAGTATAAATTTTGCACCATTTATCACAATATAGCTGCCAGCTTTAGTTTGCATCAATTGAATTAACACGAGAGAAAAACATACTCGACCAATCCTTGTTTCTCTACTGCTTGGATTTACATCTCAATGTTGTGCAAAAGACTTGTACACCAGAACTAGTTGCACCATTGGCCACATTATACAATACAGCACAACACTGGCCTCAACCCCATAAAATGGACAACTGCACAGGTTTATCCTGTCTTCAAAAAGCAGGATCTGGTCAATTTCCACCTCATCCTCATCAATAAAGTGATAGAAGGTATCATTGACAGCTTAGATATTTTCTAAACAACCCATATAGAGACAGTATTATATACCTCCACAGCAGGTGGAACTTGAACCTTGGTCTCTTGGCTCAGGGTTATTACTACTGCAGCTCAAGAGCCTTGTCATTGATAATTTAATAGAGTGAAGCTCACACTCCAATAAACCGCTCTCCATGTATACTACCAGAAGCACTTAGCTCCAGACTTTATCATAGCATTATTTCAAATAAAAAAGCTTAATTCCGGACTTGAGGTGATAGTGACTGCCCCAACATCAAAGTTGCATTTGATCGAGTGTGTAACACTTTTATAAAATGGAAGTGAGTGAGAATCGGGACAAATGTTCCATTGGTTGGAGTCATTCCTAGAACAAAGAAAGATAGTTGTTGGAGTCAATCATATCAGCTCCAGAAAACCACTGCATAAGTTCCACAGCATAGTGACCCTTGCCGAACCATCTTCAGTTCCTTCGTCGACTTTCCCTTCATCTTAGGTCAGAAGAAGGAACGTTTACTAATTACCCAACATCCAGTTTCATTCACAACTCATCAGATTATTACAGGAGTAATGATGTTGGAAATCTGAAATAAACACAGGAAATGACAGAAATTCTAAACAGTATCCATGGAGAGGAAAAACACCAAATTCACATTTCAGATTGCTGGCTTTTCATCAGAGCTGAGAGGGAATATAGGAAAGCAGCAAAATGGAGGACTGTAACGAGGTGGAAAATACTTGTGATTCATTCCTGAAGGAGTAGGGCTAGAAAATTACAAGAAGTAAAGATGTGTTTTAGAGTAGAAGTACATGACAGAGTCCAGCCAGTATGGATTCAACCTGTTGCAGTAATCCAAAGAAGCTCAACATAACTTTGAGGAACATCTTTTCATCTTTCGATTAAACAGTTTAGTTTTCTGAGCTCATTGAATTTAACAACTTCAGATCATAATCAATGACTTTTTTTCCCTGTTTTCTTTGCTAATTTTGTTTTTCTCTTCTCTCTCTTTTGGATGGCAGTTGTTAATGATTCTGCCAATCGCTCCTCCAAATGTATTTCCATTTGTGCCATAATCAAGTTCTTTTGGCCTGGAATCATGAACTCTTCTGTCATTTAATCATTCCTGCTTTCCACCCTTGCCTAGACTTTCTATTCAATTCTTTTCAGGAGGGAGTGTGTTGGAGGTCTGTGGGATGGGGAGAAGACTGCTGTTCAAAGAGGACAGAAGAAGACTTCAATGTCATGTCTAGCCAGAAATTCATTTAGATGAGGGACAAAACTAAGTACGGTTTGATTACAGAATATTCAGCTATCCCAGTTGATACTTGGGTAGTTAAAGTCACCTACTATCACTGCTTTATTATTTTTGCACTTAGAACATAGAACATAGAACAGTGCAGGCCCATTGGCCCACGATGTTGTGCCAAACTTTTACCCTAAACCATAATTTCTCTCAAATTTGATTACAGTATGATTTCCTATATCTCCCTCACTGTTCGGGGGCCTACAGTACTCAGCCAAAACTGAGTTCATTAATCTGGAGTTTATTTTCATGCTACCAATGTCATCTCAATGCTGTTTTCTGCTGCTGAGATGAGTCCTAAACGTGGGGTTGTCTGCTCCATGCAAGGGTTAAGGACATCCCTCTGAACTGGAGAGGAACGTGGAGTGGGAGGGAAGTATCCAGTCATCAAGTTTCAAATAGTACTAATTGCATAAGTAGGACTGGGAAAGAGATTCCACAAAAGGAATATGAGCACGCAGGAGCAAAATTGAAAGACAGAACCATTAAAATAATTTTCTCTGGATTGCTTCCTGAGCTTCCATCACTTTGGCATAGGATAATTATCATTAAAGAACTGAATGAATGGCTCAAAGAGTGGATTGGATCAAACAGGTTTCAATTCTTGGGGCACTGGCTTTGGTATCATTGGTATGGCTTTCATCTGAATTACTTTAGAATCAATACCCTGGTGAGTTGTGTAACCACAGCTGTAGAAAGCACCTTAAACTAAATGCTGGGATGAAGGGAGTAAAAGGTTCACTTAAGAGGAAAATTGCAAAGGTCAAAAAGACGAGGCAGTAATGCAGTGTAGTGATATGTGTAATGACAACCAGAGTGTGACTGGATGGCTGAATGTAGAAGTGCCACAGCAACTATATTCAGAACAGGGAACGCGGTTATATAAAAAATAATTAAGGCCTCTTTATTTGAATGCACACATTTGGAAAAATATGAGTGAATTAATGGAACATATTGAAATAAATAAGTAAGGTCTGATAACTATTATAACACATTTTTTAAAAGAACAGGGAGAAAGGAAAAAGAGGTTGGATAGCTATTAATAAAGGAGAAGATTAGAACAATAGTGATAAATGATCTTGGTTTGGAGGTTCAGAATTTGAGTGAAGATAAGTAATATCAACTGGAAGACATTGGTTGCAGTTGTTGGTGGATCCCTAAGAGTACAAATGAGTAGGATTAAATTTAAATATAAAAGTGCTGCAACAGGTTGGATTAATCAAATTTGCAAAGGTATCCTGGAGGATGAGTTCATTGAGTGCATTCTGGATCTAACCAGAGCACAGAGTGTGTTAGACTTCTTAATATGTGATGAGAAAGGATTAGTTTCCTCATAGTAAAATACCCTGTTGGGAGAGTGGTCGTAATGTGATAGAAGTACGCATTCCATTTGAGAGCAAGAAATGTGGGTCTAAAACAAAGTCTGAAATTTCATTAAAGGTAATTACGGGAGTATGACGACTGGGTTGACTGTAACCTATGTCTAGGAAAATAGGCTAAAAGGTAAGATGGTAAATAAGCACTGACAGAAATTTAAGGAGATCATTCACAACTCTCAACAAGAGAAACACTCATTGAGAAGGGTGAACCATCTTTGATTATGAAAATTAAGAATGGTATCACTTTGAAATAAAAGGTTTACAATGTTCTAAATATTACTGGTGGGCCAGAAGACTTAGGAAAGTTTTAGAAACCAGCAAAAAATAACAAAGCACATAATAACAATGAAACAAGTGAGATTATGGGATAATTATAGCAATTTTTTTTTAAATGACAGTAAATACTTCTCCAAGTAAAAAGAAAATGAAAAGGAAGAGAATGGCTGAAGGAAGTGTTGGTACCTAAAAGGATGAGACAGGATAAATATTGGAAACAAGGAACTTGAACAAGTATTTTGCAGCAGTCTTTACAAAATGGACAAAGCATGTGCCAAGAATGTTGGAAAAACCAGGAGGAAAAGTGGTGGGAGGAGTTTGAAGCAATCATAGTAACCAGAGTAAAGCATTAGGAAAATGGGACTAAAAGTCATCATATCTAGCCATTTGCTGACTTGCTTCCAGGGTCTTGAAGGAAGTGACAGCAGAGATAATGGAAGCATTGGTTGTAATTTTCCAAATTCCCTAGCTCTGGAAAAATCCCAGCAGATTGGAAAAAGTGACCTCATTATTCAACAAAGAGGAAGACCAGAAAGTGGTAAATTATAGTCTAAATATCTTAACATGAAGCATTGAGAAAATGAAGGAAGTAGTAGTAGGTATGTTAGACAATCATAATTAATACAATCAAAGTAATATATTTTTTGAAAGGGAAATCATGCTTGACACGTTTATTGGATTTCATTGAGGATTTAACAAGTTGGGTTAATAACAGGGAACGAGCAGATGAAGTGTATTTGGATTTCTGAAAAGCATTCAATATGGTGCCACTTAAAAGGTCAGTACACCAGTTCACAGCACATGGTGTGGAGGTGATGTATCAGAGGATTTGTTAACTAACTGGAAACAGAATTGGGATCACCGGGTCATTTGAACTTGGTAAAATTTCACTAGTGTGGTGCTGAAGGGATCAGCACTGGATTTGCGACTATTCATGATTTATATTAGTCGGACACAAGAACTGAGAATATTGAAGCTACATTTGCTGATGATATGAAACTAGATTGAAAAGCAAGTTGTAATGAGGATGCAAAGATAAAAATGAAAACTTGGTAAGGCAATAAAGAAAAATTAGCTTTTTTTTTGCTTGATATAATTTGACCAGTTTTGATGAGCTGTCATTATGGTGGACCGCGCAACAAATACACATGATATAATGAGGTGTGGCATTTATGCTGTAAGAGAGTTTGGTCTTCTGTATAATAAAGGTCTTGTATTGTCACTTGCAAATTTACCACTCAAGGAAGGAAGAATAGCTGTCTGTGACTGATAGCCTGGCTAATTGAACCATTCAGTACATGTGCCTTTGCTATGAAAATATTTGTTTAAGAAATTGTAAAGTTGAAGCAGAGATAATCCCAGTAATTAAAGGCTGGTGAGCCTGATGTCAGTGGCTGGGAAGCAGTTGGAGACGATACTGACAGACCAGAATTATTCACTTTTGGAAGGGAATGGACTTGTTCATGATAGGCAGCATGAGTTTGTGTGGGGAAGGTCATAGCTCACCAGTGTTCTGAGGAAAGGACAGTCGACCCAAAATGTTAACTCTGAGTTCTCTCCACAGGTGCTGCCAGACTTGCTGAGCTTTTCCAGGAATTTCTATTTTTGTTGCAAGTCTCACCAATTTGATTGAGTTTTTTGAAGAGGTGACAAGAATGATTGATAAGAGAAGGGCAGTGGATGTTGTCTACATGGATTTTAGTAAGGCGTTTGATAAGGTACCTCATGGCAGGCTAGTATAGAAGGTAAAGTCTCATGGGGTTCGGGGTGAGCTGGCTAAATGGATACAAAACAGACTTGATCTTGGAAGACAGAAAGGGTTAACACAGTGTGGATCTGGAGGAACACAGCAGGCCACGCAGCATTAGGGGAGAAGGAAAGCTGATGTTTTGGGTCAGGACCTTTCTGAAGAAGCTGACCCAAAACGTCAGCTTTCCTGCCCCACTGCTGCCTGGCCTGCTGTGTTCCTCCAGCTCCACACTGTGAAATGTCTGACTCCAGCATTGCCAGTTCTTACTATCTAGTAGCAGAGAAGGGTACTTTTCAGAATGGCAATCAGTAACAAGTGGTGTTCTGCCAGTGCTGGGACATTTATTGTTTGTGATATAAATATAAATGATCTAAATGTAAGTGTAAGTGTTCTAATCAGTAAGTTTATGGATGACACCAAAATTGGCAGAGTTGCAGATAATAAGGAGGTTTGTCAAAGGATACAGTAAGATGTAAATAGATTGCAGGTCTGGGCAGAGCATCGGCAGATGGAGTTTAATCTGGACAAATGCAAGGTGATCCATTTTGGAAGATCAGATTCAGGTGCAAATTATAGAATAATGGCACAAGCCTCAGGAGCAGTGATATACAGAGGGTTCTGGGTGTACGAATCCATGAAAACACTGGTGGATAAAGTAAACAAGAGGCATACAGCACACTTGTCTTTATAGGCTCGGACATTGAGTATAAAAGTTGGGAAGTTATATTTTAGCTGTACAAAACTTTAGTTTGGCCACATTTAGAATATTGTGTGCAATACTGGTTGCCTCACTACCAGAAGGGCGTTGATACTTTGGACAGGGTGCAGAGAAGGTTTACCAGGGTGCTGCCTAGTCTGGAGGATTTTAGTTATGAGGAGAGGTGGGATAAACTCGGAATGTTTTCACTGGAAAGACTGAAGCTGAGGGGTGACCTGGTAGAGTTCTATAATATTATGATAGGCATGGATAGAAGGATAGTCAGAGGCTTTTTCCCAGGGTGAAAAGGTCAATTACAAGAGGGCACAGGTTTGAAGTGAGAAGGGGATAATTTAGGGGAGAAGTGCAGGTAAATTTTTTCACACAGAGGATGATTGGTGCCTGGAATGCACTGCCAGTAGCGATGGTGGAAGTAGGCACGTTAGCAACATTTAAGGCGTGTCTTGATAGACACATAAACATGAAGCAAACAGAAGGATAGAAATCCCATTTGGGCAATAAGTAGCTGGTCTAAATAAGACTAGGAATCGGCAAAGGATTGAGGGGCTGAAGGGCCTGTTCCTGCACTGTACTGTATCGCATTTAAAGAGATGGCATTGAAGGAATGTGCAGGTGCAAATACTGTACAAGCAGCATATGTAGAAAGAGAACCAGCTAACATTTCAAGCCTAGATGACTGTTCATCAGAGCACCAGTACAGATTCCAGCACCTGCAGTAATTTGCTCCTAAACAAGGCATGGTATGATATTTTGTTTCAGCTAAACAAACAACAAAACTCACAGCTTACAGCAATTCACTGTGACGGCATTGACTGGATTTTTTTTTTGTTTGATTGTTGTTTGACTGTCGATTTTTTTTAAGAGACTACCAGAAACAAGCATAAATGAAGCTTCGGCAGTTAGATAATGGGACAGTAACTGTGATTTAGTCAGTAGGTGTATCACTGAGGTGGTATTTGTAACACAGCCAAAGAGCTACCAGGAGACCACCACTCTATCACATGTTAAATGTTTCTTGTTTTGCCAGCTTTGAGATGTTATATGTGCTGTGATATTTGTATGTTTGTCTGTAGGCATGTTATAGATAAAATTTTAGGTTTGTGGAGAAATTGGGATTGTGGCCAACAAGGACTCCACGAATGCTGCCTGACCTGCCGTGATTTCCAACATTTTTTGTTTTCAGTACTGTGCCTTGTTTACTGTAACTCTGTGACTGAAAATCAAGTATTTAAAATATTTTAATCTGCATATTGGAGAGTAATATCAAAATATTAAGCAACCGAAATGAATTTGGTGATGTTTCCAGATTTTTTTTATTATAACTTAACATTTGATGACTGTGTCACCTATTTGTTTACTGGGTGGACATCTAGAAATGTGCCTGCTTTTTACACTGCAATTATATCCAGTGCTATCTCATTAAATGCAATACAGCACAGCACAGGAACAGGCCCTTCAGCCGACCAATCCCGCACTGATTCCCAGTCTTATTTAGACCGGCTACTTATTGCCTATGCATGGTGTCTGACTCGCCTCTCAAGCATATGGTGTTTTGCCTTTCATTAACAGGGGGATTGAGTTTAAGAGCCGTGAAGTTATGCTGCAGCTCTACAAAACCCTGGTGAGACCACACTTGGAATATTGTGTTCAGTTCTGGTCATCCTATTATAGGAAAGATGTGGAGGCTTTGGAGAGGATACAAAGGAGGTTTACCAGGATGCTGCCTGGACTGGAGGAATTGTCTTACGGGGAGAGGTTGACTGAGCTTGGACTTTTCTCTCTGGAGAGAAGGAGGAAGAGAGGTGACCTGATTGAGGTGTACAAGGTAATGAGAGGCACGGATCGAGTCGATAGCCAGAGACTTTTCCCCAGGGCAGGATTGACTGCCACGAAGGGTCATAATTTTAAGGTGCTAGGAGGAAGGTATAGAGGAGACGTCAGAGGGAGGTTCTTCACCCGGAGAGTTGTGAGCGCATGGAGTATTTTGCCAGTGGTAGCCGTGGAAGCAGAGTCATTAGTGACGTTTAAGCGACTGCCGGACATGCACATGGACAGCAGTGAATTGAGGGGAATGTAGGTTAGGTTATTTTATTTTTGGATTAGGATTAATCCACGGCACATCATCGTGGGCCGAAGGGCCTGTACAGTGCTGTACTTTTCTATGCTCTATGCTGTAAGATACACCCTAAATATTACAAGTGTGCCGGCTTCCACCACTCCACTGGCAGAGCATTCCAGGCGCCCATCACCCTCTGTGTGAAAAATTATACCCACACTTCTCCCCTAAACTTTGCCCCTCTCACCCTGAACCTGTGCCCTCTTCTGGTTGACCTTTCCATATGGATATGGTGGGAAAGTGTGTTTGGAATTGGAATGACTGCCAACATGACATCCCAGACTGAAGGAATGTGCAGCTGGAAATACTGTACAGACAGAATACGTACAGATATCAATGCAGTTCCTAAGACATTTAAACTTAACCCTTTTCAGCCTTATTCTCCCAATAAGTGACATTAAAGCTCCATTAAAATCCAGGTATTACATTTCTTAAAATGTGAAGCTTAACTTTGCTTAATACCTGACTAAAAATGCCAGATGGAGAATCACATAATTTTAATTCTTCTGTTTGATCCTGTTGTTATGGAACTTGTGCACAGATATTATTACGTCAAATTGAACAGAATTTAAATTACAGCTCCATGCTGGTATTTATGTGCTATACAAGCCTCCTCTGTCCTTACTTCTTCAAACCCAATCAAAGTATCCTTCTATTACTTTCTCCCTCATGCGTTTATCCAGTTTTCCCTTAAATACATCAATGCTATTCTCCTCAAACACTCATGTGGTGGCAAGCTCCACCTTCTCATCATTGAGTATAGCTATTTCTTCTAAATTCCTTATTACATTTGCTAGTGACTGTTTTATTTCCCATTCTCAAACTCCCTGTAAGTGGAAATAGTAGCCTCAATATGAACCTTGTTTTATGGTGGCAGGTATTGAGGCTGAAACAGTTAATTAACGTACCAGTAATCACAATGGAATATTTTCTTTGATTTATTCTTTTACAGTGGTTTGGGTGTAAAACAGGGCCAAAGTTTGTTGGCCATCCCTAATTACTCTTGAACTGGTGGCGTTGTTGTATAACTAAGAATGGCTGTTAAGAATCAACCACATTGACTCCAAAACCGCTGATAGGCCAGACCAGCTAAGATTGGCAACTTTTCTTCCCAAAGTTACATTCATTAACTAATTGCTTTTTGTAACTATCGAAATTAGCATCATGATCACCGACACTGAGACTAGGTTCTAAGTTTTAGTCCAGAACTATTAATTCAATTTAAATTCCACCAACTGCTAAAGAGGGATTTGAACCCCTGCCCCAGCGTACTAATCTGCTTACTAGCCCAGCAACATTCCCACTACCTCACCATCTCCCACTAAATTGGAATCCTTTTGTGAGATTCACTGCAGTTGTGCGGATTACCCAGAGGTTGGGAAACTGAGCAGGGAAAGGCAGACGGGATTTACTGCAACTGGCTTCACAAGGTGAATGCTGTTTTCAGCAATTGTTGTAGGCCAGGAGCGACGTGAGTCCTTCCCTGGCCCCTCCGAGGAAGCCCTTTGTCTCTCCTTGCAAACTGAAGCCTCCAACTCTTTATCTCCTCTCTTTTAACACTGATGACTGATATCTCTTTCTGTAATCGCAGCTTTCCCCTCCTCAAACTTTACCTAAATGAACCTGCAGATTCCTCCTACTCTTTACAGGACAATTTGATTGGCTACTGGACAGGAACTGAATTTTAAAAATGATGGTGATGTTACTTTCAGCAGGATCGCCATGTCACTGACATTTCCAGGTTTGGCAATTAGACTGAGCTTCCTTTGTATCTTTGCCCCTGTTGCATTATGGCATTGATTTCAGACTAGACAGGCCTACCCCTTTGGGACAAGTACATTATATGACATGTCATTGTGGTATAAAAGTACCTGCTTTGCCTGCAGTCACTGCAGCCATGTAGATAGTTAATGTAGTCTGTCAGTTGTATGTAATGTACAGTTATAGTAGTAAGCATGGAACCTATACTGTGTCTAAGTCTATGATATTGGAATCTTGTAAATAGTTATTGTTGAAGATAAATTTAAAGGTATGTGACTCAACAGATTCTGACCATCTGTGGTGTGTGTTATTTGGACCAACTTCCAGTAAACCACAAACTGCATATGGCAGCAGAAAGTGAACACTTAAAAAAAATCTCATTGTAACGGTGAGCTACTGTTAGTACATGGATGCTAAAGGCTGAAAAGGTGATAGCACTGTGACAATTGTGAAATACTGCCAAAAAGCATACTGTTTTTAAAGTGCAGCAACTGGGACAAATAGAAGGGAAGGCAAACAAAAGGAAAAACATAAAAGACGGAAGTAAACAGATAAACCAGCATTTCACTGAAACCAACTTACAGGAGAAAACAAAGAAATAGGACGAGAAATGGAGGGCAAATACTTAACTATGGATTGCCACACCATTAACATCCTCTCTGAACTTAAGTTGTTCAAGTGATTAATCAATCTTTATAGATCTGCAGATAACTGACAAAGAACAACAAGCAGTCAAGCATCATCTTGCTTTGGATACCGAAGGGTTAAGAAGAGTAAAAACCTGTGGTATTTCTGACAATGACTGCAAAGACCCTGACAAAATTGTTCATATTTTAGAAGATCAGCTTAATGTTTGAGTAAGTTTCAGGGTACAGTGGCTTAAAGATCATGGTACACTGCCTACGGTATTTGAAATAATCATCCAAGGGAGAGGCAGACGTTGAGACAAATGTGCACAATGTGATTTCACAGAAATCGACTCAGCGAATGGCTTATGGAACTCTTCATTGCTTCCACAATTATCAAATCTCCTGAAAGGCACTTCTGCACAAACCGAAAGGAAAGGAATATTTCATTGTTGCATTCCAGTAAATGTGTATTTCAGTATTATGATCTGACCAAGCTCACTACTTTGGAAGTAGCTGTATCCTGGAAAGGCCTTGGATTGTGCCTACTACAGGATGACAAGCCTGTTGCATTTGGTTCTAATGTCCGCATGATTGTTCAGGCTTAGTATAGTATCATTAGTAAGCACAGAACGTGGAAATTGGTGTTAGTACATGATATTAAAGCCTTGTAAATAGTTATTGTCATAAGTAAACTTTGAAATAACTGACAGAATAAGAACTTAAGCCTGCAGAATTTTTTAGTTGGGCCAACATACTGTAAACCACAAAGGGCATCACTTACTGACATAAATTTCACAGTCACCTTCTCTACATCTACTCTATCGAATCCCTTCATCATTTTAAAGATTTTTGTCAGGTTACGTTTTAGTCTTGCTTTAACAGATGAAAGAAAAACTGGAACTAATGCCTAGTAACCATATTTAACACATCAACCTAAACTGAAATGAAACATTGATATTGCTTTATCTTGTAACTCTCCTGCTAACACACACGAGGTGTGTTATATTTTTATAGTGCCACATAAGTAAGTTATGGTTAAGAAAATGGATACATCATTGTATTTGAATGTTAAGAAAGTAAATGTGATAGTCAATTAGTGACGAGAAGTTCTCAGAGAGCTCACAAAAAGGGAGAGATACGGTGGACTTACTATCTTGGTGAAGAGAATTTGAACTGTAGGATCCCTTCAGTGTAGAAGCAGGCTATTTGGCCCATCGAGTCCACATGAAAGAACATCCCACCCAGAACTAAGCCCTACTCTATCCCTATAAACCTGCATTTCCCATGGCTAATCCACCTAACCTACATGTCTTTGGACTGTGGGAAGAAACAAGAGCACCTGGAGGAAACCCAGGCAGACATTAGGAAAATGTGCAAACTCCACACAGACAGTTGCCTGAGGGTGGAATCAAATCTGAGTCACTGGTGCTGTGAGGCAGCTGTGCTAACTACTGAGCTATCATGTCACCCTTGTGCATAGCTAACTAGTTACTGTAAAAAGATTAATTCCTGTTCAGCTTACAGTTTAAAATACATATATACTTCAAGTGTTTGAGGAGATTGAGAGGTTTCTAGTGATAAGTACATCACACTGCACAGCCAAACCACATCAGATTTTCCTTTAAATGATGGCAGCTGATTAGAATGGAGTGGAATATGTTCCATCCTGGAAGATAATCTTTTCGCTCCAAGTTCCATTATGTTTTAGACACCTGCCCATCGATTAAAACTTTACAGAAATATCGATGAATTGGCTAAAATATTTATATCCATTACCACTGGGAAAAGATGAAATATAAAATGTATAGCATAGTGCTCAATGTCAGTTTGATTATAAACAAGCTTACGCAGTTATGTCGATCTGATTTTTGTTAATGAACTCGTCCCATTTTTCTGAAGAAACTTGCTCACCAACAAAATTCTTCACAAAAAAATCTCAAACCCCATTTTGTTTGCATTGTAAAGAATGTAAAATTTATTAATCACTACCAGGAGAGGCACCACTTTAGAGGGTTAGTATTATTTAGCATATGTATTGCTCCATATTTATACAAGATAGTAGCATATTGGTTATGTTACTGGACTATTAATCAAGAAGCTTGGACTAATGCATCTGGATATATTAATTTAAATTCCACAATTGGTATTGGGGAACTTAAATTTGGCTAATCACTCTAAATTTGGAATAAAATGATACGTAATAGATGGGCAGCTGAGGGGTCCTAACGTAAATTTTCTGACCCTGTTCCTCAGCCGTGTAATTATCAGATTGATGTAAGTTTCAACCTTGTTTGGAAGGAAATTGACCGTCCTCATCCAGTCTGGCCTTCATGTTCATTCTGAAAAGGTCGAGCAAATCACTCAATTGTTTTCAAGAAGATGGTTCATCATCGGCATCTTGAGGGCATTCAGACATAGGCAATCAATGTCGCAAAGCTGACCTCCTGTAAATGAATAAATATACTTTAAAATACTTGACTGAAATTTGGTTTGGAAAACTGTGTCCATTGAGATCGCTGATTTCAGAATTCAGAATTGCTAGCCTTATACAGACAAGTCACAGATAGATACATCAATACAATCCAAGGGCAAGATCCTTCAGAATTCTTTGAAGATGAAGGAAGCTGCATAGACTTCAGGTGCAGAAAGGGTGGGGTTGGTAGTATAACAATATTGCAAACTGGATTTCTTTCTCGCATATTTCTATCAATAATTATTTTCTGGAATACCTTTGATTAAATATCCACCCCACAGATTCCAGAATATTTGATTAAAGGGATTTTGGGTGTACACCACTAAATTCCATTGCCATTAAATAAAATTAAGTTCCTACTTAGGTAATATTCCTGACTATTGTTCTACAGCCAGTAGAGCTACTAATATTTTGACAACTAACAGCCTTCATAATGAAAGCACTGGAGCTGTCTCACAAACCGAGTTCTATAACAGATGGTTAGTTGGGCAGTTTTCAATACAATTTCTTCGACCCATTCCCCAGATGTTTGTGGCTGCACCACAAGCTGCAATAGGCTTACTTCACAACTGTGACATGAACTGACGCAGAAGGCTGACATTCTGGCTGGGTCTGGGAATTGAGTAATTAACTCTTATTCTTTCTAGAAAAAAATTACATTCAAAGCATAAGAATAAGTTTAAATTTACAGTTTGTAAATTGAAAGGAACTGTTTTTCCTAGGGTGGAGGTAGCTCTTATGAGGGGGCATAGTCTTGAAGTGAGTGGAGGTAGATATAGGGGAGACGTCAGAGATGGGTTCTTTACTCAAGGTGGTCGGGGCGTGGAATGCAATGCCGGAGTGGGTAGTGAAGTCGGCCCAGTTAGGGGCATTTAAGCGACAATTAGATGGGCATATGGATGATAGTAAAAGGTAGGGATAGAGGTTAGATAGACCTTAGGTTTAGGGTAAAGGTTCGGCCCAACATCGTGGGCCGAAGGGCCTGTACTGTGCTGTACTGTTCTATGTTCTGTGTTATGTGAAGGGATTGTCTGATGTTGGGAAGTTGGATAACTTGGGCCTGTACTCATTTAAGTTGAGAGTTGAGAAGTGACCTTATTGAAATATGCAAAATTGTTATGGCTAGGCAGGGTAGATGTGGAAAAGCTGTTTCCCCTTGTGGGAGACCCTAGGAACAGAGAGCATCATCTCAAAATGTGGATGAGGAGTTACTGGTGTTTTAATTTTGTATTAAGATCATAATTACTTCTATCCACTCTGAGTGGTTTAGAAAGCCGAATTTAAATTTGTAGGATGTTAAAGTGCTTCATTATAATGAAGAAAGAAAGCAGTTTTTTAAGGGAAGTGTGTATCTATTTGACTTTTAACTTTGAATCAAGCGGTAACATGTTTTCTCCCTCTGTAGATTGAAAACAATTGTGAAGGATAACGTGTTTTTAACTTGCTTCTTTGTGATTTGTGGGAAAACTTCAACGTGATTGGTTGATTATGCTGTTTGATGACATTGCTGGTGCTGGGTGACCTCATACCTTGTCTTGTTGTGAGATTTAAACTGTGCTGTTTGAAATTTGTTAAGATTGCTGAGTGTTTGAAGACAGGTTTCTTTAACTTCAGCAGTGAATGCCATTGCTTTTCCACTCACTGACTGTAAAGTTCAGTCAAATGAAGATTATTGAACAATTATTTTCAAAATTCATCAGCAATTTCCAGAGGATAATAAATGGAAGAGAATGAGATTTATTGCTAGTGCCTTTTCCTCTTAAATTATCACGTATTCATGACCTTCACTGGTTGATGTCACACCACACACAGGAAATGGTCGTGATTGTTAAGATGCCAAACATCTCAGCCCCAGGATGTCTCTGCAAGAGTTACTCAGATTAGTGTCCTAGTTCGAAACATCTTCAGTTGCTTCATCAATGATATTCCTTTCATCGTAAAATTGCACCACATTTAGTACCAATAAAGCATCTCAGTTGCTGAATCAATTGTGCGTAAATACAGCAAGATTTAGACTGCAATCAGGCTTGGACAAAATGAGGCAAGTAGCATTTGCACCACACAGCTGCTGGTCAAATACCATCTCTAACAAGAGAGAATCTTTCCATAACCTTTTGACATTTAATAGCACCACCAGTGCTAAATCCATGCCCCTAACCCCTGCCAAGCCACCACCACCCCATCAACATCCTGCAAGTTACCATTGACCAGGAACTGAAATGGACCAGCTGTATAAATGCTGTGGCTGTAAGGGTGAATCAGAGGTTTCAGACATTATATGTTGAGGTTTCACAGGACATTGGTGAGGCCTGTTCTGGAGAATAATGCCCAGTTCAGTCGCCCAGTTATAGGAAAGGGTTCAGAAGAGATTTACCAAGATGTTGATGGGTATGGAAGGTTTCATTTATAAAGAAAAACTTTTTTTACTGGAGCACAGGAGGTTGAGAGGTGACCTTATCGAGGTTTATAAAATCGTGAGGGGCATTGATCAGGTTAATGGCAATTGTCTTCTCCCCAGGATGTGAGATTTCACGATTAGAGGACAAGTTTTAAGGTAAGAAAGATTTAACAAAGACATGGGGGGCATTTTTTTGGACAAGGACGGTTTGCATGTGGAATGAACTTCCCGAGGAAGTGTTGGATGTGGGTACAATTAAAAAATTTAAAAGACATTTGGATAAGTACATCCAAAGGAACTGTTCGGAGGGATATCAGCCATACTTTCTGATGTACAGCGTCCACGGTTATTTTGGTTTTTATCATATGGAAGTGGTCTATGAAGGCAGCTCACCACCATCTTCTCAAGGGAAATTAGGGATGGGAAATAAATGCTAGCTCAGCTACTGAACTCCAGGTCCCATTAGTAAATTTAAAAACAGGTCCAAGCACATGGTTTTGACAGAAGCTCAATGTAAAGACAATGTCACCAGTGTATTAAAAGAGACGATTCAGTGGCTATTAGTTTTATGTTTGGTTTAATTCCTTTATTCGAACATCAGAAGTTTCAATTGCCGAGGAAAAAGTGTGATGGATGAAAGTTCCTTTAAGAAAGCTCTTTGAGTAATATTTGGGCAAAAGAAAATTCAGCACCACCTAGTGGTGTGACTACTTAGGGTTCCAAGTAAGTGTTTATGTCGTATCAAAGATAGTAGGAACTGCAGATGCTGGAGATTCTGAGATAACAAGGCGTAGAGCTGGATGAACACAGCAGACCAAGCAGCATCTTAGGAGCAGGAAAGCTGACGTTTTGGGCCTAGACCCTTGTTGTGTCATTGGACTTCCTATTGGATATATGTTTGATAGCAGGGTACAGTAGTGCATGGGCCTATGTCACTCACTTAGTGATGTTCTAGAAGGATAGATTTCTTATTCTCCCTCTGTCATGACCCCCTCCTTTCTGTGACCCCCCTCCCTTTTTCTGTTGCCTCACTCCCCTCTCGTTTTAACCCTATGTCTTCCCTTTCTGTGTCACCCTTATTTGTCAAATTTCTTGTTACCTAAGGAGTTCATTCCTAATGGTTAAAAATACAGTTTCTTAAAGTATTGAAAAACTAGATGAGGGAGATCAAAAAACATTGAGGCAGTGGAAACGGAAGCAACTGCTATTCAGAATTGGACACTTGAGCTAATGAACTTGTTGACCCAGTGGTAGTAGCTGAGATTGAACCTAGTGAAGGTAAGAGAGGAAGCCTGGATGGCAGAAGCTCTGAGCCTATTTGCAGTTAGTATCTTCCATAATCTTTGACAGTGAAAGCAGATTATGTGGCTCGCTTTAAGCATCTCTGTATGTCCATCATCCTTTTCTTGTACACCACTACTCAGTCAGAGTCCTCATTTGCATACTTTTTAACAGCTAGTGTGTGTCGCCTCACTTCCAGGGAGCAGGGAGTTGGACATGCATTGTTCATTCCCACATCAGCCCACTGTTGCCTGGTGACTCACTACATGCAGATCCTGTTTCTACATTACTGTCTAGAATGTGCATAGCGTTGTGCGAGTGTCAGATTCAAGTGACAAAAATTCTTTTGTTAGGCAATCCTTGGCCTTCACGGTAAGGCTGAATTTGATGCTGAAGTAGTAGGTCTCAGGTAGGTGGAAGTATAAATGCAGAAGGGATATGGAAAGAACTGCATGGTTTTACCATCTGCAACTTATTCATCATGTATCAAATTACACGATGATGATGAAGTGACATTTGAGAAGGAGCATAAGAAGGAACATATATTCAACTTGGGTGTTTTCAGCATACCCCTCAACATGCCTTCATCCAATAATTCAGGGCATTGTCTTTTCCAAGGGACTTGGATGATACCTTCCCATGGTCTCTACTATTTCTACTTGATATGGGCCACTTTGACCTGGAAAAGCAAGGGAGGAGTGCCAGTGGTCATGCTACAATATGATGCAATATGCAGTGTGTTCAATAAGGTTAACTTGGCTGAATAGTTGGAAATATGTGGAGACTCTAAACTGTGGCTATGAGTCTTAAAGTGTGTGAGAGTGAAGTGGCATATCTGTATGGTAGCCAAGAGTGCTGATTGCAAGAGATTATTGATGGGTGAGCGATGAGGATGATATGCACTAAGCAATGTGCGTGGACAGTGGTATGGTGATCATGGAGGTCACCTCGACAGAGCACTGGATCGTTGCAGGTCTGCGCCTGAGCCACCAAGCTTCTCCATGGTGTTTGTGTGAACTCTTTAGCCTCTTTCTATTGAGACTATATGCCATTTTTAAAAATCTTCTCACTCCCAGAATGTGTCAATGTATACTTATCCACATTAAGTGAGTGATATTGGGAACTGCAGATGCTGGAGAATCCAAGATAATGAAATGTGAGGCTGGATGAACACAGCAGGCCCAGTAGCATCTCAGGAGCATAAAAGCTGACGTTTCGGGCCTAGACCCTTCATCAGAGAGGGGGCTGGGGTGAGGGTTCTGATATAAATAGGGAGCGAGGGGGAGGCGGACCGAAGATGGAGAGAAAAGAAGATAGGTGGAGAAGAGAGTATAGGTGGGGAGGTAGGGAGGGGATAGGTCAGTCCAGGGAAGACGGACAGGTCAAGGAGTTGGGATGAGGTTAGTAGGTAGGAGATGGAGGTGCGGCTTGGGGTGGGAGGAAGGGATGGGTGAGAGGAAGAACAGGTTAGGGAGGCAGAAACGGGTTGGACTGGTTTTGGGATGCAGTGGGTGGAGGGGAAGAGCTGGGCTGGTTGTGTGGTGCAGTGGGGGGAGGGGACGAACTGGGTTGGTTTTGAGATGCGGTGAGGGAAGAGGAGATTTTGAAGCTGGTGAAGTCCACATTGATACCATTGGGCTGCAGGGTTCCCAAGCGGAATATGAGTTGCTGTTCCTGCAACCTTTGGGTGGCATCATTGTGGCACTGCAGGAGGCCCATGATGGACATGTCATCTAAAGAATGGGAGGGGGAGTGGAAATGGTTTGCGACTGGGAGGTGCAGTTGTTTATTGCGAACTGAGCGGAGGTGTTCTGCAAAGCGGTCCCCAAGCCTCCGCTTGGTTTCCCCAATGTAGAGGAAGCCACACCGGGTACAGTGGATGCAGTATACCACATTGGCAGATGTGCAGGTGAACCTCTGCTTAATGTGGAAAGTCATCTTGGGGCCTGGGATAGGGGTGAGGGAGGAGGTGTGGGGGCAAGTGTAGCATTTCCTGCGGTTGCAGGGGAAGGTGCCAGGTGTGGTGGGGTTGGAGGGCAGTGTGGAGCGAACAAGGGAGTCATGGAGAGAGTGGTGTCTCCGGAAAGCAGACAGGGGTGGGGATGGAAAAATGTTTTGGGTGGTGGGGTCGGATTGTAGATGGCGGAAGTGTCGGAGGATGATGCGTTGTATCCGGAGTTTGGTGGGGTGGTGTGTGAGAACGAGGGGGATCCTCTTAGGGCGGTTGTGGTGGGGGCGGGGTGTGAGGGATGTGTTGCGGGAAATGTGGGAGACGTGGTCAAGGGCGTTCTTGACCACTGTGGGGGGAAAGTTGCGGTCCTTGAAGAACTTGGACATCTGGGATGTGCGGGAGTGGAATGCCTCATCATGGGAGCAGATGCGGCGGAGGGGGAGGAATTGGGAATAGGGGATGGAATTTTTGCAGGAGGGTGGGTGGGAGGAGGTGTATTCTAGGTAGCTGTGGGAGTCGATGGGCTTGAAATGGACATCAGTTACAAGCTGGTTGCCTGAGATGGGGACTGAGAGATCTAGGAAGGTGAGGGATGTGCTGGAGATGGCCCAGGTGAACTGAAGGTTGGGGTGGAAGGTGTTGGTGAAGTGGATGAACTGTTCGAGCTCCTCTGGGGAGCAAGAGGCGGCGCCGATACAGTCATCAATGTAACGGAGGAAGAGGTGGGGTTTGGGGCCTGTGTAGGTGCGGAAGAGGGACTGTTCCACGTAACCTACAAAGAGGCAGGCATAGCTGGGGCCCATGCGGGTGCCCATGGCCACCCCCTTAGTCTGTAGGAAGTGGGAGGAATCGAAAGAGAAGTTGTTGAGGGTGAGGACGAGTTCGGCTAGGCGGATGAGGGTGTCGGTGGAGAGGGACTGGTCGGGCCTGCAGGACAGGAAGAAGCGGAGGGCCTTGAGGCCATCTGCATGCGGAATGCAGGTGTATAGGGACTGGACGTCCATGGTGAATATGAGGTGTTGGGGGCCAGGGAATTGGAAGTCCTGGAGGAGGTGGAGGGCGTGGGTGGTGTCACGGACGTAGGTAGGGATTCCTGGACCAAAGGGGAGAAAATGGAGTCCAGATAGGTGGAGATGAGTTCGGTGGGGCAGGAGCAGGCTGAGACGATGGGTCGACCAGGGCAGGCAGTTTTGTGGATTTTGGGAAGGAGATAGAAACGGGCCGTGCGGGGTTGGGGAACAATGAGGTTGGAGGCTGTGGGTGGAAGGTCCCCTGAGGTGATGAGGTCATGAATGTGAAGTGAGTACCTGTTTGTAACTTGCTCTAATTTGTTTCCTGAAATATTTGACCATTTTTCTTACTGTTTATCAAACTTCTTCGTTTTGTGACAAAGGCAAGTTTCAAGACTTTAGAACCAAAATCAGCTTAGTAGTAGCTCCTCAGTTTTTGCCACTTGCAGCTTTTCTCCAATATAACACCTACTTACCAATGTTGTCTGTGCCTTGCCTATTGAGTACAGAGTGTCCTCACTTAAAATTCAGGGTTGCATTCCTGAAAATCACAACTTTAAATAAAGCGACTTTAAGTGAAGCGTGGTTTCCCATTGTAATTGATGATAAAGCCTGAGTTAAGTTCCTGAGGACAACTCTTGCCCAGAAAAGCATATGTAAAAGTTAAAATACTATGCCTTACATGTACAGCACTATGCGTTCCTAGCTGAAATAACTTGCAAACCAAAACAAAGAAGACTTCAATGAAAAAAGCAGGCTTCTTGCTTACGGAGAAGTCTTTAATAAAACACACAGTATAGGTGCAGCACAAATTCCTCAACTGTTATATCTGCATAGGTGAACCACTGTGGAGGACAATACACCAGAGAATTCAGTTTAAAAAATTAAGTTGTAGCAGCACATGCAAACAACCGAGAAATAAATAAAAAAGAAATTAAAAACAAAGTTTACTTCAGTACTTGAGCAGAAACCATTAAAAATAGTAATGCAAGATTGCAAAGTGTGGAGCTGGATGAACGCAGCAGGCCAAGCAGCATCTTAGGAGCATGCTAAGATGCTGCTTGACCTGCTGTGTTCATCCAGCTCCACACTTTGTTATCTTGGATTCTCCAGCATCTGCAGTTCCCATTATCTCTGATCAAAAATAGTAATGCACTTTGGCTGGATAAAGACATAACTGCTCCAAGTCCAGCAGCACAGCCAGGAGGCCTCACTGATGAAGGAGTGATATGAGAGGCTCAATGATGCCAGCTGCAACCAAGAAGTAAGTAACAGGGAATGGTGCCTTAAATACGTAGAGAAGACATTTAAAATAAACTTTAAAACAAAACGACTTTGAAGGGGGAAATTTAAACTCTCCCTATCACTGTTGCTACATTTTCAGTTTCCTTATATGCGTGTTCTTCTTAAACAACTTCTACAGAACTATTTTCACTGCATCTACTAAATACCGTCTCTCTATTCAGTTTACCACTTCTTCACAAAACCCTGCGAATTTGCTGCACAATATTGTTTCATTGGGTCAGTTTGAGCTACTTGCGATTTTACTGATAATTTGTTAAGCCTTGCATTTATAAATTGCACATTATTAATTGTTTGAAACCATTTTTCACCCTGGGTCATGGCATTTATTTAGCAGTCTCTGCTTATTTGCAACATTTCTTTCGGCATCTTAACAAAGGGAGGCCAAACCATTTTAATAATATCTATATTATTGAATTGACAAGTAGGTCTGATTTACTAAAAGATGAACGTTTTTTGACATGCACATGCCCTTACACTGTACCATTATACCACACACTGTACAGCACTTTCAGTTTTCTTGCAAGTTCTCTTTATTTTAAAACTCATTTACATGTTCTCATAATAGTGCATTATTTTATACTTGCGTCTGGCTGACAAAACAAAAAAAACAATGGTCTCCAGTGATCCAGTATGTATATTCCCAGAGGAGAATATATATTTTTTCTCTCTCCTCTGTCTCTCTCTCTTGAATCTCATTTTCCATTCATTCTGTTTCTGCTGTTGGTCCTGGTTAACAGGAATCAGTCTTTGCAGTAAGTGCCTTTGACGTCACTCAGTGTATGCAGCCTGTGCTATTGTCTTACTCTGAGCTGTACTGTGTATCGCAGTGTCTGGGTTCAGCTCTTCATTCAGATCCACTGCAGCAAGACAAGAGAGTACTTGGTCTTTCATTTCAGCTGAATTTCCAGCAGAAGCTTTTGGCTTTTACTTGTAAGAGAAGCATAAACAGTATTTTGTTGAGGACTGCTGTGTGTTGTATCAGCTTTCAGGCTTGAACAAGGCAGCTGGCAGCCGCAGAGCTTGGGCTGCATTGTCTAGTCTCATGACCCCTGCTGTGTAGGTGCCTCATCTTTTTGCAGCATCTGAACCAGCCATGTTCGGCACGGAGTCTTCATGTAAGTACAGTACTGCAGCACTCCAATGATTAGTAGCATCTTTAGCGTTGTACCAAAGCTTTGTTCTATTTGCACAGAATACAGGCTTTAGTCAGGGCTACTTCAAACAATGATTTCACAGCACCTCTTACAGTGGGATTCTCTGTGAATCAGATCTGAAAGATTCATGCCACTATCTGTTTTTGAGGATTTCAGAGAATAATCATCTGAGCTTTGTTATTATTTTGTATGAATTATATTAATAACACAAATGTAATCAAGACACCAGAAATTAACAAAAACAAGGCCTTTCTGGCAAAAAGCAATAAATCCCAGAGCAAGGAGTGGAATGGATGAATTTGTTATAGAAGTGCACTGCGCAGAATTTACCCCGAGCTCAAAAATTAAGAAGTGAATTTATCAAAATATACTTTGTTGTACATTATGAGGCCTAGTGACAGGACTGAGTAGAGTTCATGAAGTTTTAAAACCCTAAAGGCTCCTCATGTGTTCTGGGACTTGTACCCATAAATTATAACAGTCTCAACAGAGAATTGTTGCCTGGGAAATGGGGATTAACCCCCACCAATTTTCTTTTATTGCAGTTGCTATTGACTGGAGATCTAGACATTGTGCACAGATTCTGAATGCTCTGGTGCTGTTATTTGTCTGTTTGATAAGATGGCACAGTGATGATTTACATGGAATCAGTTCAGCAGCTGGGTAAATGAATATGTGTGCTGTTGTGAGCTGTCCATCTTGAAAGAACATTGACATTTGTGTTTGGCTGGGGAGGGCCTGTTATCACAAAGTGAACTGTTAGTCACAGCGCTCCCTTGTTTAATAAAGCTGTCCATGGTTTACCCAATTCACCCTTATGTTTGCTGATATCTCTTGCTGCTGTGGTAACAAGATTGTGATAGCTGAAAATTGATATCTCCTGCAAACTGGCATACTAACTATGGATTTATAATGAAGTCTGAGGGTGTTTAAATGGCCCAAGTGTTCCATGTGAAGGGAGAGAGTTTGGCTGATTAGTGGCATTGCGGCTCACATTCAAAATAAAATCAGATTAGCTTACCACATAAAATATCATTTTAGATATTGTTCACAGCAAAAACGCCCTTCTCATGGGGCGTAATGATATTATATCATCAATTTCTTTTTGGACCTTTTTTAATTATGACAACCTAAATCAGTTAGGAGGATGTCTAGATATGGTTATATATTAACTGGTGGATTTTATCCAGTGCTAAATCCTGGTGGCCTCACCTTTTCTATCTTTAAGAGAGTCTAGAGCAATGAAACAAAACGGTAGTGCTACTTGCTTAGAGATTGCTGGAAAAGCTCAGCAGATCTGGTAGCATCTGTGAAGAGAAATCAGAGTTAATGTTTCAGGTCTGGTCACCCTTCCTCAGTTCTGAGCTTTTCCAGCAGTCCCTATTTTTGTTGCTGATTTACAGCATTTGCAGTTTTTCCGGTTTTTATTTGGGTTACTTTCTTGTTTAGTTCTGTGTTTGAGTTTTAATACATTTCTGTAATTCCGCTGTGGAATTTCATTTTTCTAGAAGGATGAGAATATCCATGTGTTTGAACTCATGCAGTGAGAGCTCTGTATTCACCATATTATCTGGACAGATTATTTAGACATAGTTCTTTGAACTGATGGCTCTAAATTTTAGCTTCTGTGACCCAAATAGGTATTAGGTACATCCTTTTCTAAACAAAGCAAATGCCAATAAAAAGTCTGTTCTATATATAGTTAATTCTTGCCTGATGTGTATGTGAAAGGATCATTAACAGTTAGAATTGCAAGGAAATGGTGCCTGTATTTTTGAGTTTTCACAAGTTTTGCATTCAGTCTGCTTTTATTCATCGAATGATAATAACTCTTCTGACCAGGTGAGGAGAGGTAGCGGGATGCCCCTCTTCTCTCACTCCTCAATGGATGGAAGATTTTTATCTTTTAAAAAGTCACATGCTTTCCAATTTTGTGAATATTTAACTGCTCATTCACTGTAACTATAAAAGACACAAATAAACAGGTTTCCTTGAGACAAATAGTATTTATTGCAGTTGGCCCAGTCTACAAAAGTAACAAAGCTCCAATTTTCGCTTTGAAGTTCACAGATAAACAGATAACTTGGTGGGAGGACAGAATAGGTAAAGTGAATGTGTGCGTAACTCCTGAAGTTAGGTGACTTGGTTATCTTTAAGCTACACTTGGTGGCCATTCTGAGTTTGGCACCCAGGAGGGTTAAAGATGAAGATAAATATTGTATCTATCCTTTTGAAGATAGCTGCTGCTGGGTTGAACCCATTTTTAAAAATCACTTTCCAGGGCATTATAAGAATTTTTTAAAAAATCAGCAGCGATGGTTTGAAACTTACAAGTTGTCTGGAAGTAGAGAAACCCTCACAGGAATCTTGTTTCTTCAGGGCCTCGTTTGCTTGTCCTGATCTGCAGACAATTCAAGTACTTAAACACTCACAGGTTTAGTCGGCTTGTGAGGTGACCCTCTTTCTCCAACTGCTCATTTACCCCAAGTATGGCCTGGCTATAATGGATTCCTTGTACATGGCTTATGTGTCTAGACGATGTCTAGACAAAGTACTTTCATAGCCAGAGTCCCAATGATCCATGAAATTATGGTTTCAGAGATTATAGGAACTGCAGATGCTGGAGAATCTGAGATAACAAGGTGTAGAGCTTGGTGAATACTGCAGGCAAAGCAGTAAGGCCGGCGTTTTGGGCCTAGACCCTTCTTCAGAAAATCTTTCTGAATTTTTCTGAAGAAGGGTCTAGGCCCGAAACGTCAGCCTTCCTGCTCCTCTGATGCTCCTTGGTCTGCTGTGCTCATCCAGCTCCACACCTTGTTAGCTCATGAAATTATGGCTGTTGGTTTATCTCCTTCCAGCTGAATACCCAGATGATTGCCTGGATGCTTTTCCGATGGGTAGGTGATGGCCCCAATTCTTAATCCTTCAAGGAGATGTTCATGGTGAGACTTTGCAAATAGTTGCCTCCATTTCAATAGCTTTGGAATGCAGGGGTGTGGTGACGCAAATGCTTGATCATCTTTGACTGAGAGTTCAAGTCCATGGAATGAGGTTTCAGACTTTTTAAAAAGGAACTTTGCAATTTCTAGCCAGTAAAAATTATAAAGTCTTTTTCATGCTTAACATTATTTCACTACAGCTCTGAGCCAATAAATTGTTCACTGATTTTACTTTTTATTTCCTCATATAAAATAATGTATTTTTGATATCATGGCTTAGTAAGTTATTCCTGTTGTGCTTAAACTGTTTCTGATAAAATATTAAAAATATAATGCAAGCGAGTGAAACAAGTGATGTAAAGGATTAACTATATCGATACACAAACTGTCGTTACTGAGCATGTGCATAAGGAGCTGTGTCATTGTGATACCAGATCACATGGGGCTGAGCTGTGATGGAGAACCCATGAGCAAAGGCCTGATTTACTCTGCTGAGCTATATAGTTCATAGGAATAAATGTTAACAGTTACATAATTCTTGTTTTTAATGTTGATGCGCCTCAAGCTCTAGAAGCTCCTAATGATATCCCTTCAATATTGAGGAGCATCAACTTGATTTGGGTTGCTGCATTTATTTAATGTTTATGATTTATATTTGTTTCAGCTCTGAGCAGAAGACCACACGGTGATTACTAAAATAGGTAGAAGTTAATTTGTTTGTGGACTCTGCCACAAATAAGCAGTTTAAACTTAGGGAGTTGAGCAAATAGTTATTTTATGTAGTGTATACTGAAAAGCCATCTTAACCTTAGACTAATCACATGGTTAAGCTTAAGAGCTGTAAGTGCTGGTTCTGTTGTTGGGATCAAGCAGCCAATAATTGATGTTCTGTAGCTGGTTTTCAAGAGAATCATTGTTAAAAAGATTACCTCCTTAAGTACTGAGGATATAAAGTTATATAAATGTAATGTCAAATAACTATGATTATAAATTAAGTAAACAAGTAAATTGAATGTAAGTTAATTTAAGTACACATTATTGTTTGCTGTTAGATATTATGGACCAGTCAAGAGGGTGAATGCACAGCATAATTTAATTTGTGTCAATACCATGCTTACAGTACAAAAGATTCACTGTTGATGAATCAGTGGATAAATTGTTGATGAATACATTATGACTAAACCAGAGAAAAGTATATAATATTGCTAGAGATTATGTTTATCAATTAAGAATATGGTGACGAGGAATAAAATCTGAACTGTAACACATCTCCCGTAGTTTACTGATTTTCAGCTGAAGTGTAGATGTTAAGTTAGGGAAGAAGAGTAAGGTTGGAGACATGCTCACCAAGCCGGTGGGTTTGGTTGCAAACATTTTGTCGCCCTGCTAGGTAAAATTGTCAGTGCATCTCCAGTGAAGCATCGGTGTTCTGTCACTATTTTCATTCATAAACATCAACCTAGCCAAAGAAACAATTGTCTCACTGCTGGATGAGTCAAGTAGACAGGCAATCCAGGACACCAGTGACATCAATAAGGACACCACCATGAAACTACTTGATCTGGCCTCAAAACGCACTTCACCTTCAACGACAGCATATGCAATCAAATCAACGGAACAGCAGTGGGATCCCTAATATCAGGATTGATTGCAGAAGTAGTAATGCAAAGGTTAGAACGGACAGCACTCCCCAATACACAACATAAACTTTGGGTCCGATATGTAGACAACACCTTTGTGATTACTAAATGTACAAAACCAGAAGAAACCCACTCAAACATAAACAACACCCTTAACGGGATAAAATTCATGAAAGAAGAAGAGTACAACAACCAGCTACCCTTCCTGGACATAATGGTAGAATGCAAAAACATCAGGGAACTCCAGACTAGCGTATACAGAAAGACCGCACATCCGGACCAGATACTCAAATACACCAACAACCACCCCAGTCCCCACAAACGGCACTACGTCAGGACACTATTTAAACAGGCTAAAACATATTGCAGCAACCTGGAACTATGCAAAGCAGAACAGGAGCACTTATACAGAGTCTTCGAAAGAAATGGATACCTGAAAAATACAGTCCACCGTTACTTCTGAGACAGACCACAACAGGAGCACACAACACAACCAGACTCACTAATTAGCTTACCATACATCAAGGACATTTCAGAGATGACCACAAGACTACTCACACCCCTAGGTATCAGAGTAGCCCACAAACTGACAATAACCCTATGAAGAACTTAAAGGATCCCATATCCAAAACCAGCAAAACTGGAGTAATATACAAAATACCATGCAAGGACTGTGAGAAACACTACATAGGCCAAACCGGAAAAAAAAAACTGACCATATTGACTCGCGAACACCAACTAGCCACCAAGAGACATGACCAATTCTCACTTGTCTCACTACGTACTGACAATGAGGGACAGGAATTCAATTGGGACAACACATCAATAATCGCACACGCCAAACAGAGACATGACAGGGAATTCCTGGAGGCCTGGTATTCCAACCGGAACTCCATCAACAAGCACATTGAATGAGATCCCATGTACTAACCACACCAAACAAAACCGAAGTAATACCAAACACCCCAGCAAGCTGAGACACATAAGTAACAGAACACCAGAGACACACTGACAATGTTACCCAGCTGAATGATGAAACATTTCCAATCAAATCCACTGGCTCGGTGAGCATGTCTACAACCTCATTCACAAACCGAGGAACAAATATTCCCAAAAACTTTGAAGAAGAGTAAAGCGTGGAATGAACATGAAGTTACCATTTTGTGATCTATGCATATGTTTAACCGTGAAGAGAGACACAAGTGAACACAGTCAATTGTGATATTCTTTACGGCCAATAGCCTGCTGACACAATTAGGCAAGGTGCATAAATGATAATGACTTCTTGGTTGAAATTTTAGAGGATTGATGGAGCCAGTGGAATTTTACCAAAACAAAGTCTTAACTTCAGGAACAGAAACAGGAGATGGCAGGAAAATTGATTGGACAAAACGACATAAATTGGAGGTGGCAACCTCGAAATTAAAATGCAGTTTTATGAACTTCTTCTGGTTCGGTTTTCCTTGTAGGTATTGAAAACACTATTCTGGCCATCATCTAATAGGAAAAGGTATTAAGAGGGGCTGCTGAGCAATGAATGTTCCATTTGGAATACTAAATTGAAAAGCAAAGCCAGAGATCAGGGTAGGATTGAGATAGGTTAAGTGAATAAGAATGTTTGTATTAGATGCTATGGGACTACATTGCTAGCCCTGTTTGCAAACATGTGTTGATGAAAAAAATCTCAAGGATTCCTCTTTATGAAACAGTAAGAAGGTAATGTGGGCCACTGGGGAAATTAAGCAGGATGTGACCAAGGTTATGCAACTTCTGTATTTGTCCCTGGTGAGATATGATTGCTGTATTTTTAATGGTTTTAACGTTCAAAAAGATAAATATCTGGATGGTTCAATTTAAATGACTAGCCATCTAACAAGATCTGCCAGAGTCACAAAGATGCTGCTTCACTGAATGTGGAAAGACGTTAATTGGAACTCTATTAAAAAATTAATGCACATTACAAAATTAACATCCTTAGGTTGCATTTGCGAACAATACTGTCAGTAAAAAGCCCTTCCAGTTTAAGGTGAGAAATGCATATTATTTACAAAGTCAGAAAGCCTGCTATCACTCAGAAGAGAGTCTTCCCAACTCTGTGGATCTTTTAAAATTGTGGGAAATGCCCAGATCTGACTTTTGCCAGTCACAGGAAAGATACTGGATGAGAAATCTGAACTCAACATGTTCATTTGGGGTGGCGTAGTGGCTCAGTGGTTAGCCTTGCTGCCTCACAGCATCAGCAACCTGGGTGCAATTCCACCCTCGGGTGACTGTGTGGAGGTTGCACATTCTCACCACATCTGTGTGGGTTTCCTCCGGGTGGTCAGGTTTCCTCCCACAGTCCAAAGACGTGCAGGCTGGGTGGATTGGCTAAATTGCCCATAGTGTTCAGGGATGTGTAGATTAGGAATGTTAGCCGTGGGAAATTAGGGGATACAAGGAGGGGGTGGGCGATGGGTTGGGTGGCATGCTCTTCGGAGGATCTTGTTGGGCTGAAGGACGCGTTTCCTCACGATAGGGATTCTGTGATTTGAACTCACTGCAGAGGTCAAATATACCCCATTTTGGGTTACAACAAGGGCCTTATCCCATTGTTTGAGAGACGGTAATCTGTGCCATGTTGCCTTACCAATTCTCCCATCTCTTGCCCAGGAGCCAGTTTAAGTATGTTAGACACTTAGAATTGGAATTTTGCTACTGGTGCAAGTTTGCTTGGATCAATGAATTTGCCAACTTGTTGGACCCAATTAGTAAAATGCAAAAGCTTAACTCTCACTCCACCATACTTCATAGTGAAAAATTCATCAACCTATTCAAAACATTTAGTACTTATCAAGTGGTTAATCTCTTGTCACTCAGAGTCATCAAACTCAGCTAAATCTTTAATAGCCTCTGAAAACTGTCAATTAGGTTGTGAATTCAGAAACCCATGCTGAGATAATTGTATAGCTTTTGAAACTCAGCTATTGCCCTTAGGTAAAATCAACAAAGCCAATTGAATCTAACCAGATGTTACTGTTTTTTAAACTACAGCAGACGAATTATCAATCAAAACAGTGCAGCAGAGATTTTTCTTTAAAAACAGTCAGTGATACTTTCAGACTTTTTAATATTTAAGTAATAGGGTGTTTATTAAGCTTCAGATCATCAGCCCTATACAGATGCTACTGACTTTTCTGAAGCATTTATTCAAGGGTTTCCAGGCAGTGGGCTGCACTAACTCTCAATGTCCTCCTGCCCACTGAATCTCCAACATTATCCTCCTCTCCAGGCTGAGTTCAATAGACAATAGACAATAGGTGCTGGAGTAGGCCATTCGGCCCTTCAAGCCAGCACCACCATTCATTATTATCATGGCTGATCATCCACAATCAGTATCCTGTTCCTGCCTTATCCCCATAAGCCTTGATTCCACTATCTTTAAGAGCTCTATCTATCTCTTTCTTGAAAGTATCCAGAGAGTTGGCCTCCACTGCCTTCTGGGGCAAAGCATTCCATATATCCACCACACTCTAGGCGAAGAAGTTTTTCCTCAACTCTGTTCTAAATGGCCTACCCCTTATTTTTAAACTTAAACCCCTTATTTTCCTCCCCCAACTCTACCACAATCCCCCACACTGCAGTTTTCATTCAAGCGTCACATCAAATCCAGAGCATTAAAATGAAAGCACATTGGGATGAAAGTTGAGAAGCTTTGCTGGAATCATCAATTCATGACTCCCAAACAATGGGTTAAGGCCCTTGTTGCAGCCAAAGTGGAATATATTTGACCTCAGCAGTGAGTTCAAATGACCCTGCTGAGTTCAGATTTCTCATCTGGTATCTTCCCCCTAATTGGGAAGAGTTAGACCTGGGCATTTCCTGTCATTTTTATCGGCCCACGAAGTTCAGAAGATTCTCTTCTGAGTGTTAGTAGGCTTTTTGACTTTGTGAATAATGTACATTTCCTACCTCAAGGTCATGGCCAGGGAGTATCCAACAGAATAGTGATCAGGAGTGGCACCCTTTCAGATCTCTGTCTTAGCATCTGTACAAAATCGGTGAAGACAATTCTGACTGTTCCAACCATATAACTGAGAAGTTTGAACTGGCAGCTTTCTAACTATATAGTTCATTATCACATTGCAGGATCTGCTTGAGCAGCTAGGATTTTAAATTTAGGTTGTGTGTTTTGTACTGTTATCATGAGGTGTATGTTAAAGCAATTGGCTTGACAGCTTCAAAGAGTGAATTTATGGAATAGCTTAGATGAGCAACATATAGCAGATATACCTCAGGTTTTCTGCTGAGTTATTTCTCATGTGAAATGGTGACTTAATCTACAATCAGCTCCCAGCACCCAGACAGAGAGCAGTTGCTCAGCAACCTGCCAAATACTATCTAGTAACTCTCTGGAAAGGTGTGTACCTGGGCATTGGACATCTCACTGCTATAATTATTGCTACTCTGTGGTCTTGAGCGCAGCTGGTAAATGCAGAACAGGTTAACAAGGAATCAAAACTGTCAGCTTGGGAAAGAGAAAATAACAAACAAGAGTTTACAAAAGCCTTTCCAAACCAGGATGTTTAAGTACATGAGTTGCAGAATCTTCAAATTAATTTCAACTGCCAAAATATGAATAACTCTGATGGGTTGCGCAAGCAATCTTTATTTAACCATTCAATTTTAAATGATTAAGCTCACGATGCTCATAATATATTAAATAGAGATTTTTAAACATTGCTTTTGAGCCATCATATTCCTTTGTCATAATAGTGTTTATAGATTAGTAATATCTGTGGAAAGTATTATTATAAAGCCAATTGACCTTGTTGCCCACCACTGCCCCCACTACCACCACTGTGTTTGCAGCTGTTTTACTTGCTTAGTATTTTCTTATAGGATTCATAGAACATACATAGAACACAGAAAAGTACAGCACAGTACAGGCCCTTTGGCCCATGATGTTGTGCCGTGGAATAATCCTAATCCAAAACTAAAATAACCTAAACTACATTCCCCTCAATTCACTGCTGTCCATGTGCATGCCCAGCATTCCTGACATGCAATTCCAAAATTTTTGTTACCTTAATTGTTTATTATTAAGTAATCCTTTGTTATTTCAAATGAGAATATGGCTGCTTGATCCACAGCTTTGTTCAGACCCTTGAAAAAACAAAATTACAGGGTAAATGTTCCAACTTGAATATATCTTGTCAGTGCCATCTGCTGATCTTTGCATCAGTGATAATGGGAACTGCAGATGCTGGAGAATCCAAGATAATAAAATGTGAGGCTGGATGAACACAGCAGGCCCAGCAGCATCTCAGGAGCACAAAAGCTGACGTTTCGGGCCTAGACCCTTCATCAGAGAGGGGGATGGGGAGAGGGAACTGGAATAAATAGGGAGAGAGGGGGAGGTGGACCGAAGATGGAGAGTAAAGAAGATAGGTGGAGAGGAGAGTATAGGTGGGGAGGGGATAGGTCAGTCCAGGGAAGATGGACAGATCAAGGAGGTGGGATGAGGTTAGTAGGTAGGAGATGGAGGTGCGGCTTGAGGTGGGAGGAAGGGATGGGTGAGAGGAAGAACAGGTTAGGGAGGCAGAGACAGGTTGGACTGGTTTTGGGATGCAGTGGGTGGAGGGGAAGAGCTGGGCTGGTTGTGTGGTGCAGTGGGGGGAGGGGACGAACTGGACTGGTTTAGGGATGCGGTGGGGGAAGTGGAGATTTTGAAGCTGGTAAAGTCCACATTGATAACATTGGGCTGCAGGGTGATGCCACACGAAGGTTGCAGGAACAGCAACTCATATTCCGCTTGGGAACGCTGCAGCCCAACGGTATCAATGTGGACTTCACCAGCTTCAAAATCTCCCCTTCCCCCACCGCATCCCTAAACCAGCCCAGCTCGTCCCCTCCCCCCACTGCACCACACAACCAGCTCAGCTCTTCCCCTCCACCCACTGCATCCCAAAACCAGTCCAACCTGTTTCTGCCTCCCTAACCTGGTCTTCCTCTCACCCATCCCTTCCTCCCACCCCAAGCCGCACCTCCATCTCCTACCTACTAACCTCATCCCACCTCCTTGATCTGTCCGTCTTCCCTGGACTGACCTATCCCCTCCCTACCTCCCCACCTACACTCTCCACTCCACCTATCTTCTTTTCTGTCCATCTTCGGTCCACCTCCCCCTCTCTCCCTATTTATTCCAGAACCCTCACCCCATCCCCCTCTCTGATGAACGGTCTAGGCCCGAAATGTCAGCTTTTGTGCTCCTGAGATGCTGCTGGGCCTGCTGTGTTCATCCAGCCTCACATTTTATTATGCTGATCTTTGCAGTTGACTTTTTAGTTATGTTTCTGTAGCTAACAGAAAGCCTGGGGCAAAGAGTGGAGGTCATTTGCAATAGCACAGCTTTGAAACTGAAATTGAATATCTTTGTGATAAATCCTGTAAGGGAAATCTTTGTTTTAATAATCTGACTTCCTTAGCATCTATCTATGTGATGGGATGAAGGGAAAGTGCTTTTCAATAATGAGGGGACATTAATGTGTTTTAAAACAGGAAGTGACAAAAAATGCCCAGGAATTACTTTGTGAAGCTTTATTCCATACTCTGAGTGTGGAATTTTCTCTTCCCCAGTAAAGTATTAGTAGTGGCAAACAAGATAAGAAAATCAGATTGTCATCGTCAGAAAATGTTCCTGATTTTCTTCTCAAATTGCATATGACAGTTTCAGAATCTCGCTATTGTAGGGAGATAATCTTATTTCCATGCATTTACATCTCATCAAAGCTCCAACTCAGTCTAGTTAGATACCACTTCTAATTACCTTCTCCTTCGCACAAATTCCCGACGTGTAAATTAGAACACCTACCTCGGTGGTCGCAACTCGCCCGAATACTTGTCCTGGCCAAGAGATACCTGCTTCTTCAGGACAATGTCTCTGCGTGCAGGGGTCATGACCAATATTCATGACCATTGGCCTGCACAAACTGGCATCAGAAACCCACCAACTTCACTACATAGTCATGCCAGTTCTTAGACCAAATCGCACACTTCTGCCATTCAACACTTTACTTGGGAGCCAAGGGACTGGCATGTCTCTGCCAGGTCACTGCATGCAGGTATACACATGCATCTACACAGATGGCGCTAAGCTTGACTCACTCACTTTGCTGCTGATTTGGAACCCATTAGCCTCTCTCTACATTACATTGCGATATTGGCAAACATTTCTTAACTTCAGCACTGACTTATGATATTCCAGCCTCTTGTGACATGCATTGCTTTGTTAATGCATAGGGTCTTTAGTGCTCAGTTACAAGCTAGCAGCCCCTATGGCTTGAATTAATTTTTTTAGCGCACAGGGAGAGACAGGCAGCTTGTAACAGTATGGAGAACTGAACAGATAGGGTTTGTGGTGCCATGCATCATCAGTGTCAGCTCTGCAGCATGTGCCAGCAGTTTATCTGTCAACATGCTGCATGTGCTTCAAGCAAATGGTCATGTGTGAAAACCATAGAGCAGTCCTTATAGGAGTAGAGGGGTTGGGGGGTTACTGCCACTGTTTATAAAGGGTCTTGTCTATTTCAAGTCCATTAGTTTGGCCGTGGTCAGGCCTACAGGTCAGGTGAAGGAGTGCATGGGTTACATGTAGGTCTATTGGGCTGCTGCTCAGACACCAGTCTGAAGGGGTGGGTCCAGTTCTACCTGCAGTGAGATAGGGGGAGGGATTGAGTGTCGAATGTGAATGCTTTGAGTAGTAAGTGTGATGTATGAGCAGGAGAGGTGGTGAGGTGTGCCCAGTGAGTGAGGAGGAAGAGTTAGTTGTTTGGGAAGTTGAGTTGGATGACAGCTGTTGAGTGAACATGATGCATTTCATACTGAGAGTTGTTGTCTGTGAGCCTTGGTAGGAGGGTGGATGCAGTGGCTGAATTAGAGCCAGTGTTGGGCCTGAGAATGTGAGGTAGCAGGGAAAAGATGGTGACACTTACATTAAAATTCATCCTGCATGGTGAGGCATTTCACTGGACTCAGGACTCAACAGTGATCCAGGCTGTAGTTTGGGTCCAGGCTGGCTGGGTCTGTTGGCATGTCTTCCTCTGGCAGCCATTTGGTAAAAGGAACACCCTCCACTTCACCATCCTGCCCACCAAAATCTCTAGGTCCCTGTTGGCAAAGTGGGGAAGCCAGCTTTTCTTTCCTGTGGGCCATGATGGGTTTGGACTTCATATCATGATGGCCAGTTCCTGGTTTGCAGTGTCTGAAGACCAATGCAACTGGGCTTTACATATGGCCCAGAAGTGTAAATGCTGGAACATCTTAGTATTGGTGAGTGCCTCCACCTTTCTTGCTGCATGACTCCTTGAGAAAAGTGCCCAGGAGCGTAGCAGCATAATTTACAAGATGAAGAGTGAAAGATTGCATGAGAAAAGTTGCTCTGAGCCTTAGTGAACTCAGCAGCATGAATCTCACTTGACAAAACTCAGCTGAAAATGAGAACATTTACCCTTAGGGCAGTTTAAACTGTAATTGTCAGGATCGGTATTAACTGATAAAAATGCTGAAATTGTGTTCCTTTTGCTATCTAGGTAATTGGATTGGATTTGATGTACTGGGAAAAGTTTTCATTTAATGTGTAATAAGTTCTCCCCTCCTGAAGTGACAAAAAAATTTCAGATGTTGGAATTCAAGGTAGACAAATGGGTCTGGAAGAACACAGCAAGATAGGCAGCATCTGGAGGAAAGAAGCAGTCAACTTTTCGGGCATTACCCTTCTTCAGGCCTGGGTGTTGGTGTAGGGGGAGCTGCGGTTAAAAGGGAGTGGGGAAGGGGTGGAGGCAGAATGGTGGTAGTAGGTACGACCTGATTGGTCGATGATAGGGATGAATCCCGTTGGTAGCTGGAAGGGAGGGTCAGTAGGTAGAATGGAATGGAAGAGTTGGGGCTGGAAGGGGAGCCAGGGGATGTGTGAAAAGTTCATTTGAAAATGGAGAACTCAATTGTGAGTCCTCTGAGCTTTAGATAAGGTGTTGTTCCTCAAATTTGCATTCCGAGTTGCTGAGACACTGGAGGAGGCCAAGGAGGGACATGTCAGAGGGGGAGTGGGGTGGGGAGTTGAAATGGATGGTGACTGGGAGTTTAGGCTGGCCATTACAGGACAGGTGGAGATGCTGAGCGAAAAAGTCATCTTGTCTACATTTGGTCTCACCAATGTAGGGAAGACCATTTTGGGAGCACTGGATGCAGTAGACTAGGTTGGAGGAGATGCAGGTGAAGCTCTGTCTCATCTGAAAGGGCTGTTTAGGTCCCTGGAGGGAGGTGGTGTGTGGGCAGGTGTAGCATCTTTTACAGTTACAGGGGAAGATATCGGGATTGGGAGTTGAGAGGTTTGGACTTGCTGGTGGGGAGTGTGGTGCAAACTACGGAGTGATGAAGGGAATAGTCCTTGCAGAAGGCAGAGAGGGGTGGGAAATGGAAGATGTCCCAGGTGATAGGGTCTAATAGGAGTTGATGGAAGTGTTTGAGGATGATACGTTGGATGCAGAGGCTGGCAGGGTGGAAAGTGAGGACAAGGGGGACCCTCTCTCTTTTATGTTTGTAAGGAGAGGTGGTTAAGAGTTGTGGAGCGGGGAATGGAGGAGGCATGGTGGAGGGCTGTTGAGATGACAGAGGGGGGAAAAAGAGTGTTGTTTGAAAAAGGCAGACAACCGCGATGCTTGGGAGTGAAACATTTCCTCATCAGAGCAGATGTGATGGAGAAGGAGGAATTGGGAAAACAGGATGGAGTTTTTGCAGGATACAAGGTGGGAAGAGGTGAAGTCTATGTAGCTATGGGTGTATGTGGGTTTAGTAAATGTAGGTTCTTAAGCTGTCACCACAAATGAAAAGGAGAGGTCAAGAAAGGCGAGGGAGGTGCCTGAGATAGTCCAAGTGAATTTGAAGTTGTTAGCAAAGTCAAGCTGAACTAGAGCAGTTCTTCCAGGTGAGACAGAGCTTCTTCTGCAAAGTCCTTTAACTTAGTCTACTGCATCCAGTGATCCTGATTATGGTCTTCTCCACATTGGCAAGACCAAACGTAGATTATTTGACTGTTTCGTTGAGCATCTTCACCTGGCCAGTACCAGTCAACCTAATCTCCCAGTCAACCCCCCTCGCCTAATTCAACTGCCCGCCCCATTCCCCCTCCGACACGTCTGGCTTCAGCCTCCTCCAGTGTTGCAGCGACTCGAAATGCAAATTTGAAGAATAACACCTTATCTTACTCATGGGCATGCTACAGCCCTGAGGACTCACTATTTAGTTCTCCAATTTCAAGTAACCTTCCCACCCATTCCCTGGTTCCCCTTCCAGCCCCACCTTCTGACCCTCCCTTCCAGACACAACTGGATTCATCCCTACCATCTACCGACCAGTTTGTACCTATTGCCAGTGTCCACATATCACTACCATTCCACCTCCACCTCTCCCCTACCTCCTTTATCTGCATCTCCCCCTACCCCCACATCCACCCCTGTAGAAGGGTAATACCTGAAACATTGACTACTCCTTTCCTCCAGATACTGCCTGGCCTGCTATGTTCTTCCAGCCTCCTGTTTGTCTCCTCTCCTGAAGCTAGCTTCTAAAGGAAAGACAAGATCTTGGATTTAAAAAAGCACCTTTCATATCTCAGGATGCCCCAATATGTTTTACAAATAATAATAAAATACTTCTGAAATGTAGTCATTGTGGTAGGGAAGAGAAAATGCGACAGCCCATTTGAGCGCAGCATGACCAGGTACTCTGTGTTTAGCTGTTAGATGAAGGATAAGTATCATCCAGGAACCCAGAAGAACAGTCTATTTTTCTTAAAATGGGAGCAAAATAGCACACATTTTATGTCCCTGAGAGCAAACCTGGAGCCTTGGTTTGATGTCTTAACTGACAGATGGCAACTCTGATAGTGCAGCACTTCAATATCAGCCTACAATACATGCTCAGGTCTCCAGAGTGGAATTTGAACCCACAATGTTGTGACTGTGAGGCAAGAACACCTCCACTGGACCAGGGCTGGCTGATTGCTCACTACATCACCAGTCTCTATTCCTCACTTACAAGGTCATTGTGATTTATTTGAGATGGGATAGTGAATGTTCACAACTCTCAATCCAGATAGGGTCACAGTTGAGTCTGAACCTGGGCTGAATTGAGATCTACTTACTTCCACTTTCCAGCAATTACTGGCTGGCAACAAAAAGTCAAAACCTTCACCTGTGCATATTATCACTGATGGTTAATAGCAGACCCACATTGCTTAACAGCTAGCAATTTGAATCTGGGACCTTCATGGTGTGATGAAGGTCCCCTTGCACTACGTGATGCTGTCATCTAATTAAAGGAATCCCATTAAACTTGATTTGGAGCAAGAGGAATAACTGGGAACAGAGCTCTTACAGGATTATGAATATTGCTTGTGGAGAATAAATATGTAGCAAGAATATTTGATTTGTATGTTAGTAGATATCATTATTTTTGACATGAGTAAAGATTTATTCCAATATAACAGATTAGCAGGCGATGGACGTCATGCACAATCCCCTCTCTAAGCATTCTTTTCATGAGTACATATTGTACAGTCAGGTAAGTAAACAACTCTAGGATCTCATGTATTTTTCTTTTGCAATATTATTTTTACATATTTGTGGGACTGTGGGAGTAAAACAAGTTTCTGCAACCATTAGAATCTGTTTCACCCTGAGTTTTTAAGAGAGCAATGAAGAAATGTATGTATATAATAATAAAGTAACGAACAAGTGAAATATATTAGGCGTGTATCCCATTGTAAAACTAAATCTGCTGAAGTTTGTCTTGCGATGTGAGGGTTGTTAAGAAGCTGAATTTAAAGCCAGAAAATCACTGCTCAGAATCAAAAGAAGCTTTGAATAAATCCATTTATATGTAAATCATGCTTCTCGATATAAAAGTTAAATTTGTATGGGATAGCTTGAATTGGTAGTATTCATAACCCTTTTGATCTTTTTTCTTTATTGAGTGCACAATTATTAGTTTCAGTAAAGAGTTGCTCCTTGTTTATATGTGGTGTTTCCACATGGGAATTTTGGGAATTAGCCCAAATCCCCTGAATTTTGTCCTAGGCAGCCACTCACCAACCAGCAAAGATGCTGCATTTAAAAATATTGTATTCAGTGGTGTGTCATCCCCGAACCTCATGTTACTATTCCCCAATGATCTGTATCCTCTCCAATTATCAGGTGAAGTTCTGATCGTGCATAAGTCAGCATTTCTGATGTCTCATGCTAGTTTTCAATTGAGGTGAAGAGAGGCTGTTTCAAACTAAGTTCTAGTGATTGTGAGTACGCATAAAAACTGCATAATACACAGAATGAAGTAGCAGTCATACCAGGCAGATGTGAGGATGACCATCTGCACAAAAGATAAATCAACCTCAGTCAATTTTAAATACGTTTTAATGAGGGATTTTAACTTCTCTTGCTTATGTGAATTTTATATTCAGAAATTTCAATATTTTATCAGGAAATTTGTACAGTAACTGAATCTATTTGATATGGAACAAACTGAATATTTTGTTTCTCCTCTCAGATTTGCAGTGAATATCTAATTATTATAAAAACAAGTTTTTTTTTGTTTTTAAGCATTGCTAAAGTGGACATTGGTTTATAAAATGGTGAAATTAGAAGAAGAGTTGGCATATTTTCTCAGATTCTTATGACAAGGGGAAAATGTTTCCTCCAAGAAATACAGAATAGCAATAATATTTTGGAGCCAAGCTTGAAAGAAAAGTAATAGTTGTGATATTGGAAAATTACTTTAGGAAAAGCCTATTTCAACACAAATTCACACACATTGTGCTTCAGTGCCAGAAGCAATTTGACAGCTGTCCCAGATAACAACCCTGTCAGTTTCATAAGTTTAACCCTTTTGACACAGACACATTGGTAATTTGTTTTCTTATTTCTGTTCTTATCACGTTATAGCTCCAAATTCTACATGATATAACTTTGTGATTTTGGAGTCAAATGAAAGCCAAATGCTGTGAAATTCAAACAGTCTTCCCTCTTGTAGGAGTGGTTGAACCCATGTGACATCAAGCCATGATTGATGTCCGAACATCACTGGCGTGACTCAGTTGCTGCCTTTCACTTACTTATAACATTAAAATGGCAGGCAGGTGATTCTTATAAATTGGAATGCTTCTGACCATTTTGCAGTTATTCCTCTAAAGATTGTTGACATTTTTCATTGTGAAAATCCTGTGTGCGTTTGTTAAGTCTTCAAGGGTTGATGAGGGCATTTGTAAGTGCAGCTATGTTGCATTTCATGCCTTTGTAGAAGTTAAAATATATTAGAACATAGAACATAGAACAGTACAGCACAGAACAGGCCCTTCAGCCCACAATGTTGTGCCGACCATTGATCCTCATGTATGCACCCTCAAATTTCTGTGACCATATACATGTCCAGCAGTCTCTTAAATGACCCCAATGACCTTGCTTCCACAACTGCTGCTGGCAACGCATTCCATGCTCTCACAACTCTCTGCGTAAAGAACCTGCCTCTGACATCCCATCGATACTTTCCACCAACCAGCTTAAAACTATGATCCCTCGTGCTAGCCATTTCTGCCCTGGGAAATAGTCTCTTATTGTTCTGTTTTCAATGACAAAGTTTTCTGATAAGCAGAACCATGGCCAGAATTTTTGTTTTCATACAAGGACAGATGTATAGCCCACTAAAAATTTAAATTTGCTTCAAATTTATAATTGTTTTAAATTTGAAGAAATACAGTCTGCAAGGTGTGGATTTATTTATATTCATGTTTGAATAAATTAAATGAAATCTCCATTTTTTTGTCCTGACTTTTCACTGACTAAATAACAAAGGAAATCAACTGACTCAGATTTTTATTAATAGCTGATATTTTGTGGGAAACATCTGAGAGGATAAGGAACACTTTGTATTACTTGTAATACTTTGAATAAATAAGAAATGGATCTGGTTTCTTAAGGTAGGTAAGAACTAGATAGAAGAATCTCTGGGACTATCTAATACAAGAAATTCCTTTGCCCACATTAATAATGGAAATGAATGTACAACATGATTTTGATTGTGAAATTCATTATTGGGACCCCGTAATTCATTCAAAATTCTACTGAATTTGTTTTCACCTGCCAAGTTTTAAAAACAATTTCACACTAAATGCTGTATTTATCTCTTGAACCATTTCTGAATTAATGTCTAAAAACCTCAGCCTTGCCTCGAAGCCTTTAGATTAGATTCCTTACAGTGTGGAAACAGGCCCTTTGGCACAACAAGTCCACACCACCCCATTGTGGTATCCCACCCGGACCCATCCCCCTATAACCCACACGCCCCTGAACACTATGGGCAATTTAACATGCCAACCCACCTAGCCTGCACATCTTTGGACTGTGGGAGGAAACCAGAGCTAACCCACACAGACACAGGGAGAACGTGCAAACTCTGCGATAGGGTTAGGGTTACCCAAGTCACCCAAGGTTGGAATTGAACCTGGGTCCCTGGCGCTGTGTGGCTGCAGTGCTAACCACTGAGCCACTGTGCTGCCCAGTAGCTGTTATGTGTAATGCTGTGTGCTGGATTTGAATTGTGCAGTGTGACCAATTTTCCAGGTAAACAAGGTAGAACTATAATAATAAGCAATTATCATAGTAATCATAGCCTGTGGGATAATATATATAATAACTTGTGAAAAGCGAAAAGGAAGAGAGTAGAATTGCTGTGAGAAATTTTACTTTATATATTAGTGGTAAATTGCAAACTAAACTGTGTGGAGTTATTAAACAGACAGAGTAATAAGAAATATGTGCGTGAACTTTCGAACAGAAGAGTGTGAGGTGTAAATAAGGATTTGTGATACAAACACACAGTGTAAAGTGTCAATGGACTGAATTGCAGGTACAAAATTAACTTGAAGGATATGAACAACACATCAACATTAGAGAGAGACATGGCTGCAAGATGGTCAGGGCTGGGAATTAAGTGTACTAGATTACAGGAAGGGGTAGATAAATGTTATAGTGATTAAGGATGAAGTCAGTGTAAGATTTAACGAGAGATGTGCAGGCAGTGGAAACCTTATAGGTGGAACTAAAGAATGGAAAAATAATTTGGGACTTCATTAGGAATTATGTACTGATGCCCTGGAATTGTCAACAGTGGTGCAAAGTGATTGTATATTTGCAGTGACGAGACAAACGTGCGGTAAAGGCAGAGTAGTTTTAATTGGAGGTTTTACATTTTAGTTAGTTTGGGATAGGCTAACTAGCAAGCTTTTTTTGTGTCAGAAAGGTGGCAAACATCTTGAGTTTGTACAAGTTAGTTTTCTGTAACCGTACATCTGAGTACTACAAAGGAGTCTAACAAACAATCAATGATGGCTACAGAAACAACATGAAGCTAACATGGAAAACTATACAAAAATAACACAAATCAGACCAAATAGGAGCAATTCAAAGAATAGTAAAAGATGAAAAGAAGAAAGGAAGAAGAATAAACAGGCAACTTGGAATAGAAATTTAAAAGGAATATAAACATTAGCACAAGCTTATTTTTAACAGATCTATAAAGAGAAGAAGGCGGATCAAGAACATTGAGGATATTTTTTGGTATTATCAACAGAAATAGGGAAATGATGGGTGTGTTGAATAATTACACCAGCATCAAAAGGAAGGAGTTAGCATGCCGGCCTAACTAACAGTGATGAAATTATTCTCAGATAGGATGTTATGAGAGATGCGCAAGCATTAGAAACTTAATGGGCAGAGCTAAGAAATAAAACAGAATTGTAAGACTTTAATGGAAGTTTTGTACTGATACCCCATATATAATGGGGGAATTATGATTTTGAATTGGGGACAAGGGGTTCATCAAAATTAATGTGATGAAAATGAGAGTAATTAAGAAGATACTGGGTTTAAAGAGTGACAGACATTTAGGACCAGCTGGTTTCTGTTTTAGATTTTTGATTCCTCTGAGTAAGGAGGCTATTGATTCAAGTCTCACTCCACAAGTTTGAGTGCAATAATTAAGACTGACTTTTGATTGCAATACTGAGGCAGAACTGCCTTGTCAGATGAGATTTTAAAGCAAGCTGCAATCTCTGTTTTGAAGAAAATGTAAAAAATCCTTTGGGCACTATTCTGAAAAAAAGCAGGGCAGTTCTTGTTGATGTTCTGGCCAGTATTATCCCTTAATCATTTTAAGAAAAACAGACTATTAGTTGTCATTATCACATTAGCATTTGTGAAAGCTAGTAGTGTGTTCCTACCGACAGTACTGACAATGCTTCAAGTAGTGTAAAGCACTTTGGTCCTGAAGTCATAAAACGTTCAATATAAATGCAAGTTTTCATTGTTGTGCTCAAAACTGGTGCTTCCAAAATGTGTTAAGTATAAGGATCTATTTCATCTTAATGTTGTTCAAAATAATAATTGTCCTGTTATATTCTGGTATATTTGTAAATTTGACGTGATTTTGAGTGTTTTACCTGCTGCGGCAATGCTCTTATTAGTGCCCATTACATCCTTTATTCATTTATTGCTGGCTTTGCAGCATTTACTGCTTATTCCTAATTGTCCAGAGGGCAGTTAAGAGTCAGCCACATTACTGTGGGTCTGGTGTCACATGCAGGCCAGACCAGGATGGCACTTTCCTTCCCTAAAGGACATTAGTGAACTAGAGGGGTTTATCCAACAATTGAGAATGGATTCAAGGCCACCATTAAATTCTTACTTCCGATATTTTCATTGAATTCAAATCCGACCATCTTCCATGGCGGGATTCAAACCCAGTTCGCCAGAACGTTTTCTGGTTCTCAGGGTTAACAGTTCAGTGATAATACCACTAGGCATTGCCTCCCCTACATAAGAAACTGAGAGTTGATATCTTGGCATTGATGAATCTAACAGACATCTATTGCACCTAAATATTATCCACAAGTATTACGTTTCTCAGACACCTAGGTGTCTGAATTGTTTTTGGATTATAACCAGTAACATGCTTGCAACAGCTTGTTATGCTTCATAAGATGTAAGATGGAGTATGAGATCTTCATGCCCTTCACATGCTATGATGCAATGGTAATAGATTGAGTATTTTTCTTAAAGGTATGCTCTCATAAAGTATCCTTTCAAGGTGCACCAACATACTGACCGTAAGATATAGAACATAATTGTCTTACATGCAGGCACTGGGTACATGAATAGGAATAGTTTAGAAGGATATAGGCCAAGTGATGGCAAATGGGACCAGATCAATTTCAGATGTCTAGTCAGCATGGATGTTTTGGAGCAAAGGGTCTGTTTCTGTGCTGTATGATTCTATGACTCCATGGCACTGACAGATATTAGCAGGTTTTTTTTCTCTCATACACTCATATTTATTCATTTTTAAAAAATAAAGGAGAAAACCAGGGAGACATGGGAGTTCAGGAGCCGTTGACCAGATGCAGAGAAAATGATGTATAAAAGGCAGAGAAGGATAAGAAGTTAGTACAAGTCTTTATTTAATCTCAATCTCAGTACAGACCAACAAATTTAAAAATAAATTTGAACTTCCATGTATAGCTGCAAGAATGATACAAGATTTCCTGTTTTGTGAGTACTATTGTACCAAATGACTGAAAGCACTGTCGACTAAACTATTTTTGTGTCAACTTATTTAACCAAGAGAGAGCATTTCCTATTTTTTTTGACATCACTGAGAACATACTTCACAGATACGTATCTCTCTGCCCTTAACGCAGACAGTAAATTCTCCCAAAACCAGTCCAAGATGATTCTTAGCTCCTGAGGGTTTACTTCTGTTCTTTTCCATTCTTGGCCTGGGAACTTTTAATTTCAGTGTTGTTTTTCACAGTGAGGTTTATTCCTGGAAGATTCTGGTTGTATAGCAACCTAGACAAATACTCCAGTCTCATTTTTAATGCTTCATGAAATCGGTCTTTGATTCTGACCTGGACTTTGGGAAGCCTTGAGTTGGAGTTCGTAGCAAGTCTGGAGAAGGATAAAAGTCTGTGATACCTTGGAATTCAAGGCAGATTGAATAATAGAAGAGTTACTCTTATAGGATCAAAGGAATGATGATAGTGCAAGAAAGGAAACAAAAATGCAAAAGGTCCACCTACAGCTGCTCTCTGAAAATGAAAATAAGAGAAAAGTGAAACATTGAAAGAAAAAGAAGCAAAATTGGGACTGTAGAGAATATGGTCTGAAATTATTGATCTCACTGTTGAGCCCAGAAGGCTGTAAAGTGTTTTGGAAGCTGAATTAAAATGTACTGCAAAGAGTCAAGATGAAGGAGACCATATTGTAAACAGCAAATACAGTATCCCAGATTGAAATAAGTGTACACAAATTACAGTTTTACCTGCAAGAAGTGTATAGAGCCTTGGAGAAAGGTAAGATAAAGGGGCAGGCATTAGATCTGTTGTATTTGCAAAGAAATGTGTCATGGGAAGGGAATGAGACATAGAACGTGATTGAGGGAAAGACCAGGTTATCATAGATGGAACGTGGTCCTAATGGAACGCTGAAAGGAATGGACAAGGAAGATCAGGTTTGGAATAACTTCATGCGGTGAGGGGCAGAAGTAGCAGAAAGTCATCACTCTGAACCATTAGAGGTAACAAGGTGTAGAGCTGGATGAACACAGCAGGCCAAACAGCATCAGAGGAGCAGGAAAGCTGACATTTCGGGTCTGGACCCTTCACTCTGAACCATTAGTTTTGTTTCTACCTCTAGACATGCTTTCCAGCCTGCTGAATATTTCTGGCATTTTCTGTTTTTAGTTTCAGATTTCAAACATCTGCTTTACAATAAGAAGATAGATGTGTTGAATGAATACTTTAGAAAGTTAAGGATAATGATGGGAGGAAGGTATTTGCATTTGGGAATTGATGAGTGATGAACAGAGGGAATGGTGTCAGTGAAGATCATATTTTCGTGGCTCTTTTTACCCACACTGTTCCAAGTTAGTCCATGTCATATGCCATCTTCCACCAGATAGAGAAAAGGCAATTAAAAACAATAGTTAAAAAAAGAGAAGAAGACATTGAAAGAGGTAGAAGGAAGTGAGGGCGAGAGATGTTTATGAATATTTCTTGTCAGCTTTTGTTGTAAATTCCTACTTTCACAAGCTGTTGTTACAGATTGCCTACTATTCGACCCTGTAGCATTACCTTTACCAGGGCAATAGCTAAATAGAAAGAACAATATGAAAGCAATCCATGCTGATGTTCAGACTCTATTTAAAATGTCAACCCAATTCTAAATGCTTTCTCTGTTTCCATAATTTTTTAGATGCACTTCCCATAATCACCTATTGACTGATTCTTAAATATTGCAATGTTTTCTGTTTTATTTAATCAATTTGGTTGTGTATTTACACAACTAATACTCAATGACATCCAACTATCTCTTACACTAACCTTATATCTATGAATTCCTCCCAGAACTAGTGTGGACAAGTTTGCACATACTGTTTCCATGCAGACATTGACAGAGAAAGTCACAATGCAAATCCAAAAGTAAGAACAGAATGTATGACTTTTAAAAGCATTCTAATTTAATTTTAGAACCCAGCTCTTTAATACAAAGTCCAATAAGTATCAACTACTCTTGACTCTGGAGCTGTTCTGGTTTACCCTCAAAGCTACCTGCATCTTAGATATTGTATCAGTGATAATGGGAACTGCAGATGCTGGAGAATCCAAGATAACAAAGTGTGGAGCTGGATGAACACAGCAGGCCAAGCAGCATCTCAGGAGCACAAAAGCTAACGTTTCGGGCCTAGAGGGGCCTAGGCCCGAAACGTCAGCTTTTGTGCTCCTGAGATGCTGCTTGGCCTGCTGTGTTCATCCAGCTCCACACTTTGTTATCTTGCATCTTAGATATTGTCAGTTGCTACTTCCATTGTTGGAAAGGATGAGTGCAAAATTGTGTGCAAGGTAGTGGACTATTTCGTTCTTCCACTGAGCACAAGCCCTCTGACAATCTTACCAATGAACCAAGGATTTCGTACACTGGTACACTTTTTGGTCTTCTGCAGTAGCCTGCTCCTTTGAGGACACATTAGATTTCTCTACCACAGAACTCGTGTGAATTTGCCCTTTGTCGAGAGGGCACATATGTTGTCCTAGGTGGCAGTGCACTGGCATGAAGTGTCCACCAGTATGTGGTTTCCTCCCACTCTAAATTATTAAAATGCCTACAGTGTCAGTAGCTGAGTTGGTGGCTTGCAGATGTGAAATCAAATGCGCTGTCTTCATTATCAGTGAAATCTCAAGTATTCCTCCATTTTGGGTCCACTGCTTTTCATCATTGATGTAAATGATTTGGATGTGAACATAGGAGGTATGGTTAGTAAGTTTGCAGATGAGATCAAATTTAGAGGTGTAATGGATAGTGAAGAAGGTTTCCTCAGGAGTACAACTTGATCAGATGGGCCATTGGGCAAGGGAGTAGTAGATGGATTTTAATTTAGATAAATGTGAGGTGCTGCATTTTGGAAAGGCAAATCAGGGCAGGACTAATGCACTTAATGGTAAGGCCCTGGATAGTGTGAGTGAACAAAGAGACGTTGGAGTGCAGGTTCATAGTTCCTTGAAAGTAGAGTTGCAGGTAGATATGATAGTGAAGAAGGCATTTGGTATGCTTGCTTTTCTCAGTCAGTGCATTGAGTATACGAGTTGGGAGGTTATGTTGAGGCTGTATAGGCTAAACAAGGATGTTGCCACGGCTGGAGAGTTTGAGCTGTAGGGAGAGCTTGAATAGATTGAGGCTATTTTCCCTGGAACATCATAGGCTGAGGGGTGACCTTAGAGAGGCTTATAAAATAATGAGGAGCATGGATGGTGTGTATAAACAAGGTCTTTTCCCTGGGATAGGGGAGTCCATAACTAGAGGGCATAGGTTTAAGGAGAGTGGGGAAAAGATTTAAAAGGGATCTAAGGGGCAAATTTTACACAGAGGATGGTGCATGTATGGAATGAGCTGCCAGAGGAAGTGGTGGAGGCTGGTACAATTACAACATTTAAAAGGCATCTGAATTGGTCAATGAATAGGAGGTTCTTAGAGCAATATGGGCGAAATGCTAGCAAATGGGACTAGATTTAGCAATAATAGCTGGTCTGCATAGGTAAGTTGGACTGAAGGGTCTATTTGCTTGCTGTAAATCTCTATGACTCAATGACTCTATCCTGACTAGGGTGGCCCTGGTTGTGTATCTGAATAGAAAAAGACAGAAGGGAAATTTTGTAGTATGGTGTGGGAGAAAGCAACAGCTGCATGGTTACACCACATGTAGTTTGTAAGTCTGAAGAGAATGTGGAATGCGGGGACAGAGGATGTGATAGGGAGAACAGTTGTCCTGTTATCTTCAGTGGATTCAGCATTGCAACTGGCCATGGCCACAGCCTCAGCAAAGACCCATCCCACTGCTCCAGAAGGATTAATTTGTGAAGCAGGCATTCTCTCCCATTCAGATAGCGCCTGCTCCATTAGGTTGTTTGCCAGTTTGACCTCGAAGAGAGATGTGTATCAGAATGCTGTGTATTTGCTCAGATCCAGTTATTGTTGTGGCTGGATAGCTGGTAGTTTCAGAATAGACCTAACTAATAGAGATTGTTGGTAGCTGAGTAATCAGATACTGGTGATTTGAACGTTGGCTGAGACTGGCGTTAGTGTTGTTATTGAAAATGCATTCAACGACTTTGATCACTTGTGTGAGGATCCTAAACTTGTTGCTGCATTTTACCACATCCTTGGGTTGCATTTGAGGCATTGATTTCCTTGGTATCTGTTCCCACTGTCTCTTCATGTAGGTTGTGAGAACCTCCTGTGGATACAGGCTATCTCCTCTCCATTTAGCCTTGACTCCTAGGACTTTCAGCATTGGAAAACAGGACTGTCCTTTTTCTCCTATTCAACTATTCTTCTCCTTCACCCAGGATCTGTACAGTTCTCAGAAGGTTCTTTGCGTTACTGCAACCACAGTGAACTGCGTCATTACATGCTAACAATTTACAGTTTAGGACCCCTGCAGATGCATGGTACGAAACAATAGCACAAATTACCTCTGATTGCTCATAGAAAAAGAAAGCAGATGTCGCAGTGTCTTCATCATATTTAACAAGTGCAGAGTATTTATCCATCTCACGCTCAAGCCTGTTTTGGGAGGTTAGATAATTTAACCTGGTTAATATTTACAGCATTTGCTATTTGCTTTTTTTTTTCTCACCGCTTTTTTTTAGTGCGGGTGGTCACCTAGACGCCTAATCCTCTGGGAGCAGTTTGGAAGGCAAAGCTGGAGTCTGTTTGAGTATATAACGGAGTAAACCTACTGCAAAACTAAAACAAAAACTAATTAATTTTATATAATTAACTAAGAGGAGATGGCAGGTCAGGTGATGTGTTGTAGCTGTATGATGTGGGAGCTGGCTGATCCCATTGAGAATGGCAGTGACCACATCTGCAGCAAGCATTGGCTGCTTGAGGAGCTCTGGCTCAAAATGTATGAGCTGGAATCCGAACTCCAAACACTGCGGCACATCCGGGAGGGGGAGAAATACCTGGATGCTGAGTTCCAAGAGGCAGTCACACTTGGTAGATTAAGTAATGTTAATTCGATCGGCGGGCAGGGACAGCAGTGTGTGACTGCGAGTGAGGCAGGTAGAGGGACCCTGCAGACAGGAGCACAGGAGCTGCAGCCCTTGATATTGTCCCACAGGTATGAGGCACTTGCTCCCTGTGTGGATGTGGATCAGGGCTGCAGGAAGGATAAGTCAGCTGACCAAGGCACCATGGTCCAGGAGGCCATTCAAGAGGGAAGAGCAAAAAGACAGATTGTAGTTGTAGTGGATTCCATCATCAGGAGGATAGTCAGTGTCCTTTGTGAGCAGGATAGAGAGTGCCGCATGTTGCGCTGCCTGCCCGGTGCCAGGGTGCGAGACACCTCTGACTGGCTTGAGAGGATACTGTAGAGGAAGGAGGAGGATCCAGTTGTTGATGTCCACATAGGTACGAACCACATAGGCAGGACTAGGAAAAAAGACCTGTTTTGGTACTATGAAAAGCGAGGAACAAAGTTAAAAAATAGGTTTTCAAGGGTCCTAATCTCTGGATTGTTGCCCGAGCCACATGCAAATTGGAAAGGGAAGTGAGGATCAGGGAAGTAAACACATGGCTAAAAGAATGGTGTGGGAACGAGGGTTTCCTTTTCATGGGGCACTGTCATCAGTTCTGAGACAGGAGGGATCTATACCGCTGGGATGGACTCCACCTGAACAGGGCCAGGTCCAGTGTTCTGGTGAAAGGGTAATTAGGGTGGTTAATAGGACTTTAAACTAGTAAATAGGGGGAAAAGGAGAAGTGAGCACAGAGTGAGAATAACAATTAATAGAAGGCAACTATCAGAAGAAGCATCAACTCCATTGAAAATTAGGAAAAAAGTTCAATGAAGGAGAACTCAAGAGCTGTTAGTAATGGAGGTAATAGCACCCAAAAAGAAGGTGCAAAAACTGGCATAAGGGCACTTTATCTGAATGCTCAGAGCATTCGAAACAAGGTTGATGAGTTGATGGTGCAAATCATGGCAAATGGATATGATTTAGTGGCCATCACAAAGACATGGTTACAGGATGGTGATAATGGGAACTACAGATGCTGGAGGATCCAAGATAATAAAGTGTGAAGCTGGATGAACACAGCAGGCCAAGCAGCATCTCAGGGGCACAAAAGCTGATGTTTCGGGCCTAGACTCTTCATCAGAGAGGGGGCTGGGGTGAGGGTTCTGAAATAAGTAGGGAGAGAGGGGGAGGCAGACCGAAGATGGAGAGAAAAGAAAATAGGTGGACAGTAGAGTATAGGTGGGGAGGTAGGGAGGGGATAGGTCAGTCCAGGGAAGACAGACAGGTCAAGGAGGTGCGATGAGGTTAGTAGGTCGGAAATGGAGGTGCGGCTTGAGGTGGGAGGAAGGGATGGGTGAGAGGAAGAACAGGCTAGGGAGGCAGAGACAGGTTGGACTGGTTTGGGATGCAGTGAGGGGAGGGGAAGAGCTGGGCTGGTTGTGTGGTGCAGTGGGGGAAGGGGACAAACTGGGCTGGTTTAGGGATGCGGTGGGGGAAGGGGAGATTTTGAAGCTGGTGAAGTCCACATTGATACCATTGGGCTGCAGGGTTCCCAAGCGGAATATGAGTTGCTGTTCCTGCAACCTTCGGGTGGCATCCTTGTGGCACTGCAGGAGGTCCATGATGGACATGTCATCTAAAGAGTGGGAGGGGGAGTTGAAATGGTTTGCGACTGGGAGGTGCAGTTGTTTATTGCGAACCGAGCGGAGGTGTTCTGCAAAGCGGTCCCCAAGCCTCCGCTTGGTTTCTCCAATGTAGAGGAAGCCACACCGGGTACAATGGATACAGTATACCACATTGGCAGATGTGAAGGTGAACCTCTGCTTAATGTGGAAAGTCATCTTGGGGCCTGGGATAGGGGTGAGGGAGGAGGTGTGGGGGCAAGTGTAGCACATCCTGCGGTTGCAGGGAAGGTGCCGGGTGTGGTGGGGTTGGAGGGCAGTGTGGAGCGAACAAGGGAGTCACGGAGAGAGTGGTCTCTCCGGAAAGCAGACAAGGGTGGGGATGGAAAAATGTCTTGGGTGGTGGGGTCAGATTGTAGATGGCGGAAGTGTCGGAGGATGATGCGTTGTATCCGGAGGTTGGTGGGGTGGTGTGTGAGAACGGGGGCGATCCTCTTGGGGCGGTTGTGGCGGGGGGCGGGGTGTGAGGGATGTGTTGCGGGAAATGTGAGAGACGCGGTCAAGGGCGTTCTCGACCACTGTGGGGGGAAATTTGCGGTCCTTGAAGAACTTGGACATCTGGGATGTGCGGGAGTGGAATGCCTCATCGTGGGAGCAGATGCGGCGGAGGCGGAGGAATTGGGAATAGGGGATGGAATTTTTGCAGGAGGGTGGGTGGGAGGAGGTGTATTCTAGGTAGCTGTGGGAGTCGGTGGGCTTGAAATGAACATCAGTTTCTAGCTGGTTGCCTGAGATGGAGACTGAGAGATCCAGGAAGGTGAGGGATGTGCTGGAGATGGCCCAGGTGAACTGAAGGTTGGGGTGGACGGTGTTGGTGAAGTGGATGAACTGTTCGAGCTCCTCTGGGGAGCAAGAGGCGGCGCCGATACAGTCATCAATGTAACGGAGGAAGAAGTGGGGTTTGGGGCCTGTGTAGGTGCGGAAGAGGGACTGTTCCATGTAACCTTCAAACAGGCAGGCATAGCTGGGGCCCATGCGGGTGCCCATGGCCACCCCCTTAGTCTGTAGGAAGTGGGAGGAATCGAAAGAGAAGTTGTTGAGGGTGAGGACGAGTTCGGCTAGGCGGGTGAGGGTGTCGGTGGAGGGGGACTGGTCGGGCCTGCGGGACAGGAAGAAGCGGAGGGCTGGGAGTTAAATATCCAGGGGTAACAAACTGTTTGGAAGGACAGTCAGGAAGATAAGGGAAATGGTGTTGCTCTGATCTTTAAGGATGATATCAGGTCGGTAGTGAGTGATGAGGTCATAGGAACTGCAGGTGCCCAATAATCCGAGACAGCAAGGTGTGGAGCTGGATGAACACTGCAGGCCAAGCAGCGTCTGAGGAGCACAATAGCTGATGTTTTGGGCCTAGACCCTTCATCAGAAAAGGGGGATGGGAGAGATGATATAGGTTCTACTGAACAAAAGGGTGAATCTATTTGGGTGGAAATTGGGTATAGCTGGGAGAAGCCGTCACTGGTAGGTGTGGTCTATCGGCCACCATATAATGACATTGTGGTGGGGAGGCAATAAGCATGGAAAAAGCTAATGCATGTAACAATGGTACAGCAATTATCATGGGGGATTTTAATCTATACAGCGATTGGTCAAACCAGGTCAGCCATGGCAGCCTTGAGGAGGGGTTCATAGAGTGCTTCCGCGATAATTTCCTTGAACAATATGTAATGGAACCTACAAGGGAGCAAGCTATCCTAGATCTAACCCTGTGTAATGAGACAGGAATAATAAAGGATCTCACAGTTAAGGATCCTCTCAGAAGGAACGATCACAGTACAGTCAGATTTAAAATACAGATGGAGCGTGAGAAGATTAAATTCAGTACCTATGTCCTGTGCTTAAACAAAGGAGACTATGATGGGATGAGGAAAAAGTTAGGTAAAGTAAAATGGAGCAAAAAATTCATGGTGGAGGACTTTCAAAACTATTTTTCACAGTGCTCAGCAGCAGTATATTCCAGTGGTAAGGAAGAACTGTAGGAAAAGAAATAGTCAGCCATGGAAGTGTAAGCAAATAAAGGAAAGTATCAGATTTTAAAAAAAGATACATACAAAAAAGCAAAGAGTAGTTGGAAACTAGTAGACTGGGAAATCTTTAAAGGCCAACAGAAAGTCACAAAAAAGTTATAAAGAAAAGTAAGATAGATTATGAGAGTAAGCTCGCTCAAAATATAAAAACAGGCAGCAAAAGTTTCTATAAGTATGTAAATTGTAAAAGAGTGGCGAAGGTAAACATTGGTCCTTTAGGGGATAAGACGGCCAATTTAATAAATGGGAATGAGAAAATAGCCGAGACATTAAACAGTTATTTTGTGTCAATCTTCACAGTGGAAGACACAAATAACATGCAGAAAACTAATGGGAAGAAGGTTATAGCAGGTGACGACCTAGAAACTATCATCACTAAGGAGGCAGTGCTGGGCAAGCTAATGAGGCTAAAGGTAGGCAAGTCTCCTGGCCCTGATGAAATGCATCCCAGGGTACTAAAAGAGGTGATGGGGGAAATACCAAGTGCACTAGTAATTATTTACCACAATTCACTGGACTCTGGGGTGGCTCCTGCAGATCGGAAAACAGCCAATGTGACGCCACTGTTTAAGAAAGGAAGTAGACGAAAAGCAGGTAACTACAGGCAAGTTAGCTTAACTTTAGTAGTGGGAAAAATGCTTGAATCTATCATTAAGGAAAAAGTAGTAAGACATTTGGATATAAATTTTCCCATTGAGAACACCAAGCATGGGTTCATGAAGGGTAGGTCATGTTTAACTAATTTGGTGGAATTCTTTGAGGATATTACTTTCATGGTGGACAATGGAGAACCTGTGGATGTGATGTATCTGGATTTCCAGGAGGCATTTGACAAGGTGCCACACCAAAGGCTGCTACATAAGATAAAGTTGCATGGTATTACAGGTAATGTATTGGCATGTATAGAGGATTGTTTGACCAGTAGAAAGCAAAGAGTAGGGGTAAATGGGTGTTTTTCTGGTTGGCAGTCAGTGGCTAGTGGTGTGCCTCAGGGATCAGTGTTGGGACCGCAATTGTTTACAATTTACATAGATGATTTGAGTTGGGGACTAAGTGTGGTGTGTCAAAATTTGCAGTAGAGCAAAGTGTGCAGAAGACGCTGAAAGTCTGTAGAGAGATATAGATAGTCTAAGTGAGTGGGCAAAGGTTCTGGCAGATGGAGTACGATATTGGTTAGTGTGAGGTCATCCATTTTGATAGGAATAACAGCAAAATGGACTATGTGTTAAATGGTAAAAAAAATGCAGCATGCTGCTGTGGAGAGAGACTTGGGAGTCCTTGTGCATGAACTGCTGAAGGTGGGATTGTAGGTGTGGCAGGTAATTAAAAAGGCAATTGAAATTTTATCTGTCATTGCTAGAGGGATGGAGTTTAAAAACAGGGAGGCTTTGCTGCAGCTGTATAGGGTCCTGGTGAGGCCACACCTGGAGAACTGTGTACAGTTTTGGTCTCCTTACTTGAGAAGAGATATTCTAGCACTGGAGGGGTGCAGAGAAGATTCACTCAGTTGATTCCAAAGTTGAGAGGGTAAGATTATGAGGAGCGACTGAGTAGGCTGGGATTATACTCATTGGAATTCAGAAGAATGAGGGGAGATCTTATAGAAACATATAAGATTATGAAGGGAATAGATAAGGTGGAGGCAGAGACGTTGTTTCCACTAGCAGGTGAAACGAAGACTAGCATCGCCTCAAAATAACGGGAAGCAGATATAGAACTGAGGTCAGGAGGAACCTCTTCACTCAAAGGGTTGTGAATCTGTGGATTTCCCTGCCCAGTGAAGCGGTTGAAGCTACCTCACTGAATGTGTTTAAGGCAAGGCTAGATAAATTGTTGAACAGCAAAGGAGTTAAGGGTTATGGTGTGCAGGCAGGTAAGAGGAGCCAAGTCTCAGAAAGACCAGCCATGATCTTATTGAATGGCGGGGCAGGCTCAAGGGGCCAGATGGCCTACTCCTGCTCCTGGTTCTTATGTTTTTATGTTCTTCTATTTATGGAGCAGCTTATTACTTTTTGCAAGACTAAGAAATTTTGAGAACTGTCATTTTGCATTTTATATCCAAATGCAGGTCAAGGTAAAGCCGCCATAGCAAAACAATTATCAATCAAACCAATAAAAAGAAATATGCTGATCAATATATTGTCGGTATTAATCACAAACTATAACTTCATACTTAGTTTAATTCCAAGTCGTGAATATCTCTTTCATTGTTTTGCAGCATGTTGTATTTGGACCATTCATTCTGGAAAATGGTGATGACAGAATTATTTATCAAGAGACAAAATGACAGACATCAATGTCAGGTTCAAAGCTAACATAAATGTTCTGTTCAGAGGTAATGGGAACTGCAGATGCTGGAGAATCTGAGATAACAAAGTGTGGAGCTGGACGAACACAACAGGTGCTCCATAAATGTTCTGTTGATGCTTTGAGATGCTGAAAGGTCATTAGCTCCTTCTGACATTTTTGGCACTTGATTCACAAGGTTGCAGAGTTGTGCTAGCATTGCTGACAGAATTTGAAGGCTCACAGACACATTGCAACCTTCAATATTTTTGTTGGGAAGGTAACAGCCAAGTTGCTGCTATTGTTTGCTGTTCTATAATAGAGGATGCGCATGCCAACACCATTTTTATTTTGAAGGAGAAACAGCATAGAACAGACTTGTGCCTTGCTTATGTTTTGCGCTTTCCTCTCCATTCTGTAGAGGTCTTGATCCTTTTTGGGTCTTTTTGGGATGTGAAAGGGGACTCATTGGGAGTCCCAGTTTACGTGGCGGTCTCAACCACAAAACTGTTGAAGGCCTTCCAAGATATATAAATCATGATTTATGGGCCAATATAGTCTCAACCTTGCATTTGGAAGTTGTACTGTCTCCATTAAAAAAAATGTTTCTTTTAGGTTTAAACACAGTCCATATTTGTCAATACGCCTTTAGCTGATGAAAGACTTCTATGATACTTGGAATGAAATGAAGCCGAAATTTTTATACTGCATTAAGAGGTCTTATGTTGGAACTAGTACATTTATGCTTGGTATAATTACATTGTTATCTAGTTGTGTCTGAAGCTGTTTCTAGGTATCTTTTCCAAACACCAAGTTTGCAGATAAGATGACCTAGTCTAGATAGATCCGTGTTTCGAAGATGTAGGTATAGGGCATTGCACTTGATGCTTCCACTACTTATTGATGTGAGCAAAGAGAATTACTTTCCATTCTTCAAGTGAGGCTGTTCTAGGGATTAGTATTTTACCTTCATTCACTTAGATAAAAACAGGACGTGCTGGAGAAACTCAGCAGGTATAGCAGCATATGTAGAGAAACAAACAGTTAGTGTTTCAGGACCAGTATAATTTATCTTCTTTGGACTCGATCATATGGTAGGCTCTATCGTCTGAAGGGTACTGTGGAGCTCATCCACAGAATTGACAGGGGTTCCCTGCTGGTTAACACATAAAGTTGCCATAGTCTTACCAGATCATAGGACTGCTTTCTCATTTAAAGGCCAGGCCAGGCTAGGCAACATCAGAGGAGTAGGAAAGTTGACGTTTCAGGCCAGGACTCAAACATCAACTTTCCTACTCCACTGATGATGCCTGCTGCGTTCCTCCAGCTCCATACTATGTTGAGAACAGTTTCCTTTCTTCTCCCTCTCCTTCAAAACTCCTTGCTTTTCTGATAATAGGCAGTAGGATATTTCCCTCTTGCATTACACTTAAGTGACCATTCTTCATGCAAATCTTAGCGGTAAGTTCATCCATCATTTCTTGCTCCTGTTTGATGCAGGTCAGTGTTGATGGCATGGATTGATACATTCAGTGGGGACCACTAGGATAGGCGTGAGCACCCTACCTGATTTACTACTATTTAGCTGAGATAAACCACCACAGCATAGTGCATGGATTATCCTGATCACTGTACTCAGGTTGATAACCAGCGCTGACTCTTAACAATTGTTATTTCAGCCAAGCTTAATTTTGTGTGAATCGATTGTATTCTCATTTATTGAGAATGATTTCTTCCTTGTGGATGATTGTGCCTCGAGTGGTGTCATTGTGTTAGTTGTGAGTTCCCAAAAGGTTTATGAAGCCAATCTTAACTTTACATATCCCCTCACAGCCAGGTTTTCGGTCGGGAGCTCAAGGGGTAGGGGTGATTTTTGAACATTTGCCCTCTATCTTTGTCTCCATCTTCTATGGTTCTCACTCAGTGGTTCTTTCTGTTGATTGAAAGTGTTTGACATTGTTTTTGACCATGTACCTCATATTGTGAGATTTTCAAGACCTCTGTGTTTGGAATGTTTGTGCCTACGAGGGTATTCATGTTTGTTCTTTAGATCTCCAATCTGATTTGCAATATATTTCTAGGAAGGAATTGATTAAGCTACTCCAGGGCCTTAACATATCATGTTTAAATTGTGCAAGCTTCAGCAAGATGGAAGAGCATGGGGGACAATGACTCCCAAATCATGAGTTAATGTCTGTTGTGATCTCTCATTTCACAAAGGCTCGGTTTTTAATGTATTGTAGGCTGAGCTAGGAATCTCTGGATTTGGAGAGCTACCTTTTCATCATGCCAGTTTGTTTTTTGGTTTGTATACTATTCTATATGTGGGAAGTTGGGAAGATTTATCAGCAAGAATCACTCGGAGCAGGTTATTGCAGAGTACAGTGGGACCTTGATCAGATGGGTCAGTGGGATGAGAAGTGGCATGCGGAATTTTATTTAGATAAACATGAGGTTGTAAATTTTGGTAAGGCAAACCAGGATAAGCCTTATATGGTTAATGGTAGGGCTCTGGGGAGTATTGCTGAACAAAATAATCTAGGGAGGAAGGTGCATAGTTCCTTGAAAGTAGCGTCACAGGTAGACGGGGTGATGAAGAAGGCATTTGGCACGCTTGCCTTCATTGGTGGAGGAGTTGGGACATCATGTTGCATCTGTACAGGACATTGTATTATAAAAGAGGTTTCACCAATGTGCAGTTCTGGTCTCCCTGCTATAGGAAAGTTGTTGTTAAACATAAAAGGGTTCAGCAAAGATTTGCAAGGATGTTGCCACGATTGAAGGACTGACTTATAGGGAGAGGGTGAATAGGCTGGGGCTTATTTCACTAGAGCATTGGAGACGAAGGTGTATCCTAATAGAGGTCTATAAAATCATGAGGGGCCTGGACAGAGTGTATAGCCAAGGTCCTTTTCCCAGAATAGAGGAGTCCAACCTTGAAAGTTCAGGTTCAAGGTGAAAGGAGAAAGATTTACAACGGACCTGAGGGGTAACTTTTTCATGCAGAGGGTCGTGTGTGTATGGAATGAGCTGCCAGAGGAAGTGGTGGGTGCAGGTAAAATGATAACAGTTAGAAGGATAGATACATGCATAGGAAGGGTTTAGAAGGAAATGGGCCAAATGCTGGCAAATGGAACGAGATCAGTTTAAATACCTGGTCGGCATGGACAAGGTAGACTGAAGGGTCTGTTGCGTGCTTTGTAACTGTGACCCTATGACTCCAGAATTGGATGGAAGAACACTTTGCACTTTCATCCTTTACCTTTCTTTTGGACACACGGTAAACTGCATTGACCCTGTAGTTGTCCTGGCCGGGATGACAACTCTGTACAATTTGAAAACCGATCCTTTTGTGATGTTCTGGCACGTTTTGTGTAGATCTATGCAAGATAGTTCTTTAGCCACTGATTAATATATGGTATAAAGTGAATATGATTTTTACAATGGTCTATCGAATATAATTATACCATTTTTTGATTCAGCTCTGCACTTTTGATGCACTTGTTAAGGGTCCCAATTCTCTGTAAATCCCCTAATGTGCCTGAAGGAGCTAATCTAATGGAGTAATTGGCTTGGTGTGGATCCGATTTCTGCGAATTAACTTTGATTATGCTTGGGGGTAAGAGTATTGAAATCTAAATAGCCTCTCTTTCACAGGCACAAATTCCTCCAGAACTGGAGTCTTGTTTGTCCCTCTGTATGTGTCAACTTAATTGAATAATTTTCTCAGTAATACGAAGGAAGTCCGTCACACTAGTATTCCTTGATAATAAAGTTATTCTTGAAAAATAACCAAACATGCAGCAAAAACAACAACCTCCATTCATGTAGTGCTTTTAATATAACAACATAGTCCAAAGCATTTTGCAGGAATGTTGTCGGATAAAATTTGACACCGTGTTACGCACATGGATATAAGAATTGGTCACTAAAAGCTTAGTCTAAGAGATAGATTTTAAGAAGGATAGAGAGGTGTATACACGACAGACACAGCAAGCAGTCAGATTGTAAAATTCATTCTGTTCTTTAATCGAAGGACCTACGCTCACAACTTTATTGTAGTTGTGAATTTTTAGTGATATTTGTGAATGTTGAAGACTTGATTGATTGTGTACGTGGAGGTGAGAGTAATCTCGTTTTTACTGAAGACTTTTAGAAACACGTAATGGGAAGTGTAAATCGTTGAGCACTAGACTTGCAACAACAACATGTTCAGATTAAATAGAAGCAACTGCTCCTGCTGACCTGTCAAAACATGACTTTAGTGTGATGTATTTGGATAAAGCAAGAAACAAAAATGGTGAGCAGTTAGCAAATGAGGCGTCAAAGGAATGCAACGGAGGTAAAAGTATTACTGAGGGAAAAATATATTAAAAATGCAACTGATAATTTTGGTGTCCATGGTACAATATGTTAACTATGAAGATCTCATATTCACCATACAGTAGCTCAATGGTTAACACTGCTGTTTCATAGCACCAGGGACCCAGGTTCAATTCCAACGTCGGGTTACTGTGTGGAGTTTGCACATTCTCCTCGTGGGTTTCTGCTGGGTGCTTCAGTTTTCTCCCACAGTCCAGAGCTGTGCAGGTTACGTGGATTGACCATGTTCAATTGCCCATTAGTGCTCAGGCATGTGCAGATTAGGAGGGAAACTATGGTAAATATGAGGATACAGGGTTCGGGTGGGATGCTCTTCAGAAGGCCGAATGACCTCTATCTGCACTTTAGGGATTCTAAACCCATCTAGTAAATGTAATAATGGAAAAAAAAAGTGAGTTTATGTTCCGAGACTGGTCATTTTACGATTTATTTTCTTGGTTTCACCTTTTTAATAATTATTTATGTCTATTTCTTAAAAAGTAGTTGGCATTTTCTGTAGTTTACTATGGCCATGCTTCATCCTGCCTTTGCGTACTATTCGGTTCTTGAAGCGTAGTGCAGTCTGTCTACTTTTCACTGTCTGGATTTTTGTGCATTTTCCTCTGCCATTCTTCAATGTTGATGATGCCACCATTCAACTTGGCCCTTTGTGCAGGAACTGTCTTCTAAACCATTTGTCCCCTTTCTATATCTGTCATCCATTCTTAATGTTCCTTCCAATCCTAACCTATGATTATCTAGTAGAGGAAGATTGAATCATAAACACTTCAGTTGTGTATGGGCATGTATGTAAGTATAATAGGGAGAATGTGACCAGTCTGAAGTTAACCACAATTTGATGGACACTATTCCGGATGTCTGAAAGATACAACAAGCAATGTTGTCTTTATAACATATTAAACTGTTGGTTTAGTCTGTAGGCAAAGCAGCCTAATTCAGTTCTTTGCCTGAGAATTCAAACTTCTACCTTACTGTGTGTGCACTTTGAGATGACCTTTTTAGGTGAGGGTGTTCACTTAACCATGAGGGGTAATGTTTTTGAAGTCTTAAAAACCATACATGTTCTTGAGATGCAGTTCAGAATTTTCCATTTACCCAGTTAGTGCCATTTGTTGTACTCCACGAGAATCCCTTTCTAATGGATCCTTTTGTCCACTCCTATCCTTTCCCATCAAACACCTGAGCCTACGCTCCTGGTGAATCGAGCTGTGGATGAAGCAGTGAACAGTTGGTAAGTAGAACAAGAATTTTTTTTTGACCAAATGTGGGGTTGATTTTTACATTCAGTGAGCTATTATTTGAGTAACAAGCTTTTTATGAACATATAAACTGTTGACTGTTTAGTAATATGAAACACCTTGAGTTATAAATTGAAGTTCTTGCTGTCTCAAGTTCATTATTTCCATATCCATATCCATATACTGTGAAGCAAATTATCACTTGAAAGGTTAGCAAGGGTACTTTTGTATTTGGATAACATTCTGATATTTTGACTTGGAGCCAATATCACAAATGGCAAACAGAATGCATTACTTGTAAGATGTAAAAGTAAGATGATTCGGAATGTAAAGCAAAAATGGGAAAAGTGAGAATTACAGAGCAAGTCAAACAGCGTCTGCGGAAGGAACTGATAAGTTCTTGGTTCAGGTGTAAATCTTCCAACAAAACTCTCACAGAACATCTACACCTGAAATGTTAATCCATCTGTTCTCTCTAAATATTCTGTTACACATGCTGAGTATGTCCAGATTATGCTTCACGTACAATTAGTTCCTTATGCTTGTGGAGTCACCTAAGTATGTTGGAGTCACAGTCATATAGCACAGAAACAGATCCTTTGGTCCAACCAGCCCATGCTGAACATAATCCCAAACTAGACTAGTCCCACCAGCCCGTGCCTTGCCCTTATCCTTCCAAACCTTTTCTATTCATTCCTTTTCAATGTTGTAACTGTGCCCACATTCACCACTTCCGCAGGAAGCAGAGAAAATATGAAATGTGCCAAATTCATCCAGTGGTCAAGTTAATATGGAATGACCATAACAGGAAACTATTAAAATTATGGGAAATAAGTGAGCGCATTTACACAATTACTTGCATGAATTTGCTTTATTGCCACATGCACTCAAATGAGTGCAGTGAAAAATTTGCAATGTTGCCGCTTTGGCAACATCTAAGGTACAGGGCACCTAAGTACAGATATTTAAGTATGTGTTACAGATTGCCCAGGCCACATCTGTCAACCATGCTGGGCCTCAAACCTCAAGGCCTCACTTCCAGTCCCTAGGGGTATTGTCTCGGGTCTGGGACTCACTTCCCCTCTGCCAGCCTCAGGTCTAGGACTCACTTCCCTGCGCTGGCCCCTGCTCTGGGGCTCGCCATCCGGTGCTGGCTTGGTCTGGGACACATCTCTGGAACTCAATGGCCCCATGTTAGTGGCTATCATGCTGATTTTCACAGCTTCCAGTATTTGCTGAAAAGCTTTCAAAGCACTTCTTGTATGTTAAAAGTGCGCTGCGTGGTATGATTTTGTTACGAATATTTAAATTTATGAACCAAAATAATTGAAGAGTGACTTGACCATGGAATTGATGTTTGTGAATTCTGTTCTGTAGATGCATGTTATTTTTGCCTCGAAGCTAGATCCAAGAGCAGCCAGCGCTTTTAACTAGTAAATATCGGAGAGCAATTTCTTACACCCTACCATGTTCATCTACAGGCATCCTGCTATCCAGCAACAAAGAGGAATGCACAACAAAGATTCAACTCTCTTCCTCAGCTAACAGTGCAGTAGTGATAATACACTGCCTTCCATGTATATACAATGTGGACATGAATGAGTGTATGCTCGATTTGTAAATCATGTACCCAGAGGGTGGTAGTCAACTGCATTGCCTTTGGGGCAGTTTGCAATTTTCAGAGGGCCTGCAGTTGGGAAGTTTGTTAAGGGTGCTTGTTTGGGACAGGATGGTATATTCAGTCCATCTCATGGGCTTTGCACTGATGGCAGATAGGCAGCTCCTGTATTTGAGCACCAAGTTCGCCTTTTGGCTGTTTTGCCCTTTCACATCCAAAAATAGAGTCCTTTTATGACAGGAATGGCTTTGGGACATGGGACTCATCCAGGTCTCCCGTTCCTGATCCCCTTTCAAAATCCAGACTCATGTCAGCGAGTTTACTTACTCACCCATTACAACAACAGTAGAAGATTGTAATGTTGCATTTATCCTGCTAGACACGGTCGTAATTTTGATCCTGTGTTTTGCAGTGGTTGTTTTAAGGCATTTTGAAGTCAAGCTAATCTGGCCCTGTCTTCATTACAGATGGGTATACATCTAACAAAAAAAGGGAAGAAAATAAAAAGATAGTAGCACAAAAAGATAAAATATATTTTGAAAGGGAGATTTACTTTCAAGGAAGCCTATCTATAAAATATGATTGCAGTCCAGTCCCTGTGTGCCTGGTGCAAATAAATTCAATGACTGTTTCATTAATGACTGACAACAAATGGAGTGAATAAGGTGTAGTAAAGAGAGGGGAAATGAATTGTAATTACGGTTATGTATTTAATTTCTCAAAAACAACCTTTTTAACTTTTTAATAAACTTAGATTTCCTTCCCTTCTGCATTGAAGAGGGTATTAAGGGTGAAGGAGCAAAGGTGACTTTGATTTAGAGCTATTTCTACGGTTATGGTTCAGAGTTTCTACTGAAAAACAATTTCACCACAGGAAGCACCAAAGTTAAGATGTTCCTGTCTATAGGCGAACATTAGCAAATGCTGCTAGGAAGGAAAGCCTGCTCTTTTTCTGTTTGGAGCTTTAGCTGCTAATAACAATTGTATTGTTCCCAAAGCTGCCTCAGTTGACTTGAACTAATTCAACACAAACGATTGATTGAATCTGAAACCTTCGTAGTCTGTTGACCTAATAACACCATATGCTGCTATTTTTAACTTTGACCACCAGGATATTTTTTCATTGTTATTGAACATTTTCAAGAAAGAAGTTCCTCATTTTAACCATACTTGTCTCCGGGGCTGCAGATCACTTTTCTTTTAAAACCAGTCTTCATAAATAAAAGGCAGATTCGGCAGGCAGAGCCATTATGCAGCTTTTCATGCATTGTTACTGATTGCTTTTTTTTCCCAAAAAAGAGCTGGACTTCCATGAAAAGCAATTGGCAGCCCTTTCTTCATTTGCATGCAATGATTTAATTTATATCGCAGTATGTGATTTTATGATCTCATTGATCCAGTGAAAATAATGTATGGCTCATCTTGACGTTCTCATTTGCTAAACAAAAATGTGTTTGAGTGTACTTTTAAAGAAAGATATTCACCTTCACTACCAGGGATATAATACAGAGAAATTAATCATACACCATTCACAGTACCTCCATGGTTTTCAGTCCATTGGAATACTCTGCCATATTATCACCCTGATGGTGAACATTTAAAATCTATAATCAAATTCTTCTTTCTTTCTCTTTCACAAAATAAATACAGATGATGAAGGCCATTTTGGTCCAACTTAGTTAATCCATCAGAGTGACCCCAGCTCACTGTCACTTCCAATTCAGGTTTGACTAATCTCTGTGTTTTGGCTTTATTTCTCTATTGGGAGCCTGTTCTGCATGTGTACACTTTGTATAAAGAAGAATTTTCTGGCAGCAGTTTTAAAGTTATTCTTTATTACTTTGCACCTGTGTTCATTGTTCCATGCATGCCTGCATTTTAAAATAAAATATCTGCATTAACCTTTTCTATACTGTAACAATGTTTTAAACTCTTTACCACCAGCTCTCATACATTGTGTTTTCCAAGCTTTAAAGAGATGTGTCTCCGTTTCTACTTCATAAATCAGATCCCGAATTAAGACTTCTCCTATTGACTTGAATTTCCTGCTGCCCTCCTGCCCTCACTTATCTAGAATTCCTTTCCATTTCACCTTTAGCGAATTCTTCATCAATCACAGTATATTAGTGGCATACATTTTTTTAAAACCCAGTATATGCCTTAGACCAATCAGAATCGGAAAAGTAAAGAGAAACTTTGTAACTGCTAAGCTTGTAAATCTGGCAAATTCGTCTTTGGTAGCATTTGTGATTGTAAGCACAGGCTTGTGACTTGTTCGTGGTTAGCATGGTAATTTTTTTTAATGGACAAGAATGCGTTTGCAACTGGCTGCACAAATACAATAGCAAGCAGCAACCGAAGCAGCATTTAGATGCTGTAACTGGGGAAAATAAACTGCCTGGACCAAATAACCTGAGTCTATATTTCTTGACCTTTGATGTTATACAAAGATTTAGAGCAAAGTTTGGTATATTTATAGATGTAGTTTCAGGAATCAGATTAAATATTGCTGTAGTGTAAACAATATAATATAAAAAATGCAAATAATGAAACGTGTCAATTATACTTGCCAGTTTAATAAGGACAAATAGATGGTGATGGCTGAATTTGATAAATAGCATCAGGAGATTTAGTTTAGATACTAAAAACTAAATTATCACCTATCCTTTAATTTGGAGCAAGGACAAAAGCCACAGATATCATATGAAATGTGAAAATTACACATAGTACAAATGCCAAGTTAGTGTGGTAAACTGTGTGAATATGAATTGATGAGATGAGAACAGGCCAACAGCAAACAAAAGGCTTTGTTGTCACTGACCAGTTAAACTGTTTCATTTATGACATGAAGTGGTTTGTCTGTCCAAAACACAGTTTATTAAGCTACTGTAACCGTGCCAACTTGCTCAACTGTTCTAATCTGTAAAATTCTCATGCATTTTGTTTGTTTTGTGCTGCCAGTTTTCCTTTGTCAGTTCACAGATAATTATAGTGTGTTCAGCTGGAGAAGATGAGTTTTCTGTTTGGCTTATTTGAAATCATATTGCTACACGAGCATGAAGATGTTCCCGCGTGCTTGTCATTTCTATTGCTCGAGCCAAATACTTGAAACGACACACATCTAGTGCATTGTTGCAGTAATTAGACTTTTGAGTCTTTTGTGCTTCCTGAAAGGCTTTTAGTAATTTGATTTCTGTGGACAGGGACTAAGTCATCTTCTCTGGCTTGTAGCGTTACAGAACTGTGAGGTATATAGTGGCTTGGATTAGAGTTAAGAGTCTGATTTTGTTGCAGCAAAGAAGCTACTGGCATCTGCCTTTAGCTAGAATTGGCCCAGACATCTTTGCCTATGAAGTTGCTGAATGTGTGAAATGATAATGGTAGCATGAAACAGACAGGGCATCTGAGGCTTGATAGAACCACATAAGCAATACAGTTCAAATTAACCAATGAGAATTAAGGATTGGAAAATCCTTAACAGAGAAAGGACTGATGTGGAGGGTGAATTGGATTGAACATTGGTTTCACTCAATCAGCTGCAGAACAAGGAAGAACGAGACGAAAAAAAGATTGGGTAAAGAGACAAAGAAAATGGGACAAAATAATCAGAAGTCAGAAAAGGATTTGAACTTTAATATTTTTAAAATCTGAGAGTATGCAGATTTGTGGGCTGATAAGTCGCATGCAGCATTCACGCCACACAATTGCTGGGCAATGACCATCTCCAAAAAGAAAGAAATTAATCATTGCCCCTTAACATTCAATGGTGTTACCATCACTGAAACCCTCACTATCAACAACTTGTGTGGGGTTTCCATTGATTATATACTGAACTAAATGAGGCATATAAGAACCGTAGCCTTAAGAGCAAGTCACAAGCTAGGAAGCCTGCAGTACGTAACTCACCTCTTGACTCTCCAAAGCCTGTCCACCACTTATAAAGCACAATTTGCTTTGATGAGTGTAGCTTCAACAAGATTCAATAAGCTTGACACAAAAAGAGAATTTGCTGGAAAAACTCAGCAGGTCTGGCAGCATCTGTGAAGAGAAATCAGAGTTAACATTTCAGATCAAGTAATCCTTCCTCATACCCTTCCTCTAGAAACTTGACACCATCCAGTATAAAGCAGCACTCTTGATTGGCATCATGTTCACAAACATCCAATCTGTCCACCACCGATGCTCAGCAGCAGCAGTGTGTACCATCTAAAAGATACACTGCTGTACTTCACCAAGACCCCATGAAAAGCTCATTCCAACCCACAACCACTACCATCTTTTTCATCCTACTACCTTTTCCTATTGCATTTGTCATAAAAAATGAATCTGATCCCATTCCATACAAAAAATGAAACACAATTAGTGCACCCTAATGTTGTGCCTTGCAGGAGTAGTAAAGCTAATTTACCTGCAGAGAAAAGTGCTGCTTTGCCAGAATTTTATTTTAAAGAGAAGAATTATTTCTTCCTGGTGATAGCGTTTGAAATAATGGGTGGAAAGAAAGAAATTTGTTTTTGTAAGGATTGATATTTTGAAAATTTTTTTTTCCTTTAGCAACAGCTTCATTTTTCATCGCCATTTTAATGTGGCAATTCTGAAATGGCCAAAGGATGAGTCAACTCTTAATGTACAAAACATTGCAAAGGAGCATTCATTGAGTGCTCCCCTTCCTCCACACCATACTGCTATGTGGAGAAAACACGGATTTCATCATATTTTTAAGTCATGACCTCTCAAGAACCATAAGTGTGATTTGCAACATCAGTTTGCATGCTAATTGTGAAATACTTAAGGACTTCTTGTTCTGAATATTGTTTCAATTTGTAAGATGCCTGAAATATTTTTATAACTTCTTACACATTGTAATCTGTGATAAAGCCATCAATTCCTGGGAAATTCCATGCCCCGATGTGTTGGTTTCCTCTTTTGCATTCCTCAGAAGTGAATCCCCCTAAAATTATTTCCAGTGGATTTTCTTTTAATCTTGTATATTATGAAGTAAGATCAAGAGTGCAATTTTTGCACTCCTGGATATTCTTACTGTCTGGAGTGTTGTGGCTCATTACCCTAGAAGCAGTGTGGAAGTAACTACAGCATTGTTTGAAAGCCTACCCTCAGTGATCAAGAATTTCACCCTAGATGTTAAAAAGACTTGCCCCTATACCGCTTCATCTCCCTGCATATTCTCCATGCCTCATGGCTCCTACCCATTCCCTTAGCCTCTAATGCACTCCATGCCAACCTCAAACAAAGCTACCTTTCTCAACCATTTACACAGTTTGTTGCTGCAGAAAGGCTGCCAACATCATCAAAGACCATCACACCCCGGTAGTGATCTCTTTCAACCTTTTCTGTCAGACAGAAGATACAGAAGCTTGAATACACACACCAGCAGGTTCTGGATCAGCTTCTTTCCGACTATTATTAGACTGATGCTTGGACTCAAATAACTCGGATTTGCGAACATTGATCTTGCCTAACTCACGCTCTGTGCAATGTAACCTGTATACCTGTGTCTAAGTTTTCTTATGATCTTTGATCTGTACATCCTTGCTTGTTATGATCTGCCTTACAGCTGGTAAACAAAGCTTTTCACTGTACTCCAGCACTCATGACAAACAATCAATCAACCATAGCTCCATGAAAGTATAGTTTAAATAATCTGTGTTGAATTAACAAAGAAACTTTGAACAAAGTGAATAATAGTTGCCTGAATATAATGATGGAGCCCAGTTCATCCAGTAAACAGTGCAATAATAATTAGGAATTATATGGTGTCTTTGTGTCTTATAAAGAAAGTAGACGAGGGAATAGATCTAGATTCATGAATTATGTAATTAATAAGGATTAACAAAAATATGGTGGATTTCAAGCAAGTTTTTAAAAGGTGGGTATACACAGTATTAGGTTGGACATCCCTGAGATCTTGTCAGTTAAAAGATCTACCTGTATTGTTTTGACGACAGAATTTGAGGACTGTAGGATACAGGAGATATGGAACTTGAGATTATAAAGACAAGGTGGATTGAGTTTGTCTAAGGATTTGTTTGCATGGATGTGGATATAGATTTTTATTCTTTAGAGGGCAGAAAGTCAACAAAGATCAGTGAAAATGGCAATTACAATCTGACAGCAATGGGCAACCAGCTTAGTAGAGACTGATTCCCAGCATTGAATGAGAGATAAGAAAACTTGCCTTCAAACACGATTATATACATATGTTCAGTGTTCTAACTCACTTTTTGTCAACATTTGCTTCCACCTCCTTCTGGCCAGATTGGTACGAGCCAATTGACAGAAGTACAAAGCAAAAGGATGAGAGCATTGCAGGCCCACAGATGTTAACCATAAAATTATATAAGTGGTGATTACATTGAAATTTGTGAGTAGGGAGCATTTTAGTAGAATTTAGTTGACTTTTTTCAGTCTTTAATGATTTGGTAATCAACATAATAAAAACAAAATTTCTCCCTCGCTCAAGACCTTTTCAGTTACCTACATGAGTCATTGAGAACTGAGATACTGTTGTTCATTTCACAATTTTCCCTGTCCTCGCTGCTGGAGAAATAAACATAATTAAGATCATCCACTGCACTGGTAAGAATGTAGTGATGGGTGTGCCAAGCCATGCATTTTATATGTTTTGCAGTAACTGTGAAAGACAAGATTGATCTTCTCCAGGTTCTGCATGACTGCATGGGTCCAAATGACTCCTGATGACCTTCAGGGTGATACCAATCTGGAGGAACCCTTGACTGGGGAATTTGAGCAAATAGCCATTGACGAGAAAGAATTGTATACAGTACAGAAGGAATTTGCTTTCAATTCCGAAGCGAAAGTATATGTCGCAGCTGTTTTTAATCTGTGCAACACACTGGAATGTAATTCCATGATTTTTATCAATTGAATTGTTCACATGATTTTCTAATCAGCATACGTTCAACTTGAAGAAAGCTTTTGCCATCTGTAATGCAGTAAGTAATAGTAATTTCTCATTGAATTACCGCATAATTTTAAGTGCTCACTTGTTTGAATCAAAATGTGCAGTTTGCAGTAGCTCAGCAATTGTAAATGATGATTGTATGCACATGGACATCTGCTATTGGCCGTGAATATCATCTGTTCATGATGTAAATCACAGAGGAAAAAACGGTATTCACCCTTAATAGGATTAAAGTTATATTTACTCTGTTGAATGGTGCTCGTTATGTTACTGGGTTTGCGAAATAAGTTTGGACTTATCTCATTTTCTCAGTATTCCCTTTCTCAGAACTTCTGCATCTCTCTGTTTTTCTCTTTTCTCTAGTTTCTTTTAAAATAACCCACTGTTCTCTTCTGCTTCTCTGTATATTTCTTTTTCTTTGCTTTTGGTTCGCAAAGAAGTACTGAAGTGGTGATATATGTCAATGCTGTATTTTCCTGCAAGAATCCTGAGTTACATGTGGTCTGCAGCTCTCTCAGAAGTTTTCTTTACATCGTTTTCCTATCCACTCCATTATTCAAGCATCCTTACTCCCATTGTCCACTCCACTCCCAAGTAGGAAAATAGGGATATTAGTCACATTCTACAAGTTGATAACTTAAACTGTTGATCTCAACTGCATCTAAAACATCATCTGGAAATATGCTGTCTACATTTTTGAGAGTTTAAATGCTTCGGTTTGGCCTGTGCAAAGTATTCTGTATCAATTGGGCTAAATTATTCTAACATTCACATTACCAGTGACTTACCCAATTCATTAAAGGAGAAAACTGAAATCATGAAACGTTGAAAGCATCTTGATATCAAATAGTACTCATATGGCTGGTATTTATTAACTTTCAGAACTAATGAGGCTCCCCAGTCAATTTACACACTTGATTAATATATATTCCTTGAAGAAAAATATCATAGTCTTTGTTTAACATTTTTAAGAATGAATTGTGAACAAAGAATTCATCTGCAGTTTGCTCTTTTATAAAAGTGCAAGTGGGTGAGAGATGTGCTGCAACACTCAAAATAAGCTGAGGGTAAAACTGAGCAAGTAACTGTATGTTACTCTGGATGCTGAAGAGTTTACCCATTAACGCTGCAGTTGGAAATAATGTGAGCAGTTGTCTATTTTTTATTGCACAAAATAGTTATGCATTTTGGTAGACTGCCTGGCACATTATCTACATACAGAGTATTCCCAGAACTGAAATTAATCTGAAGTTTGTTCAATTCTGCCACATTTGTATACATTCATTCTGATGAAGTCTGATCGTTATTTTGCTCAACTTGTACTGGTTTGTCAGTGCCCCCTGGTGTTGACAATGTGGTGGTGGATGTTTTAAATTCATTGTACAAACTTTGTTTCAGACTGCATTGCCAAATGGGAAGAATTGACTCCGAACTAAGTGTTAAAAATTTTGCTTTTAAAAATTCATCCTTTGAATATTAAACTTCAAAACATCACATTAAACACATGTACGATTTACCTTTATAGGGTTCTTCATTAATTCACGCAGTTTGGATCTTTTACCATTATGATAGTTCAGGACACACAATGAGATGGCAATGATCATCTATAGTTTTGAGAGAAAACAGAGAAGCAGGGCAATGTAACTGTGGCCAGCACCTGACAGGAAGAAACTTAACCAGGAGTTGCTGCTGCAGCACTTTAGTCATGCAATTGGTTTACCTCAACAGGCTAGTTGTTTTGTCTGGATAAATATTATAGTTGCTTCAGAGCAGCTGGTATCCTGCTCATGACCAATTTTTCTCAGGTCTTCAAAATGTTGCTTATCTATCAATGGAATTTCAGGAAGCCCATGTTAAACCATGAGTGGCAGAGTTTTGAATTACTTTATGTTTATGGAAGAGCATGGTAGATGGGAGGAAAGAAGTTAGATAGTCAAATAGAGTCCTGCGCAGGGAAACAGACCCTTCGGTCCAGCTCATTGCGCTGACCAGACATCTCAATCTGACGCATTTGGTTAATAGCCCTCAGCCCTTATGGTGGCTCAGTGGTTAGCACTGCTGCCTCACAGAATGAGGAACCTGGATTCAATTCCACCTTTGGATGACTGTGTGGAGTTTGCACATTCTCCCCTTGTCTGTGTGGGTTTCCTCTGGGTGCTCCAGTTTCCTCCCACAGTCCAAAGATGTGCAGGCCAGGTGGATTGACCATGCTAAATTGCCTGTAGTGTTCAGGGGTGTGTAGATTAGGGGGATGGGGTCTTGGTGTGTCGCTCTGTGGGTGAGTGTGGACTTGTTGGGCTGAATGGCCTGTTTCCACACTGTAGGGATTCTACGATTCTTATTCACGATTATAGATTTACAAAAAAATTAAGATCTAGAAGTTCTGCAAGTCTTAAAATCAAAAACTTAGCTGATCAGGCTCAAGAAAACAAATATCGTCCTTTTCTCCTGTAGTTTCAGGCAGTTTTTTTAAAATATAAGGTCTGCATTTGCAGCTATTTGCAATCTGGATTTCTGTTCCTTAATGTGAACATAAACTGCACTGGTTCAAGAAGTCGATGTGGTTCAAGGGCAGGCAATGATCTAATGGTATTATTGCGAGATTATTAATTCAAAGACTCAGGAAATGTGTTGGGGACTTGAGTTTGAACCCTGCCTTGGCAGGTGGTGGAATTTGAATTCAATAAAAAAAATCTGGAATTAAGAGTTTAATGATAACTATGAAACTACTGTGAATTGTCAGGTAAAATACATTTGTTTCAATAACGTCCTTTTGCTGAATGCTTGTTATCATCTGAATGGTTCGCATTTTGGGTGTATCATGCCTTTGTCTTTTTATTCCCATCATTGTCAATAACTATCAAAAGGAAATATTGTAAGTGTGGAGTTGCAGCCTGGCAGCTGACATTTAATTACTGCCCAATTAAGCTCTTCTTTAAGTTTTTGTGGGCTGTAGTCATCACTGGCACATTCATGATTTGTTACCTTAATTGCCCTTAAACTGATTACTTTGCTAGATCATTTCAGAGGGCAGTTAAGAGTTGAGCACATTGCTGTAAGTGTGGAGTTGCATGTTGGTCAAACCAGGTAAGAAATACAGATTGAAATTCGACTCGGTTTCTACTTCAGATTGTACTAATAAAATTCCACCAGGTGTCACAGTGGTATTTGAACCCATCATTATTCTGTTCCTCTGTCTCTAGTCATGTTACTGCTACACCAGTTAGTTTGCATTCAATAATTTTTTTGGCTTGCAAGCCCCTTTTAACTTTGTAAAGTTCTGACATGTGTTCATATTTCTATATGTTTTAAAAAAGCAAATGGTGTTTATATGCACATCTTTAGCAAACAGCAATACCAATACATACTTAGTTATAAGCAGTTTCTGGCTTTGCCCTTGTAAAAGCTTTTAAGCTGAAGATAGGCATGATACTTCAGTAGGGTTGAGTGTCTGCAAAAGATATTGTTGGGAAAAGAGGTTGAATCTTTCTGCTGTTCATTTGACTGATCACAACGGAAACTAAATTTTAAAAATAAAACTTAGGATCTGTCAGGCCAGGGTTCAGTTTGGGATTTCAATCCAAAATTACCATCAATTTGGATCATAACACAAGGTAATTCAATCAACCAAAAATAGCACTGAAGATTTCTGGAAAGCTATTCTCTAGATATGAGCATTACTAGCAAGACTTGTGTTTGTCATCCATCCCTGATTGCCCTTAGAAAATTAAAGTGGGATTTTTTCTGTAAGTTATTGTGATTTGATATAACTGAGTATGGTTTTATTGGCTACTTCAGACGGCAATTAAGAATTAACCAGTCATGTTTAAATCAGGTTGACTTCCTTACAGTAAGTGTATTGGTGAACCAGTTGGAATCTTACAACAATCTCCAGGGTCACAGTTTATTTTTGTTTCGGTTATTTTTGAAAAATAATACTCAGTTGCTCAAACAAAGATTTGTACTCAATTTGCCAGACTTACTCACCAGCCTGTCATTCAGCGGGTTTGATGAAAGAATCAGTACACCTTAACTAACATACCCAGTAATCAGACTCTGAGAAAAGCACTGTGTTTTGAAGAGTGTTCATAATTGTAAAAGCAAGATAATAAAATGAAATGTGTAATGCATGCAAATATATTCTGAGCAATGGTTGTTACATAAAATTGGAGAAATTGTTGTTCAAGACCCTTTAGAAGTTTAATTAGAATGCTGTTGAACTGTGCTTCTGCCTTTGAAGATGAATGTTAATGTGTTTTCTCCTTTTTTTCTTTTGCAGTGAGTATGTTTTTGAATACATTAACCCCCAAATTCTACGTTGCTCTGACAGGCACATCTTCTTTAATCTCTGGGCTTATTCTGGTAAGTAAATCTCATCATTGATCGTAGTATGGGCATAAATAATGATTGCAGAATCTGATGGGGGATAATCGAGTCTACTAGTGAGCATATACGATATGCTCAACCTTATCAGTTTTCCAACCTCTTGTAATTTCTTGGGTTTTTTTCCAAACATTTTGATGCTACAGTTTCTACAGACTGTATTACTGAACTTGTGTTTGAATGTCACCACATTAATAAGGTTGCCAGGCTGCAGTTCCAGAAGTACTTACTGCTGCTGAAATCAGAATGGTTTCCAGGTTGGATCCTTGCAACTCCTTCTTGACAAGAACTGAAGGGCCCCTGGATTTGGATTCTGTAGTCTCTTGCCTTTTTCAGTCACCTAGAAGCTTACATTTATATAACACTTCCCATGACGTTAGCATTACTCAAAGCATGTTACATATAATTACGTACTTTAGAAGGGTAGCAATGCAGGAAACAATACCCTGTTGCAGCATTGGAATTGCAGCAGCAAATGTGCATGCTCCAACAAACAATATGCACAACCCAGAGACTGACTGTACTCTGTTTACACAACTGCTAATTTCAAGGCACTCCACCTATTGCTTATTGAAACATGATGTAATGTTTTGATGTATTTCCTAACAATGCAGCAGTTCATCTGGAATTATGTTGTCTGTTTAATAGAAACCGAGGTCAGTCTTTAATGGATTCTGAAGCTTTCTGCCTAAACTGAAAGCTGTGTCATGCTGTTAAGCATTATTGTTAACTTTATCAATTTAGATAGAGTAGAGGAAAGGTGTTATTAGCACAATTGCCTGGGAATATTTGCTGTTTTGCTACACCAAACTAACCCTTGCTGAAATTAGCTGCTAATGGCACTCTGCATTTAGTCCAGGAGCTTAGCCCTTAATTCCTCACAGGTTTCAAATATCTGTCATACTGTCTCCAAGGCTTGGTATTGGATCAACTGTCATCATCTACTCAGATGTGATTATTCGTTGTAGTCTTGGTGTGGCACGGTGGCTCAGTGGCTGCTGTCTCACAACGCAAAGGACGCAGGTTCGATTCCAGCCTTGGAAGACTGTCTGTGTGGAGTTTGTACATTCTCTCTGTGTCTGTATGGATTTCCTCCAGGTGCTCTGGTTTTGTCCCAGAATCCAAAGATGTGCAAGTTAGGTGCAATAACCATGCTAAATTGCCTATAGTGTCCAGGGATGTGTAGCTTAGTTGGATTAACCATAGAAAATGCAGGGGTATGAGGCGAGGATAGGGTAGAGTGGTGGGTCTAGATAGGATGCTAGTCAGAGGGGCGAAGTGGACTCAATGGGCCAAATAGGCTGCTTCCACACTGTAGGAATTCTATGATTCCCTAACTTATTATGTGTTAACTCTATGTCCATAGATGCTGCTGGACGTGCCGAGTCCAGCACATTCTATTTTAAGATGAGATTTCCAGCATCTGCAATATTTTGCTTTTAAATTCTCATTGAGTTGTCTTATAGGATTTGCAATGCATTCACTTGTGAATTCCTGTTTGAATGTGAACATGGGCTAGAACATGAATCTGCGGAATTCCTGGCCTTTTTTCACTAATTGAATTGAGATGCACAAAAATAGCTTGAGTCAACCCTTCCCTAGACAAATGTCTTATGACATTGAGTGTGGGTTGAGCAAGATTCATGTTAGCAGAGATTTTTTTTCTGTAATATTTTAAAATCCAGAAACATGATTTGAGGTGGGTAATAGGTGAATGGAGAAACACTCTATATTGCTTTGTATTCCAAGGTAGTAAAGTGGGCTGTCAGACAGTAATGCACAGGCAGTTGTGAAGAATAGGCACAATATACACTATATGTTTGACCTGGGAAGGTGGAGGACTGGGAGTATGCCACATTCATCACTAATGAGATAAATACTTCATACCTAAAAGCAATGAATCAAAGATAGTATAGTGCTATCTGACAGACTTCATAACTTGTAGTCTTCTCAGCTTTATATGTCATGTTGATGATGTTCCAAGTGCTTTAATTTATGTAACTCACCATTACCAGCCTTGCTGGGTGTCCTTTGGTTTATACAGGATCCGTCAGGAAATTGCACATGAATCTTTTTAGTGTAAATACTTTTAGGAGTGATTTTGAAATGTCTGTTTAATTACAGAATCACAATTTGTCCTGAAATCCAGTGATATGGTCACAGTGTCAACACCCCTTCCTCTTTGTTTATGTTTTTCATGTTTATTGTCCAATTATTTAAGACATTATTGCAAAAGGCAGCAAAAGTCTACCTCCCACATTTTACGCTCTCACAAGCCAAAAAGAAATTTATTAAACATATTTTTACCTCGATGGTCCAACTTTAATTTTTTTTGAACAGTCCTTCTTTCTTTCATCCCCTTTTTGGTGTTTCAAACACAATGGTAAACCTAAGTGTAGAATTTGTACAGAGGTTCCCCAATCACTGGCTTTAAATCCCTGGGAAGCAGCATTAACTACCATTTATGTTGTTACCCCAGAGTTTCTGAGATTACAGTGAGAGTTTTGAAGAATTTCATGGCGGGTCCATGTCATTGCATCATTGTTACACCATTAGCTAAATCAGAATACTCATACACTGGGGTATTATAAATGCTGACTGATGAAGAAGGAAGTTACTTGTAAGCAGCGTTTTTATTTGATGAAATATTGAAATGCCCACTCTCCTAACTGTAAAAACCAAACAACCAACTTGCATTATCTAACACACAAAAGCAGAAATTGCTGGAAACTCTCAGAACTGAAGAGAGGTCACTAGACCTGAGACATTAACTCTGATTTCTCTCCACATTTTCCAGCAATTTCTGTTCTTGTTACAGATTTGCAGCATCAGCAGTCCTTTCATTTTTTTAAAATTATATAACATCTTTCACAACTTCAGGGCATCTCCAATTGTTTCACAGCTAATTAGATAATTTTGAAGTATGATCCAAATTGTAAATTAGGGAACTGCGACCTTTAAGTTGTGCTCAGGTAGGATGCACAAAAATCACTGAGATCAATGACCAAATAACCTGATCTGGTGGCGTGTGTTGAGGAATGAATATTGACCAGACAAATAAAATCACAGAACCCCTATAGTGCAGAAAGAGAGCATTCAGCCCTTCGAGTCCCTACTGACTGTCCAAAAAGCATCCCACCCGGACTCACCCCCACCCTATCCCTATAACCTGGCATTTTCAATGGCTAATCCACCTAGCCTGCAAATCCCTGGACATTACAGGGTAATTTAGCATGGCCAATCCACCTAAACTGCACAGCTTTGGGAGATAACAGGAGCACCCAGCAGAATCCCATGCAGACACAGGGAGAATGTGCAGACTCCATGCAGACAGTTGTCTGATGCTGGAATCGAACTCAGGTCCCTGGTGCTGTGAGGCAGCTGTGCTAACCACTGTGTCACCTACCAAGCCAACACTGACCAAATCCCAATAACCCTTAAGAAAAATGAGTGGAGCAGCGAAAAGTATGTTGTCGTTCTTAACTCTGTATTGTTTGGTCCAAATTATATCTGATCTGGAGCTAACCGGTTCTAAATTTTGTAGCTGCTTCTGACAGATCAGCGGGTGACTTACTTAACTTTAACCAAAGTATTGCATCTGTTATATATGCTATTAGAGATTTGCAAAACATTATGTGAGATTTTTGAGTTTCTGTTCCATGCACCCACATCCTGCCCTGCCACCTGCTTCATTCCATGCACAACCCACTCTATTCATTCCTCTCCTGTACCCTATCTTATCCCCCATACCATCCCCTTTTTGCCATCTTTAATTCCTATTCCATCCTATCCCCATTTTGCATCCCTGCTGCTGTCTCTCCTGTCCACTTTTGTGACACAGCTCTCTTTCCCTCCAATACGGTTCCAAACTCCCGCTTGAGTCATTCTCGTTCCCCCCCTTCCGTCTGTCCCCTACCAAACTTCTCCTCATTGTTCTTTTTATATAGAGTCTTCACAGTGTGGAAACAGACCATTCAGCCCAACAAGTCCACACCAACCCTCCAAAGAGCACCCTACCCAGACCCATCGTGCACCCTCTACCTGTAACCCTGCATTTCTCATAGCTAGCACACCTAACCTACACATCCCAGAATACTTTGGGCAATTTAGCATGAACAGTCCGCCTAACTTTGAACATCTTTGCGCTGTGGGAGGAATCTGGAGCACCGTGTAGAAACCCATGCAGACAAGGGAGAACGTGCAAACCCCATACAATTGCCCGAAGCTGGAATCGAGCCCAGGACGTTGGTCCCGTGAGGCAGCAGTGCTAGCCACTGAGCCATCTGGCTGCCCTAGGCACTCTGTTTTGTGCCCAGTGGGTGAGATACTGAGTGGCGCAATGTGGCGGATACAGTAACCAGGACATGGAGCAGCAGGAAGCAATGTCCAGTAACCTTCCTAAAGAGCAGTGAGATCTGGTGTCCGGGGTCCAATAACAAAGGCCCTGGAGTGACACTGCCAAGGTCTGGTAATTGAAGCTGGGAAGTGGCCAGAGCCAGGATCCAGTAATTGGGGCTGGGAGTATCCAATAACTGGGGCACGTGCATAGGCTGCTCCCATTCTATCATTAACCAATGAGGGAGTGCAGAAAGAAAATGGATATTAACAAGGAGTCATTGAGTTGAAAAGCTGACATGCATCTAAAGGGATGCTCATGGAACTGTAGGACTGAATGGTCTGTTGCCTGGCTGTAAACGCTGTGTAATCCTTTTAAAAGCATTAAATCTGTTCATTCAAGTTGTATCAGAGTTGATGACTGCACGGTCAGCAGAAACAATTGGAACCTCTTACCATTTCTCTCATCTTTGAAAAAAAAGAAGGAAAGCCACATTAAATTTATCGTGAACATGACTTCTTTCGTGCTGAAAATTTGCTTACAGTTGGTTTGAGTGTTTACTCTTCAGGTACAAACTTAATAGTTGTGCCAGATTTTCAGGTTTAATCAAAACGTTGGCTATTGTTCTTTTTCACAGATATTTGAGTGGTGGTATTTTCGAAAGTATGGGACATCATTTATTGAGCAGGTGTCAGTCAGCCACTTACGACCGTTGCTTGGTGGGGTGGACAACGCTGCCCCCAGTAACTCCACCTCCAATAACGGAGAGACTGATTCCAACAGACAAAGTGTATCAGGTAACTGCCGCATGATATTCTGCAAAAATTCCCTTTCTTTGAGAATGTTCCTGATTTGATTTTAAAATGATGTGTGCAGTTTCTGTGTCTCTTATTACTTTGGGTCAAATACTTTTCTTGGTGAAAAGAGCCTGTTACCTATTATACTGAAACAGGGGGCTGTACCTGAAGCAGAAACAGGCTGTAGATGTGAAATGAAGACATATAGTTGTGTCTGCTTCACCATATTAGCTTCTTTCTGAAGCATTATACTTTTTTTCTGACAACCTCCTGCTTTTAGATGTCTCCTTATCATCATTCTCTTTGCCTTTGCCTCCTCACCAAAACATTTCATCTATCTCCCTTTTGCTTAGGCTCCACTACTTGTCTACTGTGGTGATTATAATAAGGTCAGCCCGGCGGCCCTCATAGAATATGAGTTCCCTGATTGCAGCTGTTAATCTGGCCCAATCAGGGAGCCCTGGCTGACAGGAACAGGAGTGTCAGAGGTTCTGTTCACTCTTAGAGCTGGCACTGAGGGAGGAGGATCAGTGTCAAAGACTCTCCAAGTGTGAATAAAGGTGACTTGGTGGTGGATACCAGCCTCTGTTGAGTTATTTCATCCACTGTCATTTAAGACTTTGAAATGATTCCCTGTGTTTAGGAAAGCATTATAAATATGTAAGCTGTTGAGTGGTGGGTTGGAGCAAAGTAATGTTCACATAGAATAAACAGGCAGCCAAGTGAATTGTATGCATTCATTTAATGTAGCGGATGTGATATTAAAGTTGCTTACAGAATTAAGGACGTATTTTTAAGCAGAATGTTCTCCTAAGTGGGTAGAATGCAAGTCCAGTGAACTGATGCTGAACACCAGTGTGCTAATGTCTGTGGCATTTGACTGTTTTCACCTTCTCACAGTTTCTCTGAGCTTGATAAATTTAGGATGGGTAGAATTTATGAAAGATTTTAACACCTGACACTAATGTGATGATATTATGACTTAAAGAAATGTATTTTGTCCTTTTTTAAAAATATGAAGTAAGGTTTACACTGTCTGCTCAAATCAAATAAAGTAAACAGCTTGTGAGGCCTTGAGTATTTTTTAAAAGTTGGAATAATAGAAGAAACCTGAAAAGATGGGGTCAAGCTCCCATAGAACCATAATTTTCACTTTAGTTTTAGCCTTCAGTTGCAGTTGCTGGGATGTGAAGCTGGATGTGGAAACTTTAATTCCTCTCTCTAGTACATCTAAAAGCTGGGGTTCACTTCCCATTGCTAGAATAGCATATGAAACAATCCATTTTACTGAATTTGCCTTTGCCAAGGGTGTGTTTGTGGGATGTTACTATATTGGGACAGTTAATTAGTAGTAGTTTATATATATATATATATAATTTTGTTAAGCATTTCTAGTTACAGTTCAGCAATTTTATTTTTATTTGCTTTGTTTGTATTTTAATTATAGTGTGTGAATAAAGCATGTTTTATTTCAAGCCTGGTAGTTTCACCAATTGAATTGCATTCGGAACAAAACGTGTTACACTTAGTCTAGACCCTCTCATTTTCTTACCTTAAAGCTATCTTCATCATATATTTTGAGGGGCTTTAGTCTGGTCCATCACACTAATCATGACAAGTTGGCATTGCTGCAATTATGAGGGCAGATTGTAGATTTGTACATTTGATTAGTCTGAAGGGTTCATGAAAGGGATGATTCATAAATGAACAAGAGGTGGTGGGAGAAGGTCAGAAAATTCCTGAATCAGAATCTTAAAGAAGTGAACTGGAAATACATTGTTTTATTTTTATGTTTTTCAAATTATTTTATAGGGGTTTCACACATACGCATAAAAGTTGTCCAATTGAGAATAAAAGAATTTGATATGATTGCTCTAAATGCTTTACATAATATCTTAGTATTTTCAGGGCAAAGTCTTGCAAACATTCAGTAGCAAGAACACTGGCCACTGGTGCGATATCTTGTAGAATGTCAGAATATTGGATAAAAGAACTGTAATTTTAATGAAAGCTTTTCTTTTGCATTAAAATCAGAAGTACAATATATTTTATATCTCTCTTTGTAATAGTGTTGTTTTCTTTATATCTCTTTATATACTTGATAGTGTTGTTTTCTTTATTTCTTTGCATGTATGTTATGTAAGAATGTCACGATGCAAAGAAGTGAAGAACTTATTTAGTGTTCGATAAATCCCCACTGATCTTCCTTGATATAAAGAGGACATGGAACATTCCTTTAGTTCCCTCCTCTTTCTTTTTAAAGCTTTACCAGTAGGGAAACATTTGTATGATAGCAGCTAAATTCCAATAGTAGAAGTACTGTCAAAATAGACCTTTGCCTTTTAATCTTCTACAGACATGAATACAGTCTTGGAGAAACAGTGTGTATTTTACAGATGTTGGGTCATGTCCTGTTGTACTGTCTTGATAGTCATTAGTGAACAAATATTGGAAGAGTATTTATCTGGCGAAGTACTGTCTACAGAGTATGTGCTTAGCACATTTAGAAAGTAGCACCAGAATATTTATACTTTGGCTTATTTAGTGATTAAGCTAACACAGCAGACACCCTACCAAACTAGTTTTAGAAGTCTACCAAATGTGTGTTTTGTCACAAGAGGATTGCGAAAGAGACATGTTATGTAGACGCTCTGTCATTGCTAATGGTGTATCTGATATGTTATTTACTTTGCAGTGTAAACCAGCTGCATCAATATAGTTAGCTTCCATAGGCTAATGCTGTTTAACGAAATGTTCATTTTTCTACACTGGTCTAATTGCTGCAAATTCCTGTTAGAAGTGTAATTTTACCTGGTACCCTTGATAAACAAAGCAATGTATCTTACTTTCAGGTCCTTTTACCTTATGAATTCCAGTATGAACAGATTTATGCAGTTTAATTTGAGATGGTGAAAACTAGGTTCATTGTTACACTGCAAGTTAATTCAATAATCGGGTTAATTTACGGAGCAGCCTTCTGACAAAAGTGAAGTCAGCAAAACTGCCTTGAACAGGCTGCTTTATTGACATGTCTGCTACTTTAACTGGAAGCAATGATTTAAATGTTAATTGAATTTAATCTTCTAAAATTCAGATCTGTTTGCAATTGGAGTGAAGGAAAAGATCACTTAAGTGATTTTGATGAAGATTAAAAGTGGTTGTTTCAATGCCTTGGGTGCTTCTATTAAATAATAATTGAAAGCGAGGGCTGGTTGCTGAAGATACTAATTACAGATCTATTTTTAATATGTCTGGTATATGTTATCTGAGAAACAATGAATGTACAAGCCCCTAGAAGTAAATTGGGTTCTCTGTGCTGTAATTGTTAAGAGATTATCCTTAAAGAAGTTCAGGTTGTGTTGATGATAAGGCAGCTGACTGTGAGATTGTAAAGGAGCTAATTTTCTTGAACAATTGATGTCAACTCACCAGTCAGCAGCTGCATTTTTTGACTTGCACCTCTTGAACCAGAATTCAATGTTCCTTTTTTTTCATTCCTTCTCCATCCACGTACCCTCTTTATGTGGAAGAATATTGGTGTGTACTTTCTCCCCATTCTCAACAATATTCCATTTCCATTTAATACAAAGCACAAATGAATAAGACAGTTTCAGGAGACCTTGGAATAAAATGGCTTTCACTTGGCTTTGCTTTGTTAGTGAGGCTGTCAGTTGACACTAATCAGGGAAGGAAATATTCTTTTTAAACCTTTAGCCCATAACTGTAGCCCTAAACATACAATGAATTTGGCAGTAAAAATCAAGCCACTCCTACAGGGATAAAAAATAACTAGCTTAGAACAGAGAGGAGTGAATTTTCCTTGGGATTTCTCCCCTCATTTGCTAGAAATTCTTTAGTAGGGTGAATGGTACCTCCAGGAACTTGTGTAAATGGATTTACTATTGCTGTCTTGTCAGGAACATCGTTATGGTTTGTTCATGCCATTGTCAAGGGTAAGTGTGATTAAAGACGCATAAAATAGATTCTTGTATATAGAATGTGGATTTCTTCAAAATGTGGTGCAAATAGATTTGAGTTAATGCTTTGAGGATGATTTCTTTTTTAATGGTCAGCAAGTTAATCTGGAACAGTGACCTAAATATACTAGTTCAAAGAAGATAAGTGACTACCATTTAAAAACATAGGACAACCCCTGGAATGTTAATGCAACAAGACGTTTGTACTTCTAAGTTTATGACAAGCAGTGTAAACATACTTAATCATTAGTTTTTTTTCAGCTTAGTTCACGAAATATGAGAATTATTGTTGAGAAAAAAATCACAGTTGAGTTCAGAAGCAAGTTTTTAGTTTCTGTTCCAACATGGTTTGGTTCAGTTTAATTCTAATTAATAAAAGTTTATGCCATCACCCTTTGCAAGAAATTGCAACATTGCCTCATCAATTCAAGCGAAAGCACTGGAAGGAGTCAATTAATTAGAAATGTTTTGAGAACAGATAAGAGTAATATTTTCTCTGGACTTGGGTCTTATATCTGATAGCATTATGAAACAAGCTGAAACTCTGTTTTACATTTTGTGCTAAGATCTTACTAACTGCAGTATATCTATACAACTTATTTTCTCTTTTGTATAATATATCTGTTGTTAAAGAACATCTGCAGCTTCACGTGAATATGTTTCAGTGACCAAACACTATGTTAATTTTTTAAAAAGTGTATTATCTGTTAAAAGTATATGATCTATTAAAGCTGGTTTCATTCCAGGACTTGCCGTGTCAGGTAGTACCATCTTCAGGGATTGTAATATAAGAGATACAGGCGGTGGATGATAATCATTGAGCACTATCAATAAAGGGACAGTAGATCAGGGTAGGGAGGTGTGGTGCTAGATGACAGTTGTAGGACTGAGAACATCAGTAAACTCTCTCCACAAAGTAATTTGCCTTGGCTTCTACCTCACCGAGATTGGAACCTTTTAATATTTACATGAAATTCCAGGTATCCCATGATGCTTTCCCTGAAGTTGTGGTAGTTAGTTAGGAGACCCTACATGAAAATTCAGCCCGTTAATATTTAATATCGAATGCCATTGGGAACTTAAAACCAGATGTATCCATTCAGGTTTATTTCCAATAGATTGTCCAAGCTAGATTAGATATTTGGAGAGAGAACCAGTCTGAAATGAAGAGAACCTGCAATGTTGCAACCTGAATTGGATACAATGTATCAAAGTCCACATGTGGTGATCACCATTCTTCGCTGCCTATTCCAAATATTCATAAACACTGCAACCAGATCAAGGCATTCAGGTTAAATAAATAGTCAAATTTATTTTACAAGATTATTTTGCACATCCAGTAAAACACAGATAATAATGATGTAATTATTTAGGAAACAAATGCAATATAATCTTATAGCATTTATTACACTGCCTGATAGAGTGCAAAAGATTTGGAGGAAACAATCTTCAGTAAAATTCCTAATGTGATGTGAGTGAGGCAGTACTGCTAAACACATTGAGTCCAGTATTTCAGGTTGATTCAACTGAAACAAAATGCTAAATGTTGGGAAATGGCTGCATTAAGCCACAACCCAGAGACTTCTAAACAAGAGCTGTCAATTAAATGAGATCAAGCAAATAAGGTAAAATGTTGTGAACCTGGAAGCAAGAAGAGCATCTTATTAAGCTGGGTGATTACACACCTGAACCCTGCCACCTTCGAGTCGCTGCCAAAATTGGGTTCTGGTGGACCTTCTCAACCCAACACCAACTAAGGCTCTTAAATGGTCAGTTAAGAACCAATTAAGTCCCTCAGCCCACTGCTGCTAGGATTAACCTAACAACATGCAGACCTGGATGTGGAGCTAGCAATACTTCCTACTCTGCAGATAGCTTTTCATCCTATGGGAACATGGTTCCTCCATCAAAGCCAATCACTGCCTGATTGGGGTCTAAACATGGGGTTAAGGGTGGCCTGTAGGATCCAACCTTTCTTCTGACCACGTTACCCCAGCCTGAGAAATCACCATCCACCCCACATTTCTTACCTTTGTCCAGGGCTCACCCAATATCCTGGAACACCAGGGGTATTTTTCTACCTTCTCCAGTACTGAAGAAAAGTTACTGGACCTGACACATTAACTCTAGTTTCTCTCTACAGAAGTTGCCAGACCTGTTGAGTTTTTCCTGCAATTTCTGATTTTGTTTGTTTTTTTTTTAAAACCAGTAACCATGTCCATCTCTGCCTTACTGCTGGGTGTAAGAGCTACCACCCTCTGGCTAGCAGCTCTCACTGGGTGGGACACCCACCCCTGGAGTCTTGGGTCTAGGAGAAAGCCTGCCAGTGATCTTATCACAGCTTAATTGTTGTGAGCAAGAGAGTGCAGGTACATCACCAGCTCTCCTGCTGAGTGGTGACTCCTCCTACAAAACTTTAAGATTTTGCTCATTATGTTGCTTTATGTATATATAATCATTTGCATGGCAGTAGTTCATATCTCAAGTAAAACTTAATTAATACAAATGTAGAGAGATAGTAGGTACTGCAGATGCTGGAGAATCTGAGATAACACGGTGTGAAGCTGGATGAACACAGCAGGTCAAGCAGCATCAGAGGAGCAGGAAAGCTTGACCCTTCGGGTTGAGACCCTTCTTCTGAAGTGTTGAGTCTGAATGGGGTTGAGACCCCATTATAGATCGAAAAAATCTGTTGGATTCTTGTAGACAGTTAGGCTCCACTGTATCTTGAGTTTTTATTTGCTGTACAAGTCTGTATAAAATAAAACTGCAAAGCTGATTTTAATTGCAAATGTTCTTTGAAAGTAAGATGTAGATTTCTTTTCAGAATATAACTTTGAGCAAACTATAAGGACTAGGCCATGTGTATTTCCTTTCTTCTTCTGCCCTTTCTCATAGGGTTGATGCTTGTGTGATTTGTCCAGTAGAAGATACTAGTGAGCTGCGTGGCTAAAATTTAATTTTTCAGTTCATCCATTTTTTCTTTATCGTGAGAAATATGTGATCTCCTCAGCACCTCTATACAGAAACAGAGTTGACATCAGCAGCTGAACAAGTATGGAATTAAAGGAATGTGCCATTGCAAAGCCACCATCGATGACTTTTTCTCTCTCTCCCTTTTTCTTGTTTACCTGATAATGGACACCAATTATGAGAGAGATACTAATACAAAAAACAGTAGTTGCTGCAAATCTGAAAAAAAAACACAAGAAATGCTGGAGAAACTCAGCATGTCTTGCAATATCTGTGGAGAGAAAGTTCTGAGGCTGGTATACCTCAGAGATATTCCCGAAAATTCTGCACTGTCATTTCTGAATTGGCATCTGAGATGCACACTTCCTGTGAAGCATTTTCACAATAACAGAAGTGTTAATGAGTGCAAGTGGAGAATTGCAGATTTAAAGGTAGATCTCGTGCTTTTTTAAAAATTTAAATGGCAGAATTTTATAGTCCCTGCCAGTGGGTTTGTCGACAGCGACGTCTGTAAAACTTGTTTCGTCTAAACCAGAGAGTTTAGAGCCAATTTATTCAGCTTTTCATCGTAGGAAATATTTTCATTCCAGAGGCCAATTTAGTAAACTTTCTCTGTCCTGTTTCCAATACAAATAGTTCCTTCTTAAGATTTGGAAAGCTCAACACAATATCCCAGGTGTGGTCTCAGGAAGCTCTGTACAACTAAAGCAATACTTCTTTACTTTTCAGAGATAATGGGAACTGCAGATGCTGGAGAATCCAAGATAATAAAATGTGAGGCTGGATGAACACAGCAGGCCCAGTAGCATCTCAGTTTCGGGCCTAGACCCTTCATCAGAGAGGGGGATGGGGTGAGGGTTCTGGAACAAATAGGGAGAGAGGGGGAGGCGGACCGAAGATGGAGAGAAAAGAAGATAGGTGGAGAGAGTATAGGTGGGGAGGTAGGGAGGGGATAGGTCAGTCCAGGGAAGACGGACAGGTCAAGGAGGTGGGATGAGGTTAGTAGGTAGATGGGGGTGCGGCTTGGTGTGGGAGGAAGGGATGGGTGAGAGAAAGAACTGGTTAGGGAGGCAGAGACAAGTTGGACTGGTTTTGGGATGCAGTGGGTGGAGGGGAAGAGCTGGGCTGGTTGTGTGGTGCAGTGGGGGGAGGGTACGAACTGGGCTGGTTTAGGGATGCGGTGGGGGAAGGGGAGATTTTGAAATCGGTGAAGTCCACATTGATACCATTAGGCGCTGCAGGGTTCCCAAGCGGAATATGAGTTGCTGTTCCTGCAACCTTCGGGTGGCATCATTGTGGCAGTGCAGGAGGCCCATGATGGACATGTCATCTAAAGAATGGGAGGGGGAGTGGAAATGGTTTGCGACTGGGAGGTGCAGTTGTTTGTTGCGAACTGAGCGGAGGTGTTCTGCAAAGTGGTCCCCAAGCCTCCGCTTGGTTTCCCCAATGTAGAGGAAGCCACACCGGGTACAGTGGATGCAGTATACCACATTGGCAGATGTGCAGGTGAACCTCTGCTTAATGTGGAATGTCATCTTGGGGCCTGGGATAGGGGTGAGGGAGGAGGTGTGGGGGCAAGTGTAGCATTTCATGCGGTTGCAGGGGAAGGTGCCGGGTGTGGTGGGGTTGGAGGGCAGTGTGGAGCGAACAAGGGAGTCACGGAGAGAGTGGTGTCTCCAGAAAGCAGACAAGGGTGGGGATGGAAAAATGTCTTGGGTGGTGGGGCCGGATTGTAGATGGCGGAAGTGTCGGAGGATGATGCATTGTATCCGGAGGTTGGTGGGGTGGTGTGTGAGAACGAGGGGGATCCTCTTTTGGCGGTTGTGGCGGGGGTGGGGTGTGAGGGATGTGTTGCGGGAAATGCGGGAGACGCGGTCAAGGGCGTTCTCGATCACTGTGGGGGGAAAGTTGCGGTCCTTGAAGAACTTGGACATCTGGGATGTGCGGGAGTGGAATGTCTTGTCGTGGGAGCAGATGCGGCGGAGGCAGAGGAATTGGGAATAGGGGATGGAATTTTTGCAGGAGGGTGGGTGGGAGGAGGTGTATTCTAGGTAGCTGTGGGAGTCGGTGGGCTTGAAATGGACATCAGTTACAAGCTGGTTGCCTGAGATGGAGACTGAGAGGTCCAGGAAGGTGAGGGATGTGCTGGAGATGGCCCAGGTGAACTGAAGGTTGGGGTGGAAGGTGTTGGTGAAGTGGATGAACTGTTCGAGCTCCTCTGGGGAGCAAGAGGGGGCGCCGATACAGTCGTCAATGTACCGGAGGAAGAGCTGGGGTTTGGGGCCTGTGTAGGTGCGGAAGAGGGACTGTTCCACGTAACCTACAAAGAGGCAGGCATAGCTGGGGCTCATGCAGGTGCCCATGGCCATCCCCTTAGTCTGTAGGAAGTGGGAGGAATCAAAAGAGAAGTTGTTGAGGGTGAGGACGAGTTCAGCTAGGCGGATGAGGGTGTCGGTGGAGGGGGACTGGTCGGACCTGCAGGACAGGAAGAAGCAGAGGGCCTTGAGGCCATCTGCATGTGGAATGCGGGTGTATAGGGACTGGACGTCCATGGTGAAGATGAGGTGTTGGGGGCCAGGGAATTGGAAGTCCTGGAGGAGGTGGAGGGCGTGGGTGGTGTCACAGACGTAGGTAGGAAGTTCCTGTACCAAAGGGGAGAAAATGGAGTCCAGATAGGTGGAGATGAGTTCGGTGGGGCAGGAGCAGGCTGAGACGATGGGTTGACCAGGGCAGGCAGGTTTGTGGATTTTGGGAAGGACCGCGTCTCCCATATTTCCCGCAACACATCCCTCACACCCCGCCCCCGCCACAACCGCCAAAAGAGGATCCCCCTCGTTCTCACACACCACCCCACCAACCTCCGGATACAACGTATCAACCTCCGACATTTCCGCCATCTACAATCCGACCCCACCACCCGAGACATTTTTCCATCCCCACCCCTGTCTGCTTTCCTTTCACCACTCTCTCCATGACTCCCTTGTTCGCTCCACACTGCCCTCCAACTCCACCACACCTGGCACCTTTCCCTGCAACCGCAGGAAATGCTACACTTGCCCCCACACCTCCTCCCTCACCCCTATCCCAGGCCCCAAGATGACATTCCACATTAAGCAGAGGTTCACCTGCACATCTGCCAATGTGGTATACTGCATCCACTGTACCCGGTGTGGCATCCTCTACATTGGGAAACCAAGCGGAGGCTTGGGGACCGCTTTGCAGAACACCTCCGCTCAGTCCGCAACAAACAACTGCACCTCCCAGTCGCAAACCATTTCCACTCCCCCTCCCATTCTTTAGATGACATGTCCATTATGGGCCTCCTGCAGTGCCACAATGATGCCACCCAAAGGTTGCAGGAACAGCAACTCATATTCCGCCTGGGAACCCTGCAGCCTAATAGTATCAATGTGGACTTCACCAGTTTCAAAATCTCCCCTTCCCCCACCGCATCCCTAAACCAGCCCAGTTCGTCCCCTCCCCCCACTGCACCACACAACCAGCCCAGCTCTTCCCCTCCACCCACTGCAACCCAAAACCAGTCCAACCTGTCTCTGCCTCCCTAACCTGTTCTTCCTCTCACCCATCCCTTCCTCCCACCCCAAGCCGCACCCCCATCTACCTACTAACCTCATCCCACCTCCTTGACCTGTCCGTCTTCCCTGGACTGACCTATCCCCTCCCTACCTCCCCACCTATACTCTCTCCACCTATCTTCTTTTCTCCATCTTCGGCCCGCCTCCCCCTCTCTCCCTATTTGTTCCAGAACCCTCACCCCATCCCCCTCTCTGATGAAGGGTCTAGGCCCGAAACGTCAGCTTTTGTGCTCCTGAGATGCTGCGTGACCTACTGTGTTCATCCAGCCTCACACTTCTTTACTCCTGCTTTCAATCCCCATATAATGCAGGGCAGAATGTTATTTGTCTTCCTGATTGCTTACTGTACTTGCACATTCACGCATACTTTAAAAAAGTGTTGCTTTCCTTTTCTACCAAAATGAATAACCTCCCCACATCGTACATGATCTACACTTCTTTACTCCTGCTTTCAATCCCCATATAATGCAGGGCAGAATGTTATTTGTCTTCCTGATTGCTTACTGTACTTGCACATTCACGCATACTTTAAAAAAGTGTTGCTTTCCTTTTCTACCAAAATGAATAACCTCCCCACATCGTACATGATCTACCTCCTTGCCACTCACTCATGTAACCTGCGTGCCTGTCTTTTCAGTCTCTTTCTGTCTGCCTCATAGCTTTCATTTCCAGCTAACTTCATCTTTTGAGAACTCAATTGGTGAGAACCTGAGGCCTCTCAAATTCTCATTCATGAGAACCTTAAATGCAAGAATCAAATCAAACAAGTTGCTAATATTCCTGCCATCTCTAAATTTGCTGATTTGCATATTTTGCAATATTGCTTAGTTTCACATATCTTAGCTCATCTGCTGCTTGCTTATATCTACACATGACTATTCTGACATTCTCCTACCGGTCTCCTATCCTCTACCATCCATAAACTTGAGGTCATTCCAGAACTCTGGCCCGGTCTTAAGTGGCAGCATGTCCTGATCCCTTATCACCCAGTGCTTGTTGACCTAATTGCTCCTGGTCATGCAACATGTTGATTTCAAAAGTCTCATCCTTATTTTTAAATCCCTTCAGTGCTTCATCTTTTCTGATTTCTGTAAACACTTCAAGATCAAGATATCTGTGTTCCTCAACTTCTAATTCTGTTGCATTATGATTTTTAATTGCTCCTCTATTGTTGAATGTCCCTTCAACTGCCTAAGACCTAAACTATGGAACCCACTTTTCATACTTCTTTCCCTCTCTGCCTGGCTTTCCTTACTTAAGGCACTTCTTAAAATGTAGCCGTTTGACTAAAACTTTTTATCGTCTGACCCATATGTTATTATGTGGCTAGATGTCAGAATTTTTAAGATGGTTTCATTGTATAAAGAGTGCTATATAAATCTATGTTCTAATGCTGGGAATTGAGAGATTTTCAGCACTTTCTGTTTTATGCATATTAAGAATGTGTTATCCTCATTCCAGTGCAGATTACAACAATAATGATTAGTTTCTGTTTTCACTGACAGAATGTAAGGTGTGGCGGAATCCACTCAATTTATTCAGAGGAGCAGAATACAATCGGTGAGTAGTCCTGCATGCAGTGCTCAGTACCACAAGTTGTATGGAAGCTTTTCATTTTATGGTGTACAGTCATTAACTTTCAGCACGGCAAGTAACTTTGTCATGTACATGTTACCAGAGGCAGCTGTAATCTTCAGTTAAATTCTAAGTTGTTTTGCTTGTGGCTGGAATATTTAATATTACAAAGAATTCTGTTTGTGATATGGCTACATATATATATAGATGTAAAATGGTTCGAGAAGTGCAATACACTCTGAAACACTGACTTGGCAAATACTTTTTCATTTTGTCTATAGGAAAGAGTTGCACAGTTAACATTGTCTCCTCCATGGATTTCTTTTTCAGTTGTTGCAGCATTTTTGGATATAAGGCTTTCATTCTCAAGGAAAGAAAGAATAATTGGCCTTTATATTTGGGCCAAGGCTTTATATTCTATGCATTTGTGGTTGCTTTGAAATTTTATTTTCTGAAGCAACAGTTTCAACTCATCTTGGCTCTAGCATATAAATTCTTCTGTTCACTGTTTCTGTTTTGCTCTCTCTGATTTTTTTTTAAAGGTATACATGGGTAACAGGAAGGGAACCTCTGACATATTATGACATGAATCTTTCTGCACAAGATCATCAGACCTTCTTCACTTGTGAGACTGACCACTTGCGGCCTGCAGACGCTAGTAAGAAGGACTGTAAGATCGAAAATTCAGACATTTGTGAATATTGTGTTCTCTGTTTACTGTTACTCTGTATGATTTCTAATTCAGGATCATTTTTAAATCCTTAAAATCCCTATGTTTTCTGCTTAACCATTGAAAATTTATCATGCTATTCCTCTCATTTAATCTTTAAGAGGCACTGTACCCTAAAATTTTTAGAAGTAGGAACTTATTGTTTTATTTTAAAGAAAGACTGATTTCCCTGCAGCAGACTGGATCATAACCCAGAGTGGAAAACCTTAATAACTCTCTGTCTTTTCATTGTTGCCCTAACTGCTACCCTCAGTCCTAGACCTTGTAGCAAACCTGGCATGTTGCTGTTTTGTACAGCTCAATGCCATTCCAGTCTGTGCACTTATCAAGTTGCCATTGGCAATGCTCTTTACAAATATGAATCAATTTCTTAGTAACAAGTAACACTATGGAAGCGGAATAAAAATATGTTACTTATTTCAGTAAGAGAGTTAGACCTCATCTTTCCACAGTAGATTGTGTTAAAGTTATAACTGATCATTATATGAAGTTAATTTGTACACAAGAATAAAGAACTTAAATGTATAACTATACTGTGCAGTAGAACTCAATTAAGAGTAGTGTTGAGTAGTATTGTATTTTGCAATCACAGAGGCAGCCGTAGGAGTTCATTTTGATGGAAGAATAAATACAGGCCCTAAATGGGTATTGCACTGGTGAGAACACTTATTTTAAAGACCAGTTTTAGCATGTGATTTTGGGTCTTATTACTAGTTAATATTTTGACCTCTCCTCGAGTACAAATCAGAAACCTGCAGGTCTACCCTCCCCTCACATATTGATGTCAGACTTTTTTTGTGAAACTGTGTATGTGAGCTCCACATGTCATGCCTACCGAAGGTGCAAAGTGCACTGAAGCTCTCGCGCAACAGGAAGTTTCTCAATTACTCTGAGACCAAGGGAGAAGGCATACAGGATCAAGGAAGGAGCATTGAATGGCCTGGTTGGGGGGAAGTGTCCTGCACCCACAACAGGGAAAGAATTAATGTAGTGCTCCTGTCAGTCCCTTTCTCTTGCCTGACATTACGACCACCACCCATCCTAACTGCATGACAGGACAGTCTGTCATAAGATGCCAAAAACTAAGCACTTCTTTTTTTCTGGGTGATGCTCATAAAGACTGGGTAGCACAGCAATCATTGTTTTTAGTTAAGTCCTCTAAATTTTTCAGAATAAATCTTGCAGAGTGTTTGCGGTGTGTTGGCAAAGACTCCATAAAATTTCCTGATATATCGCTGATATCCTCTTCAAGCATCTATCCACAAGTGAATAACAAAATGTGATCTACCTTTTAGGTAGTGCTCCATTATCTATAGTGACTAGTTATTTTTTCCCAGTTTGCTGAGCACTGTTAAGAGAAGGCATATGGTTCAAGGACTAGTCACCAAAATATCATGAAGTTAATGAGCTTAATGAACATCGGGCCACAGTTCCTAATGCAAGTTCAGGTCTTTAACTAAGGTGATGCTTTGCACAAAGTGGAAGGCTTGTTAGTATCTGCAGTATCCGAGGTAATGCCCCACCCAACAGCTTCTTGTCTCCCAAATCTCTGAAATCAAACAGATTGCCTTGACCAATTAGAGTAGCCTGTCTGATTTAAAATTGAACAAAGCTTTGTAGTTAAATATATGTCTTCATCTAATTGATAGATTCACCATGGCAACACCTCCACCAATCAGAGTCCACTTAGTAACCAATCAATACAATTTGGTTTTACAGTATAAAGATGTTGTTCCCCTTACATCGGTTTCCTTGCTAGCTGTCGTATGAGCGCAAGACAAAAAGGTTAGACAAGATGTCTGTTTTTCGGCAATACTCAAATTCTGCATGACCAATTGATCAAATTCTATTGGAGTATGTAGTTGGATTGTTTTTACTGCCATTGTACCTATGTTGATTCTCATACAACTATAACAACGACTTACTACACAATTATGAATGATTGTGATCTTGTTTTCCTGTGTGATGGTTCTGAACAAATATTGTATTCATTGAAATGATCCATTTTGTGCATTTCGATAATTTGCCTGTAAATTGTATAAATATCAGTAACTACATTTCTGTAAACTGACTGGATGTTATAAACCCAGAACATTTCCCTGTCTGTCTTACTATGCTACTTTTAATCATTAAAAAAAGGCCAAAGATCTATGGATACTGGAAATCAGAAACAAAAACTGAAATTGCTGGAAAAACTCAGCAGGTCTGGCAGCATCTGTGGAGAGGAATCCAAGTTAACGTTTTGATCCCGGTGATCCAAAGAAGGTGATGTAAGACCTGCTGAGTTTCTCCAGTTTCTGAGTTTCTGTTTTTGTTTCTACTTTTAATCATGATTAGTAATAACTCCTGCCAAATGAATACATCCTTCCAAATTTTAAATGGTATATTTCACACAGCAACATTGAAAAAAAATTGGGAATTTAGAAAATCTGAAAAATGAAGCAAGTCTCTATCAACTTTTGAGAAATGCGACTGTTGGTCCAGATTTCATGACCAACAGTGAAGTGATAGTGCTAACTGCTGATTTCCCAGAAAACTTCCCACAGGAGTCGAGTGATCTGTGTGGCATACAGTTTCCCTTTTCTGGCGTTAGTTTGAATCAGGCACTGAGTCAAAAGCTCTGTAGCAATGATGACATTATCAATTAGGGTTAGCAGTAATTCACTTTGAAATCTTTTGACAGACAGCAAACCAGAAAGTTAAATGCATCGATTAATTTTTACTTCTAATTAACACCTATAAAGTGTGCAATAAATGATTGAGACATAACACAAGATTAAAGTAGAAGCTGAAATAACATAAATACGTGAAATAGTTTCGTCAAAGTACAGAAAATTGACATTGCAACAAATATAAAATCAGTTTCTTTAGAGCCAGCCCTTAGTTAGAAACTTAATACACCCTTAAAAATTCAGTTATTCAGTTCAACACAGTCATAAGTGTGGGAATAGAAGATAGAGCAGATGAATGCGTGACTGGAGAGATGATGCCAGAGGGAGGATTTTTTATTCCTGAGACAGTGGGCTGTTTTAAGGGAGTTGGCAACTCTACAATTTGGATGAGGTTACATCCGAATAGGGAGAACCACATCCTCATGGTCTGATTGGCGAATGCTACTGGGTCAGATTTAAACAGGATTGGCAGGGGTATGAAACTACCACTAATGGAAGTAGTTCAGAGAAGATAGAAGCTGAGATAGAATTAGAAGTTCAAACACAAGCAAGTGATTCTGCAAGGCAGAGGAAACATACTAGGTAAGAAAGGAGTGAGTTTAGCAAGACCGAATAGAATATATTTAATGCAAGGAGCCTGCCAAATGAAATATTTGAACTGCAAACCGAGACAGACGCATGGGGGTATGACATTTTAGCTATGGCTAAGACTTGACTGAAAGATTGGCAGTTCTGCATTCCTATTTATAGGGCATTGAAATGAGATAGAATGGGGGATAAAAGAGGTGAGATGGCAATAATGATCAAGGAATCAAACAATGAGGAGTGACAATATATTAGAAGGATCATCAAATGAGACCAGATGAACACAGAGGGCAAGCAGCATCTCAGGAGCACAAAAGCTGACGTTTCGGGCCTAGACCCTTCATCAGAGAGGGGGATGGGGAGAGGGAACTGGAATAAATAGGGAGAGAGGGGGAGGCGGACCGAAGATGGAGAGTAAAGAAGATAGGTGGAGAGAGTGTAGGTGGGGAGGTAGGGAGGGGATAGGTCAGTCCAGGGAAGACGGACAGGTCAAGGAGGTGGGATGAGGTTAGTAGGTAGATGGGGGTGCGGCTTGGTGTGGGAGGAAGGGATGGGTGAGAGAAAGAACAGGTTAGGGAGGCAGAGACAGGTTGGACTGGTTTTGGGATGCAGTGGGTGGAGGGGAAGAGCTGGGCTGGTTGTGTGGTGCAGTGGGGGGAGGGGACGAACTGGGCTGGTTTAGGGATGCAGTGGGGGAAGGGGAGATTTTGAAACTGGTGAAGTCCACATTGATACCATTAGGCTGCAGGGTTCCCAAGCGGAATATGAGTTGCTGTTCCTGCAACCTTCGGGTGGCATCATTGTGGCACTGCAGGAAGCTCATGATGGACATGTCATCTAAAGAATGGGAGGGGGAGTGGAAATGGTTTGCGACTGGGAGTTTGAGGTGAGAGAGTGGCATGTAAATGGAATGAACTGCCAGTGGAAGTAATAGAGGTGGGTACAATTGCATTACATAAAAGACATTTGTCAGGTGCATGGGCCAAAAGCAGGCAAATGGGACTGTTTAGTTCGGGAAATTTGGTTGGCATGGGCGAGTTGGATCAAAGGGCCTGTTTCCATGCTCTACAATTTTGAGTCTATCTATGGCTGTATGAGGTGTATCCCAGCCTGGGGATGTAAGGAAGATGAAGGCCTTGTTCAGTCATTTTCAAATTGACTCCGGCAACAGGTTATGTTCTAGTGAACTGGAGGACTGCTAGCATTGCAAAAACAAGGAAGGGACATTACATCAAATTACAGGCCAGTCAGTTTAACCTCAGTGGTTGGGAATGTATGAGAAAGAATACTGATTGACAGAATGTAACTGCACTTGGAGAGACCGGGCTTAAACAGGGATAGTCAACATGGATTTGATAGGGGATGGTTATTGAGGTTGGTTGGCTTGCCAAGCTGTTTTGTTGTTCCGGAGACGTTTCGTTACCATGCTGAGTAACATCCTCAGTGCAGCCTCCGATGAAGTGTCGGTGTGTTTTCCTGCCTGGTTTTTAAACTCTGGGGTCCGTTGAGCTGGATTGCCTCACTTCCGGTTTTCCTTCGTAGAGGAAAGTAAATGGGGTCGAGTTCTGTGTTTATTAATTGTTTTCTTTGTGGAGTGCCAGGTTTCTAGGAATTCCTGTGTCTGTCTCTGCTTAGCTTGTCACAGGATTTTGGAGTTGTCCCAGTTGAATTGGTGGCTTTCCTTGTCCATGTGGATTGAGATGAGTGAGTATATCTCTGAGTATTGGTTGTGTCTTTTTGTAGCCATTTGGTGTTTGTGTACTCATGTTGTTAGTTTCCTTCCTGTTTGTCCGATGTAGTGTTTCTCGCAGTCTCTGCAGGGGATCTTATAGATGACATTGGCCCAGTCCATGATAGGGAGTGGGTCTTTAGTTCAGTTGTTGTAGGGTTGATGTGGGCTTGTGTGGCACTCTGATGCGCCGTGGCTGTAGGAGTCTTGTGGTTAGTTCCAATGTGTTCCTGATGTAGGGTAGTGTGATGAGTATTTTGGCGTATGTGGCAACTCCCTGATGTTGTTCGTGTAGGCACCTTCTGATCCAGTTTTTTGGACACCCATTATCCTTGAACACTTGGAAGAGGTATTCTTCTTCCTCTTGGCGTAGTTCTGTATTGCTGCAGTGTGTTGTTGCCCGTTTAAATAGTGTTCACACGCAGCTTTGTTTGTGTGTGCTAGGATGGTTACTGTTGAAGTTCAGTACCAGGTCTGTGTGTGTGGCTTTTCTGTGTACTTCCATTTGCAGTTTCCCATTTGTCCTGCGCTCTACCATGACGTCCTGGAATGGGAGCTGTTTGTTCTTCCCTTCCTCTCTGGTGAATTCTATTCTGGTGAGGGTATTGTTTATAAGTTTGTGTGTCTCCTCTAGTTTTGTCCGTTTAATGATGACAACGGTGTCGTCCAAGTAGCGTATCCATAGTTGTGGCTGGATTAGCAGAAGGGCCGTCCTTTCTAGTCCTTGCATCACTGTTTGTGCTATGAGTCTGGAGATAGGTGATCCCATAGATGTCCCGTTGATTTGTTTATATGTTTGGCCGTTGAAAGTGAAATGGGTGGTCAAGCATAGGTCCAGTAGTTTGAGCATGTCGTCTGTGAAGATGATTTCACTGGGGTCTTGCTGTTGTTCAAGCAGTGCTGTCATTGTTACCCTCGCTATTGGTATGTCTGTTGATGTAAATAGGGCAGTGGCATTAACCGATATCATGGTCTCCTCGTCATCTATCCTTATGTCTTTGATAGAATTGAGGAATTCTTGGGCTGAGTGGATGGAGTGGGGTGATTTTTTGACTAGGTGCCTGAGCCTTCTTTGTAGTTCCTTGGCTAATCTGTGTGATGGACTGTCTGGTAGGGAGACTATGGGTCTGAGGGGGACTTTCGGCTTGTGTACTTTCAGGAGGCCATAGCAACGGGGTGTGTTGGCTCCTTCGGTTTTCGTTCTTAAGACGTCTGCTTTGTTGAACTGTCCTATCTGTTTGAGTCTTTTTAGTGTGTAGAGGATTTTGCTGCCTAGTTGTGGTGTCGGGTCAGTTTGTACTGGTCGGTATGTGTTTTCGTCGGGAATCTTCCAAGGGGATGGTCATGTTTGACAGGATTAATCAAATGTTTTGCGAAGACAACCAGGAGTAATGAGGGTAATGACCATAAGATCATAAGACATAGAAGCAGAAGTTGGTAATTCAACTCATTGAGTCTTCTCTGTCATTCAATGAGATCATGGCTGATCTGATAATCCTCAACTCCATTTTCCTGCCTCACCCCCATAACCCTTGATTCCTTTCATGTTTAGAAATCTGTTTAGCTCAGCCTTCAGTTTACTGAATGGCCCAGCCTTTACAGCTCTCTATTATTGATAGGCAGCATGGTGGCTCAGTGGTTAGCACTGCAGCCTCACAGCACCAGGGACCCGGGTTCAATTCCAGCCTCGGGCAACTGTCTGTGTGGAGTTTGCACATTCTCCCCCTGTCTGCGTGAGTTTTCTCTGGGTGCTCCCGTTTCCTCCCACAGTCCAAAGATGTGCAGGCTAGGTGCAGGCTAGGTGGATCGGCCATGCTAAATTGCCCATAGTGTTCAGGGGTGTGTGGGTTACAGGGGGATGGGTCTGGGTGGGATGCTCCAAGCGGCAGTGGGGACTTGTTGGGCCAAAGGGCCTGCTTCCACACAGTAGGGAATCTAATCTAATTCATCACTTTATGAGAGAAGAATGTACTCCTCATCTTTGCCTTAAATGAGCAACCCCTTACTCTGCGACTAGTTTGTCACATGAGGGGAAACAGGCCTTCCACATTGACCCTGTAAGGACCTCTAAAACTCTTGTACGCTTCCACAAGGTTTCCTCTTATTCTTCTAAACTCTAATGAGTAAAAGCCCAACCTATTCAACATCTCCTGAAAAGAAAATCCCTCTAGACCCAGGATCCACCTTGTAATCATTATCAAGATAGTCTCCAATGCTAGTATATCCTTCCCTATATAAAGGGTACAAAGCTGTTCATGGTATTTCAGCTGTGGTTAAGCAAGTGTCTTGCATACTTTTGGTAAGACTTTTTTTATCGTTTTTATAAGACATTCCCTTTGAAATAAAGACAAAAATTCCAGTTTCGTTCCCTATTACCTGCTGAACTTGGATGTTAGTTTTTGTGATTCTTGTGTAAGGACCTTTTAATCCCTTAGTGCTGCAGTCTCCTGCATTTTTCCCATGTTTGAATAATATACATCTATTCATTTTCTCACATTACATTCCAGCTGACAACTTTTACCCACTCACTTAACCCATTCCTCTGGAGGGTGCATGTGATGTGTCTATATGACTGTAGCACGGTTTTTGATAAGGTGGCTCTTGGCAGACAGGTCAAGTAAAAGTTCCAAGGCAAAGTGGATGAGAGGCAGGAGGGAAAGGATGATGGTAAAGGAATATTTCTATGTTTCCATTGGGATTCCACAGGGCTCAGTGCTGGGACACTTGCAGTTTCTGGTCTACATTAAAGACTTGGACTTCATATGTAGAAGTCATGATTAAGAAGTTCACAGATGCCAAAAAAAATTGGCATGGTGATAAATAGTCCCAAGCCGAACTCTAGCTGAGCATATTGGATATTGTTGAGTAAATGCCCCTTCATAGCACACTTGACATCTCTCCTTCTACTACTTTGCTGCTGAGAGGGTGGTGATTGGCTGACTTGGATTTGTCCTGTTCTTTGAGAATGTTATATAACTAAACGGCCTAAAATAGAAGCAGTTCTTTCAATGGAATTGCATTTATTAAATTTCTTGAACACAGCCATGATCATCTTTCAGTTGCTAACCTGCAAGACGTTGTTTTATTCTTTAGCGAGAGCTGCAGTTTTACCTAGGAATCGGGTGCTTGATTCAGTGAAATGCGGTCAATGGGGCAACATAGCTAACCCTGAGGTTAATTTACATTATTGTTTGCGAGAGATGTTTATTTCAGATTTTCATTTGCTGTGCTCCATATTATCATTTAGTATTCCACTGAGTTAAAAAGTATCAAAGTCATTTTGAGTTTATATAGGTCAGTGCCATCTTTGAAGTTCAACAGAAGCAAGCTTATAGATTAATGCCAGAGAAAGGCAGGAAATCCCAGCACTGAGTTCCATGTAGGAAATAATCTTGTTTAAAAAAGTACTCTTGTTCTGTTTGAACAGTAATGCAGAAAGCTTGGAGAGAGAGGAACCCACAAGCAAGAATTTCAGCAGCGCATGAAGCTTTAGAATTAAATGAGTGAGTGACTTTTTTTGTATTTGGTCTCAATTCCCTTTTCACTCAATCTGTTCCAGTGATTTGGTGTGTACTCCTAACACGTTCGTTCTACCTCATGTATCTATATACTTACTTTTTTCTAAGCAATGTATTTTACAAATACATAAAGGTGAGCAATTGTTTTATGCTGATGATCAACTTCTGTACAGTTTTATGTTTCCACTGTGTCTGTTCTGATCAGACCCCTGTCCACTTTTCATCCAGGGTATTTTACCATTGGCATCCACTGCTACAGCCGCTGCAAGCAAAGAGAAGGACCCAAAATGGAATAAACTTCACAATGTATGTTCTTAAAAAGTCACCTGGGAGTGATTTTAAGGCTGTGATCTTATTTCAAAAGGAGGATGGTGGCTATAAACTGCTTGAGGGCTCTGCTCTTGTGATTTGTTACATTATTTGAGCTACTCAAAGAAATAACTGCTCCTTAATCACTCCTTGGTGCCCATTATTCCCTAACTCACTTTATGTATCTTGGCATCACATCAGCCAGTCTGAGACTTATACAGTCTGGCACTCTGGTTTTATTCACTCGCTCTGGTCCTGTTCTGCAAAAAAACTTCTGACATCATTGCAGTAACCGAAACATTTCAGTATTTGGTTTCTCAGCTTCTCGTCAACATGCGTCCAATGAATAGCAAGCAACACCTTGTTCAGCATGACAACATGTTCCTGTGTGCAGGTGAAACAGAAGTTAATCGCTCTATAACTTGTTTGAGTAACCGTTTTACTTAAATAATCATTAAAACATTCATTGACCATTGCAGTTGGCAGAGCCCTACTGTTGAATATTATTCCACTTCATATTTCAAAGTGGAAACTCTCAAAATTGCCGATATCCTGTAATGCCAGTGTAGATGTAATGGGCCGAAAGGCCTGCTCCTGCACTGTAACAATTCTGTGATTCTGTTTTATTCTAGGATCAAACATTCCGCTGGTAGCTGCCATGGTAGATAATTCTTTCCCATTTAAATGATCACTTAGCATTCTTCAAGTGTGAACTTGGACAGTTAAACCAAGATTTTCAGATCGGAGTTGGAAACAAAGCAAAAGGAAAATCTTGCCCTGAGTTAATTAGAGACCCAGCAGAGTATTTGACTTCATATTTATCACATTTCCAAGCAAAGCTACCACGTACCAAGCTTTTAGAAGACTTAGCTATAATATTTTTCAGCTTCAGTTGCACTTACTCCTTTATAATATTTTGGAACTTTTGTAAACAGGGTGAACTGTCATTGTATTCTGATATGTAAACAGTAACTCTTAACAATTGTCCTGGATCTGAATATTTTTTGCCCTTGTTTTTTGAAAGAGAAAATTTAGCTTCATGGTGCCATATACCTTGTATCTCTGTATCTAATTTTACATAAAATAATGTACAAATATTTTCCTCACTGCCATCCTGATTGCCTTTTAATCTAACCCATGATGTCTCTGCTGCACTTGGCATTCATTTTATAAGAATTACAAATATTCTCAAATCAAGTTAGAGAATTTCTTGAAGTTGCTGTAATCTAGTGTTTATGATACTAAGTTAACAGCTCAGAAATCATGAGTTCAGATTCCACCATAGGAGGTTATGATGTGCATGCTGTAAAGTTTGATGATATTGGGGATGCTGGTTTGCACAGATGGCTAGTTCATGCTAATTCCAGCAGCAGGGATTTGATTTCCGATTTGGCTCAGGTAGACTTGGAACTTGCCGCCCCATCCTGTTTCTGACAGTGGAACACATTAGCAAACCATCCTGGTCAAAAGGCCACCAAGTAATGACCTCAGGATGAGGCAAGAGTCGAAAGTGAGCCAAACACCTGCCTTTGGGCAGAGCACATGAATTACAAACTAGGAAACCAGTCATTAAAAATGATGAAAATTCAGCCATGCCCTTCAAAGAAGGAACCTGAAATTTCTGTCCACTATGGATAGTCCTAAAATGTCATGCTTTCTGATGTGACCTGCACAGAGTATTCAGATGACCAGGATTTCATTATGAGTGCAGTGTTCCAACATTGCTACTGTTCTGGAAACAAATAATTATATTTTAAAAAGTAATTCTTGAGGGATTCAGTCACTGTTCAGAGAGGCTTAATTGAATCACTGTACTCCCAACTGTACTAAAAATTGCTATTAACTCTTTTTTGCCTGTATGGAATGTACTTCTCATTTGTGCTGTGATGCTGTTTTGCCTTAGCAGAAGCTGTTAAACTCTTAAAATTGCAATATATTCGAACTAAAGCCTGGATTGACCTTTACATAATAATATGTGCATTTTGAATCCATATCAAAATTTTTTTGGTCTCCATTTTTTAAGGAAGTTTTGCATTGGAGGCAATACGTTAGAGGTTCACTAGCTTGTTTCTGGTGATGAAAGACTGAGCAAATTGGGCTTATTATTTTTGGAGTTTAAAAAGACAAAAGGTGACTTTGTTTAAACATACAAGAAGGACCCTGACAGGGTGAACACTGAAAAATAGGTTTACTATCCTGTATGTTGTGACTTTGTATTAACTATAATTTTTAAAAAAGCACACACACTAATGAATGTCATACAGTACCTTATTCAGCATGTAGTTACAAGCCATGATGTGGATAATCGATTTATTCAAAAATCAATCAGGATTCCAAAACATTTTTGTTATTGTGATCGGCAGTTTTATATATAATGCTTCCAAATCCAAACAATTTGAAATGTTTTATTTCAAGGTTCCAACTAATGTACACTAGGGACAAGCTTTCCTAGGCCTGCATCAAGCAAAACCTCAGGTCTAAAGTGACAAGCTAATTGAATGCCATGGGTATCTTATGTTTTCCTTTCTTCATGAAGCTCATGATGTTTGATTGGCTTAAGGTCTTGTGAATGCGACATTCAGCTCTCAGTACTTTGCTCAAGTGACCATTTTGCTCTGTGGGTGTGTAGACAGTGTCAGCAAGCTATGCAATAGCAAGGGCAAATTCAGACATATGTGTCCCTGGAAGTGGTTCAGTGGTTAGCACTGCTGCCTCACAGCACCACAGACCCAGGTTTAATCCCACCCTTAGGCGACTGTCTGTGTGAAGCTTGTACGTTCTCCCCTGCGTGGGTTTCCTTTGGGTGCTCCAGTTTCCTCCCATGGTCCAAAGATGTGCAGGTTAGGTGGATTGGCTGCACTAAATTGCCTGTATTGTTCAAGGATGTGTAGATATGGGGGGACAGGTATGGTGGGATGCTGTGAGGGCCTGTTTCCACACGGCAGGGATTCTATGACATGGATTTTTGGTATTTTCCAGCAACTGGCCTGGATAATTGTTAGGAATGGGAATTGTGTTTCTTTGCCTTCTCCATTCAGTGGGAATTGAGGCTTTTTCAAGCATTACCAACAACTGCATTTTATTAACTCAGCATATACTTGGAATGGAAACTGACAGGTTTTGGCTGTACATAGTTAAAAAAATTAATTTAAAGATCGATGCATTCAAGTAAAAGCAAAGTGCTACAGGTGCTGAAATAAAAACAGAAATAAAAGAGTCCTCTTCTTAAAGAAGAGTCAAATCAAACTATTAACATTAAGTCTGTTTAATTCTTCACAAATGCTGCCAGACGTGCTGAATTTCCCAGCACTTCCATTCTTTTTTAAAGGCATTGGTGGTGCTATCGTGGCACTAATTTGCATGAACTCCTGTTTCTTATTTATATCCCTGAATAAATAATATCATCAACTTTCTACAGGGATGAATGTAGTGTTTTAGAAAGCCAACCACTGGACTTTCATTGGCTTATTTGCAGAAGTGTTACTTCTCATGGGAAGTGGAATACACTCTCCTGATGCAGAGAAATGAGCTACAATTTTTAATCAATGCCTAGGATGTTTGCATTTTGCTTAAGGGAAGAAAAACTATTTATGAATGTCGCTTTAAAACTTTATCGATGCTGTAGCATCAAGTAAGGCCATGTCGAATTAAAGTCTAATCTAATCTTTTTGTAGATGTGCCACTGCCTACATTCTTTTGGCTGAAGAAGAAGCCACTACTATTGTGGAAGCAGAAAGACTTTTTAAACAGGCACTAAAAGCAGGGGAGGTTTGTTATAGACGGAGCCAACAACTGCAGCACCATGGAGCTCAGTATGAAGCACAGCACAGTAAGTACCCTGCAACCAGTTTAAACCTCTTGTTTTGATGATCAGCAATCTTATTTGTAGCTTGCTTCACTTACTTAATTTCTTGGAGTTGATGAGTAGTTGTGGATGTCATTGTGTAAGGGCAGAGGTAAATAGGAGATGTAAGTCATTTCTCACAGATGAGCTAGGCATTATTACTTGTGGCCCTGCAGAAGATAGATTGCCCAGTCTCTTGGCAGCAGAGTCCTGAGGGCCAGGAGGTTGCTGAAAATGTGCAAAAAAAATTCTGTAGTAATTTTAATTTGAAAATACTTCATCAGTCTCGTGGCTTTCCATTTAGGTTTACACGTTTGCAGCCAGATCAATTACTGCTCCTACCATCTGTTACAGAGTTGAAAAAGACCAAGTGACTACTTTTTCTGTATAAATGTCAAAGTACACGTTAAAAGCACACCTTTCTATCTTTTGTTAAAAGGAAATCCACGGAAGTATAAACTTGAAGAGAGATTGGCTTTTTTAAATTCGAAGTGTGTGAGACTCCACCATCAATTTTTAAAAGTTCTTTCATGGGATACATGGCAATGCCAGTATTTGTTATCTGTCCTTGTTTGCCTATGGTGAAGGTGGATCACCACCACGTTCTTGAATTGATACGCTCCATCTAGTGAAAGCACACCCATAGTGTTGTAAGGAAGGGAATTTCTGCACTTTGTCTCAAGAACTTTGCAGGATCAGTGATTATGGTTTCACCTCAGGGGAACTTGTGGCTGGCAATATTCTTAGGCTTGCCCTTGTTCTTCTGGGTGCTAGTGGTCCTTGATTTGGAATGTGATGTTGAAGGAGGCTTGTCAAGTTCCTGCATTGCACCTTGCAGATGGCACACACTGCTGCCACTGTGAGGTACTAGTGAATGCTTAAGACAGGAATAGAAATTCAATCAAACAGGCTGCTTTGTCTTTGGTGGCATCGACTTTTTCAAGTGTTGATGGAACTGCAACCGTCTAAGCAAGAGGAAAGCATTCCGCCATACCCCTGCCTTGTGTCTTGTGGATGGGAGACAGGTTTTGAGGATTTGGAACAAAAACAAAGTTGCTGGAAAAGCTCGACAGGTCTGGCTGCATCTGTGAAGGAAAAAAACAGAGTTAACGTTTCGGTTCCAGTGACCCTTCCTCAGTGGAACCCTCTGAAGAAGGATCACCGCACCCGATATGTTAACTATGTTTTTTATCCTTCACAGATGCTGCCAGACTTGCTGAGCTTTTCCAGCAACTTTGTTCCTGATTTAAAGCATCTGCAGTTCTTTCAGTTTTTATTTGAGGATTTGGAGATGAGTTAATTGCTGCAAGATTTCCAACCTCTGACCTCTTGTAGCCACAGTGTTTAAATGGTGATCCAGTTCGGTTTCAGTTCAGTAGTAACTCCCAGGATATTGATATTGGAAGATTCAGCAATGATACTGCTCTTAAACACCACAGGGAGACGTTTACATTCTCTCTTGACAGAGATGGTCATTGCTTGAGACTTGTGTGGCACAAATATTACTTGCCACTGTAAGCCCAAGCGTGGTGTGCCCAAAGTCTTTCAGCATATGGGCATAGACTGCATCAGTATTTGATGAGTCATGACTGGTACTGAACATTGTACAATCATTCACAAGCATCTCCGTTTCTGACCCTCTGATGGAGGGAATGTCATTGATCAATTGAAGATGTGTGTGCCTCGGAATTTACCCTGAGGAACCCTTGTAGTGATGTCCTGCGGTTGAAATATTGCCTTACAACCATCTTCTTGTGTGCTGCGTTTGTCTCCAGCCACTGTAAAGTTGTCACCTGATCACATTGTTCATTTTTACTAAGGTTCCTTGTTGTCACACTCAGCCAAATATCACCTTGATGTCACCAGCAATCAAATTGACCTCACCTCTGTAGTTCATCTCTTTTGTTTATGTTTGGACTAAGGCTGTAGTGATGTCAGGAGTCGAGTCCTGGCGGAATCCAAACTAAAAATCTGTGAGCAGATTATTTATGAGAAAATGTCACTTGATAACATTGTCAAGGACCACTTCCATTTTTTGCTGATCATTGAGATTTGACTCATAGAATAGTAGTGGTCAGGTTAGATTATCGTACACTTTGTGTACTGCACATACATGGGTGATTTTCCATGTTGTCATGTAGATGTCAATGTTGTAGCTAAATTAGAACAACTTAACTAGAATCAAAGCATCCCTAAGGTGTGGAAGCAGGCCATTTGAGTCCACACCGACCCTCTGAAGAGCATCCCACCCAGACCCACCCCCTACACTATCCCTGCATCTCTCACCCTAGACACTATGGGAAATACAGCATGGCCAATCCACCTAACCTGCACATCCTTGGACTGTGGGAGAAAACTGGAGCACCCGGAGGAAACCCGCACAGACATAGGGAGAATGTGCAAACTCCACACAGACAGTTGCCGAAGACTGGAATCAAACCTGGATCCCTGGTGCTGTGAGGCAGCAGTGCCAGCCACTGTGCTGACTAGGGACGCCGCAAGTTCTGGATCACAAAACTTTTGCACTGCTGTCAGAATTTTGTCAGGTCCATTGATTTTGCAGCATCAGTGCCTTCAGCTGTTTCTTGATATCATCACATGGAGTGAAATTGCTGAAGACTGGCAGCTTGAACATTGGGGACCTCAGGATGAGGTGAAGACAGATTATCCACTTGCCCTTCCTGGATGATGATGACTGCAGATGCTTCCATTTAATCATTTGTATTAGCATGCTGGGATCCCTTCTTAATTGAAGATAGTGATACTTGTGAAGCCTATTCCTCCTGTTTTTTGTTTAATTATCCGCCACCATTCATGGTCAACGTGACAAAACTTAAGAGTTGTAATCTTATCCATTGATTGTAATAATATATGACTCAGTCTGTTGCATGCTGCTTCTGCTGTTTAGCATGCTTGTAATCCTGTGATAGTTCTTTGTTTGGGAAAGGATGAAGAAGTCTTTGAAATAAAAGCTTGGAAGATAGAGATCCTTCACTTAGAACAAAAACAAAGTTGCCGGTAAAGCTCAGCAGGTCTGGCAGTATCTGTGAAGGAGAAAACAGAGTTAACGTTTCAGGTCTGAGGTTCTGAGGAAGGGTCACCGGACCTGAAACATTAACTCTGTTTTTTCCTTCTCAAATGCTGCCAGACCTGCTGGGCTTTACCGGCAACTTTGTTTTTGTTCCTGGCTTCCAACACCTGCAGTTCTTCTGGCTTTCTTCACTTAGAAACTTGCTTATACATATTTTTGTGGGATGGACTGGAGCGTTATGTATTCTACTGCTTTTCATTAATATTTTATTGGAGCATGATTTGAGATACCGATATTCATGTTGGATTGGATACAAACTAAGTCTTATATTGTTGAATGTTTAAAGAGATGAGTCTGATCAAATGTAAGAATTACTTCATTCAAAAAATGCCTTACTACATTGAATCTCAACTGACTGCTCCTTATTAAGGAATCTGAGGTAGCTGCTCCTTTAAACATCTTTTAGGAGATTTGAAAGGACGTCATTGGACATTCCTTTTTAAAAATGAGAAGTCTGTTGTGATATGGAATATTAAGGCACCTGCTGTGCTGGTAACAGGCTAATTCAATAAGTCTTGTGTTAATTTGGAGCCATTGGTGTACTCTAAACTGAATCTGTAAAAAGATGGCAATAAATGTTTATCACTATTGTATATTACTTACATGACTCACTTGTGGAAATTATGCCTTACTTCATTTCTGTCTGTAGCATGTCATTTATTTATTTTATTTAGGTAAGTGTTTTCACAACAGCTCATAAGAAAATGCAGAGAAAGTTCCTGATTCTATCACATTAGGTTCTGTGGTACTTAGAAGAGAAAACTTTGTTTTCAAAATTGTCAAGTAAGGAAGCCTTGTTTCTAATAATAAGTTCCAACAACCAAATTAAAAGCAACATACAGAGGAGTCTGGACAGCAGCTATCTGTAGCAACCTTTATCAGGTAGTGGTTTGTAACACAGAACTATTTGAAGCAAGAAGGAAATGAGAAAAGACCAATTCCAAAAAAGGAGATATTGACAGAATGCAGGATAGAGTGTTCTGCAACATTGACAGATGTTCCTGGCTATAATCTCTTCCTTATTACATTAAGAAACACTCCAGCTTTCCCATTTTTTTCCCCAAGAAAATGTGTCCATGATTGCACTGAGATGTAATGCTGATGTACCAGATAGATAATGTGAAAATGTCCACATTTATTTATCTTGCTTTCCACTTCTACCTTGTCTAATCCTAGTAAGTTATCAAATGAATACACTTGTGAATAATTAGGTGAGAGAGTTTGTTAAATGGAAACCTTATAAATCCCTGGCATCCTGTCATGCCAGACTGGTTACCTAGCTCATGGCTGATAATTCCAATGAAGTGATAAGTGGGAAATGAAGTATATATACACTTGAGTATGGAATGGATTGTTACAGTCTTCTAGACAAGGCATGTTTTGTGTTCACTTTGACATAAGTTTTCAGAAATTTGTAATGGTATGCAAAAGGAAGAACATGAAGACAGCATGAACTCAGCTATAGTAATCTGCTAATGTAATTGTTCAAATCATTTTTTAAAAAGTTTAGACTGTGGTTCAAACGACTTCTGTAGTTGTCAGTTTAGCTAAACATAATCTTTATCCTTTCATGAAGGTTGGCAATGGCCTCGTAGTAGTATCATTGTACTGTTAATCCAGAGATCCGGGTAATGATCTGTGGATCTGAGTTCACATCCTGTCATAGCAGATGTTGGAATTTGAATTCTATGAAAGAAATCTGGAATTCAGAGTCTAGAGATGACCATGAAATCATTGTCAATTGTTGGGAAAAACCCATCTGGTTCACTTTTAGGGAAGGAGACTGCCATCTTTACCTCATCTAGCCTACATTTGATTGCAGACCCATAGCAATGTGGTTAACTCTTAACTGCCCTCTGGACTATTGGGGACAGAAAATAAATGCTGAACCGGCCAGTGATGTCATTGTCCTGTGCATGAATAATAACAAAAAATTCCCAAAAGTTTTTGTGTCTGCAGTATTGTAAAATCAAACAATTCTTTGAGAATGTTAACTATTTTCCAGGTACCCTAAGTACCCACTTACTTGGCAGAAGTTTAAAAGAAAAATGGTTTTTCTGCATTCTGAGTTTTGATGCAGGAAATTAATTGAAGGTCGGTAGCTTTGAGGCATTGGATGGCCAGTTTCTGCCTATAGAATAGATGAGTTGTTGTGCTGACTGCAGCAAACGTACTTGTTCACATAGGATTATCTGTCTTTCAGGGAGGGACACAAATGTATTAGTTTACATTAAGAGAAGATTGGCAATGTGTTCGCGAAAACTGGGAAGGACAAGAGAAGCGGTAAAAATGATGCGGGATGTGAGTAAGAGCTGACGTATCACAAATATCCAAGTGTGGCTGGTTGCACATGATCATCTGTTTAAAAGGACTGAAATGACAATTGCAAAGGTGAATTACCCCTACTCAATGTGCCACATTTTTTGCACAACCGTGGAGATGATACCAATTTGGCCAATAATTTTCTGCCTGGCTGTAGGCAGCTTCCTGCCTCTGTCCCATTCAGAATGTGTTGATTCAGTAGATAAATGGTAACCTACCTGTAATCAATATGTAGCTAATTTGGCACCAATATGGGCCTGATAAGGCCACACTGTCAATGACAATTGGAGTATTCCATTCAGCATGGGTGATCCCCTGTGCATGAGACTAAAGCACTGCCCAGAGATGGATGCACTCTATCGACCATTTTACCCCTCAAGAGTAGTGGACTGGCTCATTTTAATATCACTTTTTGAAAATGTCTTCAAAGGAGGCTTCTGATTTGACGCGTTTGTTCTCACCCATCTGCACCAGCAGCTTCAACCTGTGAAGGTGGTGCTGCCAAACACTGAGGGATGAAAGATCTTCTACTGGCCTTGCAGTATCAAGACCCCAGCCTCTGTGCTTAACTTGAGAGTGAGTGAGCTCCCTGAACAATAATGAACCATTGCAGTGGCCAGCAGGTGACTGTGCAATCTGAAGTTGGGACCCAGAAATGCATCAACGTCAGGGTCCCAACCCCAGAACTAAAATCCAGCCCAATGTGACTGGTCCCAGCAGCCATTCAAGACCGATATGAACCATGAACCCTCTAAGCCATATCCAATTGTAACAATCAGAAATAATGGGAACTGCAGATGCTGGAGAATCCAAGATAACAAAGTGTGAAGCTGGATGAACACAGCAGGCCAAGCAGCGTCTCAGGAGCACAAAAGCTGATGTTTAGGGCCTAGACCCTTCATCAGAGAGGGTCTGATGAAGGGTCTAGGCCCAAAACGTCAGCTTTTGTGCTCCTGAGATGCTGCTTGGCCTGCTGTGTTCATCCAGCTTCACACTTTGTTATCTCCAGTAGTAACAATATTGCTCCTAGAATTTGACTGAAAACACACAAAGACATTGTGATAATGTTGACACTTAAATCTCTCCTTTACTGTTCAAATTTAAGAATGCAAGCAAAGCAAAATGCGTATAACCTTAAATTCAAATTATACCTGACTGCTTATCAGTGCTTGTTGTGGTTCTATACAGAGCAACAAGATCTGCAAACTATAAGTCTTAACATTTTTTCCTTGCAATGTATTGCACCAGCCTCCTTTAATAAACCATTCATCTCTTATGTCAACATTGTGAGCTACAGCTTAACTATTTTCAAGAACTAGTTTAAAAATACACATCTCTTGATGGTAAATTCTGGAACATAAGCAAACCATTTGAACAATTAATCCAGCTTTATTAGCTATAACATAAAATTGCAAATGCACTGCAGGATCAGCGCAGAATCCAAAATCAAAATCACATATAAGATATCAATGCTTCATTATTAACGCACATTGACAAATGTTCTGATCTGTTGAAAGTGTGTAATCCAAATGTGTCATTATTGTTACTGTCTTTATTTTTCATTAATCTTGAACTTATTGTCTATGGTAGTTCTCGATGTAATTGTCAATTTGATTTTTGTTTACAGCTGATGAAGGAGTTTCCCCTTCTCAGTATGTTCAACATTCATGAAAATTTACTGGAGGCACTTTTAGAGCTACAGGCTTATGCTGACGTGCAAGCTGTTTTAGCCAAATATGACGGTAAGCCCTTGTTAAGTATTAAAATCAGAGGATTTTTAAATGCTTGAGGAAAGGCTGGAAATTATTTGGTTTCACAGCAACAACTTTACATACCCTGTGGTGCCTTTAAATGTAGCAAAATGACCCATAGCACTTCACTGAAGTTTTAATGAAATTGTCTGCTGTCAAATAAGCTTTTTGTCTGATTGTAGTCAGAAGGTGCTATTTCGAGTTTATATTTCTGCCCTAATTTCCAGAAAATATTTCTGAACCTATCCTTCTCAAGCAGCAGGGGGCATTGTTTCATAACAAGAGGCAATCTTTCAGTCCTATATCTGCTCAACATTTTTTAATAAATGGAACTAGACTGCAAGTACTGTAAGCTCAGAGATAGTAAGAACTGCAGTGATAACACAGTCTGGAGCTGGAGGAACACAGCAGGCCAGGCAGCACTGTACTTTAAGCTGCTCATTTATGGAGGGAATATCAGTTGAACTGATGACCATCCGCTAATGTAAAGCTTTCAGTCGGTCACTGAATCACCAGCAGGTTTGCAGAGGCTGTGCCTTTACTTTCTCTGTGCCCTGGGTGAATGGAAATTAACTGTGATGTTCCATTGCTGTTGGCTTAGGGAAGCCTTTGTACCACAAACAGAAGGTCAAGCATGGGAACTTGTATCTGAATGGCTTAATGTAGAATCATGTGTTCCATTCTCCAATTAGTTTGCTACACTCAAAAGTGAAAGTGTGCCTTCATTTACCTGAAACGTGGGTGGCTAAGAGAATGTTCTTCGGCTGTGATCTTCACAGCATGCTCATGCGGGAACCCAGGCTGGTCCACATAGTGCATTTAGATAAAGCCCACTTCCTTTATCACCTCTATCTTTGCGTATTCTTCCAAGGGAACAATACAAACTGTGACTTCAGTTTGGGACATAACCTACAGGGCATGGCATTCCATGAGCAGGCAAAACTTGTTGCAGGTGTGGTTACTATATCAACCAGATTTCTCATATTTCAACTGCAACACATCAACTGCCTAGTCGCCTTTATTCGATTTAACTTATTAATTTGGCTGTTAAATGTTTTAAAATGAATTTCTTAACTGTACTCTTCAGCTGTAATAAATGTCTTCTGATTTATATCATTTGGCCAATCGAAAGAGACATGGAGAAAATAGCCACAACCAGCCTAGCTGTTTTGCTGTGATATTACACATTGGCTCTGACACGGATAAGCAGTTTGAATGGATTCTCCTACCACTGGTGTCCTTCTCATAAGGCTCTGCTTCATAATGACAGGCTGTGCACTCCTCCTAGTCTGCCTCACTTGAATCACACAGTTCCACAGTTAGGACAGCTTGTTTACACAACAGCAGAAAGAACTGCTTATTCCAGAACCCAGGTGGGTCACTTTTGTGTATAGGCACAGGCAGTTCATATTTTGTGTAGGATTATAAATCATTACACTTGAAATTAGCAGTATATGGACTGCGGGGCTATAATTCCCCTCCTCTGTGTGAATTCATGCTGCTCCAAGTTCCTTTCACATTATACACCAACCTGATTGAATGTGTATTACAATTGTTTCATTGTGCTAGGTTGAAATCCTCAAATTCCTACTTTATGGCATGTTGTGAGCGCCATACCCACAAGGCCCACAACAGTGCAAGAAGGCAGTACCTTCTACTGATAGTAAGGAATAAGCATTAATTTCTTCCTTGCTAGTATAATATATATTCTGAGAACAAATAAAACTAAAATCCTAGTCCGGGTGGAGTCTAAATTTGTAATAATTCTGTTTATAAATTTTCAATACCAGTAGACATATCAGAGTACTTGACTTTTTGAGTTCAAACTAACCAAAGTTACATGGAAATATAGTTTTTATTTAATGAATTTCCTTGTATGAACACAAATTGCATCATGTTGTACATTAATTTCTGAAGTTCAGGTGCAGTCACTGAAGTCTCAGAAGAGCTAGTGAATGTCTTGTATTCATGGTACAGAACTGGGAAGATGTTTTCTTGTATGTATTCATGAAAAATCCTTTCATCATTGGTGAATATATTAAAAATGCAATTTAATCAACTTGCATTTTTTTAATACTTTTAAGATTTCCAGAACTCTATAAAGTAAAACAAGCCAATATAAAACCTGGCCATCAAACTAGTGTAAGGTAATCCAGGTTAAGAATAGATGGCAATATCTACAATCTTGTCTATAATGGATTATTTATTGGATTCTATCTACATGATGTGATGAGCTATCAATCAATCAAGAAGAAAGAACTTCTTTTCATAATATAAATAACACAGTATGGAGCTGGAGGAACACAGCAGGCCAGGCAGCATTAGAGGAACAGGAAAGCTGACGTTTCGGGTCGGGATGCTTCTTCAGAAATCTTACTACCTCTTACTATATCTGATTGAGTTACAAACCCACTGCAAAGCCAGTGTTCCTCCAGCTCCACGCTGTGTTATCTCAAACTCCAGCATTGGCAGTCCTTACCATCTCTTCCTTTCATAATGCAGCCTTGGCAGATAAAGCATTTTGTGGGAAAGTCATTAACTATCAAGTGAAGTAAGTGCTTTGATTTTTGTGGTCTACTGAGATAGGTTAATCATGACATCTTCTCTCTTTTGTGACAGATATTAGCTTACCAAAGTCAGCAACAATATGTTACACCGCAGCACTTCTTAAAGCAAGAGCAGTCTCTGACAAGTAGGTATTCTCTATCTGATTAATATGAATGCAATGCCAAGAATGACATTTCTGATCAAAGGAGACTGAAACAGATTAAAATTCTCTCGTATAATATCCAGAAAATGGGTGCGTTGGAGATCCAAAACGGCATCCATTGTGCATGTATTAACTTGTGGTATAAGTCACTCTGAATGCCATATTGGCGAGAGTGTGTCCATCAGAAGAATGCAGAGTACGCAGATCATAATGTCAGACAGCATATAATTTGATATCAGTTTGGAGATTGCTGCACAAGCTAAAGCAGTTTTTTGATTATTCACATCTGAACAGGATTTAGCAGCAGGAAAGACCTGACACCAGTGGCATTTATAGGCATCATTGACTTCCCTCTGGTTGGTTGCTAATTGATGCCATTTTTGCTAGAATTAGAGAGGTTTTTGGTGCTTTTGGAATTATTTAAAGTTACTAAAGCATGCACTGAGTGCTGTGGTACATTGTAAAGGATTTGGTCCTGCCTTAAGACTTCTGTTCAAAGCATTTACTGATAGACGTTCCACTTCAATACATTGTCACTGGCAGAATGAACAGTGGGCACAAAGAGCAGAAAAATCTGCTGGAAGCAGGAGGGTAAGATGGGCTCTCAGCAATAGCCCACATCTACCCAGGGTGTCAAGAGAGGAAATCCCATACCTGAAACTCAGCAAGGAGTGATACAGAAGATCCCTGTACTTCAGCAAGGCCACCCTTACTAAAATCTGACATCTGTTGCAGTCACAACTGTGATCTTAATAGAGGGCAAGAATTGCATTGTCAGTGTGGCTATGACAATATCCAATGATTGTGAACTTGCACACATTAGGTCCTTGGAGACTTTTGCAGGAGGTATCAAAAAATTCTTGCAGTTTCTTACCCACAGTTCAATGCGGACATTGCTAATGCTCTCTGTTCAAAGAACAGCTGACTACATTTCATTGTCTCTTGCCAGAGAACAGTAGATTTGAAGAACATGTGTCCTTCCATGACAATGACTGTCAGCTCTGAGCTGGATCCAAACTGGAAGGGATTCCATTCACTGGTTGACTAATGGATCTGCCACTGGCCTTGGTGCAGCTCAATGCTCGTTATCCTGGCAGTTGTTATAATGCTGTCATTCTGTGGCAGGCTGCTGTGCTGTCAGCATTTGAGCCACTAGAAAAGTGGATCACACAGCTGAGCACTCTGGAGCCTGGCTCTCTCAGTGCACAGCAAGCATATGATGAAGGCCATGCTGCCACATTAAATGCAACAGAGAAGAATCTTGGTCTGCTGAAATGGTTCCACTGCCTGCACTGCTCTGAAGGTATCCTGCAGTACTTAGAAGAGTGAGTGTCAAGATTCTTAGTGATCTGCTACTTGCTACATGAACCAGCCACAATGAGAGCACAGCCATTGCTACTAGTTGTATGGTGAGCAGGTGGAGGAAGAAGAGAGGAAGCAGAGAACCCAGTTCTGATGCATTGGTTCAGGAAGAACTTATTCAACTGCAATAGAAAGAAATGAATCTCCAATTCCCCATTCCATTGTCAGTATCTTCAGTAGTTGAACAGCAGTAGTCCCAGTTTGTCTTCCCTCTTTCACTAATCATAATCATTTAGCCACAAAGTAATAATAACAATAATGTCATTTTATTTAAGAAATGCCTTTATAGCCCAAAAGCTGAACTGCAGTGCAATCTACATTGATCAATTCATAGGCTAATTAATCAGGTTAAAACATAGAAATATGTACCAATCCAAATGGGAATGAGGCAGAGTCTAGTATCGCAAATGAAATAAATCAAACCTTAAGGTTGAACAGCACAAACAAATTCATAAGTCACAAACCACCAATAATGTATATAAATGTCAACTAATCACATTCATGTATTCCCTTAGTGTCTTCTATGTGTCTATCCTAGAGCTCCTACGCAGTGCAATCCCAGTGGTAACAGCATGGCTGGTTGTAGGCTGTTGATGTCCTTGGTGAAGTTTGCAGACAGGCTGGGATATACCAACTTGACAATTACTGCAGCAGTCTGGGCCGACTGGCTGGCAGGCAAAAGCAGGGCCACAGGCAGTTGTGAAGAAAGGACTGCTGTCGTCCAGAGAATGGACCGTGGGATTAGAACTCCAGCCCCTCCTCCCAGGTACCTCAGCAATCCTAGCAGTCTATTGAAAGACAAGTTCCAGACAGACGCGATTCTCTCAAGCCCTTTTGAACACTGGTGTCTGTGGCCTTGTTGCTAAGAGAAAGAACATGTACAGAGAAAGCTGAGCTGACATCAGTGAAATGTGCATTTCTACATCAACACCCACGTGTTGGGTTGCCTCTGATTGTTCTTTACTGGAAAGTTGAGAGGCTAGTCATCCCAGGCTGTGAGATAGCAAGAACTGCAGATACTTGAATCAGAGACAACACAGTGTGGAGCTGGAGGAACACAGCAGGCCAGGCAGCATCAGAGGAGCAGGAAAGGTGACGTTTCAGACTGGGACCCTTATTCAGAAATGGGGGAGGGGGAGAGAGCTGGGAAATAAGTAGTGGGAGGAGAGTGGAGCTAGGGAAGGTAGCTGAGATGGTGAGAGGTGAGTGCACGTTGGGAGTGGTGGGGATTGGTCAGTGAGGTGGGAAGGGCCAATAGGTAGGAGAGAAGTTGTGTCAAGTCAAGGAGGCAGGAATGAGAGGGAGTTGGACATGTGATAAGGCCGGTGGTGGAAAATTTTAAAACTGGTGAATTCCATATTTAGGCCATCGAGCTGTAGGGTCCCAAGGCAGAATATGAGGTGTTGCTATTCCAGTTTGCGGATGGTGTCATTGTGACACTGATGGAGGCCCAGGATGGACGTGTCACCCAGGGAGTGGGAGGAGCAGTTAAAATGGTTGGCGACTGGAAGGTGTTGTCGTTTGTCATGTACAGAGTGCAGATGCTGTGCAAAACAGTCTATGCTTGGCTTTACCAAGATAGAGAAGACTACATTCAGGAGGCAGCAGATAAAGTAGACCAAGTTGACAGATGTGGAGACGAACCCCTGTCTAATGTGGAAAGTTTGTTATGGGCCTTGAATGGAGGTGAGGTGGGGAGGTGCAGTACTTCCTACGGTTGCAGGGAAAGATGCTGGGGGTGGTGGGGTAAGTGGGATGTGTGGAGTGGACGAGGGAATTTACGGAGAGAACGGTCCCTACAAAAGGTAGTTAGGGGTGAGGAGGGAAATATCTCTTTAGTTGTGGGGTCGGATTGTAGGTGGTGGAAGTGACGGAGAATTATACACTGGATGCAGAGGTTGGTGGGGTGATATGTGAGGACAAGGGAGATTCTGTCATTATTTTTGTCGGAGGGAGGAGCGTGAGGGCAGAAGTGCAGGAAATGCGAAAGATGCGTCTGAGGACATGTTAGATCACCAGAGGGGGGCTGTTACGGTCCTTGAAATAGGAGGACATCTGGGATGCTTGGGAGCAGAATGCCCCATCTTGGGAGCAGATGCGGTGGAGGCAGAGGAATTGGGAGTAGGGGATCGCATTCTTACAGGAAGGTGGGTGACAGGAGGTGTAGTCTAGGTAGCTGTGGGAGTTGGTGGGCTTGAGTTAGTTTTGAGGCCATCACCAGAAATGGAGAGATTCGGGAAGGAAAGGGAGGTATCAGAGATGGTCCTAATCTGATGCCAACTGCGCATGATTTGGGACCCCTGGTGAGGCTTGCAGCCACTAAACAGCAGACTTAGCTGCACACTACAATCATGTCAGTGAACATACTACCTGCATCAGGAGCAACATGTGTTAATTCCACATCACAATCCCACATCTGGTTTCAAAATTAGGCACGGTTGACTCATTAGATATTGAGTTTATGGTTTGTGGCATTATTTGAAGTTGCGAATGAGATTGTATCCCTCATGTATCTAATATTTATTCTATACTTGAACCAGTCCAAAAGATTAACAATTAAAATGGTGACCTTCCCTCAAAATTGATCAAGACCACATAACCTCCTTTTGAAATAGAATAAAACAAGGAGTAGAGAGAAAAGCCAAAGTAAAAAGCCATAGTTTATGGAAAGGAAAAGTAAATGAGCAGTTGGGAGGCAACTTTTTGCTAACTGTATTCAAACTAAAAATCATCTGTTATCATTTAACATTCCACATTAAGCAGAGGTTCACCTGCACATCTGCCAATGTGGTATACTGCATCCACTGTACCCGGTGCGGCTTTCTCTACATTGGGGAAACCAAGCGGAGGCTTGGGGACCGCTTTGCAGAACACCTCCGCTCAGTTCGCAACAAACAACTGCACCTCCCAGTCGCAAACCATTTCCACTCCCCCTCCCATTCTCTTGATGACATGTCCATCATGGGCCTCCTGCACTGCCACAATGATGCCACCCGAAGGTTGCAGGAACAGCAACTCATATTCCGCCTGGGAACCCTGCAGCCATATGGTATCAATGTGGACTTCACCAGTTTCAAAATCTCCCCTTCCCCCACTGCATCCCTAAACCAGCCCAGTTCATCCCCTCCCCCCACTGCACCACACAACCAGCCCAGCTCTTCCCCCCCACCCACTGCATCCCAAAACCAGTCCAACCTGTCTCTGCCTCCCTAACCGGTTCTTCCTCTCACCCATCCCTTCCTCCCACCCCAAGCCGCACCCCCAGCTACCTACTAACCTCATCCCACCTCCTTGACCTGTCCGTCTTCCCTGGACTGACCTATCCCCTCCCTACCTCCCCACCTACACCCTCTCCACCTATCTTCTTTACTCTCCATCTTCGGTCCGCCTCCCCCTCTCTCCCTATTTATTCCAGTTCCCTCCCCCCATCCCCCTCTCTGATGAAGGGTCTAGGCCCGAAACGTCAGCTTTTGTGCTCCTGAGATGCTGCTTGGCCTGCTGTGTTCATCCAGCCTCACATTTTATTATCTTGGAATCTCCAGCATCTGCAGTTCCCATTATCTCTGTATTCATTCTCTCTCAGGTGTCAAGTTTCTCCTAATACATTTTAAGACTTCTATGAGGTTTGGGTAATACCGGACAGTGCAATGAGATGTACAGTGTCTATGTCCTTGATTACTAGGTTTCCAGGAGCCCAGCGTGTCCCTTTGTTATGTTCATTGCTGGCTAACAGAGTCATGTGATCTCAGGAAGTAAATTGTGATGAATGGTTTTGTTGTTGTTGTTATAGATTCTCACCAGAGGCTGCCTCAAGGCGAGGGCTGAGTACTGCAGAAATGAATGCTGTAGAAGCAATACACAGGGCAGTAGAATTTAACCCACATGTACCCAAAGTGAGTGGTTGTTCTTTTTGCAATTCGTTTGCAAGCCAATAGCTTTGCTTGGTTGTAATGATTAAATATAACGTTACCAGCAGATATAATTGGCTTCCAATCTCTTACAATGTGTCAGTGGTGAAGGCGTGAAAATCATTTCTAATTACAGGGAATTGGAATGTATGAGGGAAATATCTGTGTCTGACGTATGTCGAAAATTAACAGTTAAATTACATTAATTCTAAAATGGATATATTAATCAGCAATGCTGACAAATAGCAGATAGACTATTTAGTCAGTTATAAAACAACAATAATTTTGTGTGAAGCATGTTAAGTTTTTGAAAAAATAATCACTTTCATTTACAATCCATGGTCTTCCAATCATGTCCTTTTAAATTGTTATTTTTCTCAGTATTTATTAGAAATGAAAAGTTTAATACTTCCACCAGAACATATTCTGAAGAGAGGAGACAGTGAAGCAATAGCATATGCATTCTTCCATCTTCAACACTGGAAACGGGTAGAAGGAGCTCTCAACCTATTACATTGTACCTGGGAGGGAAGTAAGTGCCTTTAGATATTAGCAAACTGAGTTATTTAATCCTTCTTCTTCATTTGAATTTCACTTGTTCTTTGATAACGTCCTTCCTGGTAATATTGCTGTAGTCGTTTTCACTGAACTGAAAACCAACACAATTCTGGAATCAACATTAATTGCGATGTTCCATTGCATTCTCCAATTTTTCAACCTGTTCCTGTTGAGCAAAATAGATTGGAAATCAATTATTGCCTTGGAAAACATGCTCGGTGCCTTTCACCACTTTAGGACTTACTGAAGGATTTTACAGCAAATCCAATAACATTGAAGCCACTGCTGTGTCATGGGACCGCTGCAGTTAATTTGCACACAGTAAAGTTCCACAAACATTAACAAGATAGTGGCAGAGAATCATTTTTCAGCATCATTGATAGCCAGGTAGATATTAGCCAGGACACTGGGTGGAAATCTCCTGCTCAATTTCAGAGTATGGATTCTTTATATCCACCAGACAGGGCAGAAGGGGCCTCAATAAAAATGGAAAGAACTGTGGATGCTGCAAATCAGGAACAAAAACACAAGTTGCTGGAAATGCTCAGCAGATCTGGCAATATCAGTGAAGAAGAAATCGGAGTTAACGTTTTAGGTCTGGTGACCTTTCCTGAGTTCTCATTTCCAATCTACTTTTCTTCACAGGTGCTGCCAGACCTGCTGAGCTTTTCCAACAACTTCTGTTTTTGTTGCTGAAGGGGTCTCAATTTGGCATCTCATGAAAGATAGCTCCTGGTCAATGTAGCGTTTCCTTGGTACTTAAGGCACTGGCGTTGGATTTGACCCACATCATCGTTTATTCACTTGTGGAACCATTGGCTGGCCAATGCTAACTGCTTGCACCTAGCTGCCCTTGAACCAAGTGGCTTACTAAGCCAATTCAGAGGGTAGTTGAGAGCCAAGCACATTGCTACAGGTCTGGAGTCACATTTAGGCTAGACCTGGTGAAGATGGCAGATTTCCCTCCCTGAAGGGCATAGTGAGCCAGATGGGATTTTCCAACAACTGACAATAGTTTCAACATCATTAGTAGATTCTTAGCTTTTTCACTTGTTGAATTCAACTGAGTTTTTGGATTAATAGTTTAATGATAATACCACTAGGTCATTGCCTCCCCTTTATGATTCAAGGGTGACAGTGCTACTAAGAGTGATGTACAAAGTGCTACACTGTGATGTTTGCACAGTCTTAGATATTGCTGAACATATTTCTGAATGTCTATATCTCAGCTTGTAGGATTGAATTTCAGATGCTAACTTAAAGTTGCCTAGGTTTTTGCTCCCTTAGACATGAAATTGTTCGTAACAACAGTGTTCAAGAATTAAGATTTCTCTTTTTTTCCTATTTTGCTCAAAATACTCGCAGAAGCCTACAATTTTTCATTCTTTTAGAATCTTATATTATAGAGCTTAAAGAAATACAACTGACTGACCATTTGAAAAACTCGATCAAAATTGCTGCTCAGTTTGCTCAAAATGTCACGAACAGGGATCGGTACTGGATCCACCTTTGTTTGTCATTTATATAAATGATTAAGATGAGAATATAGATGGCATGGTTAGTAAGTTTGCGGATGACACCAAAATTGGTGGCATAGTGAACAGTGAAGAAGACAATATAAGAGTACAAAGAGATCTTGATAAATTAGGTCAATGGCCTGAGGAGTGGCAGATGGAGCTTAATTTGGATAAATGTGAGTTATTGCATTTTGACAAATCCAATAAGAGCACAACATATACAATCAAAAGTATGGCCTTGGGTAGTGTCATAGAACAGAGACCAAGGGATTCAGGTACATAATTCTTTGAAGTTTGCATCACAATAAACAGGATGGTTAAGAAGGCATTTAGCATACTTGCCTTCGTTGCTCAGACCTTTGAGTATAGAAGTCGGGACATCATGTTAAGGTTGTACAGGGTGTTGATAAGGCCTCTTCTGGAATACTGAGTGCAGTTCTGATCACCCTGTAGGAAGGACATTATTGAATTGGAGGAGGCTCAGAAAAGATTTACCAGGATACTGCTAAGAATCAAGGGTTTGAGTTATAAGAAGAGGCTGGATAGGCTGGGACTTCCTTCACTGGAGCTTGGAAGGTTGAGGCTTGACCTTATGGTGGTTTACAAAATCATGAGGAGGTGTAGGAAGGTAAATGACAGATGTCTTTTCCATAGGGTGGGGGTTTTCAAGATGTGGGGGCATATTTTTAACGTGAGAGGAGAAAGATTTCAAAAAAGACATGTGGGGCAATTATTTTACACAAGGTGGTTTGTGTGTAGCCCAATGGTATCAATGTGGACTTCACAAGCTTCAAATATCCCCTTCCCCCAGTACGCCCCAAAACCAGCCCAGTTTGCCCCCTCCCCCCACTGCATCGCAAAACCAGCCCAGCTCGTCCCCTCCCCCCACTGCATCCCAAAACCAGCCCAGCCTGTCTCTGCCTCCCTAACCTGTTCTTCCTCTCACCCATCCCTTCCTCCCACCTCAAGCCGCACCTCCATTTCCTTCCTACTAACCTCATCCCGCCGGCTCGACCTGTCCGTCTTCCCTGGACTGACCTATCCCCTCCCTACCTCCCCACCTATACTCTCCTCTCCACCTATCTTCTTTTCTCTCCATCTTCGGTCCGCCTCCCCCTCTCTCCCTATTTATTCCAGAACCCTCTCCCCATCCCTCTCTCTGATGAAGGGTCTAGGACCGTAACGTCAGCTTTTGTGCTCCTGAGATGCTGCTTGGCCTGCTGTGTTCATCCAGCTTCATACTTTGTTATCTTAGATAGGTGGACATGGGGGTTTTGCCCTTACCAGAGAGAAAGCAAGGCATTGGCATTGATGCTCTCTGACAAAAGTAAAATCAGAAGCTAAGCATTTTATGACCTGGATGTCCATCAGCTGGATTTTGAGGAAGGTTTGAATCTACTATTAAGCCAAATGGATGAAATTTACAATAAGAATTGTCTAATGGGTGCTTACAGGATGTAGTCAGATTTGGATAGATTTTGAAAGAGAGTCATTCCTTAAACAAATATAATACTTTACAGGACTGTATAAAAGATTGCAGAAATTCAGTTAGGGTATTTCTTATTCAATACTTGTGTTTAAGTTGCTGGAGTGTGCTAGTATATTACCTGTGAATAGGCTTCAGGTCTTAATGGACATTTGATTCTCTGAAAAAGACACCCAGTTTGATCAATTATCTCCTGCTTTTAACTCTGCAACAACTTTGATGGCATGAACAGGACATTTTGTGATGTTACAAAGGATGGAATACTTGATGATTGTGGCTCTCAAGATCATTCAGATAATGGAGAGCAGGTGTCAGTGCAGCAGACAAGCTACAAACAGATGAATGAGGATGAAGGCACTGTTAGCATTGCTTAGTTTCACAGCAAAAACAAGATTAAGGTAGTAATAATATGGACAAATGAGCCTCAGAAATGCCTGAGGAACTGTAAGCAGGTGCTTCAGAAGTGACACAACATGTCATTGGTAAACTTCCCAAAGTGGAACAGTGGAGTTTTGATGCAATGCATGATGCACAGAATTCAGAAGTCAAGGAAGATGTTAAGGATCAATCTGAAGGAATTGCACTGATAACAAGAGGCTTGAGTTTGCTAACAACTGTATTTATCAATGATTCATTAATTGTGCTATGTTAGATAGTGTTTGCATCTTAAGTGTATGGAAATAAATCTATTAAAATGTTACTTCGAGTCATTCAGTAACAAAGCTCGAAGTAACATTTTAGAGCACAAAAATTTGATTCGTTTCAGGGTTACAGATTACAACACATAGATGCCACTTAAAACTGAGGTGATTCTATTGCAAAATAGCTGAATTAAGCCACTTTGTTAGTATTGATTTGGTTGGAGACCGTTGAGATACCCTTTATGCATAGGAAACCTTCCATGAAAAAGCTCAAACAAAATTAGATGGGGACTATGCAAAATACGAAATATCAACGATTGTTCAGGGAACGTCTGCAGTTTATCTAATAACTTAGATAATTGCATCATTTTAAAAACACTGATTTTCTAATCAAAAAGTTCAAAAAATGTTAATGACTTTGAGTGATAAGAACTAAAAATAAAAAAGCAAATCATTTTAAAAGTCATGCCAACAATTTGATCACCCTTCTTGCCAATGATTTGGGGAGGCGCAGCAGCTCAGTGGTTGGCACTGCTGCCTCACAGCACCAGGGACTGGGTTCAATTCCACCGACGGGTGACTGTGTGGAGTTTGTACGTTCTCCCCATGTCTGCGTGGGTTTCCTCCGGGTGCTCTGGTTTGCTCCCACAGTCCAAAGATGTGCAGGTTAGGTGGTTTGGCCATGCTAAATTGCCAATAGTGACCAGGGGTCTGTGAGTTAGGTGGATTAGACATGGGATATGCAGGGTTACAGGGAAAGGGCAGGGGTATGGGTCTGGGTGGGATTCTTTTTGCAGGGGTGATGTGACTTGTTTGGCCGAATGTCCTGTTTCCATACTGCAAGGATTCTATGATGATAATTATGATTACAAATCTTATTAAATGATATATATGATTGATATGTACAAAGGCTCATTGAAGAGGTAAGTGAAAAATGTCATTTATGTAATGAATATCCAAGGGCACCACCATGAACAAATGTAAAAATTCCATTGGTGTGAGACTTTAGTAAGTTATTAATCTATATTTTGGCTAGAGATTTCAATGTTGATAACTAAGGGTGGCTCAGTAGAAGTGCCGCTGACTTAGTTGGCTGAATCCTGAAGGAAGTAGCTGCTGGGTTGACTCTGCGACATACAGTGAGGGAACCAACAAAAAGGAAAAGCTTACTGACCTCATTCTCACTGACCCATTTGTCCCAGGTGCATCTGTTCATGTCAGTAATGGTAGGAGCAACCACCACACAGTCCTTGTGAAAATAAAGTCCCATCTTCACTGGAAGGAAACTCCCCCCATTGTGTTGTGTGACACCGTCGCTGTACTAAATGGGAAGGGTTTTGGGTAGATCTGGTACTGAAGACAGGGCAGCTATCATCTGTAGCCACTGAATATGGCCTAGCATATCCTCCACTCTACCACTACCATCAAATCTGGCTCAACTAAGAGGGCGAGATGTGCATTTCAGAGGCAGCATCATGGATACCTAAAAATAAGATAACAACCTGCTGAAGTTACAGCATAGGATTACATGCATGCCAAGCAATGAAAGCAAGATGCAATGGACCGAATTAAGTGATCCCATAGCCAACAGACCAGGACTAAGCACTGTAGTCCTGCCACTTCCAGCCTTGTATGGTGACAGGCAGTTAAAGAACTAACATGAGGAGACGCTCCAAAATATCCCAAACCTCAATTGTGAGGGAGGCCAGCATATCAGTGCAAATGAAAAGGCTGAAGCATTTGCAAACATCTTCAGCCAGAGGTGATGATTGTATGATCCCATTTGGCCTCCTCCTAAGATCCCCAGAATCACAGATGCCAGTCTTCAGTCAATTTGATTCACACACTAGATACCACAAAGGCTGTTGGCTCTGAAAACATTCTGGCAATACGACTGAAGATACGCTCCAGAATTAGCTGCACTCGTAGCCAAGTACATGTACAACTCTGGCATTACCCAGCAATGTGGAAAATTGCCCAGATATGGCCTGTTCACAAAACCAGAACAAATCCAACCTGGCCAAATACCACCTCATTAGTCAACTGCCACTTATCAGCAAAGTCATGGGAGAGGTCATCAACAGTGTTATCTAGCAGCACTTGCTCAAAATTAACGTGTTCCCTGATGTTTACTGTGGGTTCCAGCAAAGTTACTCTGCTACCGACATCATCAGAGCTTTGGCCCAAACATGGATACAAGATCTGAACTCCAGATCTGTTGGAAGAGACAGTACCCTTTACATCAAGGCAGTATTTGACTGAGAGTGGCCTCAAGGAACTCAAGCAAAACAGAAGTGAACTTGAATCAGAAGGAAAACTCTCCACTGATTGGAATCATACCTGGGACACAGGAAAACTATTTGCGGTTATTGGAGACCAATCATCTTAGCTCCAGAACATCCCTCCAGGCGTTCCTTGGGCGACTACCCTCAGCCTAACTATCTTCAGCTGCTTCATCAATGACTTTCCCTCCAGCCTAAGGTCAGAAGTGGGGATGTGTGCCAACACTTATACAATGTTCAGCACCATTTGTGACTCCTCAGGTACTGAAGCAGACCATATCTTGGACAACATTTGAGCTGAGAATTGTGAATATCCTTCATGCCATAAGTGTCAGACAATGCACATCTCCATCAAGAGACAATCTATTCATTGGTCCTTGACATCCAGTGGTGTTACCATCACTGAATCATCCATAATCAACATCTTGGAAGTTACCATTGACCATAAACTGAACTAGACCAGCTATATGATTACTGTGGCTACAAAAGAGGTGAGAGGCTAGGAGTTCTGCAGCAACTAACATGCCTCCTACCTCACCCATGCCTATCCACCAACTATAACGTTACACGTCACGAGTATGATGGAATATACTACACTTGCCTGGATGAGTGCAGCCCCAGCAGCATCAAGAAACTCTACATCATCCAGGATAAAGTTGCTCACTTGATTTAACACTTAACTTGCACAACACCATAACTTGAATAGCCATCCTTACCTATGCATACTTGTGTCTTTTTGCTAATTCCTTCAATTTTCCATATAGCTACTGCCCTTTTAAAAACTAGAGACAGATCTTTAATAGCTCCTGGCTTGCTTGGTTTTGCAACTTAAGTCTGCCTCTTTCCTGTCTCTTAACTTCCATGATTAGTTAAAATATTAAGCTAAAGTGAAGTGTTTGCCTTGCAACTTTCAAGAAAGCAAAGCCTCCCTAATTGCTGATATGAATATAGCCTCATAGTGGCTGAAAATAAACTCAGTTTTGCCAGTATCTTGAACTCGGGGCTTTAAGTGTCTTTTACTATAAATGCTTCAAGGTAAAGATAGTGCAGCAGTTCCCCTGTTAGCCACTTGGTGGCATTGTAAATTGCATCATGGTTTTAAATATCAAAATTTTGTTTTGATGTTATTGACAAAACTCATTGAAGACAGGAAATAATCCTTGGTTAACATTTATTTTTAAAGAAAAATACATTTTAGTCTAGAGAGGTTAGTTTGCTTTCCAAGAAATTTGTCCTTGAGTTATATTTCTGAACATCAATTAATGCACTTCTCCACAACTCTTGCTCAATATGACATGCAAAAGTTATCATTTTATTTTGCAAAATTCAGTACAACAGCTGAATCACCCTGGCCTGGTCACATTACTAGATTGGCTATATACATAGTCCTTCTAAAGTAATCAACAATCAATGACATATAACTCACTGTCTCAACAAAGGTAAGACTCAATAGTAATAACTAAATACTAGCAAATCATTCTGGGTGTACTTACACTTAATGGACTAGACCAGTTCAAGAAGACAGTTCACCGCCATCTACTTAAGGGCAATTAGTGACAGACAATAAATTGAAAGCCATATCCCAGTGAGGATGGGCAATAAATGTTGGCCTAGAGATTGACATCCTCATCCCAATTAAAGTAAAAAATTAAAATGAATCTCAGCAGTTAATCCCATTTTAATTAAATGCGGACAGACCTTAAATAACTCCAAAACAGGTTTCTTTGCCATTTCAGCCTAGCTGTAACTTTGTAATGAGTTAAATTCCTATGTGCCGTAGAAATACAGTAACTTCACACCACTCAATGAATTTTAATAGTGAACCAGACAGTAAACATGAAGCCCCATTCATCAGTGCAATCCTTTCAAGATGTGAACTTTCTAAATATTGTATGGTTGCAATGACAAATACACTCTATTTCGAAAATACTGTTACTCTGAGTACTGAGCTATTGTGTTCAAAATCAATCATCCTCAAAGTATTAGGCTTAAATGGGTGACCAGCTGTGAATTTGTTTTAAAAAAATTGCTAAAATTTTCTTTGAGTGCCTGCAGTTCAATTTGCAGGTTTAAAGTCCAGACAACGTTTAAATATCCCACATACTTTCTTCCTTTTGTAGCATTTGGTATTTTATATAATTTATCAATTACTGGATGGAAAGGAGCTATAAATTCTTACTTATTGAGCAAACAGGGATTTTAAAAAAACTGTCTTCTTAATTTTTACAACTTGCAGTTAAAAAATAATGGAATAAAACATTTGTCTTTCTGCAGCTTTTCGAATGATCCCCTATCCCTTGGAAAAAGGTCATCTTTTTTATCCATATCCAATTTGCACAGAGACTGCAGACAGAGAATTGCTGCCATGTAAGTTAATGAAAGATATCACATCTATATTCACTTAGATATTCACTGTCTTAATTATTTCACTCTCTTTAAATTCCTGTTTAGAATTTACATGAAGTGCTTTGCTTTACAATTGGTGAACCTGTTCATTGTACTGTATCTATTCCTACTTTGTGTGTAGATTTGTAAATAAATAGATGCCCACTAGTTAGTTAATATAGCAAAAGAATGGACCAGTCCCTCTATTAATTCCATATTGTGCAACCTAAACTATTGTTCCTATTCATTCCCTAATCCAGTTGATACTCCTTTCAAAAAACTATCTTATTCCTTTTTGTAATAATATTTCACTTCTGCTTCAGCAATGATTTATAGAATTTCAATTTATTATTTGTGTTAATTTTTAAAAAATCTCCCTTAGAATCTGTTTTGTAAATTGTAATTTTCCCAAGTAGTTAACATTCTATCGCTAATTACTTTATCATAACTGTTCATGATCTTTAAGACGTCTGTGCATTATCTTTTGTCTTCCTGAACAAAGCTGAAAGTTTTTAATATTTTGTTTATACTTACAACTCCACATTCTAGTGAGTTCATATTACATTTGTCATTGTTTTCATTTCATTCTCTCAGCGGAAACTTAGATTTGCACATGATTGACCCATCAATGACTCAACCTAATGTTGTACACATTCACTGTTACCTTCGTGGATTTACATTTATGCCTCTAGAGTAAAAAATCAAAGAAATTCATTTGCCTGAAGTCTTTGTCTACATATGTTGACTTCACTATCATGTGTGCCTACACATCAAGTTTAGCTTTCAAATCCATGTAAATTGTTACCATTTTGTACTTCCTTCCCCTGTAATGCTTATGAAATGTACTGTCTCATATCTTCTGAAATTTTTATACCAGTCACCTATCAATCCATCTACTATTCATGTCCACCTGTTGTACATATTTCAATATGCTCATCAAATATTCCCATTTTTCCCAATTTATTTTGGGTCATTTATCCATCACTCTTTTCTCAAAATTAATAACTCCCTATCCAGCAACAATCAAAATGAAATAAATACTTGAAAGGGGAAAACTGGAGCTGAGTAGAGAAAAACCATGCCAGTACAACTAGTTGAATAACTGTTTCAAAGAGCTAGAAGAGGCACAGTTGGCTGAATGGCCACCTTCTGCATCTTTGAACCCCCAGTACATTAGGTTTAAAATCTCTGGCTCCTTCTTTGAATTCTCCACAGCTTTGCTCCAAACTACCTTGCAGTTTATTTCAGCTCCACTGCACCTCCACTCAACAATGCAATGCTCTGAATCTGGCTTTTTATACTTATCCCTCCGTCCCGTTACTTGAGGCAGAATTTGGATACCAAGCAACACCTCACACTTTGGAATTCATTACTAATCTGTTCTGCCTGTTCCTCTTGGAAGTTATATCAAAGCTATCCTCTCAAGCTAGTATTCTAATCACACACTCGCTTTTTCATAAATCTTTGTGAAGTGCCTTTACACACCCTGTAAATGGAAACTGCTTAATGCTAAAAGATGCTGCCGCCATCTACATCACGAAGTAACTGCACCAAGCAACATCTTAGCTCTATAGCTTCCTCCATGGCCTAAAGCCGCTCTTCAAAATCCCCCTGCAATCATCTCACTTGTGTCCTCTTCATTTTCTTACCAATCAGAACATGTGGGATCGCCAGTAAATCCAGCATTTGTTGCCCATCATTAATTGCTGTTGAGAATGTGCTGATACACTGCTATCTTGCGCACAGCCGAGTGGCTAACTAAGCTATTTCAGGGGCACATAAAAGTCAACTGCATTTGTGGTGGTAGCTTAAATCTCCAGACCTTTTAATTAATAAAAGAAGTAATGTAAGTACAAAACTGTACGGGAGATCGGTGAGGCCACTTTTGGACTACAGTTCTCCTCAAACTGCATTAAGAAAGTTGTTATGAACTGGAAAGAGGGCAGAAAGAATTTACAAGGATGCTACCAGGACTGGAGGATTTGAGCTATAAGGTGCGGTGGATAGCGTGGGACTTTCTTCCCTGGAGTGTAGGAGGTTGGTGATCGTATAGAGGTTTGTAAAATCATGAGAGGCATATATAAGGTAAATAGCCAGGGTCTTTTCCCTAGCATAGGGAAACTAGAGGGCATAAATTTAAGGTGAGAGAGTGGCATGTATATGGAATGAACTGCCAGAAGAAGTAGAGGAGGGTACAATTACAACATTTGAAAGACATTTCAAGAGGTGCGTGAATAGGAAAGGTTTAGGGGGATACGGGCCAAAAGCAGGCAAATGGGACTGTTTTAGTTTGAGAAACCTGGTCGGCATGGATGTGTTGGAGCAAAGGACCTGTTCCTATGCTGTATGACCCTATGACTGTACCATACCCTCGTTAACATCCCTTTTTGAATATCATTAGGATAGTTACCCTAACCTTTTCTTTTTGAATTGTATTTGATTCGTGGTCTGGATCCAAGGACTGCAATTTATTTGTCCCTGATTTTATAAAAAACTAACTTAAAACAGGAAGGCTTCAGAAGAAGAGTCATATTGAACTAGAAACATTAAATTTGTTTCTCTCTCCACAAATGCTCTTCAGATCTGCTGAGTTTCTCCAGCACTTGCGGTCATTATGTAATGATTCTATAACAGTATGCTATGTGAAAGTATTTAGTAAATATGTATTTTTATATCTATCATCCTTCCTATCTGTTTCTGCCTTGTTACCTCTTTATTTTTAACTTTCTTCCTCTCTTTGTGTTAATCATTGTTCCTGGGTACTTCTTTGGTTTTATCTTGATTCATTTTATTTCTGTCTGTTTCTTTCTTTTGGCCTATCTGATGCTATGTGTTCATATCCAGCATTTCATGAAGTTTCAGTGTATCCCAAGAAGGAGCTTCCATTCTTCATCCTGTTCACAGCCGGCCTGTGCTCCTTCACTGCCATGTTGGCTCTCCTCACACATCAGTTTCCAGAACTCATGGGAGTCTTCGCAAAAGCTGTGAGTAACTCTTCAAGTGAAGTATAATGCTGTAAACTAAGCTCCAGCAATACTTAAGGATGTTTCCTTGTATTCGTGCAGTTTTTTTTATTTTCGTATTCTAAAACCAGGTATAGAAATAGGTCGTTCAACCCCTCAAGCTTGACACTTCTGCCTAGGAAGTCATTTTGTCTATTCCTCTTGGAGTACTTTAGGAATGCAGTGCAATATTGTATTTGTTATTTTGATTGACTTTTCCTTTACTGACAAAATAAAGAGAGAACACACATTTATTTTATCTTTATCATTGCTTCAGGGTGCCACAAAACACTTTATAACTAACAAAGTAGTTTGAAGTCTAATCCCTGTTGTAATGTAGGCAAATCCGGTAACCAAACTGTGAACATAAACAGCAATTGAAATTAATACATAATCTGTTCTTAGTTGCGATTGTTGGGTAAGTATCCCAAATTCCAGCCTAACCCTTCAACACTCCTCAAACTTACTCTATTTTAGTCAATTCTACTGCCATTGACCCAAGTTTGACTTACTCACAGATAAGCCAACGTTTTCCCTCTATGCCTGTTGTGTCATTCTGTGAAGGCCCATCATCACCATCACTTTTCAGCAGTAACCTAACTGCCCCATTAAACTCTTTTACTGGTCTTTTCACCCACCAAGCCTGCTGGGGCCTATTCTGGCCAATACCTTTGCCATCCCCCTCTCCTCAGCTGATGCTGACATAGTGGATTCCATGAGACAATCTTACCCTCCTTGCTTTACCCTCCAGAACATCCATTCACTCGTAAGGCCCTTGCCATTCCTGTGGTTATTGTGGATGATTGGGTAATTCTGGCCATACCTTCCACAATTGTCCCGCTAAACCAGAGCACTGATAATGTGGATGTTATTACCAAATTATACTTTCAGCTGCTTTCCTGTACCTGTGGAGCATCGCCTACTTTGAGGACCTCACCTTCTTCTACCAATGTTCAGTGATTGAAAATCCATCTCACTAAGCATGCTGTCCCTCCTCTGTTGGTTCACTGCCCCCCTGTAATCTCTTGCTCTGTATAAACTCCCCTACATATATACACAGCCATCCCATTTACCTAGATATCTTACATTGCCCCTCAATTCCTATTCTTATCTTGCAAGGCCTCAATTTTTAAAAAAATGCTTTATTGTTTTCCATTTCCTTGCCTCTTCTGATCTATTTACTTCCTCCAGGCCTGGAACACCCTGCGATCTCTGCACTTCTTAGATTTTGGGCTCAATCCCAGTTTGAATAGCTCCACAACTTCAATTGAAATATAGCCCCCGAGATCCTAAATTCTGGAATTCCTGCTCGAAACCTCTCTGCCTTCATAGGAATCTCTAAAACTCTCCATGAATGTACCTGTTTGACCAAGTTTTAGCTCATCTGTTCTAATCTCAAAACGTTGCTTTGATAAAACTTCAATAATGCACCTTGAGCTGTTATACTTCTGGATGTGAGTTTGCTCGCTGAGCTGGAAGGTTAGTTTTCAGACGTTTCATCACCATTCTAGGTAACATCATCAGTGAGCCTCCGATGAAGCGCTGGTGTTATGTCCCGCTTTCTATTTATCTGGTTGGGTTTCCTTGGGTTGGTGATGCCATTTCCTGAGTTGGTGATGTCATTTCCTGTTCTTTTTCTCAGGGGATGGTAGATTGGCTCCAAATCTTTGTGTTTGTTGATGGAGTTCCGGTTGGAATGTCATGCTTCTAGGAATTCTCGTGCGTGTCTCTGTTTGGCTTGTCCTAGGATGGATGTGTTGTCCCAATCAAAGTGGTGTCCTTCCACATCTGTATGTAAGAATACGAGTGATAGTGGGTCATGTCATTTTGTGGCTAGTTGATGTTTCACTAGCTTTCTAGAAAGATAGCCACAAGAATACATGAACATCAACTAGCCACAAAACAACATGACCCACTATCACTCGTATCCTTACATACAGATGAGGAAGGACACCACTTTGATTGGGACAACACATCCATCCTAGGACAAGCCAAACAGAGACACGCACGAGAATTCCTAGAAGCATGGCATTCCAACCGGAACTCCATCAACAAACACATTGATTTGGAGCCAATCTACCATCCCCTGAGAAAAAGAACAGGAAATGACATCACCAACGCAGGAAATGACATCACCAACCCAAGGAAACCCAACCAGATAAGTAGAAAGCAGGACATAACACCACTTCGTCGGAGGCTGACTGATGATGTTACCTAGAATGGTGACGAAACGTCCGAAAACGAACCTTCCAGCTCAGCGAGCAAACTCACATCCAGAACCTCAACCTGAGCTACAAATCTTCTCAAAACTCGCTGGCTGTTATAGTAATTAAATTCATTATTTAAACACAGGTTGTTGTAGATGCTATTGTTGTGAACTTTGCTTTTCTTCAAATAATGCTGCGTTTACTTATTGACATTTACGGTTCACTAGGAGACCATTCAGCCTATCATCTCCACAAAGGTCAACAAAGATCTAGCTGCACTAATCCCATTTTCCAGCTTTTGGCTCAATTCTGGAAGCTATGGCAATGCAAGTGAATATCTAAATACTGTTTAAATTTTGCAAGAGTTTCTAACTCAGCTACCCGTTCAGACAGACTCTTACCACCCTATGGAAAAAATGTCTCCCTAACTGTCCTCTTAGCCTTCCATCAAATACCTTAAATCCATACGTCCTCTAGTTATTGACCCCTCTATTAATGAAAAGGTGCCTTCCTACCCTATCTCAATGTTTCTCATAACCTCAAACACCTCTATCCCCTCTCAACCTTCACAGCTGCTTAGAAAACAACTCTAGCCTATCAAATTTTTCCTCAGAACTTATACTCTGCAGCCCAGACAGCATCCTAGTATATTTCCTCTGCATCTTCTTTGGTCTAGTACCATCCTTCCTATACTTTGGCGACTAGAATTGCACGTAGTACTTCAGTTTTGGCCAAAGCGGCCTTTTATACAGTTCCAGCATATCCTCCCTGCTCTTGTATTCTCTGCCTTGGCTATTAAATATCCCAAGTGCCTTCTTAACCACCTTATCTACCTGCTGTGCTACGTTCAGTGTCTGATGTCTCTCTGGTCTTCAGTATTTTCCAGAGTCCTCCAATTCATAGTGTGTAGTCCTTTGGCATGTTAGCCCTCCCCATATGCTTTATCTCTTACTTTTCAGGACTCAGTTCTATTTACCACTGCTCTGCCCAGCTGACCAGTCTGTTGATATCCTCCTGCAGTTTATGGCTTTCCACTTCACAATTTAAAATCCAAATCCTTAATGTACGCCACAAGCAGCAAAGGCTCCAGTACTGGACCCCTGAGGAGCTCGACTAGAAACAGACCTCCTGTCACAGAAACATCCCCCCATTGCTTCCTCTGCTTCCTGCTTCTCAGTCAGTTTTTGATCCAACATCCCACTTTACGTAAAGTTCCATGGATTCTTACTTTCTTGACCAGTCTTCCATGAGGGACTTTATCATAAGCCTTGTTCAAGTCCTTGTAGAACACACCAAATGCATTAGGGGGCCCTCTTGTGGTGCAGGGTGGAAGCCCTCCCCCTGGACTCGGCGTCCCAGGTTCAAGCCCCACCTGCTCCAGAGGTGTGTAACAACATTCCTGAACAGGATGATTAGAAAAATAGGGTACATTACCCTGATTACAGTCTTCCCAAAATTTGATAAGACTTGTCAGTTACTACCTTCTCTGAACAAATCTGTGATGATTCTCCCTGATTAATCTATGTCTCTTCAATTGTAGATATATACAGTCCCTCAGAACTCTTTCCAGTAACCTCCCTACCACCAAAATTCAACAGAGTGACCTGTAATTTCCTGGTTAATAATGGAAAGTTAACGGTCTGTGACCTCTTTTACATCCATCATAATGGCTAGTTTTAAGGTCTTAGTTTAGTTGGTACACATTACCTCAGTACTGCATTGAGGCTTCAGCTATGCCAGGGCATCGCGGAATGGGGGTCACGAGCAGAAATTTGAGGGTCCCAAGCTCTGAGGCAGCAATGGCTACTTCAGAGTTTGGATTGAGTTAAAACAGTTGCATTGTGTCTCTGACAGATGGTCCCAAGCTATTACAGACCCCTGCCTCCACCTCCTCAGTTCTCACAGAGGGGTTACGACAATTTTTAAGCCTCAAATAAGGAAAAAGAGAAGCATTAAGCTAGATCAAGCCTCGAAGTGGAACTCCTAGAGGAGAGTATATTAGGCTGAATTTATGTTGTATGTGGTTCTCAAGGATTTTCTTTGCTCCTATGACTGGAGGTAAAAGTTCTTGTTTACTTTTTTGCTGCACTTTTTTTAATAAAGTCAGTATGGATGTTTTCTTTATTTGAATAAGGTAAACATTCTACACATTGCTTTGTCATCTCAAAGAAACCGAGAATTGTAGAAGGTGCAAAATGCAGAAGATTAAGATGAGAACCTATAATTCAGACAATCTTCAATTCAGCCTTCTGAGTAAATGCAAAGATCATTTCATGAGTTGAGTGTCGTGAAGCTAAGTTTGCTGAATAGATCATTTGGCAATATAGTTTTAAATAGTACACAAATTCTCAACAACACAATTGAAAATATGCGCGATAAACTATTTCAAACAGTAGTGTGGATGAGGACCTCTACTCACCGGAATTTAGACGAATGAGAGGCGATCTCATTGAAACACATAGGATTCTTAAGGATCTTGACAGAACTAAATGCTGAGAGGATATTTCCCCTAATGGGCCCACCTAGGACCAGAGGACACATCTTCTGAATGAAGGGGTGCCAATTTAAGACTGAGATAAGGAGGAATTTCTTCTCTCAGAGGGTTGTGAGTCTTTGGAACTTCTTGCCACAGAGAGCTGTGAGGGCAGACGGCTTGTGTATATTTAAGGCTGAGACCGATAGATTCTTGATCTGTAGGGGAATCATGGAGTATGAGGAAAGGGCCAGAAAGTGGATCAACCATGATCCTATTGGATGATAGGGCAGACTGAAGGAGCTCCACAGCCTACCCACATTCCTATTTCTTATGATCTTATAATTCATGATTCTGTACATAATATTTATTCGGGATCGTTGAATTTTCTTGCACATTGCACAAAGAAACATATGTGGTGTTATTTTGAAACTGGAATGGTCTTTTGGTGTATAAATGTTTCCGTATGGGGCAGACTTTTACAACACCCCACCAGCAAGACTGTAGGCAGAGACCTGTTAAATTCTGCAAGTGGCTTGTATGCTGCCTAGGTCTAAACGTCAGCTTTCCTGCTCCTCCGAGGCTGCTTGGCCTGCTGTGTTCATCCAGCTCTTGTTATCTTAGCTCCATCCTCACTGGGATTATACAGGTGTCAGGTGAGCTTCCTTACCTTGCTCATCCATTCTTGATCTACATCATACCCCAACACCCCTTCACAGCCAATTCACCATTCATCCTACTCCCACGCACGCTTTGTCTTGACCATACAACAGCCCCAGACTCTCCTGTATCCAGCTCCTGACTTCTTCATTGGGACTGGATGCACTCCCAATAGTGACCATCTCTCGCAAAGGTGTTGCTGACAGTGGAAAGCAGCCAGCCAATCAATTGGCCAGCAGGTCAAAAATTGAGACATCCTCCATACTTAAGGATGGGAGGCAGCTCCACTTTTTGACCCTTCTCGAAGTTACATGTGGGGCTGATTGGGAGCTTGTATCACTTTCTCTTAGATTCTTTTGGTAACATGGCATAGAACACTTTCCATTAAATTCTGCTCAAGATTTTCTTTTGCAGTAGTGAACTAATATCCTACAATGTCTCAGGCTATTTAGAGATCCCAACAGTATAGAAATCCATGTTCTAATAATTTCCTTATAGAATAGGGACAAAGCCAGCCAACATCGATTGCCAGTGTAGTGGCTCAGTCATTTGAGTTATGACTTCAGGTAGAACATTGCAAGTTTGAATGGTTAATGGCTCTCAGATTTTCACTTTATTTCCCAGAGAGATGCAGAGATGCACAATCACCCCAGTAAATGAAGGAACAAACTCTTGCATATTTGACAGTGGGTGGGCAGAGCAGGGAAGAAAATTGAGTTTTCACCCCTCGACAGTGAGCAACAGCATTGCAATAATGACAGTTCTGAACACCCCAGTTGAGTGCTTATACCAAATTTCCTCTTTAAGAGAGAATATTTTTTAAAAAGATTTTTAAAAATGCTATTGCACTTGAGTCATTGCAAAGAGCCGCTGGACCATTCAGCTCTTTAATTTTAATAATGTAGGTATATCATATGAGCCACAGAACCTTGAGCTGACAAATTTATTTTAGACAGTCCTCAGCCTCAGGTAACAGCTGTGCTCTGATGTCAAAGTTTTGTCAAAATCTGAACCCAGGTCACAACATGAAAGTCTGTGACCTTAACGCATTGAGCCACCTGAGCCCTGGTGCATAGTTTCTGACTTTCTTGTTCAGAGTAGTGCGTGTCCATTGTGTTACTCAATAAGTCTAATGATAGAAGTTCCCTTGACTCCAAAGTGATGATGTTTACGTGTGGGTGCCTAAAGGACCCCTGTGACTACTGTAGACATATCAAAATCACAATTCTTTGATCTTTCTCTGACCTTTACCTTGGCTGATAGGACGGGTTGCAGTAGAACTAAACTGAGTCAAGCACAAATACCTCTTTTGAGTTAGACAGGTAAGATCTGATTTGGCAGCAGTATGACTGAAGTGGTAGTTTACATTGACAGGTACTGAAAGATGGCTGTTGACTCACCACTACTGCCGTCAAGGATATATCTATCTAACAATTTTGTGGTATACAGAGTAATAAAGTGACGGCTTGAGAAATGAGATAGCTGTGTCATAGAAATCATTACACAATTTACTATGATGTATGTTATTAAATTCAATTTCTAAAAATTATTTTAAAATAATTTTTTTGCACCTGTCCTTATTGGTGATTTAATATCTTTGCAGATCAATGGTATTAGAACATAGAATGGGCAAACAATTCGGAATTACTTTTGAGTCCTTGAGGTGCAAGACCTTTTTGATCTTATCCTTATCTTTCTGATCGGTATTGCTAAGAAAGGAACAAGGTTTGTCATGTCACCCTTATATGCAAAAGGCTTGGACAAAAATAGTACAAAATCACCTGATTTGCACAAAATGAGATCACTTAATTGTTACTTTCTCATTTTTTTAACATGAAGGTGGCCGTATAAAATCCTGATGTAAAAGGGCAGTTGGAAAGATCAATGAAACTCAGATGAAAGGATTTTCACGTGTGCACCATGGTTGTCCTTAATCTGTGGTGTGAGCTTTGATTTGTAACCGCAAAATTGTTTAAAGGCTCAATAATACAAACTAGTTATTCTGGCTCTTTGCGTGCCTGCCAGTTCCTAACTTTAATCATGGGATATTAATATGGATCTGATGGTGCCAGATAAGGCCAGTTTTGCAACTCTTTCTCGCATAGCTTTTTAACTATCAAATTCAGGACATGACTAAAGATAGTAAGATGCCATGTTCAAGTGACTATTTACTCTTAATGCCAGCTTTTGAATGCCCTCAGTGCTCCCTCATCTGAGACGTGGAAGTCTATTTTAAGTCCCTGCCCCCTGGCCTGTGGAATTAGACATTTAAAATAGATTTGGAAATACAGGGCTGAATCTTACCACATTTTGGCAAAGCCTCTCTTTCATTACTTCACACAGGGTTTGTCTCCCCAAGGCCTGGCAAGTTCCTCACGCCATTGTCCCAAACTCAGCCATGAGTTATCTGCCACGCTCCTTAGGCATCCCTCTTGTCCAATGCTAGTGCAATTCCTGGATAAGCCCCAGGCAGAAGTACTCAGCACTGTTGAACACCATCTTTGAAATGCATTTGTGTATGCAGCCATATATTCAGTCCAGGGCTGCCTCAAACATGGCTGTTAAGAGAAAGTTGGCACTCGCATTGTGTAAGTGACCGAGAGGATGGAGTGGTGAAAGAAGTGTGTCCTCTTACCACTGAACTGTCATAGGAGGCCATGCCACCAGACCAAGCCTGATGCAAGGTCCCAAATGGGTCAGTGCAATCTCAACCATCTGGAGAAACACCCAGTAGTGCAGGAAGAGGCTCAGTGACATTCTTCATAATGCCCAGGGTAAGTCCCACCATCTTCTCTCTTCTCCTTTACATTCACTCTGTCTCTGATACTGCATATATCTCCTATCATTTCTCGTGCTCTACCACTTTCACTATCTCATGCAACATCTTCCCCCACTCGTGCACACACATCTCAAGCCCCTGCGTGCTACTAACCTGGATGGTGTCTGCAGTGTCTTCTCACTCACTCAGGACACCTCACCAGCTTTCACCCACCCACACCAGCGCTAACAGCTGGGCCAGACTCTTCCGGCTCACTCAGTCCCTCTCTTTTTCTCATTCCAGGTTAGAAGAGCTCATTACAGAACTGAAAAGGCCAGGGCAGTCAGTGGGGTTCTGATGTTCGTCTCCTCAACCCCAACAAGGAGAGGATCTTGTCCCTCACCAGTGAAGACCAGGGCAGCCCCTGTCAGAGGGTGGAAACCACCATGTTCCAGCAGTGAAATAAGATATATTGCTCATTTCCATGCTACCTTCCCAGTGCTCCCACTGTGCCTTTCATTTTAACATGCCACAACTTCCACCTCTTGGTCGCAGCATTCTTTCTTTTGCCCCCTGTAGGCACCAGTAGGATGTCCTCAGTGGCCACAGTCTGGCTCGGCACTTCACAAGATGTTCACTTCGTCACTGAGGAAAAAGACCCTGATCTCTCCGATGAAATGTTGACAAGGGTGTCTCCTGGGCCCTACATCAGCACAGTTACTGACATCTCAGTGACAGCGTTAGCTAGTTCAGAGTTGGGAGCACCTGCTGGTGAGCACTTCACTGCCACATCTCTGGTTCTGACTACGGAGGAAACAGCCCAGGTCGCTGCCACTTAGGAAATTGCTAAAGGTCAGGCACCTACTGAGCCCCAGGCAGGAGACGAACCTATAGCATCAGTAAGTAGAGACTACACATGTGCACAATTGGACACAGGAGTTGGTTTGCTGAAGGCACTAGGCAACCTAACTCAAAGGCTGCAGGATTGCACAAACACTGTTTGCATCATGCTCCCTCTGGCATGCGAGTGTCTGGCTGCCTCCCTGGACAGGTTTGCTTCTGCCAAGGAGAGCAAAGTCAAACAGTCTAAGATTCTGCCCGATATGCACGCAGCCCTGTACCTCATCACTCCAGTCATTAGTGGTCAGCACCAACAGCAAAGCAATAGCGGAATGAGGGAACTTGAGGGGCCCATTCATCACAAGGTGGCATGATAGTGCCCCAATCAGATAAGAAAGTATATACAGGTTCCCCAGAGGTCACCACTCAGAACAATCCGAATGTGGCTGGGCCTTCCATATCGACAAAAGAGCTGAATTCCTTACGTGAGACGAGAGTGACTTATGGTACCAAAGACCCCTAACAAAGGTGGAGTCAATGAGAGTCAGGGGAAAAACTCTCCATTGGGTGGAGTCATACCTGACACAAAAGAATATGATTGTGGTTGGAGGTCAGTCATCACAGCTCCAGTTATTCAGGACCCTGAAGAAGAGTCACTGGACCCGAAAAGTTCATTCTGGTTTCTCTCCACAGAAGCTGCCAGACCTACTGCACCTACTTTCTATGTTTCTATGACTGAATTGAAAAATACAATATTCATCAATTGTGATGTAGTTGCACAAACTATAGTTTTGTTTAGTGACTCTTCCTCTCTGTCCATCCATCCACCTCCCTGTCCACAATGCTGCTTACAGTAAAATAAAACGCATCTCCAGAATTTATTAATTATTAGATTTTCTTTCACTAGTTGCAGTACATTCGATTAAAAATAATAAACAAAGATTATTATCACCCTCTCTCTGGCATTTATATAATAGTTGTTGCCTCTGACAGGCTGATCTGTTCTGTTCATTGCAGCTGATGGTTGTTCTGTGGCATTCAAGTCTTTGGCAATGAGTGAAGATTTTCAATTCTGACATGCAGCTGATTGGCTTCAACTTTTTTCTTGCCTCAGATTTTAATTGATAGCTGCATAAGTGTTAATTACATTTTGAGTTTGAGGGAGAGAGAAAACAGATTGTAATTCTTTGGCAGACTCTCAGAAGCTTGTAGTTTTGATTCGACAGCCTGCCTTCAGAGCACTGGTCAGTCTGCAGCTGTCATGTTCAGCCTGGTCAAACGACCCAGTGGTTACAGTGGCCCGTGTCAGAAGTAAGAAACTGTGATTAGATGGTTCGTTTTATGTTAAACGTTTGGGTTAGCGCAGGAAACACACTTTAGTTGCTTTTAGGAATATAGAAGCAGAAGTAGGCCATTCAAGCTGCTCCACCATTGAATTAGATTAGGGCGGCCACAGTGTGCTACAATGTCACTTCCCTGCATTATTTCCATTATGCCTTGATGTCACCAGTTTGTATCTGTTAGAGGAGAGCAGTAAAAGTTTGTAATTTCTGCCCGTAGAACATAGAACATTACAGCGCAGTACAGGCCCTTTGGCCCTCGATGTTGCACCGACCTGTGAAATCAAACTGAAGCCCATCTAACCTACACTATTCCATTATTATCCATATGTTTATCCAATGACCATTTAAATGCCCTTAAAGTTGGCGAGTCTACTACTGTTGGAGGCAGGGCATTCCATACCCTTACTGCTCTCTGAGTAAAGAACCTACCTCTGACATCTGTCCTATATCTATCAGCCCTCAATATTCATCATTTACCTGCCACCTGACGCACCCTCAGTTTTCCAGCAAAAGTTGCTGCATAGTAGTTTGGAATAAGTCTCAGTTTATTTTAGTCCTTAATTCAGAGACGCTGCTGGAACTGGTGTTAACACTTCAGATTGAACTCGCTGATTACAGACTGAAATTCTTGCTGGCCTGTGTGGCGAAGTTAATCAATGCTGAATTGAAACATTGGAGATTATCCATGCTAATTTCAAATCAGTTTTAATTTATTGATTATGAAAAATATTGTTATGTTTCTTAGACCTTGCAATCAATTTAAATCTTACTCTAATGAGATGGTAAGTTGAATCAAATTATTAGAAGTTGTGATTACAACAGTTAATAATGCTTTGACAAACTTTTAACTGACAGTTCTAATTTAAAAATAAAACTCCAAGTAGACAAATTGTATCCAAATGATTTGTTTATAAAGCCATGCCATATTGCTGCCCGTAGGTCCAACTGACATGTCGAAATTAAAGATAATGTTATTTGAAATAGCCCCATTAGTAGACCAGGTACTTAATAATGAGTGAAAACGCCAGTTCTGAGGAAGAGTCACTAATCCCAAAACATTAACTCTGATTTTTTTGTCCACAGATGCTGCCAGACCTGCTGAGCTTTTCCAGCAACTTGTGTTTTTGTTCCTGATTTACAGCATCCATATTTCTTTTGGTTTTTACTGAATAATGAGATGTGCTTTAATTAGCAAATATCGTGACTCATTGGTTAAGAAATATAGTTTGAATCCAACTCTTAGGCGCTGGGATATTCCCACATTTACTGTGGAGTCATAGGCCATTATGTCACAGATAGAGGCCCTTCACCCCATCATGTCCAGGCCAGTAATCAAACCCCTATATACTCTAATCCCATTTTCCAACACTTGACCCATAGCCCTAAGTGCTGCTTTTCAAATTTTAATCTAAAGTTTAAATATTGTGATGGTTTCCACCTCACTGCTGCAATGTGTAGATCTGGCTTTGAAAATAAAAGTCCTTCATTTATCTTCAAAATTAAAATACATCCTTGACAACATTTTGCATCTGATTGTATTCAGCTTGCTACCTTTTGTGAAGGGCTTTATAAATAAATCATGCTAGCACAATGTGTCATTTAGCATCTGCTTTTAAAATGGGTTTGCTCAACTATGCCGAGCAGCAGTGGAGTAAATGTCAACACTGGCCCAAGGCTACATAAAGCAGCAAGACTGTTGGTCCAGCAATTATCTGATAATCTTACAGACTTGAATGGGATCTGAAGAGCTTTCCAACCTGCATGTCGTGCGAGGAAATAACAGTTGCTTTGAATAAGTGAACATTTCACACTGTCATATCTTATTCCCACTTTGGTGTCTGAATGGGTGTTTAATTTGCTAGAATTTTCTCACAAATCTGATACATACCTGTCTGGCTTATTTCCAAGCATTATTCTTATTTGCTGAACAGAGCTCAGAGAAAAATGTGGAGCCAATTTTCCTCTGCTTCATGTATGCATAATGCAGGTTTCCCCAGTGTGAAGCAGAGAATAAAATGGACAGATCCTCCTCTCCCTCTTCTGTATTTCATACACATTTCCAGCGATAAGTCTGGCTGTGGGTGGAATGTTTCTATAAGAAGCAGATGGATCATTCATGTGGAAGCCATTTTCCTGGGTTTCTGCCTCGCACAGGTCCAAACACACAAGATCAGATGAAAATGGATTTTTGGTGATGGGTTCCATCTCCTTACAAAAGTTTTGCAATTTCTTGACTTGCACAGACAATCAGAGGGTCTGGAGGCTGTTTGGATGATTATAAATAGCAGCCCTCGGGATGTAGCTGTCACTGTCAGGCCTGAAGGAGTAATTGTGTTTACAGCTTTTATAGAATTCCCATTGACATGGCTACTCCTGCTCTTGGCATCAAGCCAGAGTATAGGCATGACAGAAAACTGTGCACAGTGGGGAGGAGAAATATTTGCACCTTAGAGTTACTGTTACATTAAAGAGTGCACCTATAATGTGGGTCCACTCTCACATACTTGTTCTCCTCATATTGTACTTTTCCTTTAATGTTTACTCTTTATTTCTCTTCCGTGCTTTCCCAGTGAGGTTTTGTCGCAAGCCAAGGTCTGGTGGGTCTGGACCAGGCTGGTATTCTGTTGCAGTTGTAAATGTGAAAAATATAGGGCTCCAATAGTTGGATTCAGTACTCAGTTCTAATAACACTGTAGAACAGAGGAGGTATGGTTAGTAAGTTTGCAGATGACACCAAAATTGAAGGTGTAGTGGACAGCGAAGAAGGTTACCTCAGAGTACAGTAGGATCTTGATCAGATGGGCCAATGGGCGGAGAAGTGGCTGATGGAATTTAATTGAGATAAATGTGACGTGCTACATTTTGGAAAGGCAAATCAGGGCGGGACTAATACACTTAATGCTAAGGCCCTGGGGAGTGTTGCTGAACAAAGAGACCTAGGAATAAAGGCTCAGAGTTCCTTTGTAATGGAGTCGCAAGTAGATAGGATAGTAAAGAAGGCAGTTGATATGTTTGTCTTTATTGGTCAGTGCATTGACTATAGGTATTGGGAGGTCATGTTGCAGCTGTACAGGTCAAGCCACTTTTGGAATACTGAGTGCAATTCTGGTCTCCCTGCTTTCGGAAGGATGTTGTGAAACTTGAAAGTTCAGAAAAGATTTACAAGGATGTTACCAGGGTTGGAGAGTTTGAGCTACAGGGAGAGCCTAGGAAAATAGGCTGGGGGTATTTTCTCTGGAGCATTGGAGGCTAAGGGGTGACCTTGCAGAGATTTATAAAATCATAAGGGACATGGATAGAGTAGATAGACTAGGCCTTCTCCCTGGAGTGACGGAGTCCAAATTAGGAGGGCATAGGTTTAAAGTGAGAGGGGAAAGATATAAAAGGGATCTAAGGGGCATTTTTTTCATGCAGAGCGTAGAACGTGTATGGAACCAGCTGCCAGAAGAAGTGGTGGAGGCTGGTACAATTACAACATTTAAAAAGCATCTGGATCAGTATGTGATTGGAAGGGTTTAGTGGGATATGTGCCAAATGCTGGATATCTGGTTGGCATGGATTGGTTGGACCAAACGGTCTGTTTCTGTGCTGTACATCTCTATGACTCTATGGCAACAAGTAAAGTAGTAATGATGAATTAACAGCTACATCCGATCCTGTGACCAGTGAATTTATGAACTTGATTTGTGACCTGAAATAGTATGATATACTGCATGGGTTGCACTGTGACGATGCTACAACTAGCCATAATGACTAAATTCTCTTTACTATTATCCATTAAAGCATCAGATAAAGGGAAAAGATGAATTTGCATTTAAACAGCGGCTTATGACTTCTTCAGCTTCTTCAAACATCCTGAAATTTCACAACAATGAATTAGTTGTGGTGCCGTAATTCTTGCTTTTGAAGGCAAACGTGCACAACAAGGTCACATATATAATAAATAACAAATTAAGTGAGTAACCAGTTAATTTATTTTGGTGATGTTGCTTTTTATTATTCCTGCATGAAATGTGGGTGTTGCTGATTCTCTATCCCTAAAAGGATATGGTTGACCAGGATTATTGCGGAGGTAATGGCCTAGTGGTATTATCACTAGACTGTTATTCCAGAAACCCAGATAAAATTCTGAGGACCTGCATTCAAATCCTGCTATGGCAGATGGTGGAATTTGAATTCAGTACAATGTCTGGAAATTAAGAATCTAATGATGACCATGAATCAATTGTTGATTGTTAGAAAAACCCATCTGATTCACTCTCACGTCCTTTAGGGAAGGAGGCTGCCATCCTTACCTGGTCTTGCCTACATGTGAGTCCAGACCCCCAGCAATGTGGTTGACTCTCAACTGCCCTCTGGGCAATTGGGGATGGACAATAAATGTGGCCTAGCCAGTGATGCCCTCATCCTGTTAATGAATAAAGAATAAAGGATGCCAGACTACTAGATAACAAAGTGTGCAGCTGGATGAACACAGCAGGCCAAGCAGCATCTTAGGAGCACAAAAGCTGACATTTCGGGCCTAGATGAAGGGTCGAGGGCTAAAACGTCAGCTTTTGTGCTCCTAAGATACTGCTTGGCCTGCTGTGTTCATCCAGCTCCACACTTTGTTATCTCAGATTCTCCAGCATCTGCAGTTCCCATTATCCCAGGTAGTACTACTGACTGCTTTCCCTTGGTGCTAGCTCAGCCAAATTTACTGCCTCCAATGTTCACAACTCTTTGTACTACCTCAAAGAAGAGTTAGCATGGAATGAGGTATTGCGACCTTGTTCTCATTGAAATAATGTACGTAGAATTGCAATGTTTTCTGAAGAAGTGCTAAAGTCACAAAAGCCCTTTACTTCACATGTAAAGAAATAATCTATAATTCTTAAAATTAGATATGTTGCTAAAATATTGGACTTAAGTGTTGCTGAAGTTCAGTTTCTATATCCATTTTTTGAGCACCTGTTACTTGTACTTAATTCTAAAATCTTTCCTCCAGTGAGTTCTTTTTTCTCTATCATTTTTTCTCTCCAGTTTCTCAGTACATTGTTTGCTCCATTAAACTTTGTGATGGAAAAGGTTGAAAGCATTTTGCCTTCAAGCCTGTGGCATCAATTGACACGGATCTAAGAAGAAAGGAGTTGTGATAGACTGACTTACCATGACACCTGTGCCAAGCTCACATCTTGCAGAGTGCAAAACAGCATGAAAAAGGGATGAAAATCTATGACTTTAAGACTCTATATGCTATGTTTTGTTCTTACGTGGACATGTTTTCTGTTGTACCAAACAAAAGTTGTTGTTGTTCTATTTTATTATTTTGCTTTTCGCAAAATTCTACAAAAATAAACAAAAAAGGCCCGAAAATAAAATTTAAATTTTGTGTAATATAAGTGGAATGGAACATTTCTTTAATACTGTTATGAATTTTTTTCCCATTTTTATTGTAATTTCTTCCCAGTGAAATTGTCCCTCAATAAAGTAGATGAATTAATCATGCAAGTAGATTTAAATGGGTATTGTATAGCTGTGATGAAGGAAATGTGGCTGTATGATCACCAGATATAGGGATTGAATATGCAAGGCATTCAGATTTTAAAAATGATAGAGAAAGAGGAAATGGAGGTGGGGTAGCATTGCTGGTTAAAGAAGAAATTAATGCAATAGTGAGGAATGATATTATCTCTGGTGAAGTGGAATCTGTGTGGATAGAACTTAGAAGCATCAAGGTGCAGAAAATGATAGACCCTCTAAACAGTAGTGGTAATGTTGGGAAAGGCATGAAATAGGAAATTAGAAATGCAAGCAGTAAAGATACAGCTGTAATTATGTGTGACTTTAATCTGTATATAAATTAGGCAAATCAAATCCATAACAGTGCCAAAGAGGAATTCCCGGAGTGGATATGAGATGGTTTTCAATATGTTGAGGAACCAACTAAAGAACACCCATCCTAAACTGGGTATTCTGCAGCGAGAAAGGAAAATTGTAATTGAGCTGTGTCAAGACCTTCAGCAAGAGTAACCAATTCTTCAATAAGATGGAGAGTGCCATGGTTGATTCTGAGACTAGGATCCTGAATCTAAATAGAGAAAACTATGAACATGAGATGCCTATGATAACTTGGGTAGTATTACTTAAAGGGATGCTGGTGGACAGCCAATGGCAACCATTCAAAGAGCGCACGAAGGAACAGTGACTTTTACTACAACAGTGAACCGGCAAGTTGGCCTGTCCATGGCTAACAAGGAAAATTAGTGATCACATTAGATCCCAGGAAGGACCATACAAATTGCCTTAAAAAAGCAACAGACGCGAGGAATGGGAGCTGTTTAGATTTCAGCAAAGGAGGACGAAGGGATTGATTAAGACAGGGACAATAGAGAATGAGAATAAGTTTACAGGGAACATAAAAATTGATTGTAAAAGCTTTTGTAGATAGAGGCTCACAGTCTAGGATATGGGTTATGCCATTTAGGACTGAGATGCAGAAAAATTCGACCACCTAGATAATGGTAAGCCTGAGGAATTCTCTGCCAGTGAAGCCAGTTGAGGCAAAAATATTTAATGTTTTCTAGAAGGAGTTAGATACAGTTCTTAGAGCTAAAGGGATCAAAGAGTATGGGGTGAAAGATGGAATAGAATACTGAGTTCAATGAGCAGTTCGGTTCATGTAGAATGGTCGAACAGACTCAAAGGGCTGAAGGCTTACAATAGTTCCTATTTTATATGTTTCTCATAGGTACCTCACCTGATGGGAAAGACAGTCATTCCTGAGGACTGCCAACTTCATTTTTTTCAAGGAAATTACTCTCTTGGGTAGGTTGCATTCAGGAGCATATTGAAGTGCAAATGCCGGAGAGTGGGAGCACTTCACATTTCTGATTTTTAGTGGCAGGTGTCACCATCATCAAATGAAATTCTCGACTATGACTTTATCCTACTTCCACCACACAAACCCTACTCATGTGACTCAATATTGCCATTTATCACATAAATATTTTGAATTGTCTGTCTGAGTGAAACAGTATTTTGTGGAGTGATTTGTTTTGTAAAGCCATGATCATTGGAAACAGATTAAAACCAAAGTAGCACCAATTCTGTCATCATTGCAGCAGTTAATAGATGGCAGCCTGGTATGTTTACCAGTTTTGCTATTTGCTGTACCAGGATGACAATTTTGATCAGATTGGTAAAAGATTGGAAGAGTGAATCAGAATTTCTCACTCAAGACTTCAATTATTTACTTCATTTCGGTGAGGTAACATCCAGTTTCTTCTTCGCATACCATTGCTGAGATCAGTAACTCCTATGGGGAACCTAGATCTTTGCTTTATTATTTTAGTAACGTTCCAAAAGATTGGGCTACTGTATGGGTGTTCTCTGAAAGATGGATCTGTGAGATAGAATATTTATTGGAGATCATTAAAACGTTATTAGTCGAAGAGAGGTGAAACTTTAATTTGTAATAACAAAAATATTTGAGTTGTATTTCACAATAACATTATGTTTACATATTTCTTTTGAAAGGTAATAATAACCTTGGCTTTGCAGTGTATAAAGCTAGGAAATCCGGTGTTCATATTTGGTTCACTGGTGTCCATTCTGGGAGTGCTTTGAGGGTGGATCATATTGAGTTCCCAACAACAGTGCTATGACAGTTGTGTTAGTAAAACCCAGCGCAAAAGTTGAACGCATTGTCTGTGTGTCAAACAATGTGTACTGAAGAAGGGAAGATGGATCTTGTGATATTTGAGACTCTGGCTGTTGCTGTCCACAGATTCTGTTTTTAGAAGGTCTCTTTTTAGAAGGTGCATGTCTTCTTATCTTCAAATCAAGCCTCTGTCAAAGTCATCTTATCAGGTTTTGGAAGTGGCATAAGCAAGTGGGAAGCTGCTTTTACACAACACATGCAAAGTTCAGAATTTTAAATTGCTGCAAAGTATATTTTCAAACAAAAAGTAAAAACATAAAGAGTATAAATAGGAGCAGCAGTGAACAATACAACCAGATGAAAGGTCTGGGCCCGAAACATCAGTTTTTGTCCTCCTAAAATACTGCTTCGCCTGCTGTGTTCATCCAGCTTCACACTTTGTCATCTAGTTAATCCACTTTTTAAAGATTCATGGCTGATCTTTGATTTATTTTTGTTTTTGTGGTGCATCCACATAGCCCCAGATTTCCTTTTAAGTTATTGATCTCAACCTTCAATGTATTCAAGCACTAAGCATCCACAGCACTTTGGTGTAGAGAATTCCATTGATTAACAACTCTCGAAGAAGGCAGTTCACTCAAATGCTTACCCTGAAATTATGCCAGTAATTCCAGACTGTCCAACCAGGGGAGAAAAGCTGTTAGCTTCACTGGTAGTAGGAACTGCAGATGCTGGAGAATCTGAGATAACAAGGTGTAGAGCTGGATGAACACAGCCAGCCAAACAGCATCAGAGGAGCAGAGAAATTTCTGAAGAAGGGTTGCAGACCGAAACATCAGCCTTCCTGCTCCTTTGATGCTGCTTGGCCTGCTATGTTCATCCAGCTCTACACCTTGTTATGTTAGCTTCTCTCCTGGTTCCCTGTATGTTTACTTTCTCAAACTGTCAGATTAAGTACTTAAATATTTTGAATATTGGAAAAAGCATGAGACATGTTTCAGGAAATGAGTCAGCCATGCATAAATTAGAGTTAATTTTCACTTTTCAGGATCCTTTAGACTTGCAACGTTGTATTGCCCAATTACTGAAATGATAACAGTACAAATCCCATGTCGTTTCCAACCTGATTTTCTACGTAAATTACTTAACCAACGCTACAGTTTCAAAAACTAGTCCTGAGGCGTGTTGCTGAACAAAAACACCTTGGAGAGCAAGTTCATAGCTCCTTGAAAATGAAGTTGCAAGTAGACAGGATAGTGAAGAAGGTGTTTCAATGTTTAGATGGATATTGGCCAAATGCCGGCAAATGCGACTAGATTAGCTTAGAATATCTGGTCAGAATAGATGAGTTGGGCTGAAAGGTCTGTTTCCAAGCTATACAGCTCTATGACTGTTAATGTGAATGCCCTTTCTGCAGCATTGCTTTTGCAGTGAAACCATTTTCATCTCATGCCATCTGTACATCTTTTAAGTACAGAAGAAGTGGAGTTCTTGTGTAATCATGTGACTTTTCCCAGTTCTAAATATTTCACTTGGGAAAAACCGCCCCCAAAATGAGTAAAGGAAAATAAATTGGCTAAGTGTTTATTAATCTCCTTGTAGATGTTTTCTAATTAATCTGTAGGGACACTACCAGTACACAACAAGAGCCCCCTTCCACCCTCTTTGTATTGGGATTTGGAAATGATTGGAAGTATTCACTAAAGCATTTACAAACTATTACGTGTTTCTACCAGCTTCCTTGTGTGTTAATGCCTGTGTTCAGTTTAAACTATAGAGCTCAAAGAAAATGCTTCATTTCTGAAGAAGCGTCATTGAACATAGAACGTTAATGCTGTTTCTCTCTCCACAGATGTTGCCGGACCTGCTGAGTTTCTCCAACAGTTTACTTTTGTTTGTTTCAAATCTCCTGCATCTGTAGTTCTTTGTTTTGTCTTTTTTTTAAAATAATGCTTAGTTTGTTACTCGGGATGAATTAATGTGGGTCTAGCTCATTCACCGTGGTTTACGGAGGAGGGACTGAGGACGTGTTGGAAACAGTGGTCTCCCCAAAGATACCTCAAAGTGAATCAAAATGGTTGAGTGTAACTATGCATTTTATATTTTTAAATGTAAAACTGTACCTTCATCAGAAGCCTCTGATCCGAAGTTTTCCAGCCAGGAAAGATCATTCTGGGCAGGGGCTTGATCAACAAGTGATTAGGTTACCAGGCAGAAATATGATCTGCACAGCAATCGATTAAAGCAGAAGGGATGGCCTGAAAGCAAGGTTGCTCACGGCGGGGAGGGAATTGAAATCCGTGTGAGTGATCAACACTTTTTACACTCCTTGGACAAGGTAATTACTGAGCAACATTCACAGCCTCCAGGGAACAGGTTGATTTATTTTTTACTGCTCCTAAATCATTATGCCCAGTTCAAGAGAGCACACATAAAATGTATTAACTTTTTCTATAAAGCTGACACGGCCAAAAAAATCAGCTCAAAGCAGCCTTCTTGAGAATGATATTTCAGCGAAGGCTAAGTGTGTACATCAGAAGCAAAAATAAATTGTCAATAACAGTGCAGGTTTCCATTGAAAGGCCATTTACAATTTTCTTTGAAAAACAAATATAATAACTGTTTTTGACTCATCCAGCCCACTTCCCTGATACCATGTACAGCATACTTATATTAACTGTAGTATATCGTGAGAAAGTTCTCGACAACTACTCCATGATCTTGAAGGTAAATACTGATTAACAGTTTCCCTCGAAGAAATACAGGGATATTGTGTTTGATGCATGGTCAGTAACCCGACACAAGGATGAATTTCAGCTCCCAGCTTCGTGCCTGAGTTATGTCTTTTTCACAATATGATGTTCCAATATTAATGGTTTAATTGGCCAAGATAAAAGAACAACGTGTCTGACCATATTGGAAGCTGCTCAAGGTGATATGTGGCAGAAAGTGGCCATGGACAAGAATGTGGCATGAAGGATTAATAGTTACTATACTAATATCCAGAATGCATCATCAGTAATGTCACATCACATGGAACTGCAAATTCTTCTCCAAGTCACGCCGTCCTGTTTTGGCACAAGATTGCTGTCCTTCGTTATGCCTTGGCTTGGCAAAGCCTTTGAACTCTGTCCCTAACAACATTGTGGGTTACCTACAACACATTTGCCTGCAGTGGCTCAAGAAGGCAGCTCACCATCACCTCCTCAAAAGCAATTAGCATGGTCAATAAATACAGATGATGCATTCTGGATATTAGTATAGTAACTATTAATCCTTCATGCTACATTCTTGTCCATGGCCAATATAGGTGGACATACGTTAAAAAACTAAAGCATTTTGATTACAGCTTCAAGACAGAGTGCCACAGATTTGCAAGTTCACCACCTAAATGGAGGATTCTTACAAGCTCCCTTTCCTTCCCATATTAGTTGAGAAATCTGATAATGGTTTCTCCACAACTATCTGCATCAATCCACCTTTGCCAGTCAGTATACACATTAGGATTCCTGCAGCTGAATGGCCTGGTTGCCAATTGTTTAAATAGGACCAAGTCATTTGCTCAGTGTACAGATTTATTGGTGAGAATACATCCTGCTGGAAAATTGCTACCTGGATCAAATAATTGCTTAATTAAAAGAACTGCAGATTGGGGAGATCTAAAATAGAAAAAAAAACAGAACTTGCTGGTGAAATTCAGCAGGTCCGGCAACATCGGTGGGAAGAAAGCAGAGTTAATGTTTCGATCCTGTGATTCTTCATCAGAATGGACTGAAAATGTTAACTCTGCTTTTTCCCCACAGATGCTGCCAGAGCTGCTGAGTTTCACCAGCACTTTCTGTTTTGGTTTCAAATAATTTCCTGTTGTGTATCACTCATACTCACGAATGGATCTAAGGCTGCCATTTTCAACACTGAAAAGTTCACAATCTACCTTAAGTTACCCAGTAAGTGTAAGACATCTCAAAACATCAGGCAAAAGTTTGTGAAGCCGGCTATTTCACAATGCTGCTACATAGTAGCAACATGAAAGTTTCAACTGGAAAAGGACATCAGCCCTATTGCACAAACAAGTAGTGCATAACTTTCATAATAATATTGTGGTGTCATATTTTTATTAAAGTTTAAACTAAATCGTGTTCACTTGAAATTAAGAATTATAGAGGTATGTACAAAAAGATGCAATTAGCTTATTTTGGGGAGTGTAATAGTCATTAAAGCTGCGCAAAAATTATGTGAGCTTCTGCACATGCATTAATTTTCTCGATACGATGCTTTTTCCACAGAAGGACATTTAGTGAGAGAGGAATAGGAGTAGGTCATTCAGCCAGCCAAGTCTGTCACTATTTAGTCCAATCATGGCTCATCAAGCACTTCAGTGCCTTTAAGATACCCTAGCCCCATAACAGGTACTCGAGTACGTAAGACAAGATGCATGAGCCAGTGACTGATGGCTGCAGCACAACCTGCCCGCTTGCTTGGATGTGTCACTACATCACTTGCTAATGCAAGGCCCAGCAAGGCAAATTTTGCATACTGTGGGCGTACTGGGAGGTGCAAGGTGAATGCAAGCTGAGAAAATGACAGAGCAGCCTCAGTAGGGAACCTCTGTCCGTGCAGTACCCATACTAATGCAGCCATACACTGCTGGTCATCAGTGTGAGTGATAATGGGAACTGCAGATGCTGGAGAATCCAAGATAATAAAATGTGAGGCTGGATGAACACAGCAGGCCCAGCAGCATCTCAGGAGCACAAAAGCTGATGTTTCGGGCCTAGACCCTTCATCAGAGAGGGGGATGGGGAGAGGGTTCTGAAGTAAATAGGGAGAGAGGGGGAGGTGGACCGAAGATGGAGAGAAAAGAAGATAGGTGTAGAGGAGAGTATAGGTGGGGAGGTAGGGAAGGGATAGGTCAGTCCAGGGAAGATGGACAGGTCAAGGAGGTGGGATGAGGTTAGTAGGTAGGAGACGGAGGTGTGGCTTGAGATGGGAAGAAGGGATGGATGAGAGGAAGAACAGATTAGGGAGGCAGAGACAGGTTGGACTGGTTTTGGGATGCAGTGGGTGGAGGGGAAGAGCTGGGCTGGTTGTGTGGTGCAGTGGGGGGAGGGGAGGGTTCGCAATAAACAACTGCACCTCCCAGTCGCAAACCATTTCCACTCTCCCTCCCATTCTTTAGATGACATGTCCATCATGGGCCTCCTGCAGTGCCACAATGATGCCACCCGAAGGTTGCAGGAACAGCAACTCATATTCCGCTTGGGAACCCTGCAGCCCAATGGTATCAATGTGGACTTCACCAGCTTCAAAATCTCCCCTCCCCCCACCGCATCCCAAAACCAGCCCAGTTCTTCCCCTCCACCCACTGCATCCCAAAACCAGTCCAACTTGTCTCTGCTTCCCTAACCTGTTCTTCCTCTCACCCATCCCTTCCTCCCACCCCAAGCCGCACCTCCATCTCCTACATACTAACCTCATCCCACCTCCTTGACCTGTCCGTCTTCCCTGGACTGACCTATCCCCTCCCTGCCTCCCCACCTATACTCTCCTCTCCACCTATCTTCTTTTCTCTCCATCTTCAGTCCGCCTCCCCCTCTCTCCCTATTTATTCCAGAGCCCTCACCCCATCCCTCTCTCTGATGAAGGGTCTAGTCCCGAAACGTCAGCTTTTGTGCTCCTGGGATGCTGCTGGGCCTGCTGTGTTCATTCAGCCTCACATTTTATTATCCTGGTCATCAGTGTGACCTGGTAGACCGGTTTTCCATTGCAGGACATAGTGTCTTTCATTGAAGAATAGCAGAACCTTGGCAATGACTCCTTAAAAGTGGAGTGCCAATGCCTGATATGGAAGAGTACATACACCCAGTGCTGATCGATCGTGCCCTGCACTGTAGCTTGCCCCTGGGTAACATGGAAGACTTTTGGAGGAAGTAGCAAGTTGAAACCACAATGAACATGCTCTAGTTTCCATGTAAAGTTTTCCCAGTGGTTAGATTCTATGATGAGTTTGGTAAGATTGCAGGCCATGGTGAGCTGGGCTGTTAACAAAGTATTTAGCGTGCAACAATGTGCATCAATTGAAAGAATCTCAGCATGTCACTTGAGAACAACAAACCAGATATAACAAAGTGATCACAATGTTGAGATCAGTACAGACTCAATGGGCCGAAGACCTCTTTTGTACAGTATGATTCTATTGGCCTTGCCAAACATATCAGGATGTGGAAGTTTTAGAGAGAGTGCAAAGAAGGTTCACCAGGATGTTGCTCAGTCTCCAGGGCATTGGCTATGAGGAAAGGTTAAAAAAAGCCTAGGATTGTTTTCAGTGGAAAGATGGCGACTGAGAGGAGACCTGATAGATGTCTACAAAATTATGAGAGGCATAGATAAGATGGATAGTCAGATGCTTTTTCCTAAGGTTGAAGTTTCAATTACAAGGGGACACAAGTTCAATGTGAGAGGGTAAAAGTTTAAGGGAAATGTGTGAGGCAAGTTTTTCCAAAGAGATTAATAGGAGCTTGGAATGCACTGCCAGAGGAGGTAGTAGAAGCAGGCATGTTGGTGACATTTAAGGGGCATCTGGATGGTTATGCGAATGGGGCAGGAATAGAGGGATACAGACCAAATATGGGCAGAAGGTTTGTTTCTTAGTTTAGTCAGGACATGATGATCAGCACAAGCTTGGAGGGCTGAAGGGCCTGTTCTTGTGCTGTACTTCTCATTTGTTCCTTTTGTTCTTTTGTTCTTAACTTGCTTGACCAACTAATTTTTGAAAGGCATGGAACCAGATTTCAAGCTGCTGGTGACTCATATGAAGTACCATTATAAAAGGAGACCAAGAAATATGAGGGACACAATAAATTTAAATCTGTAAAGCCTTCCTTTCCAAGTTAGTCAGTACTGGTAGAAGTGATTGGAAGCACATACCTCTACATAGTGCTGCCTGCTCTCTTTTTTTTTAACTCATTCTCCCTATTCCTTCTGCCCATACTCCCATTGAAAACAACCTCCACTTGTTAGTCATGACCCAATCATATTGATTGGCTAAATTTAATTTGTGGTGTCATTTGTATTTCTTTACCGGTAGCATTGTCTCATTTGTCAGTGCCGCTTTAAATATTTCAGAGGCATGAGTCAAATTCAGAAGTGAAGGACATATAGAGCTTGGTCTCTTATTTTAAACCAATATTCCTGGGTGTTAATATCAGTAGTGATCTGATCTGTCCATAGGAAGACAGGCATCATTCATCTTCTTTAATTTTACTCTGTAACTGCATAATTCAGGGCATTCTGTATTCTGATAGAAGTATTTCAGCTTTTATCATTAATGAAGACTTGAGGTAGCTTTGAAATCAAAGTTATGTTCATTCTTTTTGATATCTATTACATTTCTTTTGAAAGCAGTAGACAAAATACAAGAGAAGATAGTAGCAAGTTAAACAATGAATAGCCGCTGATAGTGTGATAGTTCTTAGATTGATGCAGGATACCAAAACTAAGCATAATCTGAAAAGTATGATTTAAAGGAAGTATTTTGCTATTCTTCTGGATAATCCAGTTTTAATTGTTTCTTTAATGAATATTGTAAACTTTAGATAATCCTAATAATGTTAGTGATTGAACTTGTAGTGAGGTTCTAGCATTTGTCTGTAAATTCAAACCCTATGGTCAAGCTCATGAGCATATAATCCAAACAGAAATTGTGAAAAAATTAAGAAAGAAGGAAGTTTTGAATCACCGTCTACATTGACAGAGACATGTGTTCTTCGAGATGTGACATAAGAATGAGACCATTCCTGTCTGTTCACGTGGACATTGAGGATCCCATGGTACTATCTGAAGAAGAACAAAGGAGTTTTCATGTGAAGTAAAGCCACTTCAAGAAATTCTATGCCTCTGATTAAAAGGCAAGTCTTGAACCATGTGAAGTTGGTTCGATGTATCTAGAACACAGTAGGCTGTGTTTGATGAATCTGATTGCACTTTTTTCTGAGAAACTGTTGTAGCGCACAGGGGAATGTCTACTTATGCTATTTATTTGGAATTTCAGAAGGTATTTAACCATGTTCCTCTTAAGAGACTGTTCACTGAAGTTGAAATTCATGGAATTGCAAGCAACTTATTGACCCTTTATTTCTATTCATTTGTGGGATGTGGGCGTCGCTGGCTGGCCATTTTTTTTCCCATCTCTAGTTGCCCTTGAGATGGTGGTGGTGAGCTGCTTTCTTGAACCACTGCAGTCCACCAGCTATAGGTTGACCCACAATGCTAATAGAGAGAGAATTCCAGGATTTTGACCCAGCGACAGGATGGTGAGTGGCTTGAAGGGGAACTTGGAGGTGGTGGCATTCCCATATGCTAACTATCAGGACATAAAAGGGACACATAGAAACATAGAAGATTGGAGCATAAGGAGGCCATTCAGCCCTGTGAGCCTGCTGTGCCAGTCATTGCGGTCATGGCTGATCATCCAACTCAATAGCCTAATCCTGTTTTCTTCCCATAACCTTTGATCCCATTCACCCTAAGTGCTATGATAATAAAATGTGAGGCTGGATGAACACAGCAGGCCAAGCAGCATCTCAGGAGCTCAGCTTTTGTGCTCCTGAGATGCTGCTTGGCCTGCTGTGTTCATCCAGCCTCACATTTTATTATCTTGGAATTCTCCAGCATCTGCAGTTCCCATTATCTCTCACCCTAAGTGCTATATTTGGCCACCTCTTGAATACATTCAATGTTTTGGCATCAACTGCTTCCTGTGGTAACGAATTCCACAGGCTCATCACTCTTAGGCTGAAGAAATACTCTTCGTCTCCATCTTTAAATGGTCTACCACAAATCCTCAAACTGTGACACCTGGTTTTGGACACATCCACCATCAGAAATATCCTCCCTGTAGCTATCCTGTCTAGTCCTGTTAGAATTTCATAAGTCACTCTGCGATCCTCTCTCATTCATCTGAACTTCAGCAGAATCAATCCCAACCTAGTCAATCTGTCCCAATATGTTAGTACCCCAATGCCAGATTTAGCTTGGTAAACTTTTGCTGCACTCCCATAAGAGCAAGAGCATTCTTCCTCAGAAAAGGAGACCAAAACTGCACACAATATTCTAGGTGTGGCCTCACCGAGGTCTTATACAACCACAGCAACACATCCCTGCTCCTCAACTCAAAACTTCTCACAATGAAGCCAACATACCATTTGCCTTCTTTACCATCTGCTGCACCTGCATGCTTACCTTCAGCGACTGTTGCACAAGGACACCCAGGTCCCGCTGCACACTCTCCTCTCCCAATTTACAGCCATTCAGATAGTGATTTGCCTTCTTGTTTTTGCTTCCAAAGTGAATAACCTCATATTTATCCAAATTATACTACATCTGCCAATGATTTGTCCACTCACCCAACCTATTGAGATCATGCTGAAAGATCTCTGCATCCTCGTCACAGTTCACCCTCCCACCCAACTTAGTATCATCTGCAAATTTTGAGATGTTACATTTTGTTTTCTCATCCAAATCATTAATAAATATTGTGAATAGCTGGGGTTCCAGCACCAATCTCTGTGGCACCCCACTAGTTACTGCCTGCCGATTTGAAAAGGACCCATTAATTGATACTCTTTGTTTCCTCTCTGCCAATCAGTTTTCTATCATTCTCAATACATTTCCCCCAAAACTATGCACTTTTATCTTGCACAATAGTCTTGTATGTTTGTCAAACGCTGTCTGAAAGTCCAAATATACTATAGTGACTGGCTCTCCCTTGTCAACTCTACAAGTTAAATTTTCATAAAATTCCAATAGATTTGACAAGCATGATTTCCCCTTCATAAATTCATGCTGACTCTGATCCTGCCACTGCTTTCTATAAAGTCTGCTATAAAATCCTTGACAATGGATTTGAAAATTTTCTTCACTACTGGTGTTGGGCTTACTGGTCTATAATTCCCTGTTTTCTCATTACCTCCCTTTTTGAATAATGGAGTGACATTAGCTATCCTCCAAACTGCAAGGACTGTTCCTGAGAGTATAGAACCTAAAAGATCACCACCAATGCATCCACTATCTCTAGAGCCACTTCCTTAAGTACTCTGGGATGTAGATTATCAGGCCCTGGGAATTTATCCACCTTCAATCCCATCAATTTTCCCAGCACCATTTCTCCACTAATATTGATCTCCCCAGTTCTTTCCTCTCACTAAACCTTGCATTCTCCAACATTTCTAGTATCTGAATTGTATCCTCTTTTGGAAAGGCAGAACAGAAGTATGCATTCACTTGCTCAGTCATTTCTTTGTCTCCCATTGTACATTCCTCCATGTCTGTCTGTAAGGGGCCTACATTTGTCTTCACCAATCTTTTCTGTTTATATGCCTATAGAAACTCTTAGTGTCCGTCTTTATGTTCTCTGCAAGCTTACCTTCATACTGCATTTCATCCTTCTTAATTAATTCCTTGGTTCTTCTTTTCTGAGTTCTAAACTACTTCCAATCCTCAGACATATTATTTTTCTTGGCCAATGTGTATGCTTCTTCCTCGGATCAGATACTCTCTCTTATTTCCTTTGTAAGCCATGAATTGACCCTCTTACCCATTTTGCTTTTGTGCCAGACAGGAATAAACTGTTGTTTCAGATCATTCCTTGACTGTTTGCCACTGTCAACCCCATCCGTAACTGTCCCCAATCTATCAAGGCCAACTCACACCTCATATTTTCATAGTTTCCTTTGTTAAGATTCAGCAGCGCAGTCTCCAAATCAACAACCTCACTCTCCACCTTGATAAAAAATTCTATCATGTTGTGGTCACTCATCCTTAAGGGATCTCACACATCTAGATTGACAATGATTCTCTTCTCGCTACACATCACCCAGTCTAAGATGGCCTGCTCTCTAGTTGGTTCCTCACGTATTAGTCAACAAAACTATCCCATATACACCAAGGAATTCCTCCTCTACTGCATTGTGGCTAATTTGATTTGCCCAATCTGTGTGCAGATTATAATCACCCTTGTTCACTGATATTCCCTTATCAGCTGCATCTCTAATTTCCTGTTTAATGCCATTCCCAACATCACCAGGGCAGTTTTGGGGTCTATATATGACACGCACTAATGTTTTGTGCCCCTTGGTATTTCTTAACTCTACCCATACAGGCTGCACATTGTCAGAGGTAATATCCTTTCTCACTATTGTGTTAATTTTCTTGTTAACCAACAATGCCGTTCCACTACCTGTTCCTTTTTGCCTGTCCTTCCTAAATACTGAATACCCTGGGACATTCAGTTCCAATCCCTGGTTACCCTGCAGCCATGTAATCCTAATTATATCATACCTATTTACATCTATCTGCATGATTAGTTCATCCACTTTATTGCAAATGTTCTGCACATTAAGGCACAAAGGCTTTTAAGTTTGTCTTTTTAACATTTTTATCTTGCTCTTATTTTTCTCAAAGCCCCGTTTGATTTTTGACCTTGGTTTCTCTGCCTATCACTTGTGTTATTTTCTTTTCTAGTATTTTTTTCTTGTCGTTGCTCCCTTCTTCTCTGACTCCTGACCCCTGGCTTATTTGTTTATAGTCAAATATAGTCAAATTAACAGGCTGTGACTAGTGGTACCCCCGAGAGGTCTCTGTTGGATCTCAGTTAGTTACTGCAATTATTAATGACATGGATGATGGGATAGACAAATCATATATCCAATATTCCGCTGACGCAAAGATGAGTAGCACTATAAACAACGTGACTGGAGACATAAAATTACAAAGAGATATTAGTAGATTAAGTAAATGGGCAAAGCCATGTCAATGGATTATGATCGAAGATAAATATGAACTCATTCACTTTAGATGTATCATAGATAGAGCAGAGTACTTTCTAAAGAATGAAAATCTAGAAACAGCAGAAGTCCAAATGGACTTAGAGGCCCATGTTGATTATTAAAATGCCATGAACAGGTACATAAAATAATTAAAAATGTTTATGGAATGCTGGCCTCTCTCACAAAAGGACTTGAATACATAGAGATGAAAGTTACGCCAAATCTATACAGTGCCTGAGCTGGACCATACTTGAAGTACTGTATGCAGTTCTGGGCACAACATTTTAGGAAGGATGTATTTGCCTTGGAAGGAGAGTAACTGAGATTTACCAGACTGATATGATAAATCCCAAGGATTACACAAATAAAGGTTATATTTCTTTAAATTTAGAAGATTATGGGGTGATAAGATTGAAGAATACAGAATTAAAAATGGAACTGATGGAGTAGATGAGACAAGCTATTTCCATTAGTAATAACTGAAGGCAATTTTCAAGAAGCCCACATTCTTCCTGACCAGCCTGTGTTTCTTAATATAAGTATTTTTAAAACACTGTGTTAGTTTTGATATCCTTGAATATTTATTTTTATCCTCCCTTTTTGCAATCTTGCTATCAGTTTTGTCACCCTTCCCTGTTTTTGTATCACAGTTAACTAAACCAATCTCATTGTTGAATCCAATGTGGCCTATTCTCTTTTTAATTGCACTGTTGCAGGAAACTATCCTGAACTCACTCCAGACATTCACTGCCTCTAAAATGGACTAGGCTGCTTATCACATTTGCGAGAAAGGCCAGCATTCCATAAACATTGTTCATTATTTTACGTGAAGATTAAAATCCCCAATTATAGCCACTATGACTTTGCTACATGTTATCTAATCTTGGCATGTATGCTTCATATCACTCCATAGCTCCTACCTGGGATACATGCACGAGTTCACTACATTTTTAAAACTTTATTTTCTTACTTCTAGCTAAAAAGCCTCACTGCCAGCTAAGGTCTTATTACATCATGTTTTATCATTTAAATGATTTTGAATTTAATGTGTAGAACTACTCTGCCACCTCTGCATTTTCCCAGGCTTTCCTGTAGACTTTAGAAGTTGACATGCTTAGCTCTCAGCCCTGATCATCTTGTAATGTCTCAGTATTAAAGTGACATTTGTACATGCAATTCATTTAGTTTGTTCTTTATACTTTGACTGTTTTTGTAAAGAATGTTTATTTAGGCCACACTTTGCAAACCTTTCCTGTGCATATTGACGCATTCCTTAGCTCCCTCTCCTACTTTAATTACTTTGCATCATTCAGTTTTCCATTTACTTTAGAGACTAAAGCATAATTTCTGACTGACACTCTTCCTTTTCACTTGTTTTCAAACTATTATTCATACAACCTTTTGCACCTTAACCCTACCCTTCCCTGCACCCATTTACTAGTTTAAAATCCTCATCACAATCCTATTTATCCTGCCAGGACTCTGCTCCCAGCCCAGTTGAAGCAGAGCCTGTCTCAACAGTAGAGTTCCTTCCTGTCTCAGTACAGGCGCCAATGCAGTCCCATGAAGTAGAAGCACTTTTTCCGTACCACTCCTTGAGCCATGTGTTAACCTCTGTAACCTGATTACCTGATCTGTAAGTCACATCCATTTGAATGTGGTTTGTGTAATAATCCAGCGATCATAACCCTGATGATTCAGTTCTTTAATTCATCTCCTATTTCTTGGCACTCTCCAAACAGGGCAGCTTCTTGCGCATTCATCCTCATGTTGCTGGTCCCAACATGGATATTTTGACTAATTTCTAACTATGTATAGCTTGGAAATATTGCTTTTCAAAATACGTGCTAATTATTTGTGCAATGAAGCAGTGATTAACTGTGACAGCTGTTTTCCTATTTGAAAATTGATTCGTCTACAAGCAAATGTCTTCACGTCATTAGAAGAAGTTCAACATTTAATTTTTGGTAGAATCCTGCAAATATTAAAATGTTGTGATTTGATGTTTTTCTTTAAAACCGTATAATAAAGCAGACAGCGTTTTCCGTTTTATTAAAAGGGAGCTACACCATAAGTGCAAGGAAGTATTACTGAACTTGCACAGGACACTTGTTAGACCTCAGCTGGAGTATTTTGTAAGTTGTGGGCACCACATAATAGGAAAGATGCAAGTGCATTGGAATGTGTGCAGAAGCAATTTACAAGAATAGTTCCAGGAATGAGTAACCAGCTATTGGGATAGATTGAAGAAGTTGGGACTGTTCTCCCTGGAGAGTAGAAAGCTGAGAGATCTGTTTGAGGTTTTCAAAATCATCCGTGGGCTGAACAGAGTAGATAGGGTAAAGCTGTTTCTGTTTGTAAAAGAAAGTAGAACAAGTGGGTACAGGTTTAAAATGACATCCAGATGAAGCAAGGATGATGTGAAAAATTACATTTCCACACTGCGAGTAGTTAGGGAATGAAATGCATTACCTGGAAATGTGGCAAAGTCAGGTTCAATTGAGGCATTCAAGAAGGCATTGCATGGGTTTTCAAATAGAAATGGCGTGCAGGGACGTGGGGAAAAGGCAGGAGATTGGCACGAGATAATGAGGGTTGACTGGATAATAGAGCTGATGCAGGCATGATGGGCCAAATGGTCGGCTTCTGCACTAATAATTTTCATTCTGTGATAATAATAGCAAAATGCACACACATAGAACAAATTTAATTATTTATCACACATTTTTGCAGTCACAGTCAACCAGCATCCAGCAAGTAGATTAAAATATTCATAAAACAGATTTTTTTAATCACATTGATTTCTAAGTTACATACTAACCATAACAATTTTTATTTAGAAGACAAGTTGCAAAGTCCTATGTCTGGTCATCATAAACTATCACCACAGCAAGAGAAAACTGAAAATGACAGAAGTGTTTTTAAATAATACAATATTGATAATGGTTTCTGCATTCCAGTAACATAATTCAGTGCAGCACTTATACACTTAATGATAAGGTCCTGGGGAGTGTTGCTGAACAAAGAGACCTTGGAGCACAGGTTCATAGTTCCTTGAAAGTGGAGTCATAGGTAGAAAGGATAGTGAAGAAGGTGTTTGGTATGCTTGCCTTTATTGGTCAGTGCATTTAACTATGGGAGTTAGAGGTCATGTTGCAGCTGCACAAGACATTGGATGGCCACTTTTGGAATACTGAATTCAAGTCTGGTCTTCCTACTATGGGAAGGATGTTGTGAAGTTTGAAATGGTTCAGAAAAGATTCACAAAGATTGTCAGGGCTGGAGTGTTGAGCTACAAGGAGGGACATGGATAGGGTGAATAGCCAATGTCTTTTCCCCAGGGTAGGGGAGTCCAAAAGTAGAGGGCGTAGGTTTAAGGTGAGAGGGCAAAGATATAAAAGAGACCTAATGGGCAACATTTGCATGCAGAAAATGATGCATGTATGGAATGAGCTGTCAGAGGAAGTGGTGGAAGCTGGTACAATTACAACATTTAAAAGGCATCAGCTTGGGTAGAGGAATAGACAGTGTTTAGATAGATATAGGCCAAATGCTGCCAATTGAGACTAGACTAATTTAGGATGTCTCGTTGGCATGGACAAGTTAGACTGAAGGGTCTGTTTCCATGCCGTACAGCTCTATGACTCACAATGTGTCTCTTTGCAATATTAATCCAATGATTTCAAATACATTTAACCAAGTAAATTTGTGCTTTTTTTTTATGAATATTTTTCAACTCAAAGTACAGATTTCTGATGTGTAGAAGGTTTCTTTATTCAGCAGTACAAAATAACATGACATTATATAATGAAAAATTATCACTACAATTCCAAAAAAAAATTTCATTTGAGGAAACAAAGCAATAACACTTACTTCAACAAAACCCAACAGTCTGATTTAACTGTGCTGGAAATCAACTGGTACCTGAGAAAAATATTATCATTATTAACCATGCCCTATTGATGTGCGTACTTATACTTGATGACAACAAATCATGCAGAAATCCCTAACTTATAGTAGTTTTTGAAATTACTTTTTGAAAAGTGAAATGCAGAAAAGCCTTTGTATTTTTCAAAGATAATTCTTCCTCCAAACAAATCTCCCAATTTACAGTATCCATTTGGAACATTGCATTTAAAATAATTCCTACACAATGCAATGATTTCCTGAGTGAGTTTTTCGTTCATGTATGTTAAATATATGGCACCTACTGGAGTAGTCTAATGATGAACAGCTCTTACAACAAGAGTAATATTGAGGACGCATGAACGTCAGAAATTATCCTTTTCTAGATTAACTTATTGTTTGATCTACACCTTGTTATCTCTATTGAAGAAAGATTATTTTACAGTAAATAAGTATGAAATGTAAAGCTCTTCTCATTGGTTGACAGCACAGGACGAAGAGATAAAGAGACATGGAGCTTCTATTGTGTTAATTTCAGTTTCAGAAATTTGAGGGTGCATACATGAGGATCAATGGTCGGCACAACATTGTGGGCTGAAGGGCCTGTTCTGTGCTGTACTGTTCTATGTTCTATGTTCTATAATGCTTCTCAGGATCTGTCAATAAAATACACAGATTCGAATTTCTTAAATTCTGAATATGACATTCAGCCTTACAAACAGAGATCTTGGCACTACCACTTTAAATGTCAACAAAATTGATTCTATTATTCTGATTTTGTTTTGTGCAGTGATCAGAATTTGTGGAATTAATTTTTCAAAATTGCTCCCTTTCGTGGGATTGTGATTGAGGTTAATAATGGTTCCATGGACAGTGGACAGGTTTCCTGAATAGTGACTGCTCTTCTTGTACCAGCTAAGACAGCGAATGGGACTAAGCTACTTGGCCGCTGTGGGAAGAGGAAGAGTTGGGCCCCCATCTCATGTCTGCGCCAATGGCCAGGAGCTAAACAAGCAGAAAAATATTGAGGGAATACAGAGAATTGTTTACTCATTGCCTTCACGCTGCAATATTATTTTGCCAATGACAGGGAAGTTAGTGGACAACCCAACCTCCTCAGAGGCCAACTGAGCAGTTTAAGCTGACAATTAAGGTGCAGTTTACTAGCAGTTTGTGGCCATGTGCTATGTTGGGCTATTACCTGGTGAACTCTGGTAGTCTCTCTACGGGTACTTCTGATTGGACGCTGTGACAGCAAAAGCCACTTCCATGGCAAGATTCATCCTCTTCCCTCAAATAACACCATATCCTGTCCCTCATGGGCATGCCTGAATGGGCGTAGTGACTCCGAGCCACTTATCTTATTCCAAGGGAGGCCCACACACTGACTGTGCTAGGCCTGAGTGGCCACAATCCCTCTGATTGACTGGCATCACTTAAAGATGAGACCACCATCTCTAAAGAATGGGCACTCTGATGTCAGTCTGAAGTTCCCAGTTAATGGCTGTGGAGCGTTGGCCCCCAATTTTCCAGCTTGCCAATGCAGCCATCACCATTTTGCCAAAACTCCAGGCTCTTCTTTCCAACATTTGTCACTGGACAGCAATCAGTAACAAGAAGCCTTAATGATTTTACCTCTTCCTGGACAAGGAACATTGGGTATAATGAATTTGTCTCCACCATTGCCCTGACAGAAATCAATAGATTGGAGTGGATCAGTATGTTTATCCTATGAGCTACTTGGCAAGCGATGTATGCATCTGCCTGCCCACTGGAGGACTGTCTATTTAGCCAACCCTCAAGCATCTGGTGGAATGACATTTGGTTAAATACCAGGTGGGGGAATGTCCTCTGTGCTTTTAGAGCCTCCCTGCAATCCAAATTCAATCTAGGACCATTCTCTCTCTCTCTCTCTCTCTCACGCACACACACACACACACACACACACATGCCCACCATGATGAGCTTTCCAGCAGCATGGCTCAATGATCAGTGCTACGTTATCAGCCCTTGTCCCAGCTCCAAGTCTTTGCCTCAGGTCCTGATGTTTGTCCTGATTCCAGATGATCAGTATCAGGCTCCCCTGTACCTGCAGAAATTCTGCTTCAAAAGTGGAATCTGCATACGCTTGGATAGTGATGATAATACAAATGGAAGGCAGTGACATTGGCAGGGTTGGGTTGATAGCTCAGTTGGTGTTCAGTGCAGAGTGATACTAACAGTATGAGTTCAATTCCCACACCAGCTGAGGTTACAATGAAGGACTCTCCTTTTCAACCTCTCCTTACCTGATACATGGTGATTCTCAGGATAAATCACTAGCAGTCGTCTCTGTCTAATAGCCCTATGGTCTCACATGTGATAACTTTATCTTTAGTGACATTAACACATTCTAGTGTCAGGATGTCTGTTGCCTGTCGCCAGTCACCAGTCATCTGAATGTGCAGAAATGGCTATTTTGACAGGCCAAATTGTTCAGGCCAATGACTGTTAAACTAATTGGTCAGTGGGCCACCTGAACTATCAACAGACTGCTTTAGGATATGAAGAGCTTTGCTAAAAATTTAGTTTGCTTACTGAAGTCTTCCTAAACTAATACAGAAAACTATCAAAACTAAAACTATGATTTCACCAGTTGAATAAATGGTTGGCAAACATATATGTTTCTAGCAAGTATTATGAAAACAGATCATGGTAGGGAATAAAGACATACTGATTATTCTAAATCAAGGCTGCAATATCTTATGAATGCTATCGAAAACATTTACCTGCATTGAGATACGCACAAAATAAAACTTTCCATTTTTAATTTCTAAGGTTGGAGCAATTTGCTGTTCTCAAACACTTTTGACTTCACAACCAGAGTTTACATCCTGAATACATTTCATTACAATTTAATAGCAAAGGGCTTATCAGTTACTAAGAACAATAGGCTGCATTTCTGGGAAGGAAAGGGATATATCCTACTTAATCCTTTCATAACAAACATTCTGTTTATACAGCAAACAACATAAATTTTCAATATTTAAATAAATTAGGATACAAGGAAAAGTAGGAGCAGCTCTAAATGCAGAAGAAAAATAAAATTGAAGATGGTTTTGCCTTAGTCAATGATGAGATAAAAGGTAAGAGTGTTGACTGTCCCATGGTCCATGTCCGAACTGCCCCTTGCTGTTCATGTATGATCAAGCCAATCAGCATTCTTAGGAGCTTTGCAAGTGTGCACATCTGTCATTTCATGGCATTCCTTACAGCGGACCACACAACACCAATGAAATTTACATTCACATTTTGTCACTTGCATGACACGGGATGTGTCATAGCCCCGTCCACAACACATCACTTCACATCCATCCATTCCTCGAGAGGTCCTGTTACACACTCTGCCTGCTGTACCCAAAGAACCTGGCAAATAAGGATAAATATCACAGGTCTTTACAACAGTGAAAACATGTAACTGATAGTTGACATAACATTTGCTTTTCACATGAAGAACTTACAGTGTGTTTAAAATGCTGAACTATATGAACCATGATAAAGATTATATTTCTGCTGTTTCTTAAGCCAGTTTTCGGCATCTGACTAGCATGCAGCTGTCTGATATATGATAGCAAAGAACATCAAACTGTGACCTGTTATTCTATGTGGTTGCGAATGATTAATGAGGCAATTTATCTCTACGTTGCATTGTAATGTTAACGTTGATAGGTGATCCATTATGGAAGCTGAACATTTACTGAGCTTATTATAAAGTAAAATGGTACCTTCTCTGATCAATAACAATACACAATTTAATTGTATAGGAAAGCAAAGACTTTGATCAGTTGACAAAAATGTGCTCAAGGGCAAATGAGTTCAATATTTCCTTGAGTATATGTATATTTTCCCTGTTCAATTGTTCCCCTCCTCCCTGAAGTCATTGCCTCCTGCTGGATTGTACATCTGTGTTCTCCAAAGCCCTTTGGAACCTTAGCCATCTAGTTATTCTTCACCCTGGTGCCTAACCAGTGATTTACAGCAAGCTCATTATCCATTGAAATTTGAGACCCATCTTTCCCTTCACTGAACACATCACATGCACTTTCCAGTAAGTAGTCATTGGATGGTAATTGGAAGTGGCACCCCTGACTGGTCAGATTGGAATAGCCCTATTCCCTGAGGCTGAGATTCACAAACACAAGACAAACAGAAAGGACAGCCTGCAACTTCCCTGGCTTGCATGGATGTGCCTTTAGCACAAACAAATTCAGAAAGTCATATGAACTAGTTTAAAATTCTAGTTACCACAGAATTTGCACTAATTAGTTATTTAAATTCATACTCAGAGCGTTATAACCTTTTTGTGTCTTCACTCAAAATTCAGCAAAATTGTCATTCTGTTGTAGTCTTGGATATTTTATTCATGGGGTATGAAGTTGATCAACTTTAGCAATGTGAAATGGGCTCAAAACAAATTGGCAGATAGTTTTCACTGCTATGGCTTTGACTTTAATTTGGCAACGATTTTTAATTTCAACCCAAGTAAATATGACAGCACACTAGGAAATGCCTCCAAAAAGAGTTTAAACTATCATTTTGTGAACTTCAGTGGAAAAGAATCGGACGTAGCAAATAATCGATTGCCAATTTACTGTGTGCCCACTTTGCACTGCTGGCATAGATCAACTGCATTCCCAATATCTTATTACCTGCTTGACTGCGCATTTCTGATTGATAGATACTGAGGCAGGTACGACTGGTAACACAGCAGGACAAGAAGGTTTATAAAACTACTTTCAGTTGGTGATGAATCCACAATTCACAATTATGTCATCCCAATAGATTAGCGGAGAATATCTTATAAAGACATCATGGACGTTATCATGTTAAGTCGCTAGTAGAGGGTTCATTCTCAAATTTTACAAATATTTTTAATGTTAGCTGTTAATTATAGTTGACTCATATTCACTGGGACCTGGAAAATGGTTAAATACATTCAGTTGGAACATTTACATTAGAATTTGACAATAAACAGGTCTTTTTGGGCTGATTTTAACTCATCAGTTAAGGATATCTAAACTTTTTTTTCAATTTGTGCCTATTTTATAACTTTGTGATGTTTTTCTTCGTTACGTCATTGATCTTTTTGATCACTCCACTAATGTCTCAAAAGCAACATAGTCCACTGTTAAATGAGAGGGTTGGTCTAGCTTTATTCTTATGTACATTTCCACATATGTCATGTGTTAATTTAATACAATATGTCATCAACTGAGAAATAAATCAACAGAGATCTATGAAAACAGAGGTGTGAGAACAATGTGTTTCTAATCCATAGCAGCGCATCTAAGCCACTTGTACATAATTGAATAACATGAGTAATACAAACAATTTAAAATGCATCGAACTCTCGCAACAGAAATTCTGATTCCTCTTGAGACATATACTGCATGCAAGAATCAGTTCAAAACAAAAACTGAAGGTGAAATGTGTAAGAGGTCAATGACATCAGAAACTGATTTTGGAAAAGATACATTTCTGATTGTACAGTTGATTTTCACCAGAATCCAAGGTTGAAGGTTATTAGGATTAGAGTTAACTGAAGCAGAGCTCATTTCAGAAAATGTGTATTTTCTACTATAATATGCAAACATTTAAAGAAAATTCGAGTTGACTTGCAAGCCTCCATTAACAAAATGATTTAGTGCCATCAGAAACTAAAGCCTATTGAGATTCATATATGAAAACACAAGATTATTGGCAGAGGCAGAAATATGTCTATGTCAGGAATGCCGAAATGATCAATCTGATCACACATCATATAATATGGCAGTTTGAAGCTTTGACTAGAATCAGTGGATCTTCTGAGCAGAGAAATTTGCAGGACTTCATCTCTAAGATCCAAGCTATTTTTTGAACAGCTTTTAAAGTGTTAGATATCCTCTTAAAGAAACAGTTAGTCTCTGTGTTCAGAGAAGCTCAAAATATACAGAAACTGGTATTTGTGTAACTGATCTATGTGAAATAATGATTAGTATAGACCTGGTTGAAGTGCAAAATGGTCTTAGATAACTGAATAATGCATAAACGAAATTCAGGTTTCCTGTTTCTTTTACAAATATGTCACTGTAACGAGTATTATTATTCTTGTAAACTAAAATCAAAATGCCTTAGATGCTGGAAATCTTAAATAAAAATAGAAAGTGCTGGAGAAACTCCACAGATCTGGCAGATTTATTGAAGAGAGAAGCACAATTAATGTTTTAAATCGAATATGCCTTTTTTCAGGACTGAATGGGATTGGAAAAATTGTACGTCTGAGGCTGTAGATAGAGGAGTAGGAGGAACAAGTGGAACAGTTTGTGTGGATGATCAGAGCAAAAGACAAAGGAATAGCTAATGGCGGTGAAGCTCAGACACCTGCTTTAAAAGGAGTGTAATTGAAGGTGTTAAAAGGACAAAATGGGTCTGCTTTGCCAAGGCATACAGTAACTGTGTGTGTGTGTGTGTGTGTGTGTGTGTGTGTGTGTGTGTGTGTGTGTGTGTGTGTGTGTGTGTGTCTGTGTGTGTGTGTGTGTGTGTGTGTGTGTGTGTGTGTGTGTGTGTGTGTGTGTGTGGGGGGGGGGGGGGGGGGTTGGGTGGACAGGTAGCAGTGATTGGGTGTAGTTGAAGGATGTAAGAAAAATCAAGGATACAGAGGTGTCATGTTCTAACATTTAGAATTTCAATGTTAAAACCTTTATGATTCAAAGTATCTAAGCAGGAAATGAAGTGTTGCTCCTTGAGCTGGCTTTGTGCTTTGTTGGAACATTGCAGCAGGTCCAAGGCAGAACTATTTGCTTGGATTATTGAAATGGCAAACAAATGGAAGGTTGGGTCACTCCTACAGGCAGGGTAGAGGTATTCTGCAAGGTGGTCACCCAGTGGGTATTTGGTGTCACCAATGTAGAAGAGACTACACTATGAGCAGCAAATATAATAGGCTAGATTGAAAGAAGTACAAGTAAAAATCTGCTTCACCTGGAAAGTGTGTTTGGGCCTTGGTCAGTGAGGAGGATGGAAGTGAATAGTTAAGTGTTATACCCTCTGCAGTACAAAAGAAGGGGCCATGGCTGAGTGAGGCAGTATTAAGAATGATGGAGGAATTGACCAGAGGGAACGGTCCCTGTGGAATGCTGACAGTGGAGGGAAGGAGAAGACTTGTTGCTCATATCCTGCTGGGGGTGATGGAATTTATACCCTTTATGCATTTCTATCTTCCAATTGCCACCGTTTGCAACATCTTTTTCCTAGTTTCTGAGCACCTTATGAGCACAATCTGTTCCACTTGCTCCTAGTTGTCTTCTCCCCCAGAACCTGCACCCCCCCCCCGAGCTCTGTGTACTGCTGTAAAGAGACAATTTTTCAACCCTTTCAGTTGTGAAGAAGAGTCATACTAGCCTTAAACATTAACTGTCCCATTCTTTCAATTTTGCTGCCAGACCTGCTGTGTGTCTCCAGCACTCTCTGTGTTTATGTATAATATTCTTAGTTGGTTCTTCCCTGCCCTCATCAGATGCAGCATCACTTCTACAGTTTGTAAATGAAAACAGTCATTGTGGCACTGAGATTCGTTGTGGTTTTCCTGCACTGGGAGCCTGACAGGTACTAAAAAATTAGTCACCCTACTAAAATGCAATAATTCAAGTTTCAACCAAGCAAAACAAAACAAAAGTGATAAATCTCGAGCCTAGAGTAAATACATGAAGGAAACTAATAACTGTGGAACATTTAGGACTGTGAGAGTACAGGCTGCCTGCAAAACTCTCACCAAGCTAAGTCAAAGGTAAATGTTCAGGTTTTACAATTTAGACAGGGAACCAACCCAAGGCACTTTCTCTGGAAACTGATTTCTGAAGCATCTAGGGTTGAATTTTAAACTATACAGCCATGAAGCAGATTACAATATTCAACTAAAGCTTTTTAATAAGTCAAATATTTTGATTAAATTACAGAATGGAAACATTGAGTATAACTCTTGTAATTTTGATTAAAGCCTTTGACACAAAAAGCCTCAAAAATGATGCATTTCATAAATCTGCCAGTACTGAGTATGTTGGCAGTAGCTGTGAAAATGTGGTACCTGATTGGTTGTAGTATCTGAGTTTTGTTGTCAGAACCTGTCACAGAATTAGCACTTTACTATCATCCTTGTATAGGTAATCACCACTTGTAACTTCAGACAGCAGAGATACTCTCAAATTCCAAAGTAAGTGGTCAGGTTTGTGAACTCCATAAAATTAATGCTGCATTTTTTAGGACTAACCATAGTGTGAAAACATCAATTTAAAAAATGCAGCAAATAAAATGTTGAGCATCAGTGGAAAAGGACTGTTGGCTTCTCCTCTGAAGTAATTTCAGGAGCATACAAAAACCTGACCAATGATAGATATTCCATTGGCATTTCAAAGCACTAAAAGATGAGACAGCGACCAGAGAAAGGGTGTTTGAAAACTCAGCAAAGTAAGTCATATAGATAAAATGACTCATGTCTAACAGGCTATATGCTAGCACATTTCAAATATGCGTTGAGGTGAAAATCATCATCTGAATGGAGAATCAGTTTGATCTTATTGCACAGTCCAGTGTGAGATGAGGTATCTAAACAGTCGCACTGCCTGAAATTACTTCAGTCAGTACTGACCAGAAGTTGAACTTGAGATTTTGTAATTTGCATGGCTTAGTCCTCTTTAATGCATTCTGTATTTTTTTCCTGTAAGTTTTGATGCTAGCGGAGAGTGAATGGGCCTGCCAGTTCTGCCCTAATAATAAATGCTGAGAAGTGCTGTCTTCAAGTAGATCACAACCTGGGAGCTGGTTATATAAAGTAGAGATCTGTAGGTACTAGCTGGGGACTGGTACTGCAGTGTGTAAATGATATTACTATTACATTTATAAATCTGAATTATCGAAATCACTCCTGGGCTCAGAGGTCTGCTAAATGCCTACATGTGTACTCTGCTTTTTGAAATAGAATAGAAAACCATGCTGCGAATATTTGACCAGTGTGCTTTGTGGATCCAGAAGAGTTAGCTACATAATAAATGCTAACTGAATTAATTTCCTTTAATATTCACTAGCAATGTATGCTGAAACAAAAAGCATATATGCCAAGAAGATTCCTAACAATCACAACATCCCCTTAACCATTTAACACTCCTCCAGGATGGTTAATTGGCTGGAGGTGGGATTACTGAACCTCAGCACTACCTTCAGTGGTGTGCATTGCTGGTCATCTGCTGGAGCCTCCAGGATTAGTTATTGTAGGATCCCTAAAGTGTGGAAGCAGGCCATTCAGCCCTGCAAATCCATATTGACCCTCAAAAGAGCATCCCACTCAAATCCACACCCCCACTCTATTCCTGTAACCCTGCATTTCCCAATCCACCTAGCCTGCACATCCCTGGACACTATGGGCAATTTTGCATGGCTAATCCATCTAACTTGCACATCTTTCGACTGTGGGAGCAAACCAGAGCACCCGGAGGAAACCCACACAGTCATGGGAAGAATGAACAAGCTCCACACAGACAGTCGCCCGGGGTGGATCAAATCTGGGTCCTTAGCCTTAGCACTGTGAGGCAGCAGTGCTAACCACTCAGCCAATATGCCATCCCATAGGTTTGTCAGGATGGTGCCAGGTTTCCTTGTGAGTGCACAACGGAAGCACCAGGTATGGCAGAAAGAGTTTGGGGGTGGGAGCAGTGAGGAGTTTGTAATGGTAAAGTCAGGCATAGAGAGAGCACTCAGCTGGGGCAGACCTTGGGAGTAGGTGTAACTGACTTGGAAATGGCTGTGTGTGATGGATTTCGTTGTTCTACAGATGATCTACAGGTTTCTGCACACCACCACCACCATCCAATACTCTCTCATCCCTTAGCTCCTCACTCTGGCTGAGAAGTTGAAGCTGGGTGGAATGTAATCCAAAACTTAACTATATTTATAGAATCCTTACAGTGTAGAAACAGGCCACTCACCCCAACAAGTCCACACTGACCCTTCGGAGGTCATCCAACCTAGACCCGTCTCCCTACAGCTCCAATTTCCCATCCCTGAACATGATGGACAATTTAGCATGGCCAATCCACCTAACTTGCACATCTTTGGACTATGGAACGAAACTGGTGCACCCAACAGAAACCTACTCAGATGCAGGGAGAATGAGTAAACTCAACACAGACAGTCACCCGAGGGTGGAATCAAACCCAGGTCCCTGCTGCTGTGACGCAGCAGTGCTGACCACTGAGCCACCATGCCGCCCAAAATAATAGACCACTTCATGTTTTATTTAGATTGAGGTTGCCCTAGGTCCTGTAAAGTTGCAAACAGGTCAGGGTGAAGATGATGGCCAGGACAGAATTTTTAAAATGCCCCCACGCCAAATCCACAAATCCACTGGTAGGGGAAGGATTCTACATCTTATCTTATCTTCTTCAGTGTAGAGGTAGGCAATCATTTGGTGTGGAGGAATGGTTTGACATTTTGTGGACATTGGAAAGTTCAGTATTAAAGTTGACAATATTATTAAAGTAAATAGGTTTGCACTGAACACACTGTACAACCATTAGACATTCATTCTTTATTATAATTCTACCCATCTGTGCTCAATAATGATCAAAACTCTTGATTTCTGGTGCTTCTATCATGAGGTGGAATACTAATTTATACTTAGTAATTTGACATCCAGCTATTACTAGTCATAAAATCTTGGAATATCATTCTTACTCTTAGGACAGAAGGCTGAAAGATTTGTACTCTCTATCCTGTGCTATATTCAATTGCAATGCTGAAGGCTAACGCTAAGAAGAGTCGAGAACATTAGAACTTCCCAACATCAACATTTCTCATTTTCACCACAAGTTTCAATTGGATTTTTTAACATTGAAAGTGAATGCAATTTGACACCACATTGTAGACTTTTTCAGATATTTCAGTAGTTCATTAGATTATGAAGCAAGATGATAGTTTTTAAAGTTATGGAAGAATGGGAGATTGAAGCAGACAATGTCCTAGCATAGACACTGTCCTAGCAATTGAGGGGTCCAGAATGAGGGTGTCATAGATTTAAGGTTAGATGCAAGAGAATCCAAAAGAAAACAAGAGAAACGTCTTCACAGATGCAATTAGATTGCTGTAGGATTCACTTCTTGGAACAAAATTTGAAATAGAGCTATATCAACATTCAAGATTAGAATGAGACAACCAGGTTGTCTAAATTGTTAGACAAACTCAATTGTTGCCTCATGCACAATACTTAGGGTATGGGAAGAAGTTCAGAAATCAGCTATCAGCATCTTTCTTTCTGACCTTCAAACGCAAAAGACTAGCTTTAAAATTAATTGAAACTGTAAGATCTTCCACTATGTCATGGACTGTGAGTTTTTTTATGTTTACTGTTAGTAAAACTGAGAGTTGCTGAGAGCATGAACTGACTGCAGAGCAGTCAGAAAAGGAAACACAGAGCTGCCTCTGTAATCAGAGGTTACCTTTTCTCTTGGCCTTTCTGCTGTTCCTCAGGCAGGGTCTACAAGTGGAGGAACATCAAGGGCAGGTACCTGCAAACTGAAAGCTGCCATCACCCTGGAGGACGACAGGGTTGCTCTCTCTTTTAGAGAAAGAGATGATTTGTGGTGGTTTAACCTGATGGTTATCATGTTTCAGGCAAGGCATGAAGTTGAAAAAAACAGGGCCTTCATGTTAGTCTCAATTGCTAGAGGAATTAAATCCATGGTACTAACATCACTCAGCATCAAAATCAATCAACGATCAACTGAGCTGACCAGATTCAGGGAAAGACTCTCCAATTGGAAGTTTCTGAGTAGTTATTCTGGCCTGTCCTGATGTTAGTATTCACGAGATGTTCAATTATGCCATCATCCACCACTTTGACAAGATGCTGAAAGTCCATTCAAATCCATGTGACATTCTCTGGAATGCTGCAGACAAGAAGTTCAATAAGAAAAAAAAAGAGGAGGCCGAAACCTAAAGAGAATGCTTGTGGGAGCCTGTATCAGGCCAGCTGTTATCCTCAATGCACAAAGTTCTCTGTATTCAAGAGTGGGAACCCATCTTGGATTATCATGGCAACACTCTAGGGCTCTTCTCTGGTTTTAATAAAATCCTGTGCACAGTCTTTTAAGTGGGGATCTATGATAGGCATAATCATATTTATGATCGTAAATGAGGAATCTACTGTTGGAGAGCATGGTCACCTTCAATCCCATAATGTGGTATCAAACTGAAACTTGCATATGTTGATTCTTGGCACAGCATATAATTAAAACTGCAGAACTTTTTTCATCATACGTACAATATTCATCTTTGAAAGCTATGTGTGTGTGTGTGTGTGTGTGTGTGTGTGTGTGTGTGTGTGTGTGTGTGTGTGTGTCTGTGTGTGTGTGTGTGTGTGTGTGTGTGTGTGTGTGTGTGTGTGTGTGTGTGGAAGAGTATAGTTGAAGTTTCGCCTAGGATACCTGACACTCTTACTGTGGCCTGGTGGATAGCTGGAGAACAGAATATGGGAACTGGTGAGTAAATGTAATTACTGTATGTAAAAGTACTGACTTATTTTGAGGTAAATGGACTGTTTTGTAATGTATCATCTATATATAACTAAAATCATCACTTTTAACTGGTTTGCACAAACACTAATGTACATTTTGGTCGAGCATAGGGTTAAACCTACGATGTTTCATTTTACAATTACAGTTTTCAGGACATATGCAGTTTTTGGGGTTACACCAGTAGAACCTTTCATTTTATACCCACAACACATTGTTGCCAATTCTTGACAGTTCTTTGCATTTCATGGTTCACTCATTTGGTGTCTAGCTGATCTGACTGTGAAATCTGACTTTGACACATTAGCATTATGTCAGGTCAAGTGTAAGTATAAAGGAAAGGAAAATCATCAGCAGATGTTGTGGTGGAAATATTCCACAGACATTCTTCATTTTCAACACATTTACTGCTATTTGTAGGTAATGAAGCTAACAGATGTCACAAAAATACACTCAACATGAAGACCATGACTATCAAATGCTCGTAAATGTCATAAATTTCCCTTCAATCTTGTCACTATAATTTTTGTACCCTTATCCATTTTCACATTATCATGTACTACTTAAAAGCTTCAATATATTTTAACCAAACCAACTGTTACCTGTATCACTGAATAATTAAACTGTGGCAATGCTGTAAAACACAAAGTGTACATTTTAGTGTCAGCTAACCTTGGCAACACATTCTATTGCAGAAAAAGAAAAAAAAATTGTTGAGTGAAAAACTTATCTAATGAAGTAATATTTTCCTGCTATTCCTAAACTTGCAGCTGCATTCTGGCACAGTAGACAAAAGATTGTAATATATTCTGATGGATTACCACATGGACTTTAAAGAAAGCATGTGGGTGCCAACAAAATGTGTGAGTAAAACAAAAGCATGAATTTGTAAAATGTTATGCAAACATTTCCAGGGAACACCAATATTTGTTTTAGGACTGTAAAATTTGCAGAGAGGATTGAACACTGTATGTTTGCCAGGAGTTATGTAGATGTAACCTAGCGTTAGAAGTACTGCTCCCACTGTCAAAAGACTGCCACCCACAGTCATTTAGGACAATACATGATGAAAATACAAACCAATTCTCCTTTTTTTAAGCATTCACTATGTTTAAAATATTTAAAAGATAGAATTTTAGAAAGAGCAATAAAATGCCCTGGAAACCTATCGCAACTGGTCAAGTTCAATGACTACTTAGTTTGTCTACAAGAAAATGTTCTTTAGTGATAATGTGAAAGCTTGTGACTGACTCAGCATAGTATGATTGCTGAATCCAAATTCATGACAAAATATTTACTAATGTATTGTGAGATTGAAAGGACTATGCTAAGGCCATTGTTTGATCTTCATTTTCTATGTAACTCTCTCCTGTCTACCCCAAATCTTAGAATCCCTACAGTGTGGAAACAGGTCCTTTGGCCCAACAAGTCCGCACTGAACCTTGGAGCATCCCAGCCATACCTATTGCCTTGTAACCCCCCTAATCTGCACATCCCTGAACACTAAGGGCAATTTAGCATGGCCAATCCACCCAACCTGCACATCTTTGGACTGTGGGACGAAACTGGAGCACCCGGAGGAAACCCATGCAGACAGAGGGAGAACATGCAAACTCCACACAGTCAGTCACCCAAGGCTGGAATCAAACCTGGGTCCCTGGCGCTGTGAGGCAGCAGTGCTAACCACTGAGCCATCGTGCTGCCCTGCAAAATGATCTTACATTTCCCATATTGGCATAATATTATGGAAGTACAGTATATGCTTTCATAACAATAGGAATAGATATTTCAATGCTTCTCGTCTGTTAACTTATTTCAAGAGAATTGAGTCCAGTCAAAATTTGTGGAACACCCTTCCAACCAGCATTGTGGGAGTACCTACACCCTGAAGATTGTGTCATTTCAAAAAGACAGCTCACAACTATCTTCTCAAGGATAATTAGGGATGGGCAATAAATTTGACCTAGACAGTGATCACCATATCCCATTGACAAACTATATATATATATACTATAACATATGGCCTGTCTCCTGTCTTAATTATTTTATGTGATATCATGAAAATTAACTTTGCAGCTTGTTTTCCTTAAGGAGGCCAGAGGCCACATTCTTTGAACCAAAAGCACATCACCATTGCTACTAAATTATTTCTGTGTGCTTCACCCAATGGACAGTTTTGCCAATTAAGTCCAAAAAGTAAATCTGTAGTGAATGCTGAGATGTTCTCTTATTTTCTAGTAAATCCTGCAATCATGGGAAAAATATTAGCGCTAAAGAATGGAATGCCTTCTTACTAATGGCACTTTCTATTATTTTCAATGCTCATTGTTTGGGTATAGCATAGCTTAAATGCAGTGTGAAATGTTTTTTACTTTGTGTAATAGCACTCATTGCTCCTATCTCAGTGATCACTACTAGTGCACCAATGTAATTTTTCAGCTAGTGCTCTGGAACGGCAATGAATTAATATTAAATTGAAAGTCACAAAGCCATCAACTTTTATGTATTGTTCTACCACCCTGACAATTTGGGTTATATTCAAAATCAAGTCCCACAGGGAAATCAAATTGTTGAAGAAATTGTGGCACAAAAGGCAATATCTATGGAAGATATGTACTGTAATGTAAAAACAATGTTATGTTTTCATGATGGATACATATAAATGTCCAGTCCAGGTTTGCACTGTGATAGCAGCAAACAGAATGCGTTTATATTCAGTGAAAGTGTAGCGATAGATTACCTGCTTCTCTGTCCATGACACAATAATCTGGTGAATTCTCAAAATATACTAGGTCATTCTTTGTTGGCTTTTTAAAGTTCTTGTTTGCTACAGTGAAACCAGTCCCATCTTGGTTCATGATCACCTGGATAGCTCCATTGTATTTCCTCCGCAGGTAGTCACCAGTTTTTTGAAAGTCTGCCATGGCAAGCCAGCAAGTTCGCAAAGTACATGATCCACTAACTCCATGGCATTTGCATTCAAGTTTCAGGAAGCGTTTTACAGCCTGCCAACAAAATAATACAGTATCTTCAGTTCTCACCAACAATATCATTGAAACATCAGTTCACTGGAGACATCAGCAGCAATTATCGAGCCGTAATAAATAAATATTTGCCACCAGGTGAATCTGACTGCAAATTAGGCATTATATAACTTAATTGCTCAAAACTGTTGTGATTTTATTCCTGCCAAATCTCAAGGCAAAATCAAGGTAGAATGGTGTTCAATTCCTATTGAGTGTGAATGCATGTGTGAGAATTACAGTTTCATCTACTCTTATAAAGAGCTTAAAGTACAGTATATATTTTTATATGTCTGGTTCTCATTGGAATCCTGAAATATTGAGTAAGAGAAACAGGATGGTTACCACCAAGAATTGTTACTTTCACTGTGCTGATGTTCACAGGATTGTCAGCAACTTTCCTACCCACAATACTGAAAGGTAATTTATTTCAATGAACTGATCTCTTCTCTAACCTATGGGTGGAGAATTCATTGATTGTTATACTTGGCGCATGTCCTAAAAGTCAGTCACACACTCCATGCAAGAGCTCGGAGCACACTAATTCTGTTTTTGACACCAGTGTGTGATTTTAGCACTATACAGGTTTTAAAAAAAGAAGTATATTAAGTAAAACAGATGACAGTTTATTAACATCAAAAAAGATATAAGCAATTAACTTCGACCTTTCATGTAAACTGATAAAGGGGCTGCAAACAAAATAGCCTTTGTCTTTTCAACTATTAGCTTATTTTCTGTATTTAATGCTTTCATTTCAGATGTATAGTGTTTCAAGTTCACCCTTCCCCTCTGTTTTTATTTTGTGTTGCTAATTTACAAAGCTACTTTCAGTGAGGAAATGAAGTGAAGCAACTGCATTAAGAACGAACTTTCAATCTTTTTGAGTTTATGTAAAAGCTGTTGTAAAGCCTTTTACTGCAACAAATTCAAACTGAGATATAGAAGATAACATAAAGGATTAGTTAGACTGAAAAAGTAACAAATGAAGAAGCGCTGTAGAGTAAATGAACAAAGAAATTTGCTGAACACAAAAATGAAAAGATAGAGACTGGACAGGTCACGTATTAGGAGAAAATGGATTTGTAAGAAGTATTATCAAGAAACGATTTCAATAAAAAAATAGGAGGAAGGACTATGAATGCAGGGCAGTTTGAAAATTAAAGCAAGTTATTGGCAAATGAAAAGACTGACATAGCATAGACACCATGGAAAGACTACTATGAGCCAAGCTGCTGCTTTCAGGCAAGCACACACATGATGATAATTACTGTAGTAAATGTATTTTTCTGCCTAGTGCAGAACATTTACATGTTGCTGTCAATGTGATTAATGTGGGCTAATGTACATCCTGAGGAGTACCTTGCCAATCATTGGCAATCACGCCTTGACCGACCACAAATATGGCTGGTAGAGAACTTAGTCAAGGTCTATGGTTTGAATAAAGAAGGGGAAGCTTTACTTTTAATTTAATCTTTTTAAACCTAACATTGGATATTTGATACAGAGATAGTAGGAACTGCAGATGCTGGAAAATCTGCGATAACAAGGTGTAGAGCTGGATGAACACAGCAGGCCAAGCAGCATCAGAGGAGCAGGAACGTGGACATTTCAAGTCTAGACCCTTCTTCAGAAAATGATATTCGATATGTTATGTTGACTTTGGATGCCTGGAGTAGGGAAGATTTTGTTAAGCAATCAATTCTCAAACATTCTTTAAAATCACTTCATTTTTATAACATCGAGAATGTGTTGCATACCTTTTAGGAATTGAAATTAAAAGACATTTGCAAATATTTTTGATTATGAAGAAATCAGCCCATTACCAAAACAAGCATACAGTCTCTCTTTAAAAGAAGCTGAAGTGTAAGAATAAACAAACCTTTCTACCAGCCCGATTATTATGCAGGTTCATCAGTGCTCTGGCATCCTTTCCTTTCTTTTCCTTGGCATCCACAAATGCTTTCGCAAAACTAATACCATAGTCAATATTATCACTGCATCCTCCCCAGTCGAAAGTTCCTTTGTTGTCCTTGGATCTGCCTTTCTTCTGAGGATCACAGGAACAAGAGCTAAGTTCTCCCTGACTACAGGCTCTTGTTATGGCAAACACAACTCCAGCAGAGGAGATGGCATAAACAAAGGCGACTTCTCTGCTACCTGTACCAGAATAGCACAAGATTGGTTAAAATGTTTACTGATACAAGACAAGCCCACATAAACATAAATGCATACCTCCATAAAAGATTTTTTTAATCATCACTATCCCTTTCAAATTAGGACATGATTCCATTCTACATTAATATTCTTATTTTCCAAAATGGAGTTTAAATTGATCCTGTATTCAAAATAACTATACCTTCAAAAGAACAAATACTTGGTTTGGGAGATAAAGATTTTAAATACAGTTCAAATATGAGAACCGAGTGAACACAAAACCAAGTTGTATTTTTGTGCTTAATTATTCTTCAAGTTGGGACCCAGGTTCTCTCAATTATCTAATCTTTCTTAATTGAAAAATTTCATAATTCAATATTTTGAGAAGGTAGTCCTTAGTGGCTTATGGTTGCAAATGCACCAATTTACAACTTTAATAAAGGCATAGCAATAAATTAGGATATGATTCAAGTCTGCATATTATGCAGTTCTGAGGAAGGGTCACCGGACCCGAAAAGTTAAATCTGTTTTTCCTTCACAGATGCTGCCAGACCTGAGTTTTTCCAGCAACTTTGTGTTCTGCATTTTATAAACAGAATTGTATTAATATTTTATACTGTAATAATTATTGGTTAAATAATAATGATCAACAGCTCGTATTGTAACAAGAACACAAATTATAGGAGTGGAAGTACACCATACAGCTCAATGAGCCTGCTCTGGCATTCAATATGCTCTTAGCTGATCTTGGGCTTCAACTCTTTTTTCTGCCCACTCAACATATTCCTCGATTTCCTGAAATGTCAAAAATCGATCTATCAGAGCTTTAAATATTTCTAGCAGAGAGTACCAATGATTGGCAATCCTTTTATTAAAGTATTTTCTCCTCATCTCAGTCCTAAAACAGTCCTCATGTTCCCTGGCATTGCAGATTGTTAGCCTAATGAATCAATTTCTGTTCACACATATACCTATATTAACATGTGTTCATTTATGGTTGATCTCACTATGACCTAGGAAGATGCACAGCTAACTGTATACTTTTGACTTGCCAGTTCTTCACGTTGTTCAGTTACCATTGTAATGCCTATTGCTGGCAAATAAAATATAACTGCAGCCTAAAAACATCAACAAACTGAGTAGAACAATTTCAGCAGTTGTGAAGATAATCACATCTCAGGACACAGTGTGCCTTTAAGTTTCATATTTTACGTACTTCGAAGTATGACTCTACCAAAAAGCGTGTGATCTCGATCCAAGGTGTTGCAATTCCAGCGGTGATGGCGGAATTGATGCTGACATTCTGCAATCCACTCTTTGGCGCCATCTCCAATTGATTGCATTGTATCGGGATGTTTATGACAAAGTTGTCGCTGTCTGCTCACTAAGCCTGGGATATTGTCGCAAATCACTTGGGTTCCAAGGGCACCCATATACCTGTCAGAATTGGTAGAAATGGTAAAAGAATGCCATATTCGAGATGCATTTAAAAGGATAACACTGACAGAAAATAACATCTTTTTGCAAGTTGCAACTAAATATGATTTAATGCTGTTAAGCCACATATTCAAATCACCTCTCCACTCCTCTCCATCTCATACCCTCCCTGTTTCTTATTTTCCTATCTATTTCACAATGACTGCCTGATATGCAACCTCTCCACTAAATGAAAAGTACCCAGGTCTCAAAGTATCAATATAAATATGAAAATATCTAATGTGGTTTATTAAATTCAGAGTCAGAAATTCTGTTGCTGTGATATGTACTCACTGTAGCACCTCTTCTCTATAACATATGGAAAGCATGTTGATTGAAGTTGAAATATTGTCACCTATGCTGCATTCTAGACAACGGCAAGAAATTCTGAGAAGGGTCACCGGACCCAAAACGTTAACTCTGTTTTCTCCTTCACAGATGCTGCCAGACCTGCTGAGCTTTTCCAGCAACATTGTTTTTGTTCCTGATTTTCAGCATCTCCAGTTGTTTGGTTTTTATGGCAAGAAATTATTTGCCGTGATCATTCAAAAAAAACTCCAAACAATTACAGAGGTAATGGGAACTGCAGATGTTGGAGAATCCAAGAAAACAAAGTGTGGAGCTGGATGAACACAGCAGGTCATGCTCCTAAGATGCTGCTTGGCCTGCTGTGTTCATCCATCTCCACACTTTGTTATCTCTGAACAATTACATGCAGCTACCACAATTTATTGGCAAATAGAAATATTATTTCTATGAACCTGCTGTTATAGAGGATAAAAATGTCACTTTTTATTTCTCTTGTTAAATAAGGGATGGTATAATAGTCTCCATATTTTCTAGGCTGGAAAATAGGGCTTAACAATACTTCAACAATGTTTGCTGCTATATTTAGATAGAACCTTGGAAATCATTGATATATTTTTGACATTTATTACCTGTGGTTCTCATAGAACCTTGCCAATGGTAGTTAATGATGGGTGATAAATGCCCCAAACCAAGAATGCATATATTAAAAAATGACCCTATCACATCAAGCTGGGTCCCAAGAGTTTCAATCCTTCATGCTCCTGATGTGGAAAAATGTAGACAGGCTGATAGCTGGACAATAGTAGTACTAGTGCCTCAATATTTGGCTTTGTAGTAATCATTTAGGAACTGGTGCACTTAAAGACATTCACTGCAAAACAGATGGTGTCATTCAATTTCCTGACAACTCATTTAATCTTTTCTCCTGACCAGCCAGGTTGCTAATTAGCAGAACTTAAAAGTAACTCCATGTTGTTGTCTTTGAGAAAAATCCCAACTTCAAATTTGAACATTGAATCTGATGAGACAGCTATTTGCAGGTTACTATTCCATATGGGAATGAAAAAGTGGTAATTTGAGGTTTGAGCTTTGAAAATTTTAACTTCAGCAGCTAATGGCCTGATAATTTGAAGATAACTGAATCTGTTCTCTTAAATCATAGTCCAGGAATTTCTGCAACAAAACCTTAAATTAAAAGTAAATCTTCCATAAATAGAGAATGTAAGAATACAATCTTGAGAATCTATTTTTCTAACACGTTCAATGAGCCTAGATAAAATGATTTGATCCATTTTAATTTGATACTAGGAGTGCTCTCCTGAGGTGGAGCATGGGAATATGCAGAAAAAGCTTATCATTGGATGAGTTTGAGATTTCTCTTCTGCATCTAACTATACTGTAACTAAGCTGAATGGAACCACCAAGACTCTGTTACTGGACTCTCAATTTTCCTATTCTCCAGTATTGATTCTCACTTCCGTCATAAGTAGAAAGCAATGCAATACTCTGGAGTATTGGGCTGGATGGGATTTATCCTCGGATCCTCTGGGAAGGCAGGGAGGAGATAGCCGAGCCTTTGGCATTGATCTTTAACTCGTCATTGTCTACGGGAATAGTGCCAGAGGCTAGAGGATAGCAAATGTGGTTCCCCTGTTCAAGAAGGGGACTAGAGACAACCCTGGTAATTATAGACCAGTGAGCCTTACCTCAGTTGTTGGTAAAGTGTTGGAAAAGGTTATAAGGGATAGGATTTATAATCATCTAGAAAAGAATAAATTGATTAGGGGTAGTCAGCACGGTTTTGTGAAGGGAAGGTCATGCCTCATAAACCTTATTGAGTTCTTTGAGAAGGTGACCAAACAGGTAGATGAGAGTAAACTGGTTGATGTGGTGTATATGGATTTCAGCAAGGCATTCGACAAGGTTCCCCACAGTAGGCTTTTGTACAAAATGCGGAGGAATGGAATTGTGGGAGATATAGCAGTTTGGATTGGAAATTGGCTTGCTGAAAGAAGACAGAGGGTGGTAGTTGATGGGAAATGTTCATCCTGGAGAGCAGTTACTAGTGGTGTATCGCAAGGGTCGGTGTTGGGTCCACTGCTGTTTGTCATTTTTATAAATAGCCTTGATGAAGGCGTAGAAGGACGGGTTAGTAAATTTGCAGACGACACTAAGGTCGGTGGAGTTGTGGATAGTGACGAAGGATGCTGTAGGTTTCAGAGAGACATAGATAAGCTGCAGAGCTGGGCTGAGAGGTGGCAAATGGAGTTTAATGCAGACAAGTGTGAGGTGATGCACTTTGGTAGGAGTAACCAGAAGGCAAAGTACTGGGCTAATGGTAAGATTCTTGGTAGTGTAGATAAGCAGAGAGATCTCGGTGTCCATGTACACAGATCCTTGAAAGTTGTCACCCAGGTTGACAGGGCTGTTAAGAAGGCATACAGTGTTTTAGCTTTTATTAATAGAGGGATCGAGTTCCAGAACCAAGAGGTTATGGTGAAGCTGTACAAAACTTTGGTGCGGCCACACTTGGAGTATTGTGTACAGTTCTGGTCACCGCATTATAAGAAGGATGTGGACGCTTTGGAAAGGGTGCAGAGGAGATTTACTAGGATGTTGCCTGGTATGGAAGGAAGGTCTTACGAGGAAAGGCTGAGGGACTTGAGGCTGTTTTCATTAGAGAGAAGAAGGTTGAGAGGTGACTTAATTGAAACATATAAAATAATCAGAGGGTTAGATAGGGTGGATAGGGAGAGCCTTTTTCCTAGGATGGTGACGGCGAGCATGAGGGGGCATAGCTTTAAATTGAGGGGTGAAAGATATAGGACAGATGTCAGAGGTAGTTTCTTTACTCAGAGAGTAGTAAGGGAATGGGACACTTTGCCTGCAACGGTAGTAGATTCACCAACTTTAAGTACATTTAAGTCATCATTGGACAAGCATATGGACGTACATGGAATAGTGTAGGTTAGATGGGCTTGAGATCGGTATGACAGGTCGGCACAACATCGAGGGCCGAAGGGCCTGTACTGTGCTGTAATGTTCTATGTTCTATGTTCTATGTTCAAACATACCCTAAAAATATTCTGAAAGCAGAAATTGTTCTCACAGCCAGAGTAAATGTTTGGGACAGACCAAATGGTACTGTTGCATTTGACTGTATCTTACCGTATTGTCCTCCAAAGAACAAAAAAAACTATGCTATTATAAAACTCACAGTTTACTAAAAGAAACATAAAGTGAAAATCTACTGATGGACATTACAGCATATTTATCCTGGTACTTTGATGAAGAACAGTGAAACTCCTCCCAAGGCAAGCTCCTGAACCTGATCATTACATTATAGAGAGGTTACTGTCCTTCTTAGAAGATGTGGAGAAGCTGGTGTTGGGCTGGGGTGGACAAAATCAGAAGTCACATGACACCAGGTTATAGTCCAACACGTTATTTGAAATCATGAGACTTAATCTGACAAAGGCGCAGCATTCCAAAAGTTTGTGATTTCAAATAAACTTGTTGGAATATAACCTGGTGTCGTGTGACTTTGACTTCCTAGAAGAAGCGGGGTAATCGGAGAGGCAGTGGCCAAGTGTATAATGGCCGGACTATTAATCCAAAGGTTGAGGTAATGTTCTGGGGAACTGGATCTGAATCCCATCAGTGTAGATGGTGGAATTTCACTTTAAAATTTTGTAAGAGTTTGGAATTAAGAGCCAAATGTTTACATTGTTGTTGATTGTCAGAATAAAGTACCTAGTTCATTATTGTCCTTCAGGGAAGGAAACTGCATCCCTTACCTGGTCTGCCTTATATGTGACTCCAAACCCATATTAATGTGGTTGTCTCTTAATTGTCCTCAGCCAGCAACATCCATATATAAAGGGTGGAGAAGTTAACGTGTTAACATTTATACAATGAAACAAGATGCTGCGAGTTATGAAATAGAGCTTCTTTCTGCAGTTATTAGGTTAACATATTAGTCGTTGATTTCAGCATTCTTACTATCAGCAACATACAAGTCATTCATGCTGATCGTAAGAAGAAAAGCAAATATACCGTGTGAGTGCATTCGTGTAAGGTTGGGTCAGGAAGGGCCTTTCACATCAAAATAAACATTTGGAAAGCCATCCCTGAAATTGCTGGTTGCAAGCTAACCTTGCTTCTGACATAAAGAAGATAGAAAATGAAAATGAGCAGTGCAGAATGTCAGCTTTGGTGCTGTGAAATACTACGTTCATCTTTCTTCTATTTGTTTTGTTTCAGTTTTATATCTTGCACATTATGAGGCCCGTATTAAGGACTGACGCAAAGTATTTTATTAAAACGAAAAGGGATAGACAGGACAGACAGGGATACAAAATATTTAAAAGGGTAGACAGTTTTGCCTAGTTAGGGAGTCTATAACCAGGGGCCATCATTTTTTTTAAAATGAAAGAACTGTGGATGCTGTAAATCAGAAATAAATCAGTGTGCTGAGGACGCTATTTCGAAACATTAATTCTGATTTCTCTTCACAGATGCTGCCAGATCTGCTGAGCTTTTGCAGCAATTTCTGTTTTTGGCATTCTTTAAAAATAAGCCAATTAACAACAGGGAATGGAACAAAGAGCCATGCTGGTAACTTTAGATGAGAAAAGTTAGGAGATTGCTCCATAAACACCAGCACAGGTTGTTTTGGCTGAAACACCTGTTTCCACATAATTTTCCCTACACATAGCTTGGTATCATCAGCAAATGTGAAAAAACTACATTTGGTCCCTGTCTCCAAATCATTGATATATGTTATTAACAGCTAGCACCTAAATACTGATGTTCCCAGTACCTCACTTAGTTACAGCATGTGAAGGTGAGAATAACCCATTTAGAGCCATAGACTCATGCAGCATGGTAACAGGCTGTTCAGTCCAATCAGTCCATGCTGACCGCAATCCCAAACTAAACTAGTGTGACCTGCCTGTTGCTGGCCTATATCCCTCCAAGCTTCTCCTATGCATGTACTTGTCAAAATGTCTTTTAAATGTTGTAATTGTACCGCAGTTACCTCTTCCTCTGGAAGTTCATTTCACACACAAACCACACTGTGTAAAAAAATTTCCCGTCATGTCTTTTTTAAAATTCTTTCTCCTTTCACCTTAAATATATGGTCCCTAGTCTTGAAATCCCCCATCCTAGGGAAAGGACAACTAACCCCTCATTGTTTTATAAACTTCTATAAGGTTGTTTCTCAACATCCTACACTCCAGTGAAAGAAGTCCCAGCCCAACCAGCCTTTCTTTATAATTCAAGCCTTCGATACTGTGGTAAATCTATTCTGAACCTTTCCAGCTTAATAATATCCTTTCTATAAATGGACGATGAGAATTGGACACAGTATTCCAGAAGAGTCCATACCAATATCCAGTAGAACCTCAACATGACTTCCCAACTCCTATACTCAAAGGTCTGAGCAATGAAGGCACGTATGCCAAATGCCTTTTTAAACCCCCTGTCTGTATGTGACACAAACTTTAAAGAACTACGCACCTGAACCCCTGTTCTACAACATTACCCAAGGCCCTACAATTAACTGTATAAGATCTATCCTTGTTTGTTGTACCAAAATGCAATACCTTGCATTTAACCAGATTGAACTCCATCTGCACTTGTCAGCTCATTGACCCATTTCATAAGATCCCTTTGTAATCTTCAAAAACCTTCTTCACTGTCTACTATGCCACCAGTTTTATAAGTCTGCACACTTGCTAAATTTTACATTCTTCTACATTCCTTCCACATGCCTTCTACATTCACCTCCAATCATTAATGTCAATGGCAAACAAAAGAGGACCCAGAACTGATTACTTTGGGACACAGCTGGTCACAAGCCTCCAGTATGAAAGGCAACCCTCCACCATTATTCTCTGCATCCTGCCATTAAGCCAATTATGTTTCCAACTGGCAAGCTCACCTTGAATTTCATGTGATCTATCTTTGCTAATTAGTCTACCATACGGATCTTTGTAATAGGCATTACTAACATCCAAATAAACAACATCTCCTTCTCTACCATCATCAATCTTTTGGGTAACTTCCTCAAAAAACTCAATCAAGTTTGTGAGACGCACTTTTAATAGCACAAAACCACGTTAACCATTCCTGATCATTTTTTGCCTCTCAAAATGCCCATTAAACCTGTCCTTTAAAATCACCACCAACAATTTACCCACAACTGAAGTTTGACTCACAGGTGTATAGTTCCCCAATTTCTCCTTACAACCTTTCTTAAGCAAAGGTACACCATTAGCCACCCTCCAGTCATCAGGCACCCTACCCATAGTTATAGCTGATATGAATATTTCTGCAAGGGGTTTTATAATTTCCTCCCTTACTACCTACAACATTCTGGGATACATTAGATCAGTTCCTGGAGATTTATCCACCTTTTTCAATTTTCTAAAACCTCCCAAACTTCCTCTTCAGTGATGTGAACTGTTTTTAAAACATCAAAGTTTATTTCTCTGCATTCTCTAGCCTCCATTTTTTTCTCCACAGTAAAAACTGGCATGAAATATTCATTTAGAATTTCTCCAATCTCCTTTATTCTTATTATCTGTTTTATTTTTGTTACCCAATCATTAGTCAAGGCTGGTAAATTACCTCCTATGTGGAGCGATAAAATTGAGCTGTAGGGAAGTTATTCTAAACCTGTATGAAATATTAGTCAGGCTCTCTGATTAAGGGTCTAGGCCCGAAACGTCAGCTTTTGTGCTCCTGAGATGCTGCTTGGCCTGCTGTGTTCATCCAGCCTCACATTTTATTATCTTGGAATTCTCCAGCATCTGCAGTTCCCATTATCTCTGAAATATTAGTCAGACCACATTGGAGTACAGATTGCATTTCTGGTTACTCTGTAATAAAAAAAAGATTATCCAGGGACTGGGGACAGTGTAAAGAAAATTCATAAGGACGAATACCAGAAATTGACAGGCAAACTGCTCTCTTTCCTCTTAGAAAGAGGAAGGGGGTGCGGCGGGTGGGAGGTGGTGACCACATAAAGGGCTTTAAAATAATGATAAGTTTTGATGGAGTGGATCGAAAGAGAATGACTTTTCTTGTGGGGAAGGAAACAACTAGGGGCCATCATCACCAGGTAGTCACCAAGAAATCCAATAGACATCCAGAAAGTAAACCTTCTTTACCCTAAGAGTGGTGAGAATGTGGAATCTGCTATCGCAGGAGTGTTGAAGTCAATACTACAGAGATGTTTAATGGGGAACCAGTCAATTTACAAGAGAGAGCGGAATAAAGAACTATGCTGGTAAATTTATATGCCGAAATTTAGGACTGGGTTAGACGGGCCGAATCACGTGTTTCTGTGCCCTATGCAATCCTGTGTAATACCAAGTAACATATTTAAAATATCAAAACATTCAAATTCCGGTGCATAAAGATTGATATATTTAGCTGCTTGAAATGTTCTTTACAATTAGCTGTTCCCAATATTGATGATCTAACGTCTTGAGTTCGGTCAGACAAAAATAAATCAGATCTATTTAAGATATATTTTTAGAAGTTTCCAACTTTGTTTTATACCAGGTATTTGTAGAAATTTTGTACAGTTTGCTGAATTTTTTGCAAAGGCAAAGGGGTTAGGCTTACACATTGAATGACTTTACTTCTGACATTGCTATCAGTTTGTGGTTGGAACCAGCCTGTTGCTTATTGCTTTGGATGGGGCGAAATGTTTGCCATTGAGAATGAAACCGTCCGAGGGCAACACTAAATTAGGATCATAGAATATTTCGTATAAATTTTATTTTAAGATTTACCTCCTGTATATCTGCCGGCGTTTTTCTTTCAGAATCCCAAATGACCCATATTTAATTTGACAGATTCAAGTGAGCGTTTCGGGGGCTGAATTTGGATCTATCAGCTTTCAGCTCCGTTTATGTTGGCGGGGAGGTGAGGGAGCTATAGCAAACAAGTTGAAGAACAGCAGGAGAAAGAATTATGGAGATTTGAAGAAGTTCTTTGACGTGTAAATCATCTGCTTCATAATTCACAATATCAGAGTAGGGGCAAAAATTCACTCATTTATTTCTGTCTGGGCAATATTTTCTTAGGGGCTTTTGTACAGTCTTGAAGTTCAGTCTGCTCAAGTTGTCTATTCTGACCCGTGAAACGTGTCGTCTTTCTCCATATGTTCACTGAGACATATTGCTGACACGTTGCCACTGGTGTGCCATACTAGTGTACAGCCCCCACCTCAATCCCCAAACCTTCTGCTGGGAGAGGAGAGATAGTGGTGGAAGAGACAGTCCGTGACATTGCTGTACTTTCGGAATGAGGACACATGAACCAGCACTCGTGTGCCACAAACGCGCAGGTTTGGCGGCTAAATCCAATGTGGAAGTTTGAACTGGCTCTTATTTCAGAAACTGAGACAAATCATTGACTTTTCAAATAAAGAGTGGGAGAGATCGTAAAATGAGCTTCAAATACAGGAAGAGGTGGTTTTTGCAGGCTATTTCTGTTCTCTAGTTATTTTTGCTCTCAAAGCTCTCCAAATCGGAGAGCATTAGGACCGCGAGGAAATCGAGTGTGTTATAAAAGGCGTTAAAACATCAGGCTCCATCAGATTGCTGGGCAGGGACGGGATTTGGGGGCGGGGGGGATGTTTTGGGATATTATCTGCACTTCCAACACAAACACACTAAAAGTGAGTGACTTACCACCATGACGAGCAGATCCGAGGTGTGAACCACACGCAGATCAGAAACAGGGACCGCCAGAGCCCCCAGAGCAGGGAGTTCATATTAAAACGCTCAAGATCTGTGCCCGTTCAGACCACACATGGTTTGAAGAAGATGTTCCATCGATTGGCGTTTTCAGATGAGTAAGCGCCAGGAGCAAAGACTGGGCGAGTGTCAATTGCCCCGGTCTTGGTATAAAGTTCACCAACGTTATAAACAGGACGAGACGGACCGTTGCAGTGTTGTCGATGAGAGCATTTGGTAAAGCCTTGTGCCTGGTGCACTTTACAGATGGAATAATTGTGTGTGCTTGTTGTGAGACATAGCTGTGTTAATTTTTGTTGGCGTAGTAGAGGTTAGGGTTGGTGTGGGACTAGATTATGAAGGCTGCTTCCAGTCCTATGATTCCAAACGGGGTGGGGCAGGCGTGTTTTGATGGATGAAATGATTTAGCGGTAAAACCTCCCTAATCAGAGGCGTCAGCGCTTCATCATTTTCATAGGAGGAACCAAGCTCATCATCCTTCAACTGGACTGGACGGTCAGTCGGTGCACACCACATAAAAGCCTTCCAGTCAAAGCCAGAAATCAATAATATATTGGAGACGCTTGTCCGAATGCGATTGGGAAAACAGAATTTCTGATGGGTCTGATCGGGTGCGACCGACTGCAACGTATGGGGCAAAGGGGTCAGCGTGCTCTTTAAGCTTTATAGGGAGCTCACTGTAAACTGTTTGATCGGAGTAAATGGTTAAATGCTCACTCAGTTTTATGTCTCTATAGTTACTGATAATAATGTGTACTTCCAACTAACGGGGATTTATCAGTCCCTAAACTCGCGGGTGTTACATGAATTAAGATAACACAATAACTGGATTATTAAAAAGGACAGATATTAGCGGAGCACCCACAAATGAAGTAATTGCGTGCATTTGAAATCCTCGCATTGTTAACATTGATTTTTACCAACTCAAAGATGGTGTGTGTGTTTGTGTGTAAACCAGCTCGTCAGTGGTTGTCAAGTTCTTTGGCCTCGAAGAATATCCCGAGGTTTTGTCACAACTGATTCGATCAGTGACCACAATTTTGGAAAGAAAGGTCAAAATTCTGGGTTCTGGAGATGTGGTTCTTTAGTGCTGAGGGAAACCTGCGATACAGGGGTGGGTTATCAGCCTTGTTGAGCAGCCCGGTCAGTCAGTGCCCACTTCTTCCCAATCCAACAAAACCTACAGAGCAGACGCCGGAATCAGCAACATGACATCCACGACCATCCCAGACCACTTTCATGAAACAGCAGAACGATCGTGTCCAGAGGTGATTTATTCAACTCCGTGAGCAAGGATAGCAACAACCTCCACGTCAAGGATAGCGACATCAGAAAGATTATTTTTTTAAAAAATCACACGCAAGTGCCATATTCGATTAGTATTTATTTACTAACATTAGGATACTGTCACTCCTCCTCACCAAGTAGGACGCATTTTACAATCCCGAAACGTCAGCTTTTGTGCTCCTGAGATGCTGCTTGGCCTGCTGTGTTCATCCAGCTCCACACTTTCTTATCTCGGATTCTCCAGCATCTGCAGTTCCCATTATCTCGCATTTTACAATCGTCCATTTAGCGCCCATAACATTATTAAATCCTGGAGCTCTGATGTAATTTCTTCCCCGTTGCAATGTCTTAATCCGAAGCTAGTAAATCAACATTAGAACAAACTGACATTCTAGACAGGCCTGTTCCTTCGAAAACACCCATCTCTTTTCCATGTATTTGTAAGGGTATGACCGTAGACGGACCTGTGAATTCTTCCGTTCTGTTTTGACTTATGGCGATCAGAAATAACTCTCAGCAACAATATATCAGCAACAATACACACCAAGAGGCTTGTAGGTATTTTAAACAACCTGCTCAGGCACGCATCTGGAACAGGTGAGACTTGAACCCGAGTCTCTTATGGGAACAGTGCCACTACACCACAAGAACATCGGGGGGTGGGGGGGGGGGGGGTGAACCTTTTTTATGCACAACAAGTCGCAGATAAACTAGACAAAGGAGCCTGTATAAGAATAATTGAATCGGCGTCTCAGCACCAAAACCAAAGCAATCTGCAGCCTTTCTAATGGAGTTCATACAAGCATGGATTGTACGGCAGCTTTTCAACATGCATGAATAGACGAATATTTAAAATCCTATCTGCACCACTTATACGTCTCACTTGTATTACATATTGTAAAGTTAAATATGTCCTTAGGAGTGCATAGCTGTGTACTACATATACCATTCTGAAAATACAGATCTGGTAAATTTTACCACCAAATTGAATAGGAGACCGAATCGAATTATTTTGTACTTGGTATTTCTATCGAACAATCCTATCAATTTTTTCAAACTGGAAATTTTCATTGGCTGGAGTCTTATTTCTTGTTCTTTTAGTCTGAATGCTGTTAACATGAAACTAAAAACAAACATGTTGCTCGAGCGTTCAGTTCCTCGCTCGTATATTACTTTATAATTGTTACATCGAGATGCTTCCAGTCAGTGGAAAACAACCAAACTCTGCCCCTCGAATTACCATGCTATTACCGACATCGACGTTGGGCCGGTAGCAAAATTCTTCGAGTGAGATTTGCTGGCTTATTTACATTTTAAAGTGCCACATTAGGTCTCCAGTGTTTTCCCAAGTTTCCGTTGCGATTCCTAGCAGTTCAGAAAGAGGAAGTGAACCAAAGTAACTCTTGAAATGCCGTATTTCAGGCGCAAATCTCGATACACCTTGCCTACGGAAAGGCGAAGTGAAATCAATATTAGAATAAGTAAAGATTTGAGCCTCAAAATTCACAGCCTCATTTTCAGGGCGAGCCAGCAATTTCACATCCTTTTTCGTTAAACAATCATTTAAGCAAATGAAAGGTACATGAGTATGAATTTCGTGCCCCGATTTTTCGACACTTCAATGTTCGACCATTGATGTAACACCTGCACGATTGTGTTACAGTGCTCTATTTAAATTCCTGATGAAAATACCAGACAGCGAATTGTAAAAATAAGTCTACATTCAGGTATTTTCCAAATTGCACGAAGGAAAGCAACTGATACAAAACTCAATGAAAAAAAAAGACATCATTTCACTTTCAGTTGTAAATTGTGCCGTAACTTCTTCCTGGAGATCCAATCACTTTGTATGGTCAGTTGTATTCTGTTTAGAACAAAAACAAAGTTGCTGGAAAAGCTCAACAGGTCTGGCAGCATCTGTGGAGGAGAAAACAGTGTTAACGTTTCGGGTCCAGTGACCCTTCCTCAGAAGTGATGGTGGCCTGAAACTTCAGTTGGAATCTGCATGGGGTGAGTCTGAGCCGGAAGCAGTCACTGAGGAATGTGATATGGCTGTGGAAACGAGTTTTAACAAATACCTGGTCAAACGCCAGGAGTGACAGTGAAATTAATGTCGGTGGGCAAGAAGTGAGATTGGAACGGAAATCCCGTCGGAGGGAGGAGCACAACTTCTTCCAGGGCATGCCTGGAAGAGATATGGCAGTGAGTTAAATACTAAATAAAAACCAAAAGCACTGCGGAAGCTGTAAATCAGGAACAAAAACAAAGTTGCTGGGAAAGCTCAGCAGGTCTGGCAGCATCTGTGGAGGAGAAAACAGAATTAACGCTTCGGGTCCAGTGACCCTTTCGCAGAACTGCTGGTGTATTCTGTTTTGATCCTGGTTTCACTTTTCGTTGGGTTAATGGCAAATGCAAAGTTGGGGGCCTTTTCCGACTGGAAGGTCGTTGTTTTTGCGCGGAAACAAAAACATTGGACGCAGGGCGGTGATGAAGCTGAATGTGTTGCTTTTCAAGCGTCTAGTCCATGGAAATGATTGGATCGAGAGCACATTTCCGATAGGGACACATGGTTTCAAGGAAAGCAACAGTTTGTCACTTCCACCAGACCTTAGAACAGTTGTCAACCCCTGAAAATGAAGGGTAGGGTTTTGACAACGAGCCGCACAGAAACGCGGACAGGACCAGCACATTTGGGTCGGACGATGCATGAAGCGATTAACACTGAATGGGAACTGGGCAGGTTTTACTCCAAGCAGCCTCCAGAACTCCTAATCGCTCTGTGGACAATCGAAGCACCACAAACAACTTAACACGTTTGCAAATACAAATCCCGTTTAAAAAAGTCAGCACATTACGTATTTGAGATAATGGGAACTGCAGATGCTGGAGATTCCAAGATAATAAAATGTGAGGCTGGATGAACACAGCAGGCCAAGCAGCATCTCAGGAGCACAAAAGCTGACGTTTCGGGCCTAGACCCTTCATTACGTATTTGTTTGGTAAGAAAAAATATAGTTAATGACGGCAGAAACAACCGTTCTGTATTTCACCAAATTTTACGTTCATAAAGGCCTGCATATACATATTACACCATGAAGTTAAATAACGAGGTGGGTTAGTAATTATTTCATGGAAAGGAATGCGGTCAACATTAAATGCTGCCAAAAAATGGCAGTTCTTTTGGTTTGTTTAATTTTCACTAAGAACATGTCCCCGGATCGGTAACTGGGCGGATTGTCAGATTAAACAGCAGGAGAAAGTACTTGTCAAAAACTCCATTTGGTAACGGATTAAAGCTTTAAAATCTTATGAAGTATTTGGTCCTGACAAGAACAGATGAGGTTTGTGCCAACACCGGGGCTAATTAACGCTGCTTAAATCCCCCTGTCTGATCCAGTCGGACACACACCTCACACTCAGATCGTCCGGCACATCTTTAATTCTGCCATCAGACCTCCCAGTTCCTCGGTTCCACTAACAGTACAACACAAAATGTGCATTTTAGCGAAATAATCAAACGCACTATGAAGCAAGCACATTCAGAAAGTTTGCCGTAAGCGAGAAGGATAAATTCAGCAAGAAGATGCCATTTTGCACATAACCGCATTATGACATCAAACTTTAAACATATCAGGGAGCGTGAACGCTCTTATGCTAACCTTCGCTTTCAAACGCCTATCTATTTTACGACAATGATATTCTGTCATGGGCTCAACAAGGTGACGCCAGCAAGGATGGAACACAACTGCAAGGCCATGTCAGAAGCTTCTGTCAACTTTTTTTGCAAATAGGTATAAGTGAACACTGTTCTCATTGTAGATATTAGAGCCAGCTTGTCTACTGGACTGAACAGTCTTCGAAAATTACACTGTCGCTCATTGCCAATCTTTTCAGGTTTTGCATCTTTTAAACGCAAGCCGATGCCAAATTATAGTATGAGTTTGTCGTGAGGCCAATTCATATTGCATCTATTAAGCAGGGTCAAAATGGGTCATTTTCTCTGATCTTACAGCTACTAATCTCCCAAAATGTTTCTCTCTCTTAATTCGCGTAAATCTCTTTCACTTCTCGCGTTCTATTCCTTGATCTAATTTGACACCCAGTTAAGAATCGCTTGGATTCTAAAGCACTCATCTTGTTTCCAATTGATTCACGATCTTGACCCTCCAGTAGCTATACAGCCCTCCATACATGACTCCCTCCGATTAACCTTCACCACAAGTCTGCTACCCTGCAGGGTCCTTTTTAAAGATTGGCGAGCACGCGCGCTTCTTGAAGGAGCGAGAACCAAATGGAATTCAACCAGAAAAGGGAGGTAAGGAGGTGCGGGCATGGGGTACAGAAGTAGTGACCCTATTTTTGAACCATAAGGCCCAGGTTCAAGTCCCATCCGCTCCAGCAGTGTCCAGTTACATCTCTGAACTCGTTGATTAGTAAAATAGAAATAAGGTATGGACTAACAAGGCAAGGGATTGCACTATGATTGGTAGGATACTGAAAAGAAGATTTCGGAAGATCAGACAGAATTTGGAGTAGTTAATAAAATGTGAGGCTGGATGAACACAGCAGGCCCAGCAGCATCTCAGGAGCACAAAAGCTGACGTTTCGGGTCTAGACCCTTTATCAGAGAGGAGGATGGGGTGAGGGTTCTGGAATAAATAGGGAGAGAGGGGGAGGTGGAATGAAGATGGAGAGAAAAGAAGATAGGTGGAGAGGAGAGTATAGGTGGGGAGGTAGGGAGGGGATAGGTCAGCCCAGGGAAGACGGACAGGTCAAGGAGGTGGGATGAGGTTAGTAGGTAGGAGATGGAGGTGTGGCTTGGGGTGGGAGGAAGGGATGGGTGAGAGGAAGAACAGGTTAGGGAGGCAGAGACAGGTTGGACTGGTTTTGGGATGCAGTGGGTGGAGGGGAAGAGCTAGGCTGGTTGTGTGGTGCATTGGGGGGAGGGGACGAAACTGGGCTGGTTTTGGGATGCGGTGGGGGAAGGGGAGATTTTGAAGCTGGTGAAGTCCACATTGATACCATTGGGCTGCAGGGTTTCCAAGCGGAATATGAGTTGCTGTTCCTGCAACCTTCGGGTGGCATCATTGTGGCACTGCAGGAGGCCCATGATGGACATGTCATCTAAAGAATGGGAGGGGGAGTGGAAATGGTTTGCGACTGGGAGGTGCAGTTGTTTATTGCGAACTGAGCGGAGGTGTTCTGCAAAGCGGTCCCCAAGCCTCCGCTTGGTTTCCCCAATGTAGAGGAAGCCACACTGGGTACAATGGATACAGTGTACCACATTGGCAGATGTGCAGGTGAACCTCTGCTTAATATGGAAAGTCATCTTGGGGCCTGGGATAGGGGTGAGGGAGGAGGTGTGGGGGCAAGTGTAGCATTTCCTGTGGTTGCAGGGGAAGGTGCCAGGTGTGGTGGAGTTGGAGGGCAGTGTGGAGCAAACAAGGCAGACACGGAGAGAGTGGTCTCTCCAGAAAGCAGACAAGGGTGGGGATGGAAAAATGTCTTGGGTGGTGGGGTCGGATTGTAGATGGCAGAAGTGTCGGAGGATGATGCATTGTATCCGGAGGTTGGTGGGGTGGTGTGTGAGAATGAGGGAGATCCTCTTGGGGCGGTTGTGGCGGGGCCGGGGTGTGGGGATGTGTGGCAAGAAATGCGGGAGACGTGGTCAAGGGCGCTCTCGACCACTGTGGGGGGAAAGTTGCGGTCCTTGAAGAGCTTGGACATTTGGGATGTGCGGGAGTGGAATGCCTCATTGTGGGAGCAGTTGCAGCGGAGGTGGAGGAATTGGGAATAGGGGATGGAATTTTTGCAGGAGGGTGGGTGGGAGGAGGTGTATTCTAGGTAGCTGTGGGAGTCGGTGGGCTTGAAATGGACATCAGTTACAAGCTGGTTCCCTGAGATAGAGACTGAGAGGTCCAGGAAGGTGAGGGATGTGCTGGAGATGGCCCAGGTGAACTGAAGGTTGGGGTGGAAGGTGTTGGTGAAGTGGATGAACTGTTCGAGCTCCTCTGGGGAGCAGGAGGCAGCGCCGATACAGTCATCAATGTAACAGAGGAAGAGGTGGGGTTTGGTGCCTGTGTAGGTGCGGAAGAGGGACTGTTCCACGTAACCTACAAAGAGGCAGGCATAGCTGGGGCCCATGCGAGTGCCCCTTTGTCTGTAGGAAGTGGGAGGAATCGAAAGAGAAGTTGTTGAGGGTGAGGACGAGTTCGGCTAGGTGGATGAGGGTGTCGGTGGAGGGGGACTGGTCGGGCCTGCAGGACAGGAAGAAGCGGAGGGCCTTGAGGCCATCTGCATGCGGATTACAGGTGTATAGGGACTGGACGTCCATGGTGAAAATGAGGTGTTGGGGGCCAGGCAATTGGAAGTTCTGGAGGAGGTGGAGGGCGTGGGTGGTGTCACGGACATAGGTGGGGAGTTCCTGGTCCAAAGGGGAGAAAATGGAGTCCAGATAGTTGGAGATGAGTTCGGTGGGGTAGGAACAGGCTGAGACAATGGGTCGACCAGGGCAGGCAGGTTTGTGGATTTTGGGAAGGAGATAGAAACGGAATTTGGAGTATGTGAGGCCTATAGGAATACTTGCCTTATTAGCCAAGGTGTAGAATATAAGAGCAAATAGGTCACACTGGAACTGGGAAGAAGGCTGGTTGGCTACAACTACAGTACTGTGTACAATTCTGGACACCATGTTATAGCAGAAATGTGATTGCACGAGAGAGGAGATTTACAGGATCCTGCCTAGACTGGAGGGTCTGAGCCATAAGGAAAGATTGGAGACACTGGATTGTTTTCCATGGAGCAGTGGAGGATGAGAGGGGACTTCATACAGGTGTATTGATCATGAGGGTCATTAACAAGGGGCATAATTTTAAGATAAGAAGTAGAAGGCTTAGAGATGGTTACATATTTTCACTCACTTGGTGGCAGGACTCTGAAACTCACTGCCTGAAAGTGTGATTAATTCAAACTTTTGTATCAATAAGCAACATTTGGATATTCGCTTGTTTTACCATATTCTCCAGGCTACGGGCCTGAAGCTGGAAATGGGATTTGTGTAATCAGATGTTTTTTGAGTGGTGTGAACATATTTGGCTCATTAGCCCCATTCTGAGCTGTAAATATTTATGGGAATGGGTGATGACAGTTAGACCTCTTCAACTTCACAGGAATACCGCCTCCACAACATTTGACTCTTCAATCAGATCACTTCAGCGCATCTGATATCAACCCTCCCCACTCCCACTGCCTAAATCTTAAACTCTAGTGTTCTGCCTTCCCCAACTTCTATCTCTCTACATTTCTTTCCTCCTTTGAGACCCTCTTAAAACCTACTTCTCTGACCAAGCTTTTGGTTAGCTTACCTGATATCATAGTTGGCTGTGTCAATGTTTGCTTGGTAACATGCCTACAAAGGAATTTGCATTTTGCACCTCCATGATTGAGTTGATGTGGAAATGTTGTGAAGTCTTTTTGCACTGCAGCTATCAATGATACCTTACAACCAAGTCAATGCAAGAGCCTAAATATGGAACAGTGGAAATGATTATTCTTGGTATTGCATGGAGAAATAGGATAGTTCACACTCTGGGACCAGAAACCCACTAATGTTGTGATGTTGAATTTAGAATCAACTACTTTCAATTCTCCTAATGTCTCATCTAAGATGCATCACAATCTAGGCTTTGCCTTAAGCAAGGAGAGGGGAATGATGTAGTCAAAACAGAAAATGTTGTAATATTTAGTAGATCTAGAACCACCTATGGAGAGATGTAATAGGGTGAATATTCTTGGGACTAATTGCAAATAACAAACCCAAAAATGGTGTATGAGCCTATTGAAGCAATTATACAAAGCACTGACCAATTGTGTTTTTTCCCAATTGCTGCCTGATTAACAATAGCACATAAGTTCACTATATAGCCTCTGGGGTTGCATTGATAGCATTCCTACATGTGGGCCGAAAGGCCTCGTTTCAAGTCCCACCTGCTTCAGGTGTTATAACATGCTGGAACAAATTGTTTAGTAGCATCTACAAGCTCATAATAGGGCTCTTGTGAAACAGCAGTAGTGGCCCTGCCACTAAGTCAGTAGACTTTGGGACTTCGATGTTGTGGCCATTTCGGAGACATGGATAGAGCAGGGACAGGAATGGTTGTTGCAGGTTCCGGGATTTAGATGTTTCAGTAAGAACAGAGAAGATGGTAAAATGGGGAGAGGTGTGGCATTGTTGGTCAAGGACAGTATTACAGTTGCAGAAAGGATGTTTGGAGACTCATCAACTGAGGAAGTATGGGCTGAGGTTAGAAACAGGAAAGGAGAGGTCACCCTGTTGGGAGTTTTCTTTAGGCCTCTGAATAGTTCCAGAGATGTAGAGGAAAGGATAGCAAAGATGATTCTCGATAGGAGTGAGAGGGACAGGGTGGTTGTCATGGGGGACTTCAATTTTCCAAATATTGACTGGGAACACAAGAGTTCAAGTACTATAGATGGGTCAGTTTTTGTCCAGTGTGTGCAGGAGGCCTTCCTGACACAGTATGTAGATAGGCCATCAAGGGATGAAGCCACATTAGATTTGGTACAGGCTAATGAGCCTGGCCAGGTGTTAGATTTGGAAGTAGGTGAGCACTTTGGTGATAGCGATCACAATTCTGTTATGTTTACTTTAGTGATGGAAAGGGATAGGTGTATACCACTGGGCAAGAGTTATAGCTGGAGGAAAGGCAATTACGATGAGATTAGGCAAGATTTAGGGAGCATAGGATGGGGAAGGAAACGGCAGGGGATGGGCACATTAGAAATGTGGAGCTTATTCAAGGAAAAGCTCCTGTGTGTCCTAGATAAGTATGTACCTGTCAGGCAGGGAGGAAGCTGTAGAGTGCGGGAGCCGTGGTTTACGAAGGAGGTGGAATCTCTGGTCAAGAGGAAGAAGAAGACTTAAGTTAGGATGAGATGTGAAGTCTCAGTTAGGGTGCTTGAGGGCTACGAGGTAGCCAGGAAAGACCTAAAGAGAGAGCTCAGAACAGCCAGGAGGAGACATGAGAAGTTGTTGGCGGATAGGATCAGGGTAAACCCTAAGTCTTTCTATAGGTATTTAAGGAATAAAAGAATGATGAAAGTAAGATTAGGCCCAATCAAGGATAGTAGTGGTAAGTTGTGGGTGGAGTTAGATGAGATAGGGGAAGCGCTAAGTGAATATTTTTCAACCGTATTCACTCTAGAAAACAATAATGTTGTCGAGGAGAATACTGAGATACAGGCTACTAGACTAGGTGGGATTGAGGTTCACAAGGAAGAGGTATTAGAAATCCTACAGAGGGTGAAGATAGGTAAGTCCCCTGGGCCGGATGGGATTTATCCTAGGATCCTCTGGGAAGGCAGGGAGGAGATAGCCGAGCCTTTGGCATTGATCTTTAACTCGTCATTGTCTACAGGAATATTGCCAGATGACTGGAGGATAGCAAACCTGGTTCCCTTGTTCAAGAAGGGGAGTAGAGACAACCCTGGTAATTATAGACCAGTGAGCCTTACCTCAGTTGTTGGTAAAGTGTTGGAAAAGGTTATAAGGGATAGGATTTATCATCATCTAGAAAAGAATAAATTGATTAGGGATAGTCAGCACGGTTTTGTGAAGGGAAGGTCGTGCCTCACAAACCTTATTGAGTTCTTTGAGAAGGTGACCAAACAGGTAGATGAGAGTAAACCGATTGATGTGGTGTATATGGATTTCTGCAAGGCGTTCGACAAGGTTCCCCACAGTAGGCTATTGTACAAAATACGGAGGAATGGAATTGTGGGAGATATAGCAGTTTGGATTGGAAATTGGCTCGCTGAAAGAACACAGAGGGTGGTAGTTGATGGGAAATGCTCATCCTGGAGAGCAGTTACTAGTGGTGTACCACAGGGGTTGGTGTTGGGTCCACTGCTGTTTGTCATTTTTATAAATGACCTGGATGAGGTGTAGAAGGATGGGTTAGTAAATTTGCAGACGATACTGAGGTCGGTGGAGTTGTGGATAGTGACGAAGGATGCTTTAGGTTGCAGAGAGACATAGATAAGCTGCAGAGCTGGGCTGAGAGGTGGCAAATGGAGTTTAATGCAGACAAGTGTGAGGTGATGCACTTTGGTAGGAGTAACCGGAATGCAAAGTACTGGGCTAATGGTAAGATTCTTAGTAGTGTATATGAGCAGAGAGATCTCGGTGTCTATATACACAGATCCTTGAAAGTTGCCACCCAGGTTGACAGGGCTGTTAAGAAGGCATACAGTGTTTTAGCTTTTATTAATAGAGGGATCGAGTTCCAGAACCAAGAGGTTATGGTGAAGCTGTACAAAACTTTGGTGCGGCCGCACTTGGAGTATTGTGTACAGTTCTCGTCACCGCATTATAAGAAGGATGTGGACGCTTTGGAAAGGGTGCAGAGGAGATTTACTAGGATGTTGCCTGGTATGGAGGGAAGGTCTTATGAGGAAAGGCTGAGGGACTTGAGGCTGTTTTCATTAGAGAGAAGAAGGTTGAGAGGTGACTTAATTGAAACATATAAAATAATCAGAGGGTTAGATAGGGTGGATAGGGAGAGCCTTTTTCCTAGGATGGTGACGGCAAGCACGAGGGGGCATAGCTTTAAATTGAGGGGTGAAAGATATAGGACAGATGTCAGAGGTAGTTTCTTTACTCAGAGAGTAGTAAGGGAATGGAACGCTTTGCCTGCACCGGTAGTAGATTCACCTACTTTATGTACATTTAAGTCATCATTGGATAAGCATATGGACGTACATGGAATAGTGTAGGTTAGATGGGCTTGAGATCGGTATGACAGGTTGGCACAACATCGAGGGCTGAAGGGCCTGTACTGTGCTGTAATGTTCTGTGTTCTATGTTCTATGTTCTAAGCCTGCCAATAAAGGTGGTGCTGTTGTTGTTTGGCTACTGACCTCTACCTTGCAGAGGCTGAGCACCAGCTCTCAGATACCTCCTCCTACCTTACCCTGGACCATGATTCCACCATGGCACATCAGGCCATTGTATCCAGCGCGGTTATGGATCTCATTTCATCCAGTGATCTTCCCCTATCTACTTCCAAGCTAATAGTCCACCAACATCGCACAACTTGTTTCTACTTCCTGCCAAAAATCCACAAACGGGACTGTCCAGGTAGACGCATTGTTTCAGCCTGCTCATGTCCCACAGAACGCATCTCTTCCTACCTTGACTCAGTCTTCTCCACCCTGGTCCAATCCCTCCCAACATACATCTATAATTCACCTGACACCTTACATCGGTTTCAAAGTTCCAGTTTACCGGCTCCAGTCACCTCCTCTTTACCATGGATGTGCAATCCCTTTACACATCCATTCCCCACCAGAAGGGTCTTAGGGCTCTCGACTTCTTCCTTGAGAAAAGACTGAACCATCCCCACCCACCACCACCCTCCTCTGCTTGGCTGAGCTTGTCCTCACCCTCAACAACTTCTCTTTCAACTCCTCCCATTTTCTTCAGGTAGGACAGGTTGCCATGGGTATCTGCATGGGCCCTCGTTGTGCCTGTCTCTTTGTAGGGTACGTGGAACATTGCTTGTTCTAGTCCTATTCCGGCCGCCACCCATAACTCTTTCTCCGATACATCGATGATATCATTGGTGCCGCTTCCCTCTCTGGTCTAGAATTGGAAAACTTCATCAATTGCGGCTCCAATTTCCACCCTGCCCTCACTTGCACCTGGTCTATCTCTGACTCCTCCCTTCCCTTCCTCAACATTTCTGTTTCCATTTCTAGGGATAGACTGGCCACTAATATCCATTACAAACCCACTGGCTCCCACAGCTACCTGGACTATGCAACTTCACACCCCACTTCCTGTAAAGACTCCATCCCATTCTCTCAGTTCCTCCACCTCCGTCGCTTATGTTCAGATGAGGCCAACTTCGACAAGGGAGGCTCCGTAATGTCCACATTCTTCCTCAACTGAGGATTCCACAGCACTGTTGTCGACAGGGACCTCAATTGGGTCCGACCCATCTCCCTCACTTCTGCCTTCACCCCTTCTCTTCCCTCCTGCAAAAGTGATAGGGTTCCTCTTATCCTCACCTACTATCCCACCAGAATCGTCATCCAGATCATCCGATGCCATTTTCGCCACCTCCAGCAAGATGCCACTACCTGAAACACATACTCCTCCCCTCCTTTGCCTGCCTTCTGCAGGGACTGTTCCCTCCAGTACACCCTGGTCCACACTTCCTTCACCACCAACACCTCCCCACAGCCATACGGCACCTTCCCCTGTAACTGGCAAAGATGCAACATCTGCACATTTACCTCCCCCCTCCCCAGTAACCAAGGGCCCAAACATACCTTCCAGGTGAAGCAGTACTTCACCTGATATCCAAGAATCTAGTCTACTGCATTTGCTGCTCCCAATGTGGTCTCCTCTACATTGGGGAAACGAAGCTGGACTTGGCGACCGCTTCGCAGAACATCTACATTCTGCTCGCAAAAAAGACCCTGAATTACCTGTTGCCTGCCACTTCAATGCACCACCCTGCTCCCTGGCCAACATCTCTGTCTCTGGCTTGCTACAGTGTTCCAGTGAAGCCCAGCGCAAGCTGGAGGAACAACATCTCATTTTCCGCTTGGGGACCCCACAGCCCTCTGGACTCAATATTGAGTTCAATAATTTTAGGGCCAAAACTCTCCCATGTCCCAGCTCCCCACCCCAAACACCAGGCCTTGGTACCACATGGCCTGCCACTACATACCCCCTGTTGTTAGTCACTAACAGTCCACATTACAACTATTCACCCTCCCAGCCTGATCGTGAGCAACTCCTGTCTGTCCAACTGTCTTTCTCTCTCTTTGGGCTCTATCCTATCATTTACTCCCTACCCCATCCACTTCCCTATTTTCTGCATACAAACTGACATTTTCCCAGCCACCATCAGTTCTGAGGAAGGGTCACTGGACCCAAAACGTTAACTGTTTTCTCCTCCACAGATGTTGCCAGATCTGCTGAGCTTTTTCAGTAACTGTGTTTTTGTTCCTGATTTACAGAATCTGCAGTTATTAGATCTGGGTTCCAACCCCACTTCCCCAGTGTTATAACACAGCTGAGGAACCTGAAGTATTTAGGGGCTCCTTTAGAGCTTGGAGTCAAGTCCCAACTTTGCCAGAGGTATAATATGCATCATAACAAAGCTGAACAAGTTGACTGAAAATATCTGCAAGAACACACAATGGCAAGTTGTGGAAAGCAGTGGACAACTTCAGCTGGAGAAGCAGATTACTGCTAAGGGTGATGCAAGGGTGCTTCAAACAGAGGTTAACCATCAAAAAAGTACTGTCCTCAGAGACTGGTGTCCATTCTGGGTATGGAGAGGTTGAGTAGCTTGGGCCAGTACTCAGTGTTTAGAAGAATGAGAGACCACCTTATTAAAACATACAAGATCGATAGGTAGCTTGACAGGGTACATGTGTGGAGGTTGTTTCCCTTATATATGACAGTCTAGGACTACAGGGCGTAATCTCAGAATAAGGGTTCACCCACTTAAGACAGACAGAGATGAGGAGAAATTTATACTGTCAGGAGGGTGTAATTCTTTACTGTAGGCAGCTGTAAAAGCTGTTATTAAGCATGCTCATGGCTGAGATAGACAGATTTTTAATCAGTAAGGAAATCAAGGGTTGAGGGCAAAACGGAAGGTAGGGTTGATGATTATCAGGTCAGCCATGATCTCTTTAAATGACAGAGCAAATATAATGGGCCAAACGGCTCACTTTCACTCTATATGTTATGATCTTAGACTACTACTTTTGATATATATTGATGACCCAGTCTTTGTGCATGTCACACAATTTGCAAGGATTATTGACTGTGAGAAGGTTAAAACTAGATTTCATGAGGAGAAGGTTAAAACTAGATTTCATGAGGACAAAGACAGACCGTTAGAACAGGTGGACACATCACAGACAAAACAATGGAGAGAAATGTGAAGTGGTACATTTTAGTAGGAAGAACAAGGAGTAGCAATACAGTTATATCTCTCAAAAGAAGAATTAAGCTGTCTGATGCGGTACTGAAATATGTTCAGAAACACCAGTGAAATTCTAACACTGTAGTTTACTGTGCAGTGAATCATAATTCAATCTTCTGCCTATTGCTAATTCATTTAAAACATTCATCATTATCTGGATACTACAAAACACGGTGAATTTTAAATTTTAGAAAATCTCAAACCAAACAAAAAGGCATTGATATTGGATCATGTTTGCAACTATTTATTTATGTGAACACAACAGTGAAGAAAGCAATTCAATGCAGTGGTAGTGTCTCATTTCTGACACAGACGCCTGGCTGGTAGGACTTCTGTTACGAGGAAAGGTCACTGGATCTGAAACACTAACTAATTTCTCTCCACGGATGCTGTCAAAGTTGCTGAGATTTTCCAACAATTTCTGTTATTATTTCTGGTTTCAAGTCCCATTCCAGGGCTTGATACCAAAGGAATATGCATAATAAATGGAGGATTAACTGGAAAATCCCTGTTAGGAGTGGCACATATCACCAGGATGGCCATACAATGGAAAGAAATTAGAATTTCCACCATAATGCTCCTAGTTATAAATATGCAAATTGGTATGTTACCCCTGCGACTCAGACTCCCTGGGGTGGGGGAGGGAGGGTAATTTGGCTGTATGACCAGTGTGTTTCAGACTGCTGCCAACAGCAAGGGGCTTGATCTCCATTTCAGGCTGGAGTAGATTTTGGACCTATATCCTTGCTACCTCTTTTGGAAGTCACGGCTCTGTGCTCGAACCTTCCTTGGGCAGAGATCTCGAAGATGATAACAGAGAAATCACTTTTTATATTCTATAACCAAGTATTTGAAATCCAAATATTTTAACAAAATTACCTTTGATAATCAAGATGAAAACAACTTCAATTGTACCTGAAGATGCTTTCCCCTCGTCCATCAGAGAATTCCTTCAGAAAGTTACATAAATCAATCTTACATAGCTAGAAAAACACTTACATTTATATTTGACCCTCCCAGACCGAACAAGGTCCCAGTATTAAGAAAAATCTGAATTAGTCATTAGTATTTTTATAAGCCATCACATATTGAACAACATGATGCATCAAATTTGACAACGCTGCATCAAGTATTTATTGACAAACACTAAACTATCTGAATAAAGGTCCATTAACTCTATTATATCTAATCCCCAGATACAAAGATGCCTAAGTTGTAACCAGAAATCTGTAAGCCTATCAAAATTACTGTTGAATTGCTTGTAAATATTGTTTATGGCTGTAATCTAATAATAATATTTTGGAATAACAAGTTTTCTTTTTGATATCCAACACTGATTTAACTTCTGAATGAAAAAGTGTCACACGAGGGTCTCATCATTTGAAGGCTCCTGGGCAAGAAAATATATTGAGTATATGCAGCGTGTCTTAATATAAGAACAATGTGGTAATCAGAATAACAGCAATTATTTACAAGTATATCCATCTCAGATACAGTATCAGTAATTCAAGTGTTCCTTTAAATGGCACCATTGTTTTAGCTTAAACAAAAATACAATTATTGGAGAATAGTAGCAGTCTTCTCTGAGCAGATTGATGCCAAGAACCAAATATCTTTCAAATAAATAAAATCAAGAGTCAAAGAAAATTTTAATTTCCAGCTTAATTTCTCAGAACACGTAGTTTTATGAGAAAATAAATAAATCCAGTTCCAAACAGGCCAATTGCTACTTTCTTCAAGAATCGATTGGGACGGAAGTAACTTTGCAATGCTGGTACCCGACTGGGAGCTTGCTCTTGGTCATTCTGCAACTAAAATGGAAAAATACGATTAAAACTTGTGTATATATAAATCTCCTTGAAAAACCTGAATGTTAAGGTTTAATATTAAACCAGCATGAGCTCAGGAGGTTGATCAAAGATTTTTCAATTGAATTAATTTCATGAAATGCATTTTAATTTCGTTAGAGACTGACAAATACTTTGAATTCTTTTTTTGAAGTTAACTGAAGGACTGACTCAAGATTTCACATTTTCAGACTTTTACTGTAGCATGTGAAAAATTATATTTTTCTGGATAACAATACTTTAAAATTACAGAAAATTGCCCTTTGATAACCATCACACTCTCAGAAGAATTACTAATCTTACAGCAACGGCCCACAGTTGCTCTCACTTCAAGTGGGTTGCTGTACTTTCACTTCACTAGATAGTAACAATAAGTGATGAGAAACTTTCACTGGTTTGGTAGCTTCTCAAATTCACCATCAACAGTAAAGCTTATTCCATTGACACTTCTCTGGCATTTCTGACAGGAGATTATTGCCCTCCTACATCCATTTGAGGAGCTGAAACCCCTGCAACCTCACCTCTCTATTGACCACACAGAAATCTGAGTCCATTTATGGTAGTCATTAATTTGTAGGGAAGTCTGTAACCTGATCTCAAAAATGACTGCCACGGAGAAGAATTCAAAGGAAATGCAAAACACATTAACTTTGCATTCAGACAGGAGTGCAGATTAACTACTCCTGATCAACATCCTTTCATCTTTGATGTTACAATCTGACTGTTACAGTCTGATAGCTACACTACCATTGTAGGATTTGGGAGGCTTAGTCTATTCATTATGAACTCAGACTCCTGGCATTGTCTCCGAATGTGAATACCACTCATCACCTTCTGAGTAAAACAATCTAAGCCATCCTTTGATTTCAACAATCAGACCACCCAGGTTTGGTGTCAGGCAAACTGCAGAACAGGTCACTTGAGTCCTTAATTTACCTTTAATGTAATGATACAGTCCCAAAATATAATCTCAATAATGATAATTGCAACAAATGTAACTATATGATAAATATGCTCCAAGCATTCATTTGCTGATCCATAAAGTGCAGTGAATATAAATGAAGTCGAATTCTGTTATTTTTGAAGTGGATAGCTAATTGCATTGAATCATACTGTATTAACAGGTGATTACTCAAATCAACGTCAATTGCAAAGAAGTAATAAGCTATGGGTCAGCCTGCTGTCACACATTAAGAATCTCTCCATCATGTAAGAAATTAAATGATTTTAATTTACGTAAATTATTTTAATGTGAAGTTAATTTACTTGGATGTCAAATTAGAAGTCAATAGCTAAAAGCAAACCAACTTAGAAGATTATCACCCTCAACATCAAAAATTTATGATGAATAAAGCATGAGAATAGCAGAAGGTCAAAAATCAACTTGTCAAATTCTAAAAATAATGTTTAGTCACTGTCAGTGTTTTTTGAAAGTTACAATACATTTATGTTTATTACTTGACCAAAATAAAAAATAACTCCTTAGGAAAATGAGTGGAAGAATTTATTGAAAAAAATTCATTCTTGGAACAAAGGGTTGGCAGTAATACTAACATGTGAGTCATACATACAACTTTAATACTTTTGGCTTTGAACACTGCCGATCTCGCCTCAATTCTATTTTCTCATCTGCTCACAATATCCCTCAATTTCAAGAGAACAAAGATCTGGCTTCTTCATCCTTAAATGGATTGAATGGAATTCTCTAACTCAGAGGACAACAAAGATACAGAACACTAATAAATTTGTCAAACATGATTTGCCTTTTGTAAAACCTTGTTGAACCTATTGAATCACACCCATGATTGTTTTAACTGCATCACAAGTTCAATAATGGGTTTCAGAATTTTCTAGACAACTGATGTCAGGCTGACTCACTTGCAACCATTACTGTTGTTAACTTTTATTTCAATCTGCTGAGACCATTCAAGAATCCAGGAAATTTTGGAAAATCGTTATCACTGTATTCACTATCTCTGCAGCTCCTGCTTTTCAACCTGGAAACATAGACAATCAAATGCTAGGAATTTGGTGGTTTTAAATTATTTAAGGTTTGCCAATACATCTTCTCAATTGCTATGATGTTTGACACCCTTATTAGCTTCTTTGTTACCTTGTGTTTCTGCTCAGTAATTTGTACTTCCAACTTTGAAGACTGACAAAATATTTGTTCAATACTTCTGCCATTTCTTCAATGATAACCACACCTGTCTCTGTGTCTAAGGGACATTTCCTTCAGCTATATATTTGAAAGAGCTCTAATAATCTAGTTTTATGTTCATTTATAGTTTGCTGTCATATTCCAACTTTCTTCCATTATTAATCTGTTGATTGTCTTTGCTAGTTTTAAAACTTCCCCAATTCTCTTAGCAATTATTAGGCATAGTTCTCTTCTTTACAATACTATAATCCTCTTCTAACATAATATTGTACTGAACTCGCCCACCAATCCATGAAGGGACCCTTCTTGTTGAGATTTTTTTTAATAGAATGTATTTTTGTTGAATATGGTGAATTAATTCTTTAAACATTTCCCACTGTTCATTTACCAAAATACCACATTTACCTTTTAGTCTATTTATCCAACCAACTTCAACCAGCTCACCCCTTATATCTACATCATTAGCTTTACGATTTTTGTTTGGGAGTAGAGTTAACCATTATCAAACCTAATATAGAATGGAATATTATAAACACATGTCTTCAGAGAATCTTGTACTATCAGGTTACTAATTAAAACATTAGATACAAATGCATTCTTAAATAAAAAGCTTTCTGACTAATTTTACAATTTGATTTGTTCTGTCTAGAAGAAGAATAAGGTCCTTCATCCTTACCACATTGTGTTTCTCATAAGCTCCGAATGCCTGATGCTCAATGCCCATCCAGTGGTATAACAATTATTAGTGGGGGCTATAAACTGTTACGAGCAGCTTTTTTTCTGATAACCAACTATACCAAATGTACACGCCAATCTTGAGCTGATTTTTTTCCCCGTCACTATTATACTTCCCATTCTTTTCTATCAGGGCTAACATTCCCTTTTCCACACGGTCTAAATACCACGCATCCTGGAATAATTTAGCCAATCGACAGATGTTTTTAAAAAACGGGTTACTTCTTTCCTGCTTATCACTGGTACTAAGAAAGAACGGTGAAAATGTCAAAATTTCATAATAGAACTCTTCAGCACTGATAGCTTGCCTGACTGCTCAACCAATTTATCCACATGAATCATCAATGGTATGTGCATACTGCCCAGCAGTTGGAAATGAATAAAAATTTGGATTCTGGGAATAGTAGTTAAAATAGATAATGCAAAGCTAAGAAATTACATTACCGGTGCAAATGCTTTCCTGCTTGTAGCTATTTGATTTCTCACCATCAGTAACTGGTTGCAATTTGATGATTCAACATCTGTAGCAGTATTCCTCACCTGTGCTATTGCCTGCCAACTGAACAAATTTAGCTGTCTATTCATTAACTTTTTAATCCATATGGATTAATTGTAGTTCCTTATTGTGCTCTGAAACCTCTCTCAGATTGGCAGTCATTAAAACTTACGCTAAATTTAAAGGTGCAAAAATGTAGCCTAAGTACAAAATGAAGCAGATTATTTTGAAAAATCTTGCACATATTAGCTATGGCTCAACTTTTGTTTCAGTCAAAATCACAATAGAGAGAATTAATCCGAAAAATGTAAGTGGAGCTGCGACTGCAGTGATGCATTGTGGGAGGTGCCATCCTTTTTAAAATGCATTAATCCAGAGCTCCATTTGCTTTTTCAGGTGGATGCTAAATATCCTAAGACAATGTTTTAAAGATGCAGAGAGAAGTTTATTCCTGATTCTAGCCCATATTTATCCCTCAAGCAAATTCACTAAAAATAAATCATTTGGCCTTTACCACGTGCAGCTTGAGGCAACTGACTTATGTTCATGTTAGCTGTTGTATTTTTGTTTTTTTTCCAGTATCGCTGACAGGGCTGGGAAATATTTCAGCCTGTTTTTTTTAAACTTTCGTGCTGGTCTCTCTGCCTTCGAGGATCTGGATGTTCATAAAACCTGCTCCCAATATTGGTCATTTAATCATTCACCACCATCCACATTTGAATATGATGGTGGGAGAACTTTGATCTGATCTGCTGATTATGGGTCACTCCCATTTGTTGATTATGGGATCACTTAGATCTGTCAATAAGCATGCAGTATCACCAGATTGGAGTCTCATTTTTGGGTGCTTCTGACGAATGCCTCTGGGCTGCATAGATCTGTTGTCACACAACAATGTGAAATGTGCTTCACACGAAACAAACAGGCCCTATTAATGACTATTTTCCTTAAGACAATGTGTGCACACATAGCTACACAGCAATCTAAAAGGGACAATGCAGCAAACAAGCTGTTCACAGCAAAGAGAATTTTGAGAAAACATTGCTCCTGGCATGCATCAGGGATACGTCTTGATTAAATAGGAATGGTAGAGTCAGGGATATGGTAGGCTATGAAATTACAGATTCTGGTGGAATACAATTCTGCACCTGAAGATGACCTAGAGTGTCTCCTGAATGCCCAGATTTGAGCTGCTAAACCTATTCTAGATTAATTCCATTTTGCGCAGTGGTAGCACCAGACAATAAAATAGAGACAAAGCAAGAGGATGAAACTTTGGGCTGGATTTTCCAAAGAGGTGGCAATATCACAGATTGCCACTTCAGCCTTGTTGCTTTGAAAGAAGGGAACTCCATATATACAAGAAGAAATTTCACTCAAAACCCCCAAACGATCCTGGTCTGGAATCCATTTGGACCTTTACTCTGTGTCTGTTCTCAGTTCAGGGACTGTGAAATACCATTGTACAAATTTACACATTGCTTTTTTTCAAATTTATTTTGATGCAGAAAGTCTATTTACAATTTAAATAATTGAACTAATTTGATTTTGGGATTAAAATTAATTTTAAATTCAATCAGCAGCCACCATCCAAAACCAAAATGATGACAACTCCTAGCTTTTAACAGAAGAACTAAATTACTGATTTTAAGCTTAAAAGAATGAAAATTTTCAGTGAACCACAGTCAACGCTATAAAGATTGTGAAGGTGTGTTTATTAACTCATGTTGATAGTTTGTAACTCATATGGTGTAAAGAAGGTTAGGAAGTGGTAAAGCTTCAAGAGAGTTACTCTGCAGCAAATTCCTGTTCAACTGTTGAAAGTGATGTGGTGCTTCTTCAGAGGTATGCCTGAAGATGACAGACATCCAGCTTAGAAAATGTAACTTCAACAATTTATAATCAGAATGACCACTTCAAAAGATTTATCCACTGGAAAGGAGGAAGATCTTCATACAACCAATATCAGGAAAGGAGTGCTCACTTCAGTTTAAGTATGGAAGTGTGAGATATGTTGAAACCATGTAGCCAAATGATATTTTCACAATCACTAATAGAACAGCAACCTTAAATTTGGAGCACCTGAAATGCCATGCTCTTGACTTGACTAAAACATTGATATTTATTCTTCCCAGTAGATTCCTATTGGTAAGCCAGTGAATGTGCTTGCGTATGGCTCAGGATTCCTGATAGCAGCTTCCAGTTCCATTGCCCAGGTGATATGCTGAGTGCTTTAGTGATCTCCAATATCTGATTTAAAAATCCCAAGTGTCCCCATTATTTTCAGAAGTGAAAGGAGAGAATAGGGCAATCCATGGTTGAGCCTTGGATCATTTCAAACATTTTTAATATTTACTATCTTCCATCTGACTCATTAGCTTTACTAGTACAATGAAGGCTGATCAGGATGATTCTTGATGGAAAGTGAAAGAACTATTGATGCTGGAAGTCAGAAACAAAAATAGAACTTGCTGTAATAGCTCAGCAGGTTGGCAGTTTCTGTGAAGAGAAATCAGAGTTATTGTTTCGGGTCCAGTGATCCTTCCTCAGAACTGGGGAACTTCCTCAGTTCTGAGGAAGGATCACTGGATCTGAAACATTAACTCTGATTCCTCTTCACAGAAACTGCCAGACTTGCTGAGCCTTCACAACAATTTCTATGTTTGTTTCTAATTACTGATGGATCTTGATTATATACTTAACAACCAGCAAAAATATTCCCTCACAATGTATTGTCCTGCACTGCTCAACCCCGTTAGATGGCTAATTTTAAACAGCAGATGTGACAACTGCAGTGCATGGCTGATATTTTCTAATTTATACAGGTGATCTTAAGTTCTACTCAACTAGGTTTGCCAACTTGAGTTGTCTTTTTGAGTACTGTAATGGAAGCATGATATTACAATTAAACAAAAATGCCTGTATGGATAAATTAAAAGACTTTTCAAGAGTTGATGGGGAGGTGATGGCCTAGGGGTATTGTCATTGATCTGTTAATCCAGAGACCCAGATAACATTCTGGGGCCCTGGGTTTGAGTCCCACCACAGCAGATGGTGGAACTTGAACTCAATTTAAAAAAAAATCTGGAATTAAGAATCTACTGATGACCACGAATCCTTTGTCGATTGTCAGGAAAAACCCATCTGGTTCACTAATGTCCTTTAGGGAAGTTAATTGCCATTCTTACCGAGAGTGGCCTACGTGTGAATCCAGACCCACAGCAATTTGACTCTTAACTGCCCGCTGGGCAATGAGGGATGGGCAATAAATGCTGCGTGGTCAGTGATGCCTTCACCCCATGAATGAATGAAGAAAAACAAGTTTTCAAGCAAGTAATTTATAAATTTTACGTAAAATATTTCATAGAAATGGCCCCTTTAAATGCCAGGATGTTTTCACATGCAACGTTATATATTAAAGGTAAATATTAACTCTTTGTCAGGTTTTTTTTCACATTAATTACTAGACCTCCACATGGCTTCATTCAGTAACAGATTCTCTGCTGACACTAATACTCCATTTGCTGCATCTCTGAATTTATTCCCACTCCAACAGTCAATTACTTTCAAGTGACACTTTCTGCCAAATGCCTGTCAATATGTTGTTAGTTCCTAAATGACTGATGTAGTGTTAACATACAGCCTTGACCTCTCTACCCTCACATCTCTGTCACCACTCAAGTGTTATTCACATTATATCTGATCTATAGTCTTTTACAAGGACGTAGGGAAAATTCTACTTAAAAAAATGTTTTATAAGCACTGTTAAAATCTATTGATTTAAAACTGCACAAATGCCTTATCATGTTCCTTTACCTTCAGCAGAAGATTTCTCAACCTTTGCACTTCTTTATCCAGATCCTGAATACATTTAACCAGGTCATTACAGGCCAAAGCAGACTTTTGGTCAGGGTCCACATCCAGTACTCTCTGAAAACAGGTAGATAAACATAGATGCAAACTGAAGTTATTGGTACAAAATAACCAGGGGAAAATGTATCAAAGCTTTGGCATGTTCTTCAAGTTGAGTGCCAAGAAATCTGATATCATACCAACAAAATGAAAGTTTTCCTCAGAGAAACATTTAACACTAGCTATTTTGCAACAGACTCGCTAGTTACTTTTTGTGTAAATTTCTATATATTGTTACAAGTTGCCCAGTTCTGCCATAATATCTTTATGTAATTATCAAGATCTCTAATTTTTGGACCAAATGCAAGTCTTCAGGTTTTGGTCAACAACCATGGCAAAACGTGATGGTTTTTCCAACTCGTAGGACAAGGAAGCAGGTCCTGAATTTACCTCAGCCAGAACATTGATTGAATCCCAGACTCTTTCTAACTAATCTGTTCAGAGGCGTTATGACTCAGCTGTGGAGCAGGTGGGACTTGAATGTGGTCCTCCCGGTTCAGAGGCAAGTGGCAGAAGCTAAAGGACCCTTGGCACCAATCTGATCCACATATTAACTATCCAGCCACATGGGCTAACCAGCTAGCCCATTATTGAGATGCCAAATGAGTAATAAGTTAATTTCTGTACATTTTCAAGAACTCAACCCAGATGGGTGGTTGTTTGGGGGGGTGGGTGCGGGGTTGGGGGCGCGGTGGTGGGGAAGAGAAATTCAGAAGATCCACTCAGTGATCTTGACAATAACTTGTGCACAGATAGACGATGGAAAAAGATGAGAATGGGGTTCAGCTATGGAATAACCAAGGTGGAATATCCAACCAGCCTGAACATGATCCTTTTGCCAGGAACCACACACTGCTGATGTTCATGGGCTACAAATTAGCTTGAGTTGCCTTCCATCTTCAGAAGAAGAGGATTAAGAATTGGATGAAAAAATCTTGGTATAGTGGAACAATATTAACCTTGTTAGCACTCTTTCCTAAAAAATTAAGAAGTTTTAGGTATTTTAACATTAGTCAACGTATTGAAAAAGGTATATTTAGTTGGCAATATAGAGTTGTTCAGTTTTCTGAGATATCAAAATAATGTAGATTGTACCGTGGTAAAGGAGAATGGAACATTTCCTCTGAAACATACCAGTTCTGAATTGGTTGATAATTGGTTAGCCACATTCTGAACTGTTAACTTTAAGTGACCACAGTGCTTCTTCAGCTTTATCAAAAATTTTGTAAGTTCTTCATTGCTTGAAAAGAAAAAAAGAAGTTTATGACACAAGTTATCTAAAACATAAATCAACAATCTATGTCACGATCTTGGTAGAGACCAGTTGCTCTGCGACTGGGCAATTCAGCTGAGGGTAAGTTCCTAGAGATGTTGAAAATGGATTAGGGAGCTAGGCACTTGCATTTAATTGAAATTGCAATATTGACTTCACTTTTAGTGTTTCTCAAAATAAATACAGACTCAATTCACATTGTAATTTTCTTAATAAGACATTTGATTTCCATTTATACTCCCCATATTTTGATCAAGTTTCCTAACACCCTAAGAAAATCACTTAATCCACTGATAATCTCCGTTTTTCATCAGTGGGCTCCCGGAATGCATTAGCTATATATTACATGTGTGAATTATGCTTGCAACTATTGAACACAAATTTTAAGGGAATACAAATATGGAAAGGACAAGAAAAGGAAAGACACATGTGTTATTTAGATGCACCTAAAATGATCAACCACAAGCATCTAAAGTTGCTTCTACTCTCTTAGTGAGTGATGCCAAACTGACCTCTGTAATATTACAAACAAGTCTTTGCTTACTATAGATATACATTCAAAGTACAAATATTTTACTTCTGGTTCTTCTTTCTCCCAACAAGGAAAATGTGATTACGGAGTTGATGACGAACTCGCTCAGTACATAATATGTATTCAACATGAAAAGAGAGGACTCGATTGCCATTTGCCCATGTTTTCGCTATGTAACATCCACATATTGGAAGTCACAGACACTATAATATCAGAATATTTTAACATGCCATTTAGGTTACTGGTAATCCTGTTAAATATGAAGTTTGTTTTGTAGCCAATCCCAAGTGATCTGAACTTTGGAAATAAAGACTTGTTTTTAAACTTGTGGCTGACATCAAGTTTTGAGGGAGAGTGAAGGAATAGTCAATACAAAAGAGACTTGCAACAGTTTAATCAAGGACATTAATAAACCTGCAGAATGGGCAGTGAACTTTACTTGCCAATTTTTTGAACTGCTTGCATTTTATAAAAGGCATATACAAGCACAGGGGAATGAGCAGCGAAGATTTACAAGAATGATACCAGAAACACATGGGCATAAATATCAGGAAAGGATCGACAGACCGTCTCTTTTGAGAAAAAGACAGCTGGTGGCTGATCTAATATAGGTCTTTAAAAATTATGAAAACTTTAGATTCAAATAAAACAGATGGACAGAGAATATTTCCACTTGGGACAGCGAACATATCCAGAAGATCTGGATATAAGATGGGCACTAAAAAATCCAAACCAGAATTCAGGAGAAACTTATTTTACCTATAGAGTGGTAAGAATGTGGCATGTTGTACTATGAGGAATAGGTGAAATACCTAGTTTAGATACTTTTAAGGGGAAGCTATATGAGCATTTGAGGGGAAGAGATTGGAGGGTTACAGTCATGGATTTATGTGACGAAAGATTGACGGAGGCAACAGCTTAATGACCCATTTCTGTATTCAATTCTGTCCCATTTTGGTAGGTGGACAAGGTAGATGGGGCTCTTTTGTGCTCAATGGCAATGTCACTACCTCTTGGCCAGAAGGTCTGGGTTCAAGTCCCAACTGTCAGGAAGTGTGCTGTAGCGTGTCTGAACAGGTTGATTAGAAATAAATTGACAGGGTACACCCTAAGAGGTTATTTTCCTTGGCAGGAGAGTCCTTAACTCAGAGTCTCGAGGTCAGAAGTCACATGACACCAGATTATATTCCAATAAGTTTATTTGAAATCACAAGTTTTCACAGTGCTGTTCCTTTGTCAGGTGAAGTGAGTGACAGGAACAGCATTCGGAAAGCTTGTGATTTCAAATAAACCTGTTGGAGTATAAGCCAGTGTCGTGTGACATCTGACCTTGCCCAACCCAGTCCACAACCAGCACCTCCACAGCGGGATCTCAATGTAAGGGGTTGGCCATTTCAGGTAAACAGATAATTATATATCAGAATTTTTAAAAAAATGTTAAAGAACAAAAGAAATAGGAGTTAGGATAGGCTTAATTGTTTATTCCAGATCGAAGGTCAAGGCTGTTCTTTTTGCACCATTTGCAAAGACAAAGGGAAAAATGCTTAAATGTGGAGTAAAGTGGGGAGAGATTGATCTGTTACTGCATTGGGAAATGCGAATAGTTCATTTGAAATTTAATTTATGTTGGGACACTTGAATGTATCTCATAACTAAATGGGATATTACTGATGGTAAAGAGCAGACAATCACCTAGTGATATTATCGCTAGAGGATTAATGCAGAGACGCTGGTGATGTTCTGATGACCTGGGTTTAAAACCGGGATTTGAATTCAATGGATTCTTAATTCTAGATATTTAATGATGACCACAAAACCATTGCTGGTTATTGAGGGAAAGCCAGTCTAGTTCACTAATCTCCTTTATGAAAGGAATCTGCTGTCCTTACCTGATCTGGCCTAGATACGACTCCAGACCCACTGCAATGTGGTTGACACTTTTCTGGGCAATTAGTGATGGGTAATAAATGCTGGCCCAACCAGCGCAACCCACATCTCATGAATGAATAAAAAAATCCAGGCACAAATCCTTCGTCACTTAAAAGCAGCAGTGCACAATGCACGTATAAATGAAACAGATTTCCAAATACAAAATAGATTGATCTATATTTAATAAATCAAATCGTGAATTTTATATTTCAAAATCATTTGTTTGGGTTCAGATAGAGGAACAAATCTTGGAACTGCAGTTGCATGCAATCGGTTTCAAAAATCAGATTCTTGACCTGTAACTGACTGCATCAAAAGGTTGTGATCCGGAGACTGATTGTTTACTGAAATTTGAACTACCAGCTTTTTCATCACATTGTCAGGTCGTAATGCTCAATCAGCCACTTCTAAAATGAGTAACTCCTGATTTAGCAACATTTTGGAGAGGTTTAAAAGTCAATCAACATTTCAGTTTTTTGAAGTAATACTTCTTTAAGTCATCAGATTATACTCACAAATGGTATTCTAACATTATTCTATTAAGCTTTTTTGAAAGTTTATGATTATTTTCACTGAACCATCTTTCTGATACGATTACAACACAGTTGGTTCTGATGGATAACTTTCATACTTATCAAAACAGCTATTACTTTCAGCACTGCCACAACCACTACCTGTGTAAAATTTAACAGCTTGAAGTCACCTATTGTCACAGTTTAATGTGTTATAAATCATTATGAAAAAAAAGTGTTCCAATAAATTGAACTCCAGAAATTTACCTTGTTTTTACATTTCTGCTCCTAAAATGATTAAATTCCTGAAAAAATTCTTTAAGAGCTGCACTGAAACTAAATACCTGTAAACATGACCATTTCTTTTACATTTTGGAAGTGCATTAAATAAAGTAAATGTTTTGAAATAAAAAAAACATTTTCAGAAGTATTTTATCAATTAAAAACCTGATTTCACCCTCACTTATATAAAACAAAACTCTGATTTGGACCTGGAAGAGCCGAAAATGGATGACAGAACTTCAACTAATACACAGAAAATGCAATTCATCACTGGCAAAGCAAATGATATCTTCCTCATTCATCACTAGTGCAACAGTACATATTTTAGTTGCATCATTAAACAACTTTACAGCAAGGACTTTGCAGAGTTGGACTTAATGTCAATCAATATTTAATATTTGCTGTGAGAGGAACTGTTTGTACACCAATCATCCTAATAGTCTCAAGAATAAGTGTGTCTGTGAAAGCAAATGGCGATGCATCAATCCTAAATAGTTTAACTGCAATGTGCTTCAGCACTCCTTCAACTAATGCCATGTTGTTTGTCTATGGATAAGCTGATACTGATATTCCAGCACATTAACAGTAATAAAGTAATCCTTCATATGATCTAAATCAGACCGATAACTTCTAAGCTTCAAGAGTCGAGATAATTTTCAGAACAAACTCCAAGCTGTTATTAAGTACAGGTCTGTACTGCAACAGTTCTGCTAATTCTGTGCTATACATTGAATATGATTGTGTACCAGTGTCATATACCAAGCTCACCCACTTTCTCAAACTACCTACAAAAGCTTCTGAGGGTGAGATGGCAGACAAAATACTAGACACTTAGATACTCACTCAAGCTGACATACCACCATCCACATCTGTTGAGGCAGTCACAACTGAACTGGGCTATTCATGTAACTAGAATGCTCTACACTTCTTCACCAAAACAAATCTTTGTGGAGAACTTGAGTCTGGGGTGTGCTCTCATGGAGATCACACGGTTAAGACAGACTGATGGTTTAATCAGGAGTTCTGACGCTGACGTAGTGTCCTGGGAGAAGCTTGTTCAGGACCACTGCATCTGCTGGAACAAAATAAAAACTGATGTGGTCTCTGTCAAAAGCAAATGCCGAATCAGAGGCAGAGGAAAATCCCAACCCAGAAACTTGTACAAGCTTGTTATATGTTACCCCTGTTCCATTTGCGGCATAACCTTCAGAGCACAAATTGGCTTTAGCAGTCACCTACATTCCCCAGAACCCTACCAAATACCCCAGATGATGAATGTCATCTTTACCCTGGAGCATGAACAATTAGTAATGAATATTTTCCATCTGGTACCTTCAATCAGCTAAATTAGCACAGTTGATATGAAGAGTAGGGTGGGATAAGGTAACAACTGAAACATTGTTTCAGTTCATTTCAGGCAAATTAATGGCAATCCTAAATCAATGTGATTAATTCATATTACTGTCAATAGGGTATACTTTTTGGTTTTGGGGAAAATAATTTATACTCCCTTATTTGGAAACATAGAGACATAATTTCTCTCATGGATTTTCAATCACATTTACTGCAAATGGGTTCAGAAACAAAGCTGTTTAAAATTGGGAGCCCTAATGTTTATTCTGTTTGGTGAATAATCTAGTTGCTTCTGGATATTTTCTAATCAACCTGTTTCGAGATGCTAGTGTACACCTCTGGAGCAGGTGGGACTATCTCCTGATTTCAAATTTGGTTATTGCTCAAATTCTGTTACAAGTAAATTCTGCACCAAGTAAATGTGCCCACCTTGTGGTGGCTATAGATTAATATTAGCAATTAGCAATGAAACAAATTCTGTCTGCATAATACTTTTTAGTATTACTTGGAAGAAATTGAACTGCCTCGTCATTAGATGGATCTCCACAAAAATCTAAACAAAGTAATTTTAACTTGAGGAGAAATGTAATGTAATAGAATAGAATAGAACAGCCTTTGTCACATGTGTTCGAATGAGTGCAGTGAAAGTTTATAATGTCACCCCTCAGCGCCATCTTAGGTAGAGGATACCTAGGTACAGATACTTTTAAGGGTTATTAGAGAATTGAATTAGTGGAAAAAAAAAGGCAAGTTTGGGAATACAGAGTTTTTAAAAGTTCAGAATGAGAATAAGAAGTATCTTTAAATTACTCAAGTTATAATCCTTGTTCATCGAGTTCTGCCCACCAAGCTTCAGAACACGGGCCACGACTCAGCTCCCAGCTTGGCCCGCGCTCGTGCTGCTCCCATTCTAGCTGCGGCTCGCTTCCAGGACTTGGCCTGTGCTCGCTGTGCTCCCGCTCCGCTCCCACTCTGGAATCTGTCCGTATCTCGCTTCTGGGGCTTGGCCTATACTCGCTCTACTCCCACTCTGGCCACGATTTGCTTCTGGCACCCAGCCCTCACAAGCCCTGCTCCAGCTCTGGACTGAGGTCATGAATCATCTCCGGGTTCACCTTGGACTCCACTCTCCATTCCCTCCAGGTAGGGTACTTGGAGACGTTAAAAGTTGGGGTGCGGGTTGGGGTGAGGGTTGTGTTGGTGGGAAACATTGAAGCAAGAAGGAAAAAAGAAGAAAGGGAAAGGAGTGGGTGAGGAGAGAAGCTCCGGTTGGAGCATCTTACTCTGCAGCCATCGTAAGCAGAAGCTTAGCACTTTTCTACTGACCTAAAAATTACAAAGCAACAACAATTTCCATTTACGTTGTGACAGAGATATAGAATAGCCTCTTCATCTAGTAACTCAAGAGAATTCTATAATTATTTCATGAATGTACATTTGTTCTTTACAAAACTGATGCCATAAATCTGCTAATGAACCAGAAGCTCAGCACTCAAAGGAGTTTGAGCAGGAGTACTCAAAGGAGAATGAGTAGAGATGTTAACAGTCATGTGTCAAACTTTAAAACCATTATAACAGGGTCCAAAAGGGCTAACAATCTTTATACAGCCTTCAGGAGCACTTGTTAGGAACTTCTGTTGTATTTATTAACTTCTTAAAATGGAGATATTCCCTACCAGGTATTCAACAGCTTAAGTAGTTATCAAGATGAGCTTTTTAGAAGATTATTACAAACATTTGCATCCCTCAAGTGTCTAGCGAAGACCATCGCCAACTACAGGAAAAGAATCTAACCATCTTCCCTTGACCTCGGTGGCATGTTGTCACTGAACTCCCTACTATCCATCAAAGCCTAGAGCTATATCACCATTCCTTTAGTGGTGGGCTAAAAATTGGGAACTCGCTTCTAAACAGAACTATGTGTGCACGTACACCAGATGGACTGCTGCAGTTCAAGACCACCATCTCAAGGACAATTAGCAATGGACAACAAATGCTGGCCTTGTCAAGAACAATTACATTCAAGGAAGGCAATTAAAAAGAATTACGACAAACATAATTGAAATTTCATCATATATTTCTCCTTGCGTTGAAACCATTTGGCCCTTGAGATCTCTCTGTCTTAAGTTACTCTTCTTTTTCCCTCTACAGCCATTCTTTCTTTTCATGACATCTACAAATTTCACCAGACTCAGTTTTAGTTTACTTTGTTTCACTAATTCTTCTCTGCTGCTATGACTGTCTAAATAGACACATTAATAAAAACAAAATGTGCCATATCCCTACTGTTTATTAAATACAACACTGTAATTTGCCTTCACCTCCCTTTACCACTCCCTCTTTCCCTGTAAAAGCTTTCTTCCTAATAAGTGTCATTGATTTAAAATTGAAGGTAATCCTAGACTGATTACGTACAATTTGTGATTTTTGAAGTTGAACTAATGACTATGCACAAGGATCGATATAGGACTCTTGGAGAACGACTGGATAGAAATTCTAAGCTTTGAAAGTTTTTATAGGGCACATTGACTGAAGGTGCCTTGAATGTGGATGAAAAGCAATAGTGGAAAACATTGGATGATACAGAAGAATTAAACCCCTCCCCCCTTGTCACGTCATCAACATTTGTGTCTACTTCTAATGCTTGATTAACAAAGATATTAATGGTGATTAATAGTAAGGCAAATCCTTGAGTACAGGATTTTGATGAAAGGGAATGAAATGCTACATACCATCTCAAACTTGAGGTCATCTATTTATTTTTGTTAGCATGGAAGAAAAAGAGATGGCTAAGATTTTGAAGTCATGTTGGAATACTTTGTTCGTACAATCATTTTGTCTGAGAAGAAGAGTGAACTACTGTTTACCTCTGTAACTCAGTCACTCTGACAACTGGGGCTTTGGTTAAGCTTTGAAGGCTACTCAAGGGGTAAGAATAAAAAAATGAAGGAATAAATTTAATTTAATAAGGTCACAAGTCCTGCATTAACTCTTAAGCAGTCACCAGATAACAGGTTATTTTCATTTAATTGGTACGTATATATGATTTTTCAATTACTTAACCCCAAAAATGCCTTTATGAAAGAGTTCTTCCATGGAAATTTATCATAGAATGGAGGGGACATCAGGGAAAAGTGTAATAACACTGAAAAAGCAGACTCTGGGAACTGCTAAAGCCTCTGAGATATCATCGCCCAGTGTAGCGCATTCTTTTAAGATAGACAGGATAAGAAAACAAGGCAAGAATAAGGAACAAATAACGGGAATAATATTTATAATTTACATGATCCACATTTGGTGTTTCTATACAATGTAATTTTCTGATGAACTGAGCAAAAAAATTATGAAAAATGAAAGACTGTGATTAGCAACTTTATGCATTATTAACAAATACACTTCTCTCATTAGAGAGTTAGAAATTTTTGCTTTCAATCTCTGCTCAATTCATAATTAAATAGAAATGTAATTCACCTCTCAATGGTATTTCTTTTAATTGGGAGTTAAAAACTAGGCATGGTTTATACCAGTCTGAAATTCCAATACTAATCTCAGCAATATTGGAGGGGGGAAATGTGCCACAGGGTAACCACCTATAATCAATCAGCTTGCATAATTAGCTACATTGAAATGACTTTAAATTTACAAATTTCACCTGTGGAAATCGTCATATTAAAGATGATGGCCTAATAATCAATCACTGGTAAAAGTTTGATCAACTCCGTGGGTTCGCTCATTTAAAGCAGAAAAATACACAATAAATTACGAAGCAGGGATTACAGCAACCTATTCAATTCTGTGAAGGCAGCTGGCAGACCCACAGCAGTCACAACATTGTACACACAGCACATCTAGTCCTTAAAGGTGAATCCTCAATGGCAAGATACACGTACAACACACATGCTCATTTAACACTAGTGGGCCAGGCTTTATTCACATCTTCGTCATCACCACTCAAGTTGGTTGCCTCAAAAATATCTCAACTCCTAAAAAGGCCAACAGTTCTGCAGTTGAAAGCATAGAATACAAAAATATTTTAACAGCTGTCCAAAATTCCTATTAATTTGCTATCAAAAATGCTTGAATCAAAACATTTCTGAGGTGTTTCTGATGTCAGTTTATTTGTGTCCTTTTTATACAGAATGACACACTATATAATGTATTTCCCAATAACAGGTTGATTTTAAACTTTAAGTGATTTTTAGATTTGGCTGTACATTGATTTCAGCTTACTCTGAAACAACAAATTTCATTCAACTCATAAGTGACACAACATGTACAGCTATAGTTTCATTATTATTTGGAAAAGAAGGAGAAGCTAGCATTCTTGTTTCCATGTTTTCACACGAATGACTCCACTGTTTATTTTATAGTTAAATTAAAAGAAAAAAAGCAATAGAATTTCTTTTAAATGTTTATGAAAACATTTTTATCATTAGGGCAACTTTTACAATTATTTATAAGTAATGAAACGCTTGGAGATTATATTTTAAAATTTTGTTTTAATTTTCTTGTTACGATCGGCAACATTAGGGTATTTGGAGCAATTTTTGATCTGGCAATGTGAAGATTAAGTAATTCACTCAATTCAAGAAACATCCCATCAGAATAGGACTCCAGACTCTCCAACAATTTAACATTTTCATTATTTTTTAAACAATTAAATTATGGCGTTGTGCGTACCATGGAAAGCCCTCTCAAAGTTGAAAGTCCAATTTCACCAAGAAACGTATATGAATACATCTTAGCAAACAGATTGCAGAGTTAGATTCCTAAAATATTCAGCTAAGACATTCCCCCCATATTCTTAGCAACTTAAACGACCATTACCAATTGGATTTGATGCACTGTTGTATTATCATGCCAAGATTAATCTTAAAAAAGCAACACAGTTGAAAAAGTTTTTAAAAATTCATCTATCAAGAAATAGAATAAAATTTAGTTAAAACCTTCTTTGTAACTTCAAGATAGAATATAGCTGATAAATATTTGATAATGAAGAAAATTGAACAAGAAATCTCTCCTTTTGGAGCACTTCAAGAAAACAAAACCTACCTCAAGCACATTTTTGACACAGAAATGGAACAAACTGTGTGTTGTGCTCACAATTTACATTACAAATTATGATGAACATTATGTTAGCAAAATGTTTTCATTCAAAACACTAAATTTCAAAAGAACTTTGTCAGAGTTAAGGTGCTCACATTGAATTAATTAAAGCATGGCTTATTTTGGAAGACAGGATAATGGTTGATCTCATTCCCTCTGTCATCCATAACCTAAATCCAAACTTTCTGACAATCTCAGGGACATTCTGTGAACCTAGGCATATTTGCAGAGAGGCAGAAGGAATTAAGGTTTTCAATGCCTGTCTGCTTCTGGCAAGGTCTTCCAAGGAAGTAATTAATTACAGTATTTGCTTGAAGAGCATCAATAATGTGAACCGTCTAAAATCTACACCTACACACTGACAATAATCTGTTACTGATGAATGACCTCAGCAGTTTCATGAATTCTTAGGTCATAACAAAAATGGAAACAAAAGCTTTCACTGAAAAATAATTCTCATGGTTAAAATAACCATCTTACATTGAAATGGATGTTTTAGTCTTTAATATCCAGAGATATTAATGCCTTAGTGATATCAAATTCTTCATTTTAATTTTTACTTTCAAATGATTGAAGTTAGAACAGTTTTAGTTTTATTTCATGTGCCTTTTCAACAACTTGTGCTTCTTTCCCACATTCTCCCTGCAAGTTGCTTAACTTTGCCCCAACAGAATTTTGAAAAATTACTTTTCTTGATTTCAAGGTCAGTGCACTACTTTTATCCCTTAACAATAGTTAAAAACATTCAATATTTTTGTATTTTACAATGATTTAAAAATAATGCAATGCTTATTCTGATCTGTAAAACTTTGCTAATAGAAACACAAAACAGGAGAAGTAAGCTATCCGGTCCAGTGGGCCTGTCTGGCATTCGCTATGATCAAGTCTGACCATTCTACAATCGAGTAACTATATTCCTATTAGCTACACTCAATCAGAAGGGAAATATTACTGTTCCTTTCTTCAAAGCAAGATCTAGAACCAGACAAAATAAAATGGGTAATTTTGGGGAGAATGTGAGTCACTATCATTTAATACTATCAGCATAGTTGAGGTTGGTTGGCTTGTCAGGCTGGTTTCTCGTTTCGCAAACATTTCGTTACCATGTTTGGTAACATCCGCAGTGCAGCCGCCGATGAAGTGTTGGTGTGTTTCCCCGCCTGTTTTTTAAACTCTGGGGTCAGTTGAGATGGATTGCCTCACTTCTGGTTTTCCTTCATAGTGGAATGTATATGGGGTCGAGTTCAATGTGTTTATTAATAGCCTGCTCCGTGGAGTGCCACGCTTCCAGGAATTTTCATGCTTGCCTCTGTCTCGCCTGTCCCAGGATCTTTGGTCTTGGCGTTGTCCCAGTCAAAGTGGTGATTCTCCTTGTCCAGAGATAGTAGGAACTCCTTGTCCATGTGGACTGAGATGAGTGAGTGTTGGTCGTGTCTTTTTGTAGCCAGTTTGTGTTCATCTACTCTTGTTGTTAGTTTCCTTCCTGTTTGTCTGATGTGGTGTTTCTCGCAGTCTCTGCAGGGGATCTTGTAGATGACATTGGTCCTGTCCACGGCAGGGTGTGGGTCTTTAGTTTGGGTGAACACTTGTCGTCGGGTTGCTGTGGGCTTGTGTGCCACTCTGATGCCCAGTGGTCGTAGAAGTCTTATGGTGAGCTCTGACGTGTTCCTGATGTAGGGTAGTGTGAAGAGTGTGTCGGGCGTGTAATATCTTTCTGATTCTGCTTGTGTAGGCATCTTCTGACCCAGTTCTTTGGATATCCATTATCCTTGAACATTGGAAGAGGTATTCTTCTTCCTCTTGGCGTAGTTCTGTGCTGCTGCAGGGTGTTGTTGCCCTTTTAAATAGTGTACACAGCTTCGTATGTATCTGCTGGGAAGTTCAGTACCTGGTCTAAAAACCAGGTGGGAAAACACACCTATGCTTCATCGGAGGCGGCACTGAGGATGTTACCAAGCATGGTAACGAAACACCTGTGAAACAAGAAATCAGCTCGGTGAGCCGACCAACCTCAACACCCAAAACTCGATCTACAAATCTACTCCAAAACCTAAGAAACCATCAACATAGAATTGTTGTCTAGGAGTTTTGAGGCACATAGTGTCTCTACATCTGGGGCACAGCAGTCCTGTCTCTCCTACCTTCCTCAGTGCCTATCTGATCTCCCTAACCTTTCTTTCTCCCCCGCTGTTCCACCTTCTTTGCCTCCTCTGTCTCTCCATCCCTCGCATTCCTTGCATCCTCCCTCGTAGCTTCCTTAATGTTGTCCTGTCTCTGCCCCCATCTTGCTTGCAGCCTCCCTGGCCCCCTGCTTTCCTAGCAGTATGCCTTCCCTCATCTACCATAGCATTTCCTTCCCACCCTCATCTTTGTAGTATGTGTAAATCCCCAACAATCCAGGAGCCTTCCTTTTCTTCTCCCACCTTCTCTGTAGCCTCCAATCTGCCTCCTACCTTCCTTGGGTGGATGCTCTCGTGATAATTTCCTCACTGCCAAAACTTACATACTTAACTTGGGTTGGGGGGGGGAGGAGGCAATGGTCTGGTGGTATTATCGTAGGACTATTAATCCAGAGACCCAAATAACGTTCTGGAGACCCGGTTCAAATCACACCACAGCAGACAGTGGAATTTAAATTCAATAATTATCTGGAATCAACAGTGAAATTAATATCATAAATCCATTGCTGATGGTTGGGAAAAACCCATCTGGTTCACTAATGTTCCTTACCTGGTCTGGCCTACATGTGACTCCAGACCCACAGCAATGTGATTAACTCTTAACTGCCCTCTAGACAATTAGGGATGGGCAATAAATGCTGCCTGGCCAGCAATGCCCTCACCCCCACGAATGAATAAAGAGAAGAAACTACTTGCTGCTCCTCCAACCAGTCATCTGGGTTTGGTGCAAAGTTGAGCAGAGTACTTATGGACTGGAAGGAAGGATGCTAAAAGTTGGTGTTTGTAAAATATTGATGTTTACAAACTGATAGGGGGAAAAGCAGTGTGATGTGCGTTTTCTAGGCTTGGATATTAAACAACGTCTGTGGGCAGCTTGTGGGTTTGCAGGTGCACAGGGCACCTGAACTGTAACATTTGCATCAAAGGCTGGATGGTTAGCAGGCCAAGCCGCAGTTTTGTTTCGTTATCAAGACAACAAGTTTTGATTTAGCCAATTAATTTAAACCAGGCATTTAGAGACTAAAAACCAATTAAGTTTAAATCTGATGGTTTTGACAACCTAGGGCCAATTCTATTGTAAGAAACTGATTTGTCATCAAGGGTGTAAAAGACGGGGACAGTTGCAAAATCAGTGGAGAGCTAATTGTCATCTGTCAAGGGAACAGCTCTCAGCTCTAAAGGAATCGCTGGCTCTCAAAGAGTTCTCTATCCCTTACAGTAAGCTCCATCTAAATTAAAGGTACTTACAGCGAGAGTAGTTAGTGTTCCTGACAAAAGAATTTGTCAGAGAAGGCACAGAACAATCCGGAAAACACACAATCTGGCTGTAATTTCTACAGACTAAAATATAACTCTTTTATTTCATTTTATACAAGTGTAACTTGTATTTATTGGAACAGCACACCATTATAATCTTGTTTTATTCTGGAATTGTTAGTAGTTAGTTTGTTAATAGTTTAGCTAATTTGTTCACTGTTAGAGTTGGATAAATAAACTGTTACTTGTTAATTACAAAGAGTGTATGTCGGGGGTTATTTTTAATTAACCACTCCGTTATAACAGATTGGGGGCTCTTTTAACAGATAATAAGGCGAGGTACTACTCCCTGGGAATTCAGTTTTAATTACCAGAGGGAGGTCCGCTCTACTTTATTACAACCAGTAAACCTATCAGCATCAAGAAAGAAATAGAAAACCAGTCTGTGACTGGAGAAGCAGCTCATCATTTCTCTCCATTCAACTTACGATGACAATTTTTCTTTGAATGTCACCCTCGAGTGAATTTTCCCAGGTGGATTCGCTCATTATTTTGAGCTGCATCATCAGCTAAATCTACTCATTTAAAGGAAGTAAATTTTCTGAAGGAGGGTCTAGACCCGAAACGTCAGCTTTCTTGCTCCTCTGATGCTGTTTGGCCTGCTGTGTTCATCCAGCACTACACCTTGTTATCTTAGCAAGTAAAAGGTATCTGGTCTACTTCCTACAATAGCCTTAGTTATTCGCTGAATTAAAAAAAAATAAACTTGCATTTGTATAGAACAATTTTCTTGGAACATCTGAAAGTGCTCACAACCAATAACCTGCTTTTGAAGTTACAACATGTACCATTATGTAAGAAACCATGGCAACTGACTGTCCCACAAACAAAAGAAGGTTCTCTCACGTTTTTTAAAGTAAATAAGGAGTGCTCATTAGTTTACTGGCAAAACATCCTGCCTTATTAATTTTTTCAAATATGCCATTGGATATGTTAAGTATGTCTTCAGACATTTGAATGTTCTAAAATATGGTACCTCAAACAATGCAACACTTGCTTATTTTTGTGCCTTTTTAAACTAACAGCATTACACAGTTTGAGGTTAAAATAAATTATAAAGTGCAGGACTGCAACAAAATATAATGGTAGTTTGGCAATACATCACTTTTTGTCTAAAACTGCGACTACACAGTTAGAAAAGTATCTTTCTTACCTTTTACTTTTAAAAAAAGCTTTTCCTTTCATTATCTGTATTACCTGCAATCAAAATTGTCCAGTGAAGGTAACTGAGCAACTTGTAGATCTTCTGGCTGCATTTCACAAACTGCTTCCAAAATTTTCCGTTGGTCATCAGGATCAGTAATTTTAATCTACATTAGAATTAAATGTCAACAATTCTCACTAAGTTAATGCATTTTTTCATATTTCTCTATAAATCAACAACTGTGAGATGTATTTTCACATTTCATTAGGTTTTCTCAGGGCAAGTGTACACAAAGTGATTCGTAGGCAAATAATTTTGTAATTACCTTTAATAAAATGAATATTACACATTTGTATCAACTTTCAGTTAGAATGCTTAATTTGTCATGGTAATAAATAATGTTTCTGTTAAAAAATTACTGTTAAGAAACTTGATTCTGCATTTATCATATTTAACCTTTTTTACTGCCCTCTGCACTGAGAGGTGGACTGATCCTCAATGATTTCAATCTTCTATTTAGCTCTGCTTAACTTTTGCTGATATCATTGCCTTCCTGTCCTCCCTAAAGGTTTCCATTCATACAGACTCTTCCACCCATAATCAAGGTCACCCCTTCAACCTTTCCATAATTTCTGGTTCTGTTACACCATAGCTACTGCAAGTTTTATTTATAAGGTTCACTAAAGCAACTTAATGTTTCTCCATCTGCACCTCAAACAATAACGCACAGATCACTGACTGTCATCCCTACCCTATCTCCGCACTAGAACCACACATTCTCCAGTAATATACCACCTTGACTTGGATGTATAAAGTGGTTCCTTTCAACATCACAGGGTCAAAATTAAATAGCACTGTGAAAGTATTTTCACATAAAGACTTCAGTGAACAAAAGCAAGGCAACTGCTTTTTGAAGAACAATGAGAGAAAGACAGCAATTATTGGGCTTGTATGCATGACCACATTGGTTGAATAAATAAAATTGATTAGGCCATTGCTGATCACTTCTTTAAATGCTTCACCATCCATATGCCTTCACTTCCTTCCAACCAAAGGCCCTGTGCCCACCTGAAAAGGATTCTTCAATCACTGGAAAAACGTGCTTCCAAATTTTTAACTACCCATCCATTTGCAACAATACTTCTGTAGTCAGCAGTTTGTTTGAACACTTCCACCACCTTTGATGCTCTTGTCTGCAACAAGATCTTTCCTACCAAGTATGGGCTACAGCTTGATTCCCTAAATTCCTCATTCACCTTGCAAAGCTATCCATTCTTCCAGGAGACGAAACGATAACAACTCCATTTCTCTTCTCTATTATGACCTTCTTCAATCCTCTTCCCTATCTCTTCACCTCTCATCATCAACAACTGTCATGGGCATGGGTTGTCTTCTAATTTGAGACAATGTTTTTAACTCTTGCTCGCTGATTCTTAGCCCCAAGATAAATCTGTCACAGTCATACAGCATGGAAACAGACACTTTGATCCAACCAGTCCACGGCCACCATGTTCCCAAACTCAATTAGTCCCACCTGCTTTGCGCTTGACCCATGTACCTCCAAACCTTGCCTATTCATTGACTTATCCAAATGCCTTTTAATGTCCTAACCACATGGATAAGGAGAACCACTAATTCGATTGGGACAACACCAAGATCCTGTCACAAGCAAAGCAGAGACAGGCACACGAGTTCCTAGAAGCCTGGTACTCCACAAAAAAGCCATCAACAAACACATAGAACTCAACCCCATACACAGTCAATTGTGAAGGGAAACCGGAAGTGAGGTAATCCAGCTCAATGGACTGCCGAATTTAAAAACCAGGCGGGAAAATACAACGGCTCTTCATCAGAGGCTGCACCGATGATGTTACCCAGCAGGGTAATGGAACTTCTGTAGAACAACAAACCAGCTCGGTGAGCCAACCAACCACAACATCCACAACCCGAGCTACAAATCTACTCCAAAACCTCAAAGTGTCTTTTAAACTCCAATAAATTCTCTAATTTAATTTGAGGTATTTGTAATTCTTATGAAATGAATGGCAAGTGCAACAGATATATCATGGCTTAGATGAAATGGTAATTATGATGGCAGTGAAGAAAATATATACTAAACCATTCTATATAAAATTATATACAGAGATACAAGGTCTCAAGCACCATGAAGCTAAAATTTTCTCTTTCAAGACACGAGGACAAAAATAATCAGAAAATTGTTAAGAGTTACCGTCTAAGGATCAGAATACAATGTCAGGTCAGCCTGTTTACAAAAAGGTCTGAAAGAATATGAAGGAATAAATGCAGTGAAACTAAAATATTATAGCTAAGTTTTCTAAAAGTCTGCAGTACTGCTTGGAAATGTGATAAGTATGAAATCAAATACTCTTCTGGACGTCTAATTAACTTAGCAAGATTTTCCTTCTGCTTTGACTCAAACTCTGATCTGAAAATCTAGGTTTAACTGTCCAAGCTCACACTTGAAGAATGCTAAGTGGTCATTTAAATGAGAAAGAATTATCTACCATGACAGCTACCAGCGGAATGTTTGATCCTAGAATAAAACATAATCATTGAATTGTTACGGTGTAGGAGGCGGCCATTTGGCTCATTATGTCTACACTGATGCATAACAGGATACTGGCAATATTGAAGTTTTTACCTTGAAATACAAAGCAGAATAATATTCAACAGTAGGGCTCTGCCAACTGCAATGGTCAATAAATGCTATAATGATTATTCAAGTGAAATAGTTACTCAAACAAGTTATAGAGAGATTAATTCCTGTTTCATCTGTGCACAGGGACACACTGACACATTGATCAAGGTGTTGCTTGCTGTTCATTATTAATGTATGCAAGTACATTAGCTTTCTTTGCTCAAACTCCAAACTCTTGCTTTTTTCTAGTTTCTCCTCATCTCACACTTCTCTGCTACTCCCCACTCCTTACCATGCCCTCCCTCAAGCCCACCTTACCCATGATCCCATTCATACTAATCACTGACCACCCAAAGTCTTTTACTGGTCAGCAAACTGGTTTTCCTTGTAAATATCTCCCTCTCCTCAGATGTTGCACCTTTTCTTTCAACACAATTGTGATTGGTTTGGTGGGCATGTGGAAATGGTTAGAGAAAAACCAGAAATAATTTGATGATGATCAAATCCTAGGGAGGAGGAAGGAAATGTTTTATTGTTGGAAATAGAGACAAAGATAACAAAAGAAAGCTTTTTTTGGAGACAGTTGGTAACGCTGAAAAGATAAGGGTACATTAGTCTCCTGAAAGACCAGAGTACTGAGTAGTCTGGTCTCATTTGCTCAAAGATGGCCAAATCAAACAAGATTCATTTTTAAGAGTGAAACTACTTTCAAAATTTAATATGTGAATGCTGCTAAGTGCAAGTTGCCCTTTGATTTGTGCAAAGAATGTAGATGTCACTGGCTCAGGCAGTGTATATTATCCATCCTTTGCCCAGGAGAAGGAGCTTCTTGAAAATCTGCAGAACTTCTAACATATGATCACCTACAATGCTACTGGGAGGGGGGGTTCCAGGATGCTGACCCAACAACAATGAAGGAATGGTGAGATAGTTCAAGTCTGGATGGTATACTAAATATATGGGGATGCAGAGGCATTTTAACAGGGAGAAGATTTGCAGAAATTTCCTTTTTAAAATTAAATACGGTTCAGTACATGATAAATCTTCGGAAAGTAAGAGCTCAGTTGAACAAATGGCTTTTTATGGTCAATGTTTCCAGAAAACTTATTGGTAGGATTGATTCAGAGATAGTAGGAACTGCAGATGCTGGAGAATCTGAGATAACAAGGTTTAGAGGTGGATGAACAGAGCAAGCCAAGTAGCATCAGAGAAGCAGGAAGGCTGATGTTTCAGGCCTAGACCCTCTGAAGAAGGGTCTAGGCCCAAACGTCAGCCTTCCTGCTCCTCTGATGCTGCTTGATCTGTTGTATTCATCCAGCTCTACATCTTGTTATCGCTTGGTAGAACTGAAATGGGTTTAAATGCAGCTCAAATGTGACAAGAGACATTCAAACACAATGAAACATATCTGTAAGCTGAAAGCTTTGTTTTTTCAGTGATTTTTAGCATGGTCACTGAAGTGAGAACAATTTTGTCCACTTGACCATTGAAAAAACATTATTTGTGGTATTAGAAACAGTATCAAGAAATCTTGTGAGCTTAATGATTCAATTATGTGTCAAATCATCAACTGTAAAATTTTGACTAGTTTATAGGCTGTTAGCCACAGACAGTTTAAATGACTTCAGTACAGTGCAAGGCAGTGTTTTTAGACCCAGATATTGAACTGTGTACAGTTTCCAACAAACGTTTGGTGAACAGAGTACATAATGATAGGAAATTGCTTGTGTTTATTTAAAATCTAATTCAGCATTTAAAGTTATTGAGTGATAAGTTAATGCTCACAGATGTTCAGGCAGACATCAAACTTATGAAATTCCCTTCCTGTCCCAAAATTCAACTGTAGCATGCATTTAGTGCAATAGAAAACAGTCTCCCAGTAAATGGCAAACCCTTTTGTAATTGAAACCTTGACAAATTTAAAACAAATTAAGCTTTTTCCAGGTAATTAACAGCTTTTTGGGATACATGACTAAACTGTCACAGGGAGAGGCCTGTGGGCATCAATGTAATATTTGTTAATCATGTTATGACTGACTTAAACATTGCTCTCTGGAGGTTAAATTCTTAGGGCAGCAAGATAAAGAGACAGACTAGAATCCTTTCAGGATGCCTGAATGAGTTACAGACGATGGAAGACAATTTAAAATAAATTAATAGTGGCTTTTCCATTCATGGGATGTAAAATAAAAATGTTTTATTGATATACATTGAGTGTCCTCTCACTTAACTGTTCAGTTTTGGTGACCGTGGAGAAATTGAAAACATAAATGTGAAAGAGAAAAAATACACTCCATTCACTGTGTGGTTAGTGTTATTGCCTTGAATTGCATGATTATACTGGCAGCTGCCAACTAAAAGTAAAAAAAAATCAAGGGGATACTATCATTGCTTGCTCCTTCATAATATTGAAAAAAATCAGGATAAAGGGCAAAATGCAGAAAAATACTGTCAAAATCAAACATGATCAGAGTAAGCAGATGAACTAAATTAAACAGCCTTGCAAAGTGTCTCATAAAATTTTATAAAACATTGAAGAATAAGCTAATTTAACCAAGTAGTAGATGGAAACTTTATATTTTCTTTCAATTAATATTTAAACAAATACCTTATAATTGATATCTTCCTCAGCGTTTCTTATTGAAGTGCTTTTCTGGATTCACAATACAGAAATCAAATAACTTACCCAAACAATCATATAGATTGGATAAAGCATCTGACAGTCTGAAATGATTAAAAGCATTATACATTCTCAGCTTGCTATTCAGCAGTCTAACACAGTTATTTGAACATACTGATACTACCAGTTTCTTTCTCTCAGGTGATATCGAAGCAAATTATTCTTCTGCCTCTAAATGCTGATCAGATTTATCTAACTGGGGAGGATATTGGATAGATCAATCAAAAAGGTATGCATGGATTCATTTACTACAAGCAGTGATCTCTGAACATATAGGTCCTTCTGCTCCTGCAAACCCCTTAGACTTGCATCCCCTATTTTATATGGCCTTTCAATGTTCTTCAGACCAAAGTGCATCACCTTACACTTTTCTGCATTGGATCTCACTTGCCACCTATCTGCCCACTCCATCAACGACCCAAAGACCTTCTGTACAATGAGCTGGCCACTGAATCATGACCTCCACAGTATTCATAGGTCTGTGAAAAGTACATCTGCAAGTGAGGTAAGATGATAGTGGATCCTGACATTGACAATTGGGAGACAGTTGTTGACAGCTGTAGCCTCTGCTGGCTGACTATTTGGAAACAGATCAAAAGAGGTGAACAGAAATTAAAAACTTAGCTGGTTGAGAAGAGGTCCCAGAAAAAATCAGAGGTCAGTGAATTCTGCACCTTGTTAGCTGAAAGCCTTCAGGTGCAGCAAATACAACAGGAAACTGCTAGGCCAGAGTGGAGCTCTGTTACATCAGCTTTTTATTCAGTTGATTATCATAGCCCAAACCATTGACGTACAAAATAGAAGACTGCCAAGTTGTTACTTTACTTTCACCCAACCTCAGTGCAAGTAAGACAGTTACAGGATACTTGTTTCTTCTTTACATGAAAAACTGGGTAAAGGCTATCATTACATGCCCGACAAAAATTTTCCACATTAGGAACTGTGAATACATACTGAAGCACCCATGGTCAATTATTGGCTGGAATATATAAGTTGTAGAGAGAATACAGATGCACAGTATTTGTTTCAGTTCTAGGGCATCTCTGCATGAGTTCTTTAGGGCAATATCTTGGTCTTAACCAGCTTCAGTTGCTATGTCGGTGAACTTCACTGCACCATAAGGTGATATTTGCACAATGTTCAGCACCATTCATCACTCCTCAGATACTTAAGCAGTCTAGGCTCAAATATAGCAAACCTTGGACAATATTCAGGTTTGGGCTGACAAGTAGTAAGAGACATTCATGGCACTAGGCTCCATTCAATGACCATCTCCAGCAAGACAGAATTTCACCATTGCCCATGGGGATTCAATGGAATTATCACCACTGAATTCTCTGCTTTCAATATCTCGGGGGCTTACATTGACCTGAAATTGAACTGTACTAGACACACAAAAACAATGGTTATAACAGCAGGTCTGAGGCTCAAAGTTCTGTACACAATAGCTCACCTTCTGACTCTCTGAAGCCTGTTCACCATCTACAAGGCATAAGTCAGGAATGTAATGGAGTATTCCTCATTTTCCTGGATGAATGCAGCTACAAACAACCCTCAATAAACTTGATACCATCCATTAAAAAAAAGCAGCCACTTGATAGGCACCACATCCACAAACATTTACTAATTCCACCAGCATCACTCAGTAGTACCACTGCGTACCATCTACAAGAAATTCACCAAGACTGCATAGATAGCAACTTCTCAACCAATGCTCATTACCAACTGGAAGGTCAAAGGTAGCAAATACATCCAGACACCATCATATTCAAGTTTCCATCAAGGTCATTTACCATTCTGACCTGGAAAAATATCGCCAAGCCTTCAGTGTTGCTGGGTTAAAATCCAGGAACTCTCCTTCTGATGGCGTTGTGGGTCTACCAACACCAATGGGCTGCAGAGGTTCAAGAATGCAGCTCACTACAATCTCTTCAAGGACAACAGGGTTGAGCAATAAAGGCTGGCCCAACCAACAACAGACACATACCATGAATGAACAAAAGAAAAGTTATAACCCATTTTGATTAACAGATAATTTCTCACAAATTACCACCCAAATGTTATATGCAGCTCTCTTGTGCACATAACATGCTCATAGCATTCATGTTAGCCATACTGATTACAGGTGGCTCTCGTTATTAAATGACATCCTAATAGAACAATATCACAAATAAATGATCAATCATCTGAAGAATGGATAGACACATTATGACACATTAAGACAAAACAAATGGTGCAGTTCTGATCAAAGACCATTGCAAATGTGGTTCAAGCCTTGCAAATAAGGTCAAGAAACTAAAGACTGTCATAATTTTAATGTCCTACTATAATGGGAATTATAAATAATACCTATGGTGGCACGCACTCTAGCTGTTCAGATGTTAGTTAGGTAACATCCCCCTTATCCTGGTTGCAATACTAGGGTCAGTGCGTTCACAGTGTAACAGAATTGTTATTGTTATGGCACGGGATGAGGCCATTTGGTCCATCATGCTTACACCAGTTCTACTTCCCAAAGCCAATCTCCTGCATTTTCCCCTTATCCTTGCACACTATTTCTTGCCAAATAATTATCAAATACCCTCTTGAATGCCTCAATTGAACCTGCCTCTACCATATTTCCAGGTATTGTTATATCTAGCTCATTTCTACCTTATTCTTAGACACTAAGTACATCTACTGCTGTGCTTTTAACCTTCTTTTGTATCATAAAACTATTGTTTTTTACTCTGGACGATCTGTCACTAGGTACGTGAATTTAAGATGGTGCTTTTAAAAGGCAGCTGTTGTAAAAACGTTTCACTGTACTCTTGTACTGGAATACAAGTGACAACAAAGCATATTCATTCATTCATACGTACACAACTTAACCATGCGTTGTGTGAAAAATCTCCCATGCTTCAATTGCAGATCACTTTAAATCTATACACTCTTGCTCTTTTCTGTTTTACGAGCAAATTGACAAATATTGAAACACAACATTGAAAAGATTTAAAAGAACTCAGAAGTCAATTATGAATGGGAAAATATATAACTATATAAGGCAACATGGTGGTTTAGTGGTTAGCACTGCTGCCTCACAGTGCCATGGACACAGGTTCAATGCCAGCCTTGGGTGACTGTAGGGAGTTTACATGTTCTCCCCTTGTCTGTGTGGGTTTCTACCAGGTGTTATGGTTTCCTCCAACCGTCCAAAAATGTGCAGGTTAGGTGGATTGATCATACTAAAATGACCAAAGTTTCCTGGGAAATGCAGACTAGTTCATTAGCCATGGTTAATGTGAGGTTGGGGTGGGAAAAATCGGTCCAGTTGAGCTGCTCTTCAGATGGTCAGTGCAGACTCAACGGGCCAAGTAGCTTTTATCTGCACTGTCAGGATTAGACGAACATGTTCTTTACTCATTTATTATGAAGACACAGGCTAGAATAGTTTTTTTAACTAAATGATAATTCTTAAGAAAAACATTGGTTAACAAACCTTTTCTAGGTCTTCTTTCCCAATTGTCAAAAGTGTTCTGAAAGATATCTCATTTTCCTTCAGAAGATTAAAAAAAAAGACACATTAAAGAGTTAGTATATTTTACAGACATTTTCAATAGCATGGACTTAAACTCTGGTGGAGGGACATTAACTTGCAACTGTATCATAAAATATAAAAGATGTGAGAGGTAGTTTCTTTACTAAGAGAGTAGTAAGGGAATGGAACACTTTGCCTGCAACGGTAGTAGATTCGCCAACTTTAGGCACATTTAAGTCGTCATTGGATAAGCATACGGACGTACATGGAAGAGTGTAGGTTAGATGGGCTTGAGATCGGTATGACAGGTCGGCACAACATCGAGGGCCAAAGGGCCTGTACTGTGCTGTAATGTTCTATCTATGTATATCAATTACAGTTTGTAAAATCTCTCCTCATTAACATTTCCACAAGGAATTATAATTAAATCATGTGTTCTGTTAAATTGTAATTAACAATTTCACTGACAACTTAAGACCCTTTTGCAAACCATTTACAAATCAACTTCTATATTGGCCACATCTGGGACTTCTATTCTGTATCTGGTTTAAAGATTTCAAGCTGTGAAACTTATAACTTCATAATGAAAAATATTTATTGTCTTCCCTTTTAAAAATGTAACTCACCTGCACTTGAGAGTACATAAAATGTATGATATTTATCCAAAATAAAAACTAAAATTACAAAAGCAAGGTAATAACATGGGATATTTTAACAGATAGTTTGGTGGCTATATAAAATATCAATGCTAAGAGAATTACTTTTGGCTATCAAAAAATTGAATAAAACGTACCTCAAATAGGCCTTGAAGATGTTCAAGTTCAAGTCCAGACAGAAACAGTTGTACATCACCAAAATATGAAGTTGAACTGTGAAAATTGATTAATACTTTAATACACAATGGGAAAACACTGATTAAAACATCATTTTTACACACAAATTAAACCATAATTTCTGTTATATATCTAAATTTATGTTCCTAAATAACATGGAGCCTTCTGTATATTAGTAAAAAAGGAAGATTTGAAACACATCATATTTGATAGTCTCAAACATTCAATATGACATTAGAGCCATTCCAAATTAAAATGAATGAATGTTATGAATGAATGATTTTGAGATAAATGAATTATTTTATTGTCATGTGTATTTTAGTGAAAAATACAGCAAGGTAATGAAAACTTCCACCGTCACCATGATCGACCACCATTTTGAACAGTGAAAGAATAATTTTTTTAAAAAAAGAAGTAGCTTAAAGAGATCTCAATAAATAAAATGAACTCGTTACCTTCCATTGCATGAAGCAGAAGAAAAATATTAAGTTTATAGTACACAAAATAACATCAGGAAAAATTGCAGAGATACTGGAATCTTTTGTTCAGGTCTAAAAGTCAGTGAACTAACTCAAAATCTATGAAAATATGTGCTTGCCTATAACTATTTTGTCATTCATTATTTAATAGGGATTAAGATGGATTAAGAAATTATTTCCCTTTATGTGCAGTAATCTTTTGGAAGCATTTCTGTGCAATACCTTCTTATTTTAAACTGACTGATATTTATTCAAGCACATTTAAAACCATTAAAATAAGTACAGTTGGAAACTACATAAACCATGAGAATTTTTCAAGTTGTTTTATTCCACAGGATTCATTGTCTACTACCATATTCTGCTGTTCTTTCCGGCATTAGAATGATTTGTGACATATTTGAAAATCGCCTCCTCTTTTGATACATTCTGCAGTTTTCCCAATAAGGGTGAATTTGAAGTCACTGTGAGTAATGACGCTAACTGGAAAGAAAATAAAAAAAGGGCATTTATAAATTTCACTGAATTAAACACTGATCTTAATTACACATTGTTTATTATTAATAGTCCACTTATACACTTCTGCACAATAGTTTTGAATTTGAATTTGTTTCTTTAGATTTCTAATAAACTTTTGTCAAAAGATAAAACCTATGACAATAACTTATGGGTTACAAATCTAATATTAAGCATGGACAATAATGAAATAAACATATTAAACACGGGAGTGCTTCAGTTATGTTTAAGCACTTCCATCTTACTGCTAATCCTATTGATTGCACATTCTGAATTATGCAGCTGTACCAGCTAAACATTTGACTCGGATTTCAATTGTTAATGTTGAATACAAAAATTCAGGCATTAGTAGCTCAAATTGTTCAGCTGATAGATCAGTTCTCAATTACTCTGGGTTTATGGACTTGGTTTGATTCTGGTGGTTTGCAGGAAACATTCAAATGCTTAGGAAATTATTGTTGCTCTTCTGGGACTTCCTTATCTATTGTATACAGAGCCAAACGTTACTGTTACATCACCAGGAAACTCAGACAGCACAATCTTGATGATCCAATTTGTACAGAGAAACAGGTGAGAATTACAGCCCCAATTCCATATTTGTCGGCTGCAATATTGTTTTTTTTACCTGTGGATGATGATTTTTCTCAGCTATATCAGCTGGCGACTCTCCGTTTTTGGTCTTCAATGTTTTATCAGCTCCTAACTCAATGAGCTTCAGCACTGTACTTTGGTGGCCTCGACAAGATGCCCATGTAAGTGCCTAAGATTTGTGGAGTAGAAATGTCTATTATAGACCACGCACTTTGACTCTCTATGTAAAATTAATGCAGAGGCTGTAACATTAACCTGGTATCTTATTCACATGTTTCCTCCGAAGCAAAATGTCTTTATTATGGTTTAACAAAAATGGCTTTCATTAAAATGCAGTCAAATAAAGAGTGGAGATACTTTTAAGCAAAGGTATTTTTCAAATATTAATGCTAACAATGAGACTTGACCAAAGTTGCATACTGTGTAGCCATTTTCATCTTGAATATTTATTTCTGCGCCATGAGCAACCAGCAGTGTAATAGTCTGAGTATGTCCTTCTCTAGCTGCATACATTAGTGGGGTCATCTGATTCCTGAAAGGGAGAATAAAACAGTTGAACTTGCAACTAAAACACAGCAGATTAATACAACGTAGCAGCTAAAGAAACAATCATCCAAATAAATGAGAAGAAATACTTTTTAATTGATATTTGCTTTCTGAAAAGTAGAGCTTCACTGGTTCCAATCTCACCATTCTACTAATCTTTATGTTTCTACAATCGATTATTTAATTTATTTACTCCTGTGGACCAACAGCTCATAAAAACTGGACAAAAGAAACCAATACATTTCTGTAATGTTGACATTTTGGCACCAACAGATTATTTGGTAATCAGTGTGAGATCTTGTGTTCAAGTGAAACACAACTGTAAAAGATAAAACTAGGATACATTTTACTATGTGAAATGTAATGGCTGGCTATACTCTTGATGACTTGCTGGTTAAAAGAATGAGCATCTGAGTCAGACAAATTACAGACTGAGCTGAACTCCAAAGGACAGGTTAAGAAGGTCAACTTTTAACAGGACTGCATAAAGTATGAGATCTGGCTCGAACTTGCCAAAAGGCAACACAAGCACACTGAAAACATATCCAAGAAAAAGAGATAAAAGAATGCAAACAGAAGAGAAACTTAAAAAGATACAAATCTTGAGGTTGATGCATTTTTGTTTTAAATAAATTACATTTATAGTAGTTGTATTTAAGCAGTCTTAGAATCTAAACAGTGATGCTAACTCTTGGTGTCAGAGATAATGGGAACTGCAGATGCTGGAGAATTCCAAGATAATAAAATGTGAGGCTGGATGAACCCAGCAGGCCAAGCAGCATCTCAGGAGCACAAAAGCTGACGTTTCGGGCCTAGACCCTTCATCAGAGAGGCTCTCTGATGAAGGGTCTAGGCCTGAAACGTCAGCTTTTGTGCTCCTGAGATGCTGCTTGGCCTGCTGTGTTCATCCAGCCTCACATTTTATTATTATGCTAACTCTTGGTGATATTTTATTCAGTAAATGTGTTCATTAATAAAGGCTAGTTGGAACATTATATTTTAAGGTTGTAATAAATTGCCCTGGTACCAATGACAAATCATCTCTACTTAAAACTGCAAACCATATTCATGAGGTTATACCTTGAAACTAATCTTTCTACTACTTGATAAATACAAGTTGACCCTGTTGACAGCCATGCCATCAAATGGGCTTTTACAGAATTCAGCCCATTTAATGCAGAGCATTGAAGCTCCGTATAACAGACAGTGAATCAGAAGTAGAGTCTTTAGCACCCTTTAAATTTGATGGGCTCTCTTTACCTAGTAGTAGTTTACTCAGATGAAGCGTTGGTTGACCATTGTCCTTAGGTTTTTTGTCAGTTGTGTCAAACAATGACAAGTGTGAAATTCTATAGGGAAACTATCCAGACATATTTACTGTTAATCCACTTCAGAGGTTTTGCTTTAGAAAACTGGTCTTCTCTTATTAGGTATGGAACCTCTGCAGTCATTTTAAAACATAACTTCCTACCTCATTTAAAACAGTCTTCCTTTAACCAAAAGATCTGCATGAAAATTAGACAACAGTAGCACCTCCTGGTGCTCTACGTAATATAGCCACGTCTGACATTAGTAGCTTAACCTTCAGTTCACTATATCTTTTCAAGTTGGCATCACCGAGTAGAGTCAGCACGAAGCACCAATGAGCAATTGTCTGAGTTTGGAGACAGCTAAAGCAAGTCAAGTCCAGGAGCTATGTAAAGACAGAACAAGGCTGTTGTGGTGCAGCGGGAGTAACCCTACCTCTGAGGCAGGAGTTCAAGTCCGATCTTTCCCAGAGGTATGTCATAACATCTCTGAGCAGGATGATTAGAAAACATAAATATAGAGTACTGGAGAACGCAATGACAGAAGTATTTTGGAGGAAGAAAGACATGGCAAATGTACAGAGTCAATTGAAAAGTTAGCAAGATGGCAATGGTGTGGAAGGACACCACAAAATCAAAAGCAGAGGTCTATTCTTGACCTCAGGTGGGTGATTTTCTGGTTACTAACAGAGTTTAAAAATCCAGCACAATCAATGGTCATTCACAAGTTCAGCAGGAAACTGAAGTCACTCAGTCATAACACGGAAGCACTGATTAAGGTTACGCAGAATATTACAAAATAGCAGGAAATCACAGACTGGAGTTGGAACAGCATAAACAGTGTAGTCTGGCAGGTAAAGCATCTTGTTAGAGTTCAGGAATTAGAAGGGAGATTCTGGATTTTTCCAGATCTTTTATACAGTTAAAAAAATCAGGTTATTAAAAAACTGAGTTTATTCCAATATACTCCAGTGCAGTAGCATGGTCCTTATACCCAAATAACGTACAGGAATTTGAAGCCATATCCGAGAGAAACTGCACATTCATGTCTTTACCAACGCTCATGAGGGAAGATTAGGGAACAAGGTTCGAGCTGTTATACACAGGACGTTTAAACAGTTGACTTTGACGTTTTAAATAAAATCTACCCATTGTTAGATTCAAAGGAACAAAAACACAAAAGAATGAACTTAGTGAGAGAAAGAACAATGAATGCCAGCAGATGGCTATGGAGAGACATACAATACCAGGAGCTTCCAAGGGAACCAAGTGTCTAGCAGCCATTTTGAATCCACTAAATGACTGAATTCAATGACTTCACATGAGTTACCATTCCCATATTACTCACAATCTGCAACAAAATCATTTTGCCCTGAAGTGAGTTATCTGTAACAAAAACTGAAAGTGCTACAGAAACTGAGAAGGTCTGGCAGCATCTGTGGAGAGAGAAAAAGCATTACGTCAAACTCAAAATGTTAATGCTGTATCTCATGCCACAGATGCTGTCAGACCTGCTGAGTTTCTCCAGAACTATATTATTATTTCAGGTTTCCAGCAGTGTTTTCCTTTTACCTGAAGAAGACACTCAATTAGTTCTCTTAAAGCTTGATTAAGAAATCAACTACAGGGATAATGGGACTGCAGGATATGATTCTTGCGCACGCACTGGTTCAAATGTTCCTTAATATGTCAAATCAAACTTTTGTTCAAGAGGAGAAGAACTGTTTCAGTGTTCAGGTGAGGTTGGATTGACAGTCTTTGACATCAAAGCCATACCCAAGGCAAAGCAGCCTGTTTAACTGGCATCACATCCACAAGCATTCACTCCCTCAGCCACTGACAATCAGTAGTGGCAGTGCATACTATCTACAAGATGCAGTGAAAAAAATTCACTAAAAATAATTAGGCAGCACCTTCCAAATCTACGACACTTCCATCTAGAAGGACAATATCAGCAGATACATGGGAACACCACCACCTGCAGGTTCCCCTCCAAGCTACTCACCATCCTGACTTGGAAATATATTGCCATTCCTTCACGGTCGCTGGGTCGAAATTCTGGAATTCTCTCTGATGGCATTATGGGTCAACCTACAGCAGGCGGACTGTAGCAGTTCAAGGAGGCAGTACACTGCCTTCTCCAGGGCATTTGGAACAGGGAATAAATGCTGATTAGCCTGAATTGATGCCCAAATTGAACAAAAAAGATTAAAGCCCATCAAATTTTATGATGTATTAAATATGTCTACCACCAGAGGTCCTCTATGAGCTTTGCAATCAAAGCTATTCAAAATACAAAGAAACGCATTTGTGTTAGTGCGTTATGTTGAAAAGGTCGTGAAATGCAGAAGTAGCATCCTTACCTTTGAGGTAGAAGCTCTAGATTCAAATTCTGTGCCATGATTTGCTTGTCATGGAAAGTATGTTCATAGCATGGTCAGTTTTATTGACACACTGGATGCCAGGTGGGAAGAGCAGGGTTTCCTGGTTAGGCACCCTGTAGAAGGCAATGGCAAGCCACTACAATATTTTGCCCATTACTGTGGACTAATGGAAGTCCATCGTGCAAATGCTCCAAAATCAGTATGGAAGAAAAGACAGACAAACACTACCTTTAATACAAGTTTGAAAGCCTAGCTATTCGCAAGAAACCTCATTGCCTAGAATCTTTTTAGAAAGTTGAAGTGATTATGCAAGAAAGGATGAATGAAGTTAAGGCATTGTGCAGGATGTCTTTAATGAAGCACTTTTTTTAAAGGTATGATAAAGAATATTTAAACGTGCAAAATTAACAAACTTTAAAATTAGAAACTGGAAGAACTTCAACTCCCACAAAATATAAACAGAACAATGGACTCCATCACTGACTCCTTTAAAAGAAACTTCATAAAGATCAATTTAAGAGCAGAATTACAGGTTGCAAAACCAAGAATGAGCATAGAGAATCATCATGGACAAGCAGTGTGCTGAGCAGAAACACATGGACAAGGGTGCACCGCAACAAACTTAGTGATCACAAAGCAAAGGGTAATGATTCCTCAGTCTGACAGTCTTAATGCTGTTTCCTAGCAACAAATAAATATGTAGGATTATCATGGTATCATTGATTTCAAACAAATGTTTTAAAATCTGTTACATATTATGGACTGTTCTATCTGGTTCTTGCTCCTCATCAAACAGAGTTACCGTGCATTTGCACTGCAACTTTGACCAGAAATCTATCAATGTCTACCTATTAACTCCACGGAGGATCTAAATGGTATTCCCTGGTCATCACCCAGAAAGTTTTCTGAAATTCACTGTCAAATTGAAACGATGGTAAACATTAAGCTTGGTATCAGGCCTTGAAGCTGAGCGTTTCTCAAGTGCTTGCTTGCTGCAATTACCAAGCCACCTCAAAATTATAGTTATCGAACATTTTGTTAGAAGGTAGAATTATAGGCAGTAAATGCACACATTAAGACTGTGCAGCATCATTTTTACTGTTCCCATCATGTCAAATCCCTCTGCTGGAATCATTTTGAGATTTACTTTGAGACTTACGCCAACAGCGCAGTTGTGATTAAAACAGAATAGAAACCTTATAAGCAAGACTGAATACTTCCTTCATCTCCTTTCTCAAGGCAGTTTATGGATTTAAGTAAATGTTTATACCTGCTGAAAGTATTTGGATTTGCATTTCTGGACAACAGCAACTCTATACACTTCACCACTTTTTCTTCAGGCTCATTACTAGCACAGGCAGCCATCAACACTGTATACTGATCTACAGAATTTAAGAAAAGTATTCTGTCAAAAGGGAAAATACTTAGAATAGGTACAAAACTACAAAACAAAACAGTGAAAGGAATATTGTGAAACAATTGTTGCAAATGTGAAAATTATTTACATTGTCAAAAATTAAATTAGTTTTACCTATTGCTTGCACCATTCCAACCCAGTGATTGATTTTCAGTCTTCAAGGAAAACATAAAACCTGCATTTTTATTGGTTAAATGTGACATTGATGTGTTGCAAAATGAAATATTTAAAGTGAGATAAAATGGAGTGATTTAGATATTAAATAAATTCAGCATGTATTTTGCACAATATGTTAAATAATAAATCTGCTGACTGTAATCTTAATTCATGTACAAAATCAGTCATACAAGTTTCTTTATAAATCAAAACTATTAACACCATTTCAACTTTTATCCCATTCATCAAACATTAAAAGAACAATGTTATAAAATAGACCTGATGAACACAGCAGGCCAAGCAGCATCGGAGGATCAGGTTCGAGACCCTTCTTCAGAAATTGGGTCTCGACCCAAAACATCAGCTATCCTCCTCTGATGCTGCTTGGCCTGTTGTGTTCATCCAGCTCTACACCTTGTTATCTCAGGTTCTCCAGCATTGGCAGTTCCTACTATCTCTTATGAAATGGTTTGTTATTTTATGTAGGAAATAGTCTTTCACAGTATACTGATTAAAGTATTTAACTTTGACTTCACAATAAAATACAAATCAAAATTCCACATAAATATTTGGCCATATTTGCAGAACATAAAATAACTCTGCCCAATTTTCATGTATTTAAAGGAACTTTGTTGGAACTTTGACGCATACACAATAATTGCTTCCTTTCACAGCCTCCAGCACTGATTACCCTCCTGAACATACTCTTAACCATCTGGTCACTACATGCAATGCTCTTCAGTTCAGTAATTACAAACTGTATGAATGAATGTCTTAACACAGCCCACTTGTATTCACAGATGTGGTCAATTTGAAACTCAGAAGGTACAAGTGAAAATATATACAACAGAACAAAGTGAATCTGAGATTTTACTTTAACCTACGTCATAGCCATTCGTAAAATTACATAGGCAGGGCTTGTGGCTTTTTGGTATGGATTTTTTCCAGCATGTCTTGGTTTTGCTCCTTGCTTCTAGCAACTTTGGCCCACCTCTTATTGTTGCTTATTTTTGTCATGTTTTACAGTTGATAATAACCAAAGTCCTGAAAAATATTCATCTTGGAGATCTTGCACTAATTTCATATGCATAATTTTATTTCTAACAGAATTTTACCTCAAAAATATTAAAACAATATTCTCAATTACTCCTTTCAACCCTGCAAAATTGTGAAGTATAAATATTCAGAAATGGATAACATTGACTCACTAAGCAATAGAACACAGAATTACAACATAGAATTTTCCCTTCTTTGGTAATTACGTGAACAGAAAGAATAGTTTTACAAAGTTACAATCAGCGTTGATCTCTTTTGAACACTCAAAAATCTGATAGCCCATCGAGTTTGCACAGACTAAAACTACTCTTAAATCTATATTAGTCCCACATTCCAGAACTTGGCTTACAGCCTTGAATGGTATGACAATAAAAATGTACTTGGATGAACACTTGAAAGAATTGGGTTTCCCTCCTCAACTGCCCTCTGAGGCAGTGCATTCCAGCTAAGCTAGGGAAAGCTAACTAGAAATATAAAAACTGATGGCAACTGTCCCTGTAGATACTTAAAAAGGAGAAGAGTTAATCAAGTGCACTTTGGTTCTATAGGAAGTGAGTCAGGGAAGTTAATTAAAAAAATAAGGAGATGGCAGACAAACCAATGTATTGCTCATCAGTCTTCACTGTAAAAGAAACAATGAGCATTATCAAAATAGCTACAAATCAAAAAAATAGAAGGGAGGAAAGAACTCAAGAAAACTGCTATCAACAGGGACTGAACAAATTGGGACTACAGGCTGCTATGTCCTTGAGTGCTGATGGACTTCCTTCTAGGATCTTAAAAGAATTGACCAGTGCGATACACGGTGCCTTGCTTTTAATTTTCCAAAATTCTGTAAGTTGGGGAAGTCTCTGTTAGAATGGAAAACAAATGTTAACTCCTTTATTCAAAATGATTGAGGAGGACAGAAGGCAGGACACTATAGCCTAACAACTGCCACAGGGAAGATGGTAAAACTTATTATTAATAGTTTTCATATCAGGGCATTTAAAAAAAAAATCAAGGTAATCAGACAGACAGAGTCAACATGATTTTACAAAAAGAAAATGATCTCCAATTTGTTGGAGTTCTCTGAGGAAGTAACATATCTTCTGGATAAAGGGAACCCATTAAAGTACTGTTCCTGGATTTTCAGAAGGCATTGATAAGGTGTAACATAAAGGTTATGGAGTCATTAAGCACAGGAACAAGTCCTTCGGCCCCACTCGTCCATGTTGACTAGGTTTCTAAAACTGAACTAGGCTCATTTGCCTGCATTTGGTCCATACTCTTCTAAACGCTTCCTATCCATGTACCTGTGCAAACGTCTTTTAAAAATTGTACCCACTTCTACCACTCCTCTGGTGACTCATTCCAAGGCAACCTTATTAGAGGTTTATAAAGTCATGTTGGGCATAGATAAGGTAAATAGCCGAAGTCTTTTACCCTTGGAGTATGTTATTGAGACACAAAAACAAGTTTACATTGCAGTGGATAACATATTGCCACAGACAGAAAAGTGGTTAGCTAACAGGAAAGTGTGATATCAGAAGTGTGTTATTTTCCATTTAGCGTAATGTAACAAGCAGTGTTTCATAGGGATTAGTGCTGGCTCCTCAACTTTTTACAATCTATATAAATGACTTGAATGAAAGGACCAAAGATATTGTTGCTAACTTTGCTCACGTCACAAAAATAGATAGGAAAATAAGTTGCGAAGAAGCCTTAAGAAAGATACAAAGAGATATCATTAGGTGAGTAATTATTAGGTTCAAGATCCTGCAAGTGTAGTATATTGTGGAAAAATGCGAAGTGGTCTATTTTGACAGGAAGATTAAAAAAGAATATGATTGAAATGGTAAGAGATTTTGAAGCTCAGATACAGAGGGATCAAGGTGTCCTAATGCATGAATCACAAAATTCTTTAGGTGCAGTAAGTCAGCACATAATTGGAAAAATACAACGATAGGGAGGGAGTTGGGATGATGGTCAGGGTAGTGAGCAAATTTCTTAGCTATAGTTTTGTAATAATGTAAGCCTGAATTTCAAGCAAGAAACAATAAATAGATAACATTAATTAGTAATTTGGCCATTAAAATAGCACCAAGCAGAAAGTCTATGTCACAAGAGAACAAAGTGTGGAGCTGGAGGAACACAGCAGGCCTGGCAGCATCAGAGGAACAAGAAAGCTGACACTTCGGGTCAGGATCTTTCTTCAGAAAAAGATCTATGTCACTATCTGTTTTTTGCCATCTTGGTTGAAAACAGAGCCAGAGAGAAACAGACAAAGCTCAAAGTTCTGATCACATGGAAAGATGAGAAGACCGGCACCAAACTAAGTGGAATTTATCTCATATTGGTCTTATGCTCGCTTCTGGTAGCAGAAACTCTAAGCGGACATCGGTGTAATTCACAGAAAAGTGGAGATTGGAAGCAGGTTACCTTTCAGCCCAGGTTATTCTCCTCTTTCTGCCTGTTTTGTGATAAGGCTTTTCAGAAACAGGGGTAAAGGGGAAAGGTGTCCATTTATCCATCTTTTTTGTCCCACAACGCATATGCATGCATACTCTCCACCTCTACCTTGGTCACATGCATGCATGCAGTCAATCTTCCCTTCACCAACTTACACACCTGCTCCTTTTGACCCAGAACATACCCATAAACATTTTTGGCTTCCAAACACAAACTCTCCCATTCACTGCCTCCCACACTGCCTTCTCTCTGCCTCTCCCTGCCTCTCCCTCTCACACACGTACGAATGCTGGAGAAACTCAGCAAGTCTCACAGCATCTGTGGTGAGAGAAAAAAGTGAGTTAATGTCAACCCTGGTGTGAATCTTCAGAACAAACAAATACTATGCTGCTTTGATAGGCCTCGTGTACCATTTGACTGCAGTTAAAGCAGATAGATACCTGTTCGCAAAGAAATTTTGTTTTTTCTACATCTTGCTCCTAGCCTCAGCCCCAGGCCTGCTCAATACCTCAACTGGGGCCAATTATGCCTTATGCCCAGGCCTACATGGCCTCTTCAGCCCTTGCCCACAGCCCCACCAAGGAACTATCTTTTCTTTGACAGCAAGCCCAACCAGACCATCAACCATGCTGTTCCAGGACAGAGAATGAGGAAGATACAGGAGCAGCAAGATATGCAAATGTCCCTATCAGAGGCTATTTTTCTCTTCCATTTGCTGTTGATAAGTTCAGTGAGCCTATCTGCAAACACTGAAGAGAAGTGGTCTCTGATTGGAGGAAATCTTCTTGCAAAATCTTTCACTTTTATTCATCTGTATTTGGAAACTAAGACAGTTGCAAGACAGATAGAAACCCGTGGTGGACCACATTCTGACCAGCAGGCTACCTGTCGTACCAGTTTGCCTTAGTACATTTTGTATTACTGTTACAAAGCCATTAGCACTAAGATGTCCAATAGATGGTACCCATCAACATCTGAACAGTCTACGTAAACATCAACTACACTAACCTCCCTGTTACAAAGTTTTAAAACAAAAACAAGTGATTGCAACTAATTTATGAATTTAAGAAATCGATAAAGACTCTCCTTTACGAGTCCATGCTTGTCAAGTAACAGTTAATTTTCTTCCAGATTGTTTGTAAAAACACCTACATCATTTGCATGTGTGAATTATCCATATTAATTTGACACCCTTTTAAGTGCTTCTTTTCTATTTTGATCTCATCCAGTATCTTGTCAACTTCTTCATTTACCATAGCTTTGAAAAATCCTCCTCCTTGGTAAAAACCAAGACAAAGGATTCATTTGGAATCTAAGTCATATTTTGGTTTTAAATTTTCCCCACTACTCCTCTATTACCTTAATGCTATTAATATGCCTTTATAAAATCTTTGGATCCCTTGATATGCAAGCAGTTATTGCATCTTTGCCCTTCATTTCCCTTCTTCCTTCTCCCCTAACTTTTGATACTCCTTTATTATCAAATTACCAACTGTTTTTTACCACCTTGGTGCGCAGCATCCTATTTTCTAACATTTTCATCAAGGGAGCTCTGACTGTGATAATGTACCTAAACTATACTCAAACCATATCCTCTTTAAAAGAAAAGTCCTCAATTCCATTTCATTGCTGTCTGCCACACTGACTCCAGGCCAAATTGCTCTTCAATCGGGTGAAATTAGTTATCCTTCAGTCAAGTATTGCTGCTCTAGATTGCTCTTTATCATACTTCATAACAAATCTGAATTTAATGGCATTATAACTATTATTCCCAAGATGCTCCCAGAGCAACTCATGCTCTGGTAAACAATTCATTCCTTACAAGATACAGCAATGGTTCCTTCCATCAGAGTTTGTTGGGCAAGAAACATATTAATCAAGAAATTCTCCTGAAAAGGCTTCAGAATTTTTGTCCCTCTCTGCCATTAACAGAGCTGACCCATTCAAAATTGGGTCAGTTAAGGTCTCTCATTATCATTACTCTCTAGGTCTGCACCTTTCTGTAATTTCTTGGCAAATCCAATCCCCAGTTGCTTACGATTATTTGACTTATGAAATGTACTGAGTAATGTCACAATCATTTTCTTTCTCTCATCTCCAACCAGACATATCTGTTTTTTGTATATCAAGGTCACTGTCTTTTTCTTGCACTATAATATTTTTCTTAACCAAAACTGCTAAAACCCTTCCATTTTGTCTTTCTTTGTCTTTTCTGAACATCAGGAACTCAGGAAATAGTAAACATCTAATCCCCAATTTTTGAGGCAGGACTCAATTATTACCACTGTATAATACTCCCACTCAATTATTTGCACCTGCTGCTCCACAACCTTATTAGCCACCTATATTTGCAGACATACACTCCAAGACTGACTTAGACTTCTTTCATCTTTCTATGGTCTCGTTTAACGAATGCTGTATAACTTCTAAACCAGTCTCTGTGATATTATATGAGTAATAGTGTTAGGGAATTTGTGAATAATCCTCAGGCAGTTGGGCTTGAAGTGTGACATGCTTGCTGTTATGGAAGGTACATATATTAATACACAGGGCCCTATTCTCTGCAGGTAGAAAGAATAAGTACAAGCACTGTATATGGTTCAACTCAACAAAATAGGTGACAGTCATTCACTGGTTAATTTCTCAGGGCCCTGACCAATAAGGGTTTACCTTCCTGGTTTAAACACTAATCAAAGCCTGGCAGTTAACTACGAATCAACAATTATAGGTTGCATTTGCCATGCCATGCCTCTACCAGAGTCTACCTGCCAACCAATCAGCAATATCGTCTCAAGTGGTATAAATGTTGGATTTTCCCTTGAATTGGTATTCTTGTGATGTGTGCTGATAAGGAGAAGACAAAAGGTTTTTACCAAATGAGTTCTTTTTCAGCAATGAAATAGTTTTAGAAGCCATTTGATTCCATTTCCATTAGATATAGATCCACAGCAGAAAATTGACACTAAATTGATTATCTTGCCCAGAAAGGCCACACAAGCTGTGTGATATGGAAAATGTCATTGGTTTGGAAGGGGGGAGGATGTTGCTCTGGGAGCAGATTTAAAAGCATCTTAGTTTTCCAGGTGTTTAGTGAAATCCCGCTTTCCCGTTGTCCAAAAGGAGTTGACAATAACCCAGAGATAGTAGGAACTGCCGACGCTGGAGAATGTGAGATAAGAAGGCATACAGCTGGATGAACACAGCAGGCCAAGCAGCATCAGAGGTGCAGGAACGCTGATGTTTCAGGTCTCAACGCTTCTTCAGAAAAAAAGCGTCCAGACCCGATACGTCAGCTTTCCGGCTGCTCGGCCTGCTGTTTTCATCCAGCTCTACACCTTGTTATATCCGATAATAACCCAGAACGTGGTCCCTGAGTGATTGCATGCATGTATCATTTGCACACAGAGTGATTTTGCATGTGGTTGGAAGATAGTGTAGGTTGAACAGTTTCCCATCTTTTCTGTTGATTATCTCTATGCCTTTGGGTTATTTGAGGTGGTGCACAGTGTTACAGCAAAGAAAATGGAAGAGAGTTGGTTCTTGCAAAATACAAATTTACCATTTGCAAAACTTGCATTAGCACCTCTATTGAGAAGGAGACGAGTAATTTCAAAGTTTGCTATACTTGCAGCATACATCAACGGCGTCCAGCCAAAACCAAAACGTGTTTCAACATCGAGGCCTGTTAAAAGAAATTGAATGTTAGAATAGTAATTTTTTGTATTTTTTACAAAAAAAGAGTTATGTACTCAAAATAGAATGGCTTCTAGAATCATCTTGTATGTCTAATATTTACGTTCCAAGAAATATTTCTTCATGCTGGAGGGATTACGTGTCTTTTAGAATTTCTTACAAGTTTGCAAGTAAAGATCAATGGAGAACTGAAATTTTATTGTTATCTTGCATCTATTAGATGTCAACCAACGATGGATTATTCAGTTTTGAGAAGATTTGTAGCTCAGGTTGAGGTTCTGGATGTAAGTTTGCTCGCTGAGCTGGAAGGTTAGTTTTCAGACGTTTTGTCACTTTATTTTTATTTGAAAAAATATACTTTATTCATGGAATGTACAAAAAGTAAAACATTTATACACCTACCCAGTCATGCAAGCCACTCCGGGTTACCCAGGGGGTACATACACCAACTAAAGGAAAAAACAAAACAGAGAAAAAAAAACAAAGCAAAGAAACCGCCCCGGCAGTCGTCACCCCGCACAGTCCCAGTTGGCCCCCTGACCAGTTGGGGAAGGCGCCAGCTGGGCCCAAGAACCAGATAGGGTTCTTTTTCCTATTCTGGACGAGCGGTTTCATACAGTGGTCTTTCCCCACCGCGCCTTGGCGGCAGCTGCCCCAAGCTTTAGCGCGTCCCTCAGCACGTAGTCCTGGACCTTGGAGTGTGCCAGTCTGCAACACTCGGTCGGGGTCAGTTCTTTCCGCTGGCAGACCAGCAAGTTGCGGGCAGACCAAAGAGCGTCTTTCACCGCATTGATGGTCCTCCAGGCACAGTTGATGTTGGTCTCGGTGTGCGTCCCTGGAAACAGCCCGTAGAGCACGGAGTCCCGCGTCACGGAGCTGCTCGGGACGAACCTCGACAAATACACTGCATCCCCCTCCAGACCTCGTGCGCATAGGCACACTCCAGAAGGAGGTGATCAACAGTCTCATCCCCCACGCAGCCACCTCGAGGGCAGCGTGCGGTGGTGCAGAGATTCCGGGCATGCATAAAGGATCTCACTGGCAGAGCCCCTCTCACCGCCAGCCAAGCAATGTCCTTGTGCTTGTTTGAAAGTTCTGGCGATGAGGCATTCTGCCAAACGACTTTGGCAGTCTGCGTGGGGAACCACACGACGGGATCCACCCTCTCCTTTTCCCGAAGGGTCTCGAGGATACTACGTGCTGACCACTGCCTGATGGCCTGGTGGTCAAAGGTGTTTCCTTTCAAAAATTTCTCCACGAAGGACAGGTGGTACGGAACGGTCCAACTACTCGGAGCGTTCCGCAGCAACGAGGCCAGGCCCATCCTTCGCAACACCGGGGACAAGTAGAACCTCAGTAAGTAGTGACACTTGGTGTTTGCGTATTGAGGATCTACGCACAGCTTGATGCAGCCGCACACAAAGGTAGCCGTCAGGGCGAGGGTGGCGTTCGGTACGCCCTTTCCCCCATTTCCCAGGTCTTTGTACATGGTGTCCCTGCGGACCCGGTCCATCCTCGACCCCCAAATGAAGTGGAAGATGGCCCGGGTGACTGCAGCGGCGCAGGTCCAGGGAACAGGCCAGGCCTGCGCCACATACAACAGTACCGAAAGCCCCTCGCACCTGACAACCAGGTTCTTACCCGCGATGGAGAGGGACCGGAGCGTCCACCTGCCCAGCTTCTGCTTCAATTTGGTGATACACTCCTCCCAAGTCTTAGTGCACGCCCCAGCTCCACCAAACCAAACACCCAGCACCTCCAGGTAGTCTGTCCTGACGGTGAAGGGGATGAAGGAGCGGTCGTCCCAGTGACCGAAGAACATGACCTCGCTCTTACCCCTATTGACTTTGGCACCTGAGGCCAGTTCAAACTGGCCGCAGATGTCCAATAGTCTATTCACCGACCGACGATAGGTGCAGAAGACGGCGACATCGTCCATGTACAGGGAGGTCTTGACCTGAAGGCCACCGCTGCCTGGGATAGTCACGCCCTTCAGGCTCACGTCCTTCCTGATGGAGGCGGCGAAGGGCTCCACACAGCACACGAACAGCAGCCCTGCCTGACTCCAGATCTAACAGGAAAACTGTCTGATTCCCACCCGTTGATTGAGACTGCGCTAACGATGTTGGCGTAGAGCAGCCGGATCCAATTGCGGATGCCCTCCCCGAACCCCAATTTGGAGAGGACATCCCTCATGTAAGCATGAGAGACCCTGTAGAAGGCCTTCTCCTGGTCCAGGCTGACGAGGCAGGTGTCCACCCGCCTGTCCTGTACGTAGGCGATCGTATCCCTGATGAGCGCGAGGCTCTCAGCGATTTTCCTGCCTGGCACAGCACAGGTTTGGTCAGGGTGAATCATTGACTCCAGGACAGACCTGACCCGGTTGGCTGTGACCTTGGCCAGGATTTTGTAGTCCACGTTCAATAGTGAAACGGGACGCCAATTCTTAATTTCTTCCCTCTCCCCCTTCCTCTTGTAAATGAGGGTGATGATGCCCTTCCTCATGGACTTGCACATTTCCCCTGCCCGAAGCGCACTATCGTACACCTCCAGCAGGTCCTGGCCGACCAGGTCCCACAGAGCGGAATACAGCTCGATCGATAAGCCGTCGCTTCCGGGAGTCCTATTCCTCTCCAAGGACTTGAGGGCTCTGGTCAGCTCATCCAAGGATATCGGCCGGTCCAGCCACTCCCTCGTGCCGTCGTCTAAGACCTCTGTGATAGACGACAGGAACGACTTGGAGGCCATGCTGTCCGTGGGCTTCGTGTCGTACAGTCTGGCATAGAAGGATCTGCTGATCCTCAAAATGTCGGGCCGAGACGACGTCACCGAGCCGTCGTCCTCCTTCAGCCGGCTAAGCACAGAGCTCTCTTTGTGCACCTTCTGAAAGGAGAAACGCGAGCACGTCTTGTCCTGCTCCACAGAGCGGACCCTGGACCGGAAGATTATCCGGGAGGCCTCTGCGGCGAAGAGCGAGGCTTGCTGGCCCCTCACCTCGCGGAGGTCCTCCGTGACATCGACCCCCATCAACTGCAGAAGGAGCAGGTTCTGTACCCTTTTCTGGAGTCGCGACAGCTTTCCCCGCCGCTCTCTTGCCTTCTGAACACCCTTGAGGACAAAGAACCTCTTGATGTTCTCCTTCACCATCTCCCACCAGTCGCCTGGAGACTCAAAGAGGGGTTTCACGGTTCTCCAACCGGCGTACTCCCTCTTAAGCTCCTCGACGTTCTCTGGGGTCAACAGAGTCGTGTTGAGCTTCCACGTCCCCTTGCCAGCCGGCTGGTCGTCCTGTAAGTGATAGTCGGCCAGCAGGATGCAGTGGTCAGAGAAGAACACCGGCTCGACGCCGGTGGACCTGACCGAGAACGTCCGTGACACAAACAGGAAGTCTATCCTTGAGCGGATAGACCCATCTGGCCGCGACCAGGTGTACCTCTGCTGCGCTCCTTCTGCAGGGGTGCTGAAGACGTCGAGCAGCTTGGTGTCCTTCACCGTGCCCATCAGGAATCTGGACGTGACGTCCAGTTGACTCCCCCCACCCGCTGTCCCCACGCCGGATCTTCCATCTGCATCAATGATGCAGTTGAAGTCTCCACCTAGGATGACCGGCCTGGACGTAGCCAGCAGGGGTGGAAGCCGCTGCAGGACGGCCAACTGCTCACTCCGTACCGCTGGGGCGTACACGTTGATCAGCCTCAGGGGAACGTTCCTATAGGTGATGTCAGCCACTAGGAGGCGCCCCCCCACCACCTTCTGAACTTGAGAGATGGTGAAGTTGCGCCCCCGCAGCAGAATAGCCAAGCCCGAGGAGCGACAGTCGTTACCCCCCGACCAGATCGAAGGCCCACAGGTCCAGGCGCCGGACCATTTCCCGTACCTGCCGAGGTGCGGTATCCCGCACTCCTGCAGAAACAGGAGGTCCGCCTTGATGGTGGTCAGGGAGGCTAACGTGGAGACACATCTCGCGGTTGACTTGACGCTGCGCACATTAATGCTCGCAACTCGTACCCCCATTGTGGGCAGTGACCGCAGTACCCTCCCCAAGTCCAAGGTCCAGCCCCTCCATCTGTCCCTTCATGCCCATTGCCCGGGCTAACTGCTGGACGCTCTCCGGGCTCAGGAAACCGTCCGTGCTGCCTTCCGGGTGGCATCTCCCTGTCAGGGGTGCGGAGGCAGAAGGGTCCGGCTCCGGGTCAGGCTGGGGATGCGCTGTTTCCTCCTTCCCGCCTGGAAGTTCCGGGGGGCCCTCCAGTACTCCAGCGGCACTTGACTGGGTGTCGGAGGGAGCCGCAGGACGCCTCCCCTCACCTGGAAGCGGGGTGCTGCTTTCCTTCCCCCTCGAGATCTTTAACTTCTGCTTCGGGTGGGCCCTCTCCGAATCCCCCTCGTCAGAGGAGCTCTTATAGCCCCCCTGTAGCTGCCTCTTCCCGCCTGATGGTTGCGGTTCCTGGGCCCGTCGACGCATCTTCCTCCTCGCTTTCCGGACTGTTGTCCACTCCCTTGGGTCGCCTGTCGCCGCTTCCATCTACTCCGGGTTGTCGGGGGGGGATCGGAGCCTGCAGGGGTGCTTTGCTGGCCTCAGGCCCATCCTGCGGGGCTGGGCCCTTCTGCACGACCTGGCCCTCCTGCACATTAGTGGAGTCCTTGCTGGGCCCTGGAGCCTTCCTCTCCTCCGGGGGGGGCTGGCCCCGCATTGCCCCTGCCGGCGACCTGGGCGTAGGTGGTCCCCCGCCGCGGGCATGCCCTATAGAGGTGGCCCGCTTCCCCGCAAATGTTGCAGCTTTTCTCTTGTGGGCAATCCTTTGCAAGGTGTCCCTCCTCCCTGCAGATGGTGGCTTTGCAGTCAGCCGCCACATGACCTGACCTACCACAGGCATGGCAGACTTTAGGTTGCCCTGCATAGGTCAGGTAGCCCCTGCTCCCGCCGATCGCGAAACTGGACGGTGGGTGTACGACATTCCCGTCCGCGCCCATCCTCAGCGTCACCTTGACCTGCCTCTTACTCGTCCAGATGCCAAAGGGGTCCATGATGTCAGTTAGGTCCCCTTCCACCTTCGCATACCTTCCAAGGAAGGTCAGGACATCAATTGCTGGCACATGCGGGTTCTACACATGTTCAGTCACCATACGGCTCCTCTGCGCTGGCATCACAAACAGCGGGACAGCGGTCAATACAGAGAGGGGGCCCTCACCTCCTTTCTCCTTGAAAACCTCCAGGAAGCACTTGCAAAGCTTGGCACTCCTGAAGGTCACGTCATAAAAACCTCCTCCGGGGAAATCCTGCAGGCAATAAATGTCCGCAGCAGCGAACCCACAACAGTCCAACAGGACCCTCTTCACGAAGAAGGTGCGGTCCACAGGTGCACCTTCATCCACCTTCTTTACGGAAACACAGATGGTATTCCGGACCCCCTGACCTGGGGCATGAGCACTTGCTGCAGCCATCGTTGCAGGTTGGCTGCTCCCCTGAACCAGCGTTAGGCCGAAGCCAGCATTAAGATCCACTGGTCGCAAGGGTGCACAGCCAACCTGACGTCCTGCTTCCACCTCCAAGACAGCACTCTCCTCCTCTCGGTCCACAAGAGAGTGGGTCTTTATTGTGTTCCAGATGTAAGCTGGTTCACTGAGCTTGCTGGTTTGTTCCCAGATGTTTTGTCACCATTCTCGGTAACATCATCAGAGCGCCTCCGGTGAAGCGCTGGTGTTATGTCCCGCTTTCTATTTATCTGGTTAGGTTTCCTTGGGTTGGTGATGTCATTTCCTGCATTGGTGATGTCATTTCCTGTTCTTTTTCCCCCAGTGGATGGTAGATTGGCTCCAAATCAATGTGTTTGTTCATGGAGTTCCGGTTGGAATGCCATGCTTCTAGGAATTCTCGTGCGTGTCTCTGTTTGGCTTGTCCTAGGATGGATGTGTTGGCCCAATCAAAGTGGTGTCCTTCCTCATCTGTATGTAAGGATACTAGTGATAGTGGGTCATGTCATTTTGTGGCTAGTTGATGTTCATGTGTCATCATGATACATCAAAGACATCTCGGAAATGACTGCCAGACTACTCAGACCTCTTGGCATCAGGGTAGCCCACAAACCCACCAACACACTAAAACAGCAGCTAATGAACTTAAAAGACCCTATACAGACAACAAGCAAAACGAACGTCATCTACAAGATACCTTGCAAGAACTGTGACAAACACTACATTGGACAAACAGGCAGAAAACTAGCCACCAGGATACATGAACATCAACCAATGCAGAAATTGACATCACCAACCCAAGGAAACCTAAACATATAAATAGAAAGCGGGACATAACACCAACGCTTCACCGGAGGCTCACTGATGATGTTACCTAGAATGGTGACGAAACATCTGAAAACGAACCTTCCAGCTCAGCGAGCAAACTTACATCCAGATGTATTATTCAGTTTAACAGGAATTTCCTAACATTTAATTATTCCAACAGTCATTGGCTGGACCATACGATTTAAAATTACATTACAGTATGGTGCAAAACAGCAATAAACTTCAATGTTTATTTAGTTTACAGAAGGACAACAAAAACTGCTTAGTTCCCTTGCCAAATACTCAACTAATGGACAACTGCATTATTAGTAAGACAACAACATTAACTTACTCATCCTATCTGCTACCGAAAACAATTTAAAAATAAGTACACTTAAGAATCTTACAATTGAGAGCTAAAGCTCAAAATTTCCCCAAAAGCCAACACTCCAATTCTGGCTACTCATCAGAACAGGATGTTCACCAAAGACAAGAGAAAGCTTAACATAAGTTGTGCTATTTCATCAACTCAAAACGACTAAAATCTCAAGAAGTCCTGGCTAATCTTAGAATCAACCATCACATTTCAATTATTAGCTACTTCAAAAGTGAAGTACATTTTAACATACCAGTCTGGGATCCAACCAGTCGCACCTGACTCCTCACTGAGACCACTAAATGAAATATATATATTTTAGCCATCGTCTCAGCAGTGTAGTTAATGGCAGCTCTCCTAACATAGAGTCTATGTCTCTCTACCCCTCTCATAGACACGAGCTTCCCAACTGCCTGTAAGCTTTAACTTGGCTCAATGGCAGGAGACAGAGAGTGGTGGAGCATAAACATAAGAATATAAGAACTAGGAGCAAACCATCTGGCCCCTCGAGCCTGCCCTGCCATTTAATAAGATCATGGATGATCCTTTTGAGACTCAGCTCCACTTACCCACCCACTCACCATAACCCTTAATTCCTTTACTGTTCAAAAATTTATCCAGCCTTGACTTAAATCATTTAGTGAGGTAGCTTCAACCGCTTCACTGGGCAGGTAATTCCACAGATTCACAACCCTTTGGGTGAAGAAGTTCCTCCTGACCTCAGTCCAATCTGCTTCCCTTCATTTCTGAGGCGATGCCCTCTAGACCAAGTTTCACCTGCTCGTGGAAACAACCTCCCAGCCTCCACCTTTACTATTCCTTTCATAATCTTATATGTTTCTATAAGATCTCCCCTCATTCTTCTGAATTCCAATGAGTATAATCCCAGTCTACTCAGTCTCTCCTCATAATCCAATCCTCTCAACTCTGGAATCAACCGAGTGAATCTCCTCTGCAACCCCTCCAGTACTGGTGGTATATCTCTTCTCAAGAAAGGAGATCAACACTGCACACAGTACTCCAGGTGTGGCCTCACCAGGACCCTATACAGCTGCAGCATAGCCTCCCTGTTTTTAAATTCCAGCCCTCTAGCAATGGTAGACAAAATTCCATTTGCCTTTTCAATTGCCTGTTGCATCTGCAATCATACTTTTAGTGATTCATGCACAAGGACACCCAAGTCCCTCTGCACAGCAGCATGCTGCAATTTTTCACCATTTAAAACATAGTCCATTTTGCTGTTATTCCTACCAAAATGGATGACCTCACACTTATCAACACTGTACTCCCTCTGCCTGACCTTTGCCCACTCACATAGACTGTCTATATCCCTCTGCAGACTTTCATGTCTTCTGCACACTTTGCTCTACCACTCAGCTTAGTGAGTGGTGGTGAGTTGCTTTTAGGGCCAGAGGCCTGTCACCAGCAGTGTTCCATAGGGATTGGTTCTGGGCCCTCTTTTGTTGTCATTTATGTTAACGATTTGGATGAGAATATAGAAGGCATGACTAATTAATGCGAGGACGACACCAAAATTGGTGGCTTAGTAGACAGTGAAGAAGATTTTCTAAGAGTCCAAAGGAGTCTTGATCAAATGGGTCAATGGGCTGAAAATGGCAGATGGAATTCCATCTGGATAAATGCAACGTACTGCATTTTGGTACAACAAACAAAGGTAGGGTTTACATAATTAATGGTAGGGCCCTAGGTAGTGTTGTAGAACAGAGGGACCTGGAGGTTCAGGTACATAATTCTTTCCGGTTTGTATCATATACAGACAGGGTGGTTAAACTTCCTGAGGAAGTGGTGGATGTAGGAACAATTACATTTAGAAGACATTTGGATAAGTACATGAAATCGGAAAGGTTTGGAGCGATATAGGCCAGGAGCAGTCAGTTGGGACTACTTTAATTTGGGATTATGTTCAGCATGAACTGGTTGGACCAAAGGGTCTGTTTCCATACTGTAATACTCTGTTACTCTTTGGTGATTCCTGAACTATCCAGAATAGTCCACTGAAAACATTGGAATAAGTCCCTGTTCTGTAGTGGTCAAAATTGAAGCTAACTAACTTTCAAAACTGTCAAATGTAGCCTGAGAGATCCATTCTCAGAATACTGGAATAAGCTCCTTACATGTAAAAGTCCAACTGTCATATTGAAGACACCCTCCGTTGCGTTGAATAGGACTATCACATGAAAATTAGAATAGACTCTGAAGAGATCTAGCCACTTAAATCTGGGCATTCAAGGAGGATTGTGGGCCATCAGCAGTAGAATTGTATTCCAACCTAATCTGGAATTATTAGACCCAGCATATCCTCCACTCCACTATCAAGCTGGAAGACCAACCTTGGTTCAATGAAAAATGCATGAGTGTATGTCAACAGCAACACCAGAAACAGCTAAAAATAAGATGTCAATCTGGTGACACTAAAACATGGGTCTATTTGAATGTCACAGTAGAAGCAGTAATAGACAGACTAAGCAAATCCACAACCAACAGATCAGATATGTGCACCATAATCTGTTATATCCAGTCATGAAAGGTGGTGGGCAATTAAACAACTAACAGGAGATGGCTCCAGAAAAATTCTCACCTTCAATGATGGGAGCCCAAAACATCAGGTACAACTGAAGCATCTTCAGCCAGAACTGCTGAGTACATGATCAATCACAACCTCTGAGGTCACCAGCATCATGTGCCAGCGACATTCCCGCTAAACTACATGAGGGAACAGCTGCTGGAAGGTTCTGAGATCAGCATATCAACAGATTGGCTTCCACTTGTGAAGACACTGCCACGCACAGCACTCAGAAGTCTGTGCAGAGGAAATAATATATTATAAATAATGGTGGATGCCAATCTTTGGCTAACTTGAATCACTTCACTCGATATCAAAAAAATGGCTGAAGACACTAGGTACTGCAAAGTTTATGGCCCTGACAAAATTCTGGCAATGAATCCAAACAGTTGTATGCCAAAATAAGTTTAGCATCAAGCCAAGCTTTTCTAATACAGTTACTACCGACATCCACCCAGCAATGTGGAAAATTGCCCGGATACGTCCTCTACACAAAAAAAAATGACAAATGCAACTTGGCCAAACAGTCAATTCTTGGTTTCCCTTTCTGTTTTTTCTCAACGTCCTCCTTGTTTGAATGGTTAGTTCTGACTCCCTTTGATTGCCCTTTCTAATATCCAGGCAGCTGCCAGCCGGCGAGCATAATACATCTCAGTTGAAGAAATGTGTATCTTGGACCAATAATCAACCTTCAATTAACTTTCCAGGCCAGTTCCCATAAACAAATATCAGATTGTTTGTTTAGGACAACATACCACTCAACGATCAAAAATTAACTTTCGACTTCAGTTCACAGTTTGAAATCAGAAATTAGAAGAGTAAAGAAAAACTGTGATGGTTCCAACAGGCGAGAGATAAAGGACATAATTCCAGATTTTAAATATTTCTATTTAAACATAAATATTTGTTTACTACTAGGTAGCAACATATGATTAAAACAAAGTTGCAAGTTTCTTAGTTTCACTTTTACTTAACTTCAAAACAAACAGGACGCATTGACTATTTGATATTATTGGGTTATATCTTAAGAACTGAATAGGTAATTTTCTCAGAAGGTTAGCAATCACAGGCAAGTCCTCTAGCTCCCAGGATTCACAGCATGAATGAGTGCACAACATGACTTCAGGCAGCAAGTCCTGGGAGAACAATGGACATTATTTATTGTCTGATTTATACCCGTGTTTAAACTGCATACCAATGTCATTTCTGAAAAACATTAATCTCTGTTACCCCAGACAATTTTATCATCTTGAATTTCCAAACAAGGTTACCTATACTGTTTGTCTTTCACAGTAGCAGTAAGATGTAGCACCTACTGGTGGTGGTACAAAACACTAATGTTATAATCTGTCCATGCAAGTGCAAAAGACAGAACAGTTTTTTGAGTTTTTCTGAATGAACTCAAGTTGTTTTTGCACTTTAAAGTTGAGTGTCAGACAGTGAACATTGTCCACGTATAAATCTTGTCCATCCATTTCAAAACTATACAGGAATTCCTGACTATTTAACTTATCTATTCCTTTCTTACCCATAACACCTTGATCAACACCATGACTATCTATAATCAGAAATAATCAAATTTAATACCATTTGCAATGCAAAGTTAAATTAGCCTTGAAGAAACAAATCTATTGGTCTAACACATAATGGACTCAAACCACAAATAAAAAATGTATAAAGATTATTGAAGACCACTTGACAGAGATCAGTAACATTAGTCGAAAGCCAAGATTGTCATTTTTCTTATGCTTTTTTTTGGTTTTCCATAACTCCTTTGTGATTTGTGCAACACTTTGACGGTGCCGCGCTGCTTTGTCTGCTTTAAAAAATGTAACTGCTGTCATGGAAAGTCTGCCAGTGGAGTTGAAAATTTATAAATATCAACCAAAACGAGATTGAGCAGAGAATCTGCTGTAGGATGCAATAGCCACAGTGGGGGACATTACTGCTTTATTTTCACACAGTTAATTTTTCAAATACCATTTCATCAATGAGGATACTGCCAAAACTACACCACAGGCTTGATCAAAGGCATGACGACACTGTGGTGATCAAGGGCACATGTCTGCCATAAGTTCATTCCAGGCTTCAAGCTGGTAACATCAACATTTTCCAGTTTGTTATTCAATGTTGTTGAGAAGCACTCTGATTTGTCCACATTGCAAGTTGTCACAAAAGGTATAGGGTTCCATCATTGCACGGAAATCATTTTTGCATCCTCTCATCATCTTTCTGAACTGAGATTCATTCTACTGTTTCAATGCCCATCTTGACTGTACCCACAAACAGCACATCACACATGTCTAAACAACAGTAATGATTCGTTCATACTGCAGCTCTCCATGCAGTCTGGTTACTGATTGACAATAGGTATTCTCTTCAAAAATAACCAGCCTATAGTTACGCATTGCATGCTTCACAACTTTTGGGTAATAAGAGATTCACCCTTCCCTACCCTGAATAGCAAAGCAGAGAAAGATGGTTTTTAATTACACTATAGGCCACATTCAAGTTGTTGGCACGATGGGATATACACAGTGCTCTCATTTGACAACCAGTCCTCCTTTGCTGCCTTTAGATGTTTTTCTGTTAATGATACACAGAGCACTAGTGCACTGGGTAGTGAAAATAACACTTACTTTCCACATGCTAGTCAAACATGTTTCTTTCAATATCAGGAGTCTAGCATGCAAGGTAGCATAACAATACATTAAATGAACAAAAAGTAGAAAAATGCAGATATTTTCTTACCTGAATTGAGAAGTTGTTCGACCAAATGTAACTTTTGTGATGCTAAAGCTTCTTTTAAAGATCCTGTATCTTTATCGTTGTTTTTCTTTTTATTGTTTTTTGATAGCCCAAATAACGAAGGCTCATCTTCTGAACTGGCTTTTACTTGAGGAGTCTTCACTACCTGAATAAAAAAAGAAATGACATCTGTTAAGCATACAGGAATAAAGTAGTACAGAGCAATGAACAAGTGAATACTGTTCTTTAATACAATTAAAATTGTTAACAGGTAAATGCTGTTCTTTAATACAACTGAAGTTGCTAACAGATTTGGCAGTTGGCTAGAGTGTGGTGCTTGCTGCTGATTTCAAGGAAAGCTACTCGCAAAGACTCAGGTAGCATTGGAGCATAGATTTCGCACCTCAATCTCTTTTAGTTTTTACTATTCTATCGTGTGACTGTGATAACTGGACAGGCAGCAGATTGATTAGTCTAATTGAAGAATTCTCACAGACATGAAAAAAGTAAAAGGTAGAAAATGTAAATCACATTTGAATAATTGACCTGAAAGCAAAATAAAGTAGGGACACCCACATGGGATTAAGGGAGAAATAAATTTCAAAACAAAACTTTGGAAAAATTAACTTAATTAAATTAACTGAATTAAAATTCACGTAAATGTAAAACGAGGGAGACCATACGCATGTAAAATTAGCTTTATAGAGCCAAAGTGGGTGCTTGGCAATTATTATAACTCGGTACGCAGCTAACCTTAATTGAACAAAAATTAACATTTTGTTGCTTCTTACTTTGAAAATCATACCAATAGTTGGAAATTGACAAATTGTTGAGTTTGAATTGATTCCATGTGCAAGTACTGCAAAAGCGCACCCTCTGAAGCAGGGCATACTTCACAGAAATATCTGTATTTTCCTGTTTAATTCAGGTATTCAGATTACAGTAGCTCCTGAGAGATTTACACAGTATTATCAGTGAGCATTTACAGCTCATTATTAGTATTGTTACTAAAACTTCAAATTTGGTCAGTAATTTTATGCTGTATTCTGTTTTTTTTGTCCCTTTCATGGGGACGAATGGAATTAAACAGAGCCATGATGAAGGAAAGAGAAGAAAGATAATGGAGCACTTATTTTCGCTACCAAACAAATGACTTCAAACATTGACTTGCCACCAATGATTCTGCTTACCAAATCTGCAATGTGGTTATTTACATAGAAAATATGAGCAAGAGTAGCTATTTGGCTCTTCAATGCTGCTCTGTCATTCAACACAATCATAGCTAATCATCTAGATCAGCATCCTGTTCCTGCATTTCTCCCCATACCTTTTGCTCCCTTTAGAGCCAAGATTAATGTTGAGACCACCATTATTTTTTCTTTTCTTATATTTGGTTTGGAACTGAGAGTTTCAGTTGACAACTGAACTTTGAATAGCAACTTGTTTTAAGCAAAAGAACAAAAGATTCTTGCTTGTTCTTGCAGACTGGATAGAAAAACAAGACGGGTCAATTACTGATCTAAGAACAATGGAGACAATTTGGCATCAAGATATGGTTAACCTCGGAGTTGGGTAGCTGGTTGGATATTGAATTGGTCATTCAAGTGCTGGCCAGCCAACCACAAATATTTCTTTTGCAACAAATTGGGAATGTTGGAAGTTGTGAGGAAAACCCATGGGACTTGTAAGAGGTGGTCAAAATGAATCATAGAAGACAACTCAAAAAGATAACACCGTGATCCAGACCGTAGTCCTGATTATAGCAATTAGGCCGGAAGTGAACTGAGTTACCAACAAAGAAATATTTAAGATAGATGAGAGTTATACAAGGTTTTTATTGAAAGGAAAAAGCTGCTCCTTTATCTTCAAGTGATGTAGCTAAACTCATAACCATACGAAGAGATACAGGGGCAACATAAATCATTTTTATTAGAAAAAGGCTTAGTTTTTCCTCCAGGCAGTTTGATGGAAGTGAAAGTACTAATAAATGGAGTTGGTGGTGAATACATTTCCAGTTCAATTATACAAGTACAATTGGGATATGATATCATTAGAAGAAGTAATTGTTTGAGCAGTAAAGACATTGCCTATTGAGGGATTAAATTTACTTCTTGGAAACTTCTGGGTTTGCCCATAATTGTAGAATGGCCAAAGGGGGTTTAAGAAATAGGGCAATGACAGGAACAGGTTCTGGATATTTCTACCCATGTGTGGGGCAATCAGAGCACTGGTTAAATAAAAACAAAGGTTGATACCACGCCACAAAAAAAAGGTAGAAAGGTGAAGATACTTGAGGGGGAATATTTGGTAAGATATCACCAACTGAGGCAAAGAAAGCAGATCTGAAAAAAAAATTAGCACAATTAACTAATTCTGAGATGGAAGCCAAAGGAATTCCAAAGTGCTATTACCTCAAGAACAGAGTTCCAAAGAGGAAGTGGAGACCCCTTTCCAGATCCATAAACAGAGAATGGATGGTTGTTCAACAGATAGTGGTACCACCCAGCTATCGTAGGGAGATATTGCAAGTAGTACATGAAATTTCCATGGTAGGGATCCAACAGGCTCAGGCATTCATAAACAAGTATTTTAACTGGCCAAATTTGTATTAACATGACGTGCAATTTTGCAAACAATGCCATGCTTATCACGTTGCACGTAAAACTCAACATACATTTAAACCAGCACCCAGTTCCTATACTAGTGTTTGAGGAACCATTCAGTCACATACTAGTGAATTAGGCAGGACCATTAAAATTGATTAGAGATAAATTTTCATGCCAGAAAAATGAACCTTCAATGTTGGAGTACATGTCCACATTTTAAAGAGGTTGATAGGAGAGTAAAGGAGCACAGGAACAGCTCAAAACACAATGGAAGAGTGAGCACGTAAACATGTGACAACTAGAAATTTCAAAGCTGGAGATGAAGTTTTTGCACTGTGTCTTTATAAAGTGAGTCACTAAAAGTGAAGTTTTGTGGTCTCTACAAAATAGTTTAAAAAATTAGTAAGGTGTTATCAGTAATTGATAGCCCTGATCATAAAAGAATTGATAAGTCAGGCAAACATGTTAAAATGGTACTATCACAGAGAAGATGATGAGGAAGTACAGGTGTGTCAAATAGTAAGTGCAGTCAAGGAGAACACTGAAAGGATGAGGGAAAAGGAGAAATGACCAATTCCCAAAGTGAACTTCATACTATTTGACTAACAAATTTGAAGAAATTAGAGAATTTAAATGCTGTTTTCACGTCTGGGTAAAGATCAAAACAGGGATAAAGGAAGGATGTTCAGGAGACATAAGAAGTTTGCAAAGACACATTTGGGTGTACTATATTAACCAAACATGATGCTGATGTCTGTAATTCAGACCCCATAAAACAAAACTTACGTTAGTTAAACACAGAGGCCCAAAAAACAAAACATATGCAATGTACTTTAAAACATCAATTACTCATACCAAGCCATAATAACTGGCGTTGTCCAATAGTACTGGCTGTTAAGTCAGATAGTTCACCGAGGAAAGCCTATAGAAAAGTGAATCCAATTACATGGACGGAATCATATCTTATTTAGCATTGGTGGCGGTGCATCATCCTTACCTACAATTGATTTGTTAAAAGAATACTGGCAGGTACCATTGACAACAAGTGCAAAATAAATTTTGTCTTCTGTCACACCCAATAGACTGTGCCACCATTGATTTATGCCATTTGGATTTGAGAACGTTCCATCCACAATTCAACAAAAGTTGCACGTTGAAAACTTAAGAATGTAACCAAGAAAGTTGTATGCTGATTAAGATTCTCGTGTGAGGAAGGACTGAACTGCTACAAGTTTTGTGTCTTTTGTCACTTAAGTGTTACTTACTTTGTCATGTAATGAATTATTCAAAGACTGTTTCATTCTTTTGCGGATGGAGGAATGTTGAAATCATCATTATTTTTTCTCATTTTTGGTTTGGAACTGGGTTGCAGTTGGCAATTTAAATGGAGTAGCAGCTTATTTTTTTAAAGAAAGCGAGAGCAGAAGACTGACAGGATAATAAAATGTGAGGCTGGATGAACACAGCAGGCCAAGCAGCATCTCAGGAGCACAAAAGCTGACGTTTCGGGCCTAGACCCTTCATCAGAGAGGGGGATGGGGGGAGGGAACTGGAATAAATAGGGAGAGAGGGGGAGGCGGACCGAAGATGGAGAGTAAAGAAGATAGGTGGAGAGGGTGTAGGTGGGGAGGTAGGGAGGGGATAGGTCAGTCCAGGGAAGACGGACAGGTCAAGGAGGTGGGATGAGGTTAGTAGGTAGCTGGGGGTGCGGCTTGGGGTGGGAGGAAGGGATGGGTGAGAGGAAGAACCGGTTCGGGAGGCAGAGACAGGTTGGACTGGTTTTGGGATGCAGTGGGTGGGGGGGAAGAGCTGGGCTGGTTGTGTGGTGCAGTGGGGGGAGGGGATGAACTGGGCTGGTTGAGGGATGCAGTGGGGGAAGGGGAGATTTTGAAACTGGTGAAGTCCACAT